>NW_024531043.1:4501254-5165138 GCF_017590135.1 Pyrgilauda ruficollis
AATGCTTAAAAGTTGCAGGAGAAAATGGTCCCTGGATGGAAAAGGTACGCATTCCCTAGAAATCAGCAGGCGCCTACCTCTCTCTGCCATTCCTAAACAGCAAAGGCCCATTTGGGGCTCTCTGATCTCTCATTAGTTTCCTTTTTGCTTGCTAAACAAAGAAATGGGAGCTGATCGCACCCCGATAAAATAAATCGTCTGAACTATTACAACGCAGCCTCCCGATAAAGTGCGGAGTTGTACACTTCGCAGACGAGAATAAAAAACCCCCAGCGAGGGCAGCGTGGCTGCCGGGGCTCTCCCCGTGCTCCGGCCAGCCGGGGATCCCCCCGTGTGCCGAGGGCTCTCTGCAAACCCCGCTCCCCTCCGCTCCCAGCTCCGGCTCCAAACTGCAACAGGATACCACAAATTTGCTGTTTATTATATCGAGTGGTTGGCATTCAGCAAATCTCAACTTAAAAGGAAACACATGACTTTGCAACATGTAAGAGCTCTTAATACTGGCCGAGGCTTTCACGCAAAAACTTTTGACCACAATTAACAGAAAAAACTTTGGGAAAGCAGTAAAATGGGCGAGGAGAATTTTTTTTCTCCTTGCTGCTTTTAGGGCTTCTATTTATTTTTTTTTCTCCTGAGCCTGTAGCCTGCAACTGGTGCCTTGCAAATAGGCGAAGCTCCAGCAAGGCAGCTGAAGGCCATCTAAGAAGACTTTTCAGGAGTGGCTTCCTCGAGTAATTCTCCTGGCAAATCACATGTGGAGAGTTTGGGAGGTTTCTCAGAGAGCCCCTTAGAAAAACACCCGGGTGCAAAGAAGGTTTTCACCCTATGTATCATCACAGCAATAGGTAGAGTTGTAAAAGAGTCCAGATGTCAATGAGTAGCGAATATAGAGAGAGATTTCAGACGGGTAAACCTATAAAAAGCAGAAATGCCGATCGTGGACGCGCCGTGTGTGTTCATTCATTCCCACGTGAAGGTTACATAAATATAGGGACAGGCAGCGCGGAGCTGCAAACCCTTCCCTGCCGCTCCAGCAGCGGCTGCAGGACGGCTGGGGAGTTTTGTCAGCTTTTCTGTACATTTGCAGACATAACCAGCCAGCACAAACCCAGCCGAGATCCCAGCACAGAGAGAGTGACACACCGAGCCTATCTGCCCCCCTGCCCCACCAGCAGCCAGACGCCTCTCCAAAGGATTTTTCTTTCATTTCCCTTTCTTAAGGAAGAAAAACTGCGTGTAGCGAGGCTGAAAACCAGGCCATCCCCTTTGCCAACCCCAAATTATTTTCTTCCTGCTCCGAGTCTTCTCCAGCAAGCATTAAGCTACTGAAGCATGAAGGGACCCTCTCACCCCCTGCACACGCACATGCTGAGCAGGGCCGGGTCGCGCTTGGGCTTTTCCCGGCAGCCTGGAGCCCCAGACGGGCTCGGATCTTCAGCTGCCTAAAGCTTTCCATAATTACAGGTGAAAGGAGATTTACGGAGGAAACCGCCGGAGAGAGAGCCTTGCCCTGGCGAGGTGCGGAGACTGAGGGTGGGGGATTGGGGGGGAAAGGCACGAACCCCAGACCCAGACCTACCTTCCCGATTTGGTAATCACCATCTCTGTGCCTCTTTTATGGAATTGCTCCCAAAGCTCTTTAGCTTCCAGATGCACTTTCGGATCGTCTTCTACCTCTTCTTCTGGCTCCAGAGTTTTTAAAGGCCTCAGATGGGCTGCTGCCTGGTGACCCAGGGAAGAGAAGGGAATACCAGTCTCTGCAGCCCCCACTAACTGATCCATGATGGGTTTAGCCAGAGCCCCGGGAAGGGAGAGGGCGGCTGCCCCATTGGGAGGCAAAGCCAGAGCCGGGAAGAAGGGAGGCTGATGTCCCAGCACGGCGCTCATGGCAAAGTCCGGTGCCCGGTGCGGTAAAAAGGGATGATAAGCCATGCTTGTCCCAGGGATTACTGGATCTCTCATCGGTAAATTCATCCACTCCACTCCTCGGTCTTCCTACTGCTGGAGTAGTCCCGGAGTGGTTTCTAACAGCACATCACGAAGAAGAAAAATTAAGATAATAATAATAACAGCAATAAAGCACCAAAAAGGAAAAAAAAAAAAAAAAAAAAAAAAAAAAAAAAAAAAAAAAAAAGGGTTGGGGGAAACAAGCTCTAAACAGCACAGTACATGAGGGAGAGGCAGAACTTCTACAGCCTACAACTTCCCGAGCCGGGGCACATCCCCAGCCCTCGGGACAGCGGATTAACAGGATTGTTCATTATTAGTCTTGCTTTTTCTCGTGTTCGGTCTCAGAGGCTTTGTTTTGCTTTTTAGTTGTTCGAGTTTTTTTCCTGAGTGGAAGTCCTTGTACTGGAAAAGAAACGCCGAAGAAGGGAAGAAAAAAAATCCACCGGTTCGCTGTCTGCTCCTGTTGCCGCAGAAGAGCTGGACAAGCCGAAATCCTTTCTTTTTTTCTTCTTCTTTTTTTCTCTTAGTCCCAATCCCCCTTCTCTTCTTCCGTGGCGGAGGGTGACGGCTCGAAGCTGGGTTTTCTTTTTGGGTGGCTGGCTCTCTTCCCCCTCCCCCCCACCCCTCCACCTTTCCTCCGTACGGTCAGGCTGCAGAGCAGAGGCTGTGGAAGGAGGGAAAGCAGAAAGAAGCAAACAAACCCACCCCCCCTCGCCGGCCGAGGAAGGCTCCTGAGCAACCTTCAGCAGCAAAAACTTGTAGGGAAATCTCGTTTCCGCCTCGCCTTCCTCACTCCCCAAGCAGGAGCTGGTCAGGGTGTCCTGATTTCCATCAGGATCTCTTCTTTCTTTCACCCTCCTCCTTTTTTTTTTTTTTTTTAATTTATTTTCCCCCTCTCTTTCTCTTTCGCTGTGCCTTAAAAAAAATCTGGCAGAATTATACTGTTGTCTCCATAAAGGAGAGAGAAAGTGAGAGGGAAAGAGAAAGGAAGAGAAAAAAGGGGGAGGGAGAAAGAGAGGAAAAGAGAAAGAGAGAGAAGAGAGAGGGAGAAGGAGCCTCTCGGCTCTGAGAATTCCCTGTGAGTCTGTGCTCTGCGTGCACCCGATCGTAGGGATGTGTTGTGGGTTACAGGGGAGCTGGAGCCGCCTTGATTGGCTCTTTGACGCTTTCGGACCAATTGTGAGGCTCCATAGGCGGGGTTCTGACAGCTCGGGTGGAGGGGGACAGCGCCGAGTTATAAAAAGAAGGTGTCGGAAACTGTAACGCTGCAGCAAAGCATCACTAGTACTTCGGGCCGTGTGAATATGTCAACATGATCAGAGGGGAGGGAGCAGGGAGGGAGGAGGGAAGGGGCCGGCAGCGCCCGCCTCTAGGGGGGTGCTGGGGGCCGCCTCGCCCCCCGGCCCCGGCCTCCCGCCGCCCCGGCAGCCCGGGCGCTGCCCGGCCGCTCTCCCCCGGTAGGAGCTTCCCGAGCGCCGGCAGCGGGGGGGCTCCACGCGTGGCGGTGGGGGGGTCCGAAGCCGCGTTCCCCCCTTCCCCAAACGCCGCCGGTACCGTAGCGGGGTCCCCCTGTGTCCCCCCCGGCCCGGAGCCGCCTCGGGAGGCCGCCGCGCCGCACGCCCATCCCCGCCGCGCCGCGGCTGCCGCCGGTCCCCGCAGCCGCCGCGTTGGTGTCACCCCCCGGCCGCTGCCGCTGCCCCCGCGCCGTTTTTCCCCACGCCGGCAAAGTTGCTTTCTTTAAACGACACCTCCAGGCCGGGAGCCGGGCGCTTTGCTTCCCCCCGCGAATCTGGGGGTGAGCCACGGGGCTCGGGGGTGGCTCTGCCCCCGCTCGGAGCTCGGCTCCGGCGGCTCCAGCGGCCGCGGCCGCCGTTATTATTGTTGTGGTGGGCGGCTGGAGGCTGCGGCGGGCGGGCGGGCGGCGGCCGCGGCTGGCTCAGCTCCGGCCCGGGCGGCTGCCGATCGAGGCGGGTGCGCGCAGGGAAGCGGGAGGCCGCTGGAAAATGGGATTTTAATGTATTTATGATTCCTTCTTTCTTTCTTTCTTTGGCGTTGCCGATTAAGGCCACTCGGCTGGCACCGGCGCCGACAGGGTTACGCTCTCACACCCCTCCTCTTCCACGAGGTGCGCGGGGAGGAGACGGGAAGTGCGGCTTTCCCTGCGCCCGGGCCGGGGCAGCGCCGGGCGGGGGGGGCCCAGCTCCGGGTTAACCCGGGCTCGCATGGAGCCAGCCACCCCCCGGGGAAGGCGTCACGCGTGGGTCTGATCCGACCCCACGGAGAGGGAAGAGCCGGGCAGGATCCTCCTGGGAAGTTTCTGGGGAGATCTGTTCCTTTGGGGGGGCGGATGTGGGTGTGACAGCGCAGGGCAGCAAGAGGGGGCTTGTGACTGTGCGTGTCGTGGGCATGCAGGGCACGGAGCGCCCACGCGTGTCAGGCAGGGTATCCCAGCGCCGGGAGGTGCCGAATCACTACCCTGCCCTGGGGAGGGAGGGGATAATCTCCTGACGCCCCCCACCCTGCTTTAAACAGGGGAGGATAATCCTCCGGGAGCGGAGCGGGGGAGCGCGGGGGCTCGGCGCTGGCTGCGCGCAGATGGGAGCGGAACCTCTAAAGTGATTAGCTCTTCTAACATTGCATTTTTGACGCACATGGTTAAGAGCGCTTGGCGCCAGCTTGGTGAAGTCCCTGTAGTAACCAGCGTCTAGGATCGCTTTGCATTCACCAAAATATCTCCCCTTTAGTCGGGGGTGGGGGTGAAAAGAGGAGGAGGGAGGAAAGGAAGCGGGAGTAATGCGTTCAAAGAGGATGAGGGGGGGAAGTCTGATGTGTTTCACGAAGCCAGGAGCCTGGTTACACGCGCAGCGCTCGGCTGCGCTGTGCGGCTGCTTATCGACCAAGAGAGCGAGTCTTTCCAACCTCTGCTCGGAACCGGTTCTCGGGCTCCTGCCGCGGTGGGAACCCCCAAAACCTATATGCCTTCCCTTTATCAGCGTCCACAGCAAACGCCCGGCGGCCTCAAGAAGTTTGCTGCAATTTACCCCAGCCGGGCCGCCGCTCTCTCACGGCGACCGGGAGGTGCCCGCGGGACAAGCGCTGCCGCCCCCGGCCCCGCCGCGCCCCGGCCCCCGCGCCCGCCCCGCCGGAGCGCGCCCTCGGCGCCGCGGCAGAAAGCGGAGTCGCTGCCGCCCTCCGCGCCTGCCCCGCACCTTGCGCCGCGCTCCGCACCCAGCCGCGCAAGAAAATAAAATGTTTGCCGCTTATGATTTCCAATTCCAGCGTCTGGCTAATGGCGTGCAAACTTCCGCCAGTTCCGAGTGACCTCCCCGACGAAGCCCCCCGGAGACTCGTATTATGAAGGGAGGCTGCACTAATCTAAGATCAAAAGCGGGAAGGTGCGAACAGTCTTTGTCTCCCTTCGGCCGCCTCATTCCCCCTTCTGTGTGTGATAAATCTACCCTGGCGCCGACTGCGCGCTGGATGATTAATTTGCAAGCAAACAAAAGGGACCTGATGGCCAGCCATCTTAGTTAAATATTGGCCAGTGCTTCCAGCTACTTGTTAGCCTCTTCTTTGCCTGAAATAAATAAGCAAGGCGCAGAAGTAAATAAATAAGGAGAGCCGCAGAAATGAATGACAAAGCGAAGGGATGGTACGGGAGTAAGGGGAAAAAAAAAAAAAAAAAAAAAAAAAAAAAAAAAAAAAAAAAAAAAAAAAAGAAGACGAAAAAGAGATCAGGGTGGCTGACGGTGAAGCGGGAGCGGGTGGAGGTGGGAATGAGGCTGGTGGAGGGGGGAGCCAGGGTGATAGCACGCTGAGATAGCCGGCTGCCCCCGCGCCTCCCGGCCTGTCTGCAGCCTGGGCTTGCACCAAGGCCGACACTATCTTGGCTCTTCAAAGAGGCATGAAAGGTCTCTGCTGTCTCCCCGGAGAGCGGCCAGGCCGAGGCTGTCTAATCTCGGAGCACAAGAGCTAAAGGCCAGGGAGGGGGGAGCGGCTCCCACCCTCCCCAGCTCTTCTTCACCATCGCCAGCACCTCGATGGGTTTTCCCCGGCTGAATCCAGACCCCGGGTCTGTGGTGGCTGAGCGGCTGGGAGAGCTCTGCTTCCTCGGATTTCACCCTCCTAAGCAACTTTTAGCGTTTGCACGAGAGCTCGGCGCTGCAGCGAGCATTCCCCGTGTGTTATGTGTTGGAGGTGTGGGAGGAGAGAGGCTTTGGCTCTCTCCCGGTGGCCTGAAGAGCCAGCTGGAGGAAGGAGGCAAGAGGGAAATAAAGGCAGCCCTGCTTTCGGGCCCACACGTCCTCTCCCAGGCCTGCGGGAGCAGCTCCGAGGCGTGTGTGCGTGCGTGGAGGGGCTGTGTGCGCTCCACGGCCTTGCGGAGATGCGCCGTGGGTGTGTGGCACCGCGAGGGATTCGTGCCCTGGGGCACACCGCCAATCCCCGCTCCGACAGCAGCCCCTGAGGTGTCCCTGACACCCCCTCCATGCGCTGGGTGCTCTGCAGGAAAGAACAAGCCTCGGTGCATGGTGAGCAGGGCCAACGTGCACAGCCTAAGTGGGGTTTTGCATCCTATCTATGCATTTCCTTATCGCGCTGCCTGTTCCAAGCATCCCCAGGGGCCCAGACCCATCCTGCCTGCCAGCAGCTCTGCATCCTGCAGGATTTATCCCTCTCCTCCCTCCCTTTCCCACGGCGATGCAACCTCTGCTCCGTCTCCAGCCCTTCAGAAGGCACCACCCCGGCGTGGCCACGCTGTGTTTATCCGAAATAAAACGCAGCGGGCTGGTTTACTTTGGCAGGTTTGCAGTAAATACTGGCTGGAGCACGGGGGACATCTGGGGAGTGGTGATTACACGCTTCTTCCGAGGGAAAGTGTGCCCAGCCCCGGGCAGGCCCTTCCCCAGCCCCGCAAAAGGTGTCAGGAGATGGGGGCCGTGTTGACACAGATCCATCCCGGAGTGGCACTGCAGGCCACAAGTGTAACAGAGCAGCTCCCTTAGGGAGCTCGTCTATACACTTGGATTATACAAACTGCTATGGGGAGAGTGGGGAATCACTGCAGCAGTTCTTTGCCTTGCCCTTTGGCAGAACACTTCCTCCAATTGCAAATTGGATTTCATGGAAAGCCTGGCCCAAAAACTTTAAAAAACAACCTGCCAGGGTCTAAAAAAGCATTGTGAGGCATTAAAAATACCAAGAATTAAATCCCCATGTCTCTCTCTGAGCAGGCTCAGCCCCATCATCTCCCACTGAAATCAAAGGGGCCGTTCCCATCTCTGTGAACAGAAGATCCCCCAGCAGGGGGATCAGGCCCCCTTCCCAACACAGCCGAGGTGAGGGCTTTGCAGAGTTGGGGGAAACCCAGAGACAGCACTGCTTATTGTAATACTGGGGGGAAAAAGAGAGGAAAGCACCACTTGGAGAGGTTTCTCCACCACCAGCTCTCATTGGGATGCAATCCTCAGGGGAAGGCTGCTCGTGGCCCAGCCTGGTGGGAGCAGTGCAGCACTGAGTGTGGCAGAGCCACTGCGGGGTCAGGCAGTGCTGTCCCCCAGCACGGGGTCAGCACACTCTGGCAGTGAGCAGCTCTTCACAGCCCCCAACTCCCCTCGCTCCTCCTGGGCACCCAGAGCCTGCTCGGGATCCTGCCAGCTGCTGGCTCTGGTGGAAGCCCAAAACATCAGGGCTCCAGGTGCTCACATCACCAGCCCTGCCCCAGTTCCTCCCCTCCCCACAAGACCTCATCTCATCCCCATCCCAGCTGCTCTGACATTCTCCTGTTGCCTCCACTTTGTCCCGGACTGGAAAAGAAAATGAAGGAGCACCCAGAGCTGCCTGCTGCAGCTCTCTCCTCTGCCTCGGGCCAGGCCCAGCCTCGCCGACCAAGGCATGTCAGGGCACAGCAAGGTTTGGGGCCGGACCTCTTCCTTCCCAAGCTCACATCCCTTTTTACCTTTTCTGAGCCTTTTTTGCACCATTCAGCTTCTGCTTGCCACAAACCAACACCTCCTGCACTCACAGACTTGGCGACCCTTTCCACGCCCTGGTCTTATTCTTCTCACCAATGTGCTGCTGGCAGAAACAAAATGAAAAT
This sequence comes from Pyrgilauda ruficollis, assembly GCF_017590135.1. Classification (NCBI taxonomy): domain Eukaryota; kingdom Metazoa; phylum Chordata; class Aves; order Passeriformes; family Passeridae; genus Pyrgilauda; species Pyrgilauda ruficollis. The sequence goes on from NW_024531043.1 coordinate 4,509,302, forward strand.
CGTGTTTCCTCCTTTGCCCTCTCTACACCCATCCTCCTGCTTCCACCACCGTTGGCCGAGCAGAAATTGTAAATAGAGTTCACTATTTGGATAAGGCTTTTTTTTTTTTTTTTTTTTTTTTTAATACCCAAGCCATACATCCAGTTTGCTGCTCAGGAAGTCGCGCTAATTGTCCTTTCCTATAGTCAAACAGATCTATCTTTTCAATGCTGTCTTTGTGTCTCTGCGTGCGAGGGAGAAAGAGGGAATGAGTGGATACGTTTATTCAATTATTTAAACACACACACAACACAACAAGAGGGCCAAGGAGCGCCGGTTCCTCCCGCAGAAGCCCTCCAGCTCTCCAGACGCGGCACTGCCCCCCTCACCTCCCCGCAGACCCAGTAGAACAAGGCACTCGAGAGCACCCGGCAAAGAAAGCGATTTTATCTGCTTTGACCATCAGCCGTGTTCGTTAACAACCCAGAACCGGAGCCTTTCCCATCTCCACACGCCCCCCGGGCGTCTCCTCCGCGCCCCCGGCCCGGCGGGGCGGGCGCAGCCTCCCCCGGGGCTCGGAGCCGGGCCGGAGCCCGGGAGGTGCTGAGCGGCACCGGGCACACGGCAGAGGCTGGGCTGCAGGTCAGGGAGGGGAGCCGGGAGCCTCTGACACCGCCACTGACACACGCTTTGCTCCTGTTTTCTTCAAGATGCCACCAAGTCACCCGGTCATCGATTGATACCTCGGGCGGGGGGAGGACCAGCTGTTGCAAAAGGACATGGTAAATCTAATAGGGGCTGCTGTCAATAAAGAAATGACAGGGAAGAAGAATCGGCTTCTTAAAGTCTGCTGAACTAACACTCATCATGCAGCCGCGGACACGTATTCCCCATCGAAGCCTGGTATCCATTACTATTTTCCTTACTAGGTTTCAATTAAAGAGCTGTAACCCCCACACGCACACCCCAAGGCAGGGCACACATGAAAGGGACGAGGAGGCAGCGGACAACTCCAGCCAGCCCCGAGCTCTGACGTGCCCCAGCGAATTTCCCCGGCCCCGAGCGGCCGGGCCGGGGCAGAGCCGCGTCCCCGCGGGCAGCGGGACCCCGCACCGGCACCGCTGCCTCCTGCCAGCGCTCTCGCCATGGGCTGCAGGACTCAAACACTGCTAGAGGTGCATGTTCCCCGAGCATCTGGGCAGCAGAGGAGCTCGGGGCGCAGCCGTGGGCACACACAGCGTGACCGCATTCCCAACAACTTCATTCACTCTTCCCTTCTCGCGTGAGATAGATCCTAAACTATCCCCAGCTCAAAAAAAGAAAAAAAATCCCAACAAAACAAAAAACCAAAAAACCCCAAAAAAAAAACCAAAACAACAAAACAAAACTTAACAAACTCTACCATTTTTTTTTCCTGGTGAAAGACGGAAGAACTTTATTTATTTCTTTTCAATGTCCTAGTTAGGAGGTTCGGGGCAGGAGGGGGAGGCTGGGAACGGGTTTCTTTTTCCTCTCGTGGAGCCCCTCTGTGTGTTTGACCCTTGGCATCTGCCTGCGAAGGGCGAGGGAAGGGCTTCACCCGCCCTCCCTTCTAACGGGAGCTGCAAAAGGCGGCCGAAATGTGCCAGCTCAGCCCTGGGAAACTTCTGGGTAGCGGCAGATTTCTCTAAAGAACTTGACCGCTTCGGTCAGCCTGAAACTGTCACCCGACGTGCGGGGCAGGGGGCTGCGGGCTCCCTCGGAGCGCCACTCCACAGCGTGTGGTGGACAGAGAAATTCCTCTCCTCCTTCCCAACCGTCCCCAGTGCCAGGGAACACCTTCCCGCGGGGGCTGAGCCAGTAGTTCAGCCCCTCACCCCTGCTTTGGGGGTGCTGACAGCTCCGCCACCAGCCCCCGGCCCGTCGGGGCACCGGCTCCCGCTGCGCTTCACCAAAATCTCCTCTACGCGCTGACACATCCACGCACGATCCAGCAAAACCCTCCGGAGATCATTTCCGTGGGGAGCACGACGAGATGGAAATAAATAATAATAATAATTTAAAAAGTCAGAAAAATAAATCAGGGGCTCCTCTCTGTCTGTGGGCCGTGGGAGGTTTTGTAGCGCAGTTTTATTTTAGTTTAGTATTTTGAACAAACTTCAGATTGATTTCCGGAAAGCGCAAACGCGCACACATGGGAAAGTGAAAAAACCGGTCCTTCGAGGTCATCTGAGAAGGGGAGACGGGATCTGTATCCTTCTTTCCCCCTGCCCCCCGCAAAAAAAAAAAAAAAAAAAAAAAAAAAAAAAAAAAAAAAAAAAAAAAAAGTAACTGAAGGGGAAAGATCCCATGTTTTTATAGTTTAAAAGTACTTTGAATTATTTGCTTTTAATGGCACACGTGGCTGCAGCAAAGCCGGGCTCTGCTTTCGATCTTGCACTTGCTCCTTGCTTTTCCGTGCATGTATTCATGTGTGTGTATATACATCTCTAAGCTTTACAGCCCCCATTTCACGGCCAGGTTTCTCTCTCCTCATCTCTCCACCCTTTCCCCTGGACCAAAAACAAGTCCCAGGCCACTCTTGCGCCTACGGTAATTACTGTTCTGCTGGGATTCAGAAACGCGGGCAGAGCCGGCTTCTGCCACAGCGTTTCTCTGGAGCAGCAGGAGTGTTGCGAAAATTTATTAAACCCAGATGATCCGGGAGTTGGGGCAGGCGGAAAAGATTTCAAATTAAAGCCGAGCGGAGCAGAATGCAACCAGCTCGCAGGTGTAAACTGCATTTGTGCAGCTCTTGCTGCGCTTCCCGGAGCGGCTCCTTCTCCTTGCTCTAACTGGGGTTAGAGGGGAAAGGTTTGGAGGTTTTTTTTTCCCGCAGGAGATTTTGCTAGGGAGCCATCGGGCTCGGCCCGGCGCCGGGCTCCGCGGCGCGGAGCATCTTTCCCCGCGGTCGATGCGCGCCTGGGCGGCTCGGTGCCGGCAGCCCCCGCGGGGCCACCGGCCGCCACCTCCTAGCCCTGAAAATTCCCTGCTCACCTGTTGCTTCAGCCGCTTCTTTAATGGCATGGGCTTAAGGGCAAGCTAAAATGCTCACAGGCGATCTCGGAAAAGTGGCGGCGGGAAGGAATGATTCCAGGTAGATGGGAGATGGGGGATGATAAAACAGACGGGGAGCCGGGGCATCGCTCCTGATCCTCGGGATAAGGAAGGAAATGCCCTCTCACAGCACAGCCACTTTCTGCTCATTTTGGTACCGCTTCTCGGGGGTGTTGGGAGCGTTAATTCCCCCCGAAAATTGGTTCTTTGTTCATCAGGAGTATTCAGGAGCCCAAATCACGTCGTGCTCCGTGGGAGCCACCCCCCTTAAACAGCTTTTTTCTCCTTAGAGTGAGGCTTGACACGCACTCCGGGCTCGGGGCACTCAACTTTCTGATGTTACAGTATAAATAAGGGGGGAAAGCATTAATGAATGTTTAATCCTTGTTTTCTTTAAATACCATTAGGACAATTGTCCGGACCCCGGGTCAGGGAAAAATGTTGTTCAGTGGAGACAGGAAGGCGACGGCTTGGAAGGAGAAGGGGGGATTTCAAGAGCGAATAAGTGGGTGCATAGTGCCTGGAGCTCACCTTCTGCAAAGACAAGGTGTGATTAATGTCCGACACTTGTGGAGCCGTTTGTCCCTGCCCTGGCTCACCAATCCTGCTGCTCGTCCCCCGACAGCGAAGAAAGCAGAGCACATTGTGAAGCCTCTGCACACCGGGACGGGGGTGGGAGAGAGGGAAAAGAGAAAGAACATACAAGACAAGCCCGTCCCAAGAGCTGGAGTGGGCAGAGTATTACATGTACAAACATCCAAACAAGATTCGAGCAGTACAAAGCGTCGGAAAATCCAGAGCAGCCACATAAAAAGAAAAGTTAAGTAGGAAGTGGTGTAAAAGTGTTGTCATTTATTTTGCCTTCCCTTACAGATGTTCTGCATAAAGCCCTATCTTAATGAGACGGAGCGAGGGAAGGAGGGAGGGGTAAAGCCCGGCTGAGCGCTCGCAGCGCGGGCGGGGAGGGGGCGCGGGGGTCCCGCCAGGGCCGGGCTCGCCCCGCGGAGGCTCCGTGGGCTCCGGCCACGGGATGGCGCCGCGGCCAGCGCCTCTCACCTGCCGGAGCGGGGCTCACCTGGGCGGCCCGGCTCCCCCGGCCCGGCCCGGGGCACCCCAGGCCCGGCCCCGCCCGGGAATAGGGCAGCGCTGGAGCAGTGGCACCGCTCATCCGAACGGATCGCAATAAAAGAGCTTTTAGAAGTGACAGCCGGGCGTTTATGGGCTGAGAGACAACGCGAGCCACGGCCACAGCATCCCTGCTGCCGCGCCGGGGACCCGCGGGTGACGCAGGATAACCTGTCCCGGGGGAGGGTGCTGAGGAAGGAGGGAGAAGGGCATGGGGGAAGGTTCAGATCCTGGCGGTCAGAGTTTGGCCGCCAGTATTAGCAGCTCCTGAGCTCGCCAAGAGGGAGGAATAACGCGGCGGAGCAAGAGAAGCGCTGAGCTAAACTTAGGGACCGGGAAGGGAAAGATCCGTTCTTCAAAACAGCTGGACTAAAAATATCCACCCTCCCCCTCCAGACTGAAGGCTGGGTGAAGGTGTACGGGGTCTAATATTTCAGGTGACATAAGAAGGGAGCAAACACCCTGCCAAAAGCATCGCTCATCCCGCACCACCTCCTCCCCCGAAATACAGTGACCACCCCCCGCCAAAAAAAACCCTCGAGCAAATAAATCCGAAGTCACGTCTCACTGTCACCCACCAGCCAAGAAAAAAAATAAAAGAAATAAAATTCGCGTTTTATGAGCCCTGCTGCTCCGGATCAGAGCAGGAGAGGAGCCGGTCGCCCCTCGCTGCCCCCTTCCCAGGGCAGGTGCGCCCACCGCCCGCTCCCACCGCCCAGCCAACATCCCACCGTGCAGCAAAGCGCCGGGGACAGTAGCTGGATTTAAGCATAAAAAAGAGCCTGTTTGCTTCTTTATTAGTGTCGAGCCTACTCTAATTACGAGAAATCGCTGCTCTCGGGCTGAAACGACGTGTTGTCCTGTGCTTGTAAAATACATTTCAAGTAATTCTTTTCTGTCTATAAAATACAGCGTGTGTGTGGGGAATATAAATAAACTGCTGTCCATTTCTTTAATGCTATTTTAGCCAAATTGACTGGCCGGATTGGAATTCGACATAAAAGCTTTAGTTTGCAAAACATCCGCACTATAACGTCTGGGAGACAGGGCTTGAGCTCCAGCGCGACGGGCACGTTAACTGCATTAAAACCTCTCCATACATTTTCGAGCTTTTGCTTTTTTCCCCCTCTTGCAGCACATCCACCCGCTCTCCTCCCCGCCTCCGGGCGCCTGCGCCTGGTTTTCTCCAAATGAAGTATTTTACGTGATCGATGGAAGGAGTCATTTGGCCCATAATTAGGTCAATAAAATCAATGTTTATTCCTCTGATGGCCTGAAAGCTAATAAATTCCTCTTTTATATTCGCTCCCTCCGAAGATTAGAAACGAGCTGCCCCAGCCCCAGCGACAGCAGAGCGGGGTGGGCGGCGGCCCTGGCCGGCGGGGACCGCTCCGTTCCGCCGGGGAGCCGCGCTCCCAGCCCGCCACCAGCCCAGCCGCTGGCACAAAAAAATAAGTTAATATTAAAAAAAAAATAAATTCTCTACTCCTATCCCTCCCCACTCGTGTTTATTCTTCAAGACAAGCCAATTTACAGCAGATCCAAATTGAGTCTAACCCCCCTGAGCACCCCGCCATTGCGCGCACGCACGCTCCACTCCTGTCTCGCAGATAACTTTATTTCGCTTGATTCCCTTTGGAGCCACTGTTAGGCATGGACACGCAAGGTTTGAAGGCGCCTTGGAGAAATCCTATTAGACTTGGAGAAAGTAAAGCTTTTGGGACAATAAAAAAACCAAAACAACGACAACAAAAAACCCCAACCCAAACCCGCGACAGTTTTATTTTTCACGCAGTAATAGCGAGGAAAAAGCATCGCGGTCCTAATCAGATCAATATAGAGACACACAAATCTTTGCAAAGGTTTAGCAGTTTACAGTGGGTTCCAGACCTTTGACATACATTGCGGATTAATTGGGCACTGTCAAGAGGGGGGAAGAGGAGGTGGGATTCCAGTTAATTAGTCGAGAAATGAATAAAAACTAAACATTATCGGAATTGTCTGCGGGTCCCGGTTTGTTAGTGGGGATTTGGGGATCAGCTTTTGTGTGCCGTAAATTGGATCTGAGTAGCGTGGTGCTGTCTTACACTGTCGTTTTGTGAACTGGCGACAGCTCGAGTCCATGGGAAAACTTAAAGGGAACCTGGGGCCGGTCACAGAGCCTCATTATCTCATGTCGGATACCATCTTTCGGGGAGAGCGTTTAATCAACAGTGGCACACAATCCTCCCCTCGCAACCTGGGCAAACCGCACCACCTTCCCTTCCCTCCGCCCTGCAAACGGCCCGAGAGAAAGAAAAAAAAAAAAAGAAGAACCCCCCTTTCCCGAGTGGGTGACACCGTCCCGGGGGCTGGGAGGCGGTGGCGGAGCTCCCGCAGCCGCGGCTGCCCGCGGCGAGACCCCGGCCGGGCACGTGGGGCTCCGGCCGCCCCTGCGCTCCGAGGGCTGGGTCTCCGCGGTGCCCCGGCTCCTGGGTCTCCGCGGTGCCCCGGCTCCTGGGTCTCCGCGGTGCCCCGGCTCCTGCCTTCCCCTCAGAGCCGGGCCCGTGTCCGGAGGGAGTTTTCCCCGCGGCGCTGGACGGGGCGGTCCCCGCTGCCCGCCCTGCCGACAGCCCGGCTCCGCCGGCTGCTTCTCCCCCCTCCCGGCCTGCTTCCCTCGGGGAAGTCACTGCGTGTCACCCGCTGGCTCTCCGGGCCGCCCCGCCGGGCAGGCGGCGGCCCCGGGCCAGGCAGCCCTGCCGGGGTGTCCCCCGGCTGAGCAGGCGAGTTTCCCCTCGTTCTCAGCGAGGTGAATTCCCTGGCACACTCCACCCTCCGCCTGCCCCGAAGGGTCCGGCTGGCAGGAAGAGGGGAGACGGGGAAAGAGCTGGGAACGAGGGAGGGATCCGGCAGCACCTTCCCTCCAGTCTGAGGAGAGGAGTCCTCACGGGGGAAAACCTTCAGCACTGAAGGCGAATGTTGCTCCCCGCCGTGCCCGTGCCCGTACCCCGAGCTCGGGGGCTCCGGGCCGGGGGGAGCCACACGCCGAGGTGGCCCCGGTTCTGCCCGGGAGCAGCGCAGAGCCGGGATGGAGCGAGGGGAGCAGAGAGGGGGAGCCCTCAGCCCACGGGAACTCCCAGCTGGGTGCGGGTGTCCCCCCTGAGCCGCTTTGCGGGCTCGCAGGTGGGGACGGGACCCCTGTGGGGGGGTGTCGGGTCTCTGGAGAGATCTCTCGGGGGTCGCTCCGTGTACCGAGCGGGACGAGGCCCGGGCGGATGAGGCTGTGGCAGACCGGGAGGAGCCCGGGTCCAGATCCCCCAGCATCCCGCGTGGGGCTGGGAGAGCCCGAGGGACGGACAGACGGACCTTGCCGAACGGTAAAATCCGCTGCACTCTGCTACTTGTAGTTAGGGTGATCCCTGTCCTGCGGAGTACCCTAATCCTAACCCTAACCCCTCCTCCGGGGCTGAGCAAAGGACGGGCCCCGGAGACCCGAACTGCCCGCCCAGGATGGGCAGCAGCCCCCGGCGCTGCTCCCGTGCTCCCGGCAACCTCCCGGGCCTCCGGGGCCACCGCTGCAAGTCCCCGGAGTGCCCCCATCCCGGGAGGGAGCTTGGCAGAAGGGAGGTCGCAGCTCGGCATCCCTCCCGGCGCAGGAACCTCTCCCGAGGAGGAGGAAGGCAAAACCCGCTGGGTTTTAGGGAGAGAAGGGTTTGGAAAAGGAGCGCATCCCGCTCCGTGCCCGGGAGGTGCCGTCATCTCCCGCGCGGTCGCCGCGGGGCCGGTGACAGCCCAGCAGAGCCCGGAGCATCCCCGCTGCCGGGCACAGCCTCTGCCCCGGCCTCCTCCGGGCCGGTAATTGGGTGTGCTTAAGATCAACCCGGCTAACGAGCCTGTTGTCCTCCTCACCCCACCCCCGCGTGTGAAACATTGTCATTAGGCGTCTAATATCTCCATCGCTTCCAGGGGGGAATGGGAAGAGGCTGCTCGAAAAAAGCCACAGACAAAAGAAAGTGTGTGAACTCCCAGCGCCCGTATGCACAGCACAATGCAAAGCGGGTTAATATCAGTTAGCAGTTCTGCAGTGACCTGTAAAGTTGCCTCTCTGGAAAGATTCTTGATGTATTACTTAACATGGCTACACAGTTATCTGTCTCGGCATTAATGCGTCCATTAAATCACTGTTGAGTAGCATCAACCTACTCCCGAGTCTTTCCGTCCCCTGGGAATATGGTTTCTAAACAGGATCAAACATGTGATGCTGACAAGTCATGAGATAAGTTATAATTAATTAGAGTTTGCTACATCCACAGAATGGGTACTTGGGGGAGTGGGGATGGACCAGGCCATTAAGGACTTCAGCCAGGAGGGAGAATCTATAATATTGAGTTGGAAAACAAGAAGAAGTAATAATCAAAGGTGGCCGAAGAAAACTGCAAACCTTTAGCTTTCAGAACTCGGTCAAGATTAAAGTTGTTCTTGATGGGAAACACACCATCCACTCCTTAATGAAAACCATGGGCAGACCGATGCTGCGGATGGCTCCTTGAAGAGGGAGAGGAATCCTCGCTCCAGGTCTGAGGACAAAAATCAGCGGCACAATTTGCAAGAGGAAGAAGAGAGGAAGGAGTTGGGAGAAGGGAGCCGCCTCGCCTGGCTGAGCGGTGGAGCCGCAGCCAGAGGTCACGTCTCCGCCCGACAGACACTTCGGGGTCGTTTCGCAGATGTTCCCCCGCTTCAGAGAGCCCCGGAGCATCCCCCTGCCTGCCTCAGAGCGCCCTGGAAGCTGCCGAAACCCCTCTCCTCCTGGCAGACAAATGGCCCCTCTTGCCCTGGGCTGGGGCCAGCCTGCAGCCCTCCCCCTGCCCTCTCTGCTGGAATGACAGTTAAAAATCAGACTGCAAACAAGTGGATTTTGGTCTGAACTGTAATAGCCCTTATTTGCTTTGCTTTAACAAACAGCTGGAGGGGGGGATTTACTTTCAGGCTGGCTGTAAAAGCTCCACGCGGGAGGGGAAAGGCAGGGGACGGAGGTTAACCGGCGGCACGGGGTGTCTTTTCATGCCCTCTGCGAGTCAAAGCAATGGCCGGGTTTATTTGCTTGCTCTCTGCAACAAATGGGAGCCCTTCAGGTGAGAAGATGTTGGAAGGGTGGAATGACAGGACAGATTTACACCTGTCCTTACAGCCGACTCTGACAACCCCTATAGCCTACAGAAATGACCAGTGGTGCCGCGGAGTCTGGGGAAGTCAGCAGGTTCACTCGGCTTTTTTGATGCTTTTTCACTCTGTCCTCCCCCACCGCTGCCCCTCCTGCTTCCTTCTCCCTTTCCCTTGCCTTCTTACGGCACCACACGAAGCACGGAGGGGTGGACCCGACTGACAGGCTCCCCCCGCCACGCTGTGCCCCAGGAATATCACAGCTGACCCCGGGGAGCCCCTTCTCAGCACCTCCTCGGTCACACAGGGTGCGCAAGGTCTGCGTTTACCACACTCCAGCCTCCTGCTATAACCTCCTCCAACTCTCAGCTGTCCCCTCCCAGACAAGAAGGCAGAGAGGAGATAACCCCCCTCATGCCCTGTCTCCCCCCAAACATCCCACCTCGATGACAGAGGCTGTCCAGATGCCTCTGGAATCTGGCTGGACCCAGCTGCCATCTTCATCCCTGGAGAGGACAAAGGCTGCATTCTCCATCTCCCACCCCAAGGGCCTGTTGCCACCTCCTAGCGCCTGCTGAAAGCCCTCCTCAGAGCCGGCTCTCGAGTGGGGCTGCTGGAGCCAGGACCACTCAGCCCCACGTTCAGCACGCCTGGAAGGCTGCAGCCATTCCGGCTCAGGGCATGGGGGGTTGCTGAGGGCCCTCTGGGGAGGACTGGAATATGTTTCAGTAGCCCCTAGCCAAAAGGATCTTGTGAGCAAGCAGCACAGCCCGACATCTCATCACTCAGCATCATCCAACAGCGCTGAGCAGGACTCTGGGAGGCTCTGCTCCAGCATGGGTGCCTGAAGTTACAGTCCAAGAGACAAATGTGAAAGCCCCACGCCATGGCAGTGCACAACAGAGCTCTCCTGATGGATCCCACATGCCCACTGTGCTCCCAGGACAGCTCCTGGGCAGCAAGGATGCACAGGTGTGGGACACCATGCAGAGAAGAAACAACAGGTCCTAAGCTGCTCTCAGCATTTTCACTTTGTTAAGTGCCACATTCTGCTGGAGATCTCCAGCTGGATTCCTCCTCCTGCTACACGCAAGGGAGCCAAAGCCATCAGTTGTAACAAGAAAATAAAAGCCAGAGGTTTGTCATGTCCCTGGTAGGCTCATTGCGGCAATGATTTCCCAATTACACAGAGTCAGTTTCAACAGAAAAGACTGGGAATGCCTCACGGGAGGACTCTTGACTGCCCCAGGCTAGGAAAGTGTAGAGAACCTGCCCCAAATGAGGCAAGTGTGGAGATTTGCAAACTGGTACCTCTGCTCGTGGGACAACCCTAAGCCCTGGAATGGGGTTATAGCCAGAGGCAAGCACTCGAGATTCCTCTAAAATCTTTGGGAACATCTAAGGGTTCGGCACTTCTAAAAATCTCTTGAGGTTTCTTCAGATGCCTGGAGAGAGATTTCACAGCTTGTCTCCTCTTAATAGCTGAGTTTTTAGTCTCTGGCCAGAAAAATAGGCTGTGCAACTTCACTGTGCCTTCCTCAAAATAATTAGGATTACTAACTCACCATTTCACCTGTGATGCACACCACTGCTACACAGCAATCATGAGATAACATCGTTTGTGGTAACACTGATCCCAGCGAGGATGGCCGAGGATATCACAAAGGGGTAACGGGGACAGAGAGGAGTTGAACCTTTTACAGCCTGGCAAGGCAGGGATGCCTCTCCCTGCTGCATTCCCTTCCACAGGCGGAGCTTTCTGGGATGATTCTGCCCAGGAAGACATTGCAGGAACTGATGAGGCCAGGAATACCCTTTGGAAACTTCAGAAGAAAGGTTTATGTTTTCTCCTGTGCAATGAAAATATGCAGATGAATTTGCATGTGACTGCTCTGTGGAGTAAATGCCTTCCAGGGAAGATACAAAGGTGCTCCTTGGGACTGGCTGGGGGAAGAGGACGGAGTACAAGACTATTTTGAATGACATTTTTCCAGCCACTCTGGAGCTGATGGGGTGATATTCCAAGGGAGGCATTGATCCAGGTGCATGACCATGAAGAGTTAATCTTTCCATGGAGGTACTTCCTCAGCCACTGCCATCCACAATTTCACACCCAGGGTGTTCTACCTATGTTGTGCCATCAACCACACACTCAAAGTCAAGGTCTCATCCTCATTCCTGTAAATGCCTTTTAGAAAAAAATCCACTTCTCCCTCCTGTGTGCTGGGATCCCTGGAGTTTGTTGGGGGGAGTGCTGACAGCTGCCTTTGCTCGGTGAGAGGCCCTTGGCAGCACAACCACTTCTCACCTCCCTTCACCAAAGCCTGCCTGTGGCACCCTCCTGGTGGAGATCCACTCCTTGTCCAGCAAGGGTTTCCCAGATGGGAATGTGTGCTGCCCTGCCAGGTCCCAAACAGGCTGGAGTTCCTTCCCACTTCCCAGGGGAAGGATCCAGAGCAAAACAAACATCCAGAGCACACCAGGAGTGCACCCCAGGATTTGCTGCTTCTCACCCAGACACAACTGATCTGCATATATTCAATGGCCACGTCTGGGAAGGCTGCATGTGTTAAAACCAGGCATAATTTCCAGGCATAGAAAAGGGTGTGCTCAAAAACCCCAGACATTTGCTAAGCCTGCTCAAGACCTGCCATGATCAGATGGTTCATGCAGCCAAAGAAGTCCTGAAGATGGAGCACATGGCTGGGAAACATCAGATTTGGAGGGAGTTAAGGACATTCAGAAGACACTTCCAAATGTGCAGTTTTTCTTGCATGACACACAGGGTCACTCTTGTCAACAAAGATCCCATTTTAATATTTCATTAAACTTTCATGGTGTACTCTGAGTCCATGATATAGGCACAGTCAACAAATGTAAAAATCAATTAATCAGTCCCTGAGCAAATACCCAGTGAGAGAGAGAAAGGCTCCCATTAATTTCTCCAGACTTCAGGTCAAGCCCTAAATGTACAAAGATCAAAAGACCTGGAGATTAGCATTGAGCCAAGTCATCAGCAGTGGGATTTCCAAAGGCCACGCTCAGCCCCTTGCAAGTAGATGGGTAAAAACACACTGACCCAAGATTTTTTAGTTCCTTTTTTTTTTTTTTTTTTTTGTGCAGTGAGGCAACTTTGGATTTTATTTTTTATTTAAGAAAGGAAATGGTAAAATAAGTTGTTTGCATTTTTCACCACAAGTGAGAGTTTTCCTCTAGACACTCACACATCACTCCAAAGTTCCTGAGCAGATGAGTGACAGCCAAATTGCCTCGCACCCTTTGCTCTTTGCACATCTCCCTGCCAGGTTTGTGCTGAGAACAGGTGGCTTTCACACCTAGCACATATTTGTGCTGGCTGAGTGTTAGCACTGAAATCAAATCCTTTCCTCTGACACAGGAATTTTGATGGCAGAGGGAAGGGTGGCTTGTTTGAAGGGGTGTGGCACTTCTTTCCACAGGAACATTTATCATTTCTCTGCTGAAAAAGAGACCAATAACCCATACCCCGTGCCTGTTATTACCCTGTGAATTCAAAGGTGTCTCGTTTTTAATGGGCCCTTAGCAATAGCGCCGGCACCTCATCATTTATCATCTTGTGCTGACAACTTCCTTGATGCACAAAGCTCCTGAATGGCACCTCTAAAAGAGGTGTCAGCAGAATGAGCCGTGAGGGGTCTTGTAGCTTTTCCTGTAGTCAAGCAAAGGAAGACCCGAGGCGTGTTTATACCTTTGAACTGGAATATCAGTCACAATATCAGACTCCCTGTGCTCTCCTCTCTGGCCCAGTACCAGGCAGAGCACAGGGGAGGAAAACCAACCTCTGAAGCCACATCTCCCTCTTCAGCAAGGGCAAGAGGGATGGGGCACAGCAGTGCAGGCAGGAGAGCCCTGCTCCCACTGCCTTCCCAAATCCAACCACCACACTGGAGTCAGCACAGCTTGGAGATACCCCTGCACAGGGCAGAACTGGCCCAAACCACTTCTCCTCCTTCCCAAAGCAAAACAGAAACCAAGGGGTGAGTCACAGCTTTGACCTACAATTTGAAGCCTGCTTTTTTTCCCAGGGCTTCAAGGAAATCTCGTGTTAAATCCATAACCGAGTCCTAAGGGAGACAGGCAAAACATCCTCTGACACAGCTGACCTCCTTTCTCTCGCTCTGTCTCTCTCCTCGAGAAGATGTTTTTCAAGGAAAGAAGCCAAAAATTGAGCTTAGGGAAATGAACAGGGCTTGGCTGGGTTGATGGGGCTGAGCTGACTTTGGCCAGGCAGTGCTGCCTCCTAACCTGCTCCTATGCAAATCCCACCACCACCAGCAGCAGCCTCACCCTGGCAAAGGCTGCTCTTCCCTCCTGGTTTGTGCAAATACAGTCCTGCCACAAATCCATTTGCAATGGCCTTAAACGACAACAGCTGATTTTGATGCTGGCAACAGTAAATCTTGCATTTTCCCCTTGGAGGGTTTGGCAGAGCCAGGCTGATTTCCTCCTCCAAACCTTGCCTGGCAAAGGTTTCCCTATCTCATAGCCTCATGCAAGCACAACACTCTGTAATTACCAGGTCCAGAGTCTTTCATTCAAGTGCCTTCAAGGACTTTAAAGAATTTTGACTTGGGGCCCCCTGGGGCCAAAGCCCAAGGATTGCTTTGCCCAAATTACTTATGAGTAAACTGAGGCACGGCAGAGGGAAACCTGTAATTTTCACGAGTCTGTTCATTGGGGATTCCTCGTTTTCCACACTCCCAACTCCAAAATGCCCTAAAGGCTTCAGTATTCAGGGCTGCTGAGCAGCCAAATATTCGGCAGAAGGATTCTGCAGCGCTCCAGAAAGCCAACTCCATCCTTCTTCCAAACCACCCACTCAGAAAAAATCAGGGCATCCAAAACTGGTGGTTTGTGACACTCAGCTGATAATAGGGTATGCTATTAATGAGCCCCAAATCTCAGCCTCTCTGCACTTCCATTGAAGAGATATCTAGAGGGGAAAATAGGAAAGCAGGAAATAGCTTCCCCCTCTTCTGCCCAAGAGCTCAGTGTGCAGGCAGAAGGGAGGAAGGAGGAATTTCCAAACAGCCCCACAGGAGGCTCAGTGCTGCTGCTTGCCAGGAGACACCTCAGTCACACTCAACACGTAGGGCCACGAGCACCTGAACCCCAGGAGCATGGCCTGGCTCCCAGCACCCACAGCTCATTTCCCATTTGAAGGCAGTCCCATGGAGGCTCAGGAGGAATTCACCTCTCCTCTGTCCCCAGGGGCTGTGCCAAGGGATGGACTCTGGTGAGGGGTGTCTGCAGCATCCCCAGGGACACCAGGGATGCTTTATACCTGTGTGGGCACTGAGCAGCTGCTCCCAGTGTGGATCCTCTGCCCAGAGATGAGAGCTTGCTCCAATAACCATGCTGTAGTGAGGATCATTAATGGTCTCCTCCTCTATCCCACTGCTGTCCGTTCCCACAGAAGTTTTAGGAAACTTTCACCCTTTTTTCAACTTTGACTGAAACCACCATTCAAAAGGTACTAGAGGAAGGGGATGGACAGGAAGGGCAAAGCCACTTCAGCCTCCTTTTCCTGACAGCACTCTGAAGAAAAAGGAATAATTGTGTATTACCCACATGAGCCAGAGAATAAGTTACAGGAAAGAATCCATCAAGGGGGAAAGGAGATTCAGATATTCAAGGAAAAGATTTCCAAGTTGACTTATGATTTTTCCTCCAGGATCTCATTGCAACAGGCACTGCGCAAACAGTGAGAGACAATTTCCTGCACTAGATATATTAAAATCTAAGCTGCAGAGACAGAAAGAGTGTGGGAGGGAAAATGGGAGGGTTGAGGAGAATTGAACTGACTCACCCTGGGTTACTTATCTGGTCAAGAATAGAGGCAGGGAGGAATAATCCAAGGCTCCAGAGTGCCAGTCCAACACTGTCCTTCAGACAAGGTTGCTCCTACCTATCCCTTTGATGTGCTCATAACAGCAGGGAGCAAGAGTCACCTCCTATCAAAATGAGAAACCAGGCCACAGCCAAAGAGCAACAAATGGAGAAATACCAAGAGAAGATTATCTGAGAATAAAGTGCCTGTCACCAGCAAAAACATGATGGTGTCACTTGTGGGCTGGGGTAAATCAGCAGAGCTCCCCAGCAGCCAGGGCTCTGCTCACTAAACATCAGCAAGGTCTGCTCCACCCTATCAATCACCAGGGCCAGGAAGAGTAGAGGGGAGATGGCAGCTCAGTGAAAGCCATTCCCCAGTTAGGAGAGCACCAACCTGTGGTTCCAGGCCAGGGATCTGGATGTGTTGGCCAAAGAGAGAGAGGGGTGATAAACAGAGAGAATAATGCCAAAATAGGGATGTAAATTAACCACCTTGAGTAAAGGAAAAGAAATGGGAATCCAGTCCTGCTAAAGGTGAAATAAACCTTTCTTATCCCTCTGAACCCCTGAAAGAGTTAACAGAATAGTAGGAAAAGTAGAACAGAGATTCTAATTTATGGAGAGGTTCAAAGGGCTTTTGATAAAGCCCTTCAGTAGAGTCTCTGAAGGAAATTTTATAATCATGGGGTTGGGAGATAAAGTGCTGTCATAGATTAAAAACTTGTTGAGACAGAAAACAGAGGAGAAGGAAATAAATGGCAAATGACCAGCATGGAAATAATTTAGGAGAGGTGTCCCCAGGATGAATTTGGAAAGTGGTTAACTGTAGTATGACTTTATGACTAATAGCAATTAGAGCTGGTAGAATAATAAACAGAAGCATGGTAACAACGTTGATCCTGTGCTCGTGTGCTGCAAAGACTCTGATCTAGAACAACTCATTGGTCTTTTTGTGATTATTTCAGGGAAAAAAATCCAGCACAAAACAACACCAAAGCCACATTGCTATTCCCATTCCTTCTCCCTGAAAGTAAACCCAGAAACATTTCAGCGACACCTCCCCATCCCCACACTCCCTGCACGGGCAGAGGTTTCCAGAGTGCTCTGACACAGAATCCCTCGCAGCAGCAAAGTGGAGGAGCAGGATTCTTCTGGCCTTCGATTGCAATAAAGTTTTCAGCAATTCCCTCCCCCTCACTTCTCCCTCCCTTCACTGCCTGCCTTCCCTGAGCTTGTGACCCACGGGCTGAGAAATACCCATGGCAGAAAGGAGGCTTTGTGCTTTGCTGGCAATGAGAACTTGTAGTTAAGTCGGGCCTAGGTGAGAATTGCAAGGAGCAGGTGGATCCAGGAGGATCATGCAGAGGGTGGGATACCTGGAAATGCAGCTGAGGAGCAGCTGGATATCAGTATAAACTGGACTGCCCTAAGTCAGTGCCCTGAGTTGGAAAGGGGCCAGAGAACTGGTCCTGCCACTCAGAACCTGCTCCCAGCACCCCAGGGAGCCCCCAGCCCATGGCCTGGGCAAGGAGCTGAAAGGTGCTGTGCAAGGAGTGAGGAGGGGATTTCCTTGGCACTGAAGGACCCTCCTGTGTGCTGTGAGGAGATGCTGTGTCCTGGCAGGTGTCATGTGAGGCACAGGCACAAACACAAGGATTGCTGTGGCACCTCTTCCCAAAACAGGTGTAGGAAAGTTGATGGGAAACGTCTCTTCCTTTTCCACTTCCCAAACACAGGAGAACAACAACTACCTGTTTTCCATGTGCTCATTGCCCCCCACCTCAGCATCTCTGCTCTGAGCCAGGCTTGGGAAAGACCCTCCCCACCAAGTCCAGCTCCTTGCTATCCACAGGAAAAAAAAAAAAAAAAAAAAAAAAAGACAATGTGGAGATGAACCAGATTGCACTGTACATTTCAACCAGCCTTTAATCAAGTCATGCCAGGATAATTCAGAAACAAATGAAAATTGATACATTTGAGGCAAGCTGAGAGCAGGGAAAGGCTGGATGCAGCTGCTGCATGGGCATGGAAGGATGCCCACAGTGGGTCCGTGCCCTCCCCAGGGGGGAAGAGCAAGGCAGCTGCCTGATGGAGACGGGAGAATTGGCATTTCAAAAGAACCGAAGTCTTTCCGTAAGGGGACGGTTGCAGGAATATTGATTGCACAAGATGGCTGGGTGCCTGCCTTGCCTTTGTGACTCTTCCTCTTTTTTTTCCCTCCCCAGTGCGCCCACAATGGCAGCCCTTTTATGACAGAATGATTGCAGTGAGCCTAAACACAACGTGCCTTACAGCTGTAATTCTGGGACTCCTCGAGCATGAATCATATGATGCACAGAGCTGATAGTGGGGGCAGAGGCATTTGCTTCGTTTCCAGACAGAGGGATGGAGTCAGGCTCCATCCTGCTGAACCAGTGCTTCCACTGCTCCTGCACCTTTTTCCAAACACCACAGAGCAGGGCCAGGTACCTGTGTGAGCCCTATTTGCTGGAAACCACCTTCCTGAGCAGCTGTGAGACTCTCAATCAAAGCTCAAGGCATTCCAGCCCCTGGTCTCTTGCAAAATCTCATGACCTTGCGGAGGCAAGGCCACAAAATTCACTTGTTTGACTTCATTCTCAGACTTTCATTGAGTTTGACTTGGGGTAAGGAAAAAAGCCAACAAAACATCCAAAAACAAAACACAAAGCAGCAGAAATAAAAATAAAACCAAAGGGAGCAGAGTTTGCAGGGAAGGAAATCTCACTGCCCCTCCTTCCTGCCCAGAGCTTTGGCTGTTGGGGGCATTTTTTTTGACATATCCATCCATTCTTACTCCTTTCTAAGCCCATCATACACAAATCCATCTATCCATGCCTCCTGGAGAAAAAGCAATAAAGAAAACCTTGGGATGAAGATTTGAGAGGCAGGGAAGGATCCAAGAGCACACACAGGTGCTGTCCTCCAAGCAGGACTGAGCATTTCTCCAAAGCCCAACACACACTGACTTCAGAAAAACCATGCTCCCTCAGGACTGGGTTCATTTTCTTTAAGCAAGTGCTCATAACAATTTTTCCCTCTCTTTGGTGGAAACCAGCACTGTCTCCACCATCCTCCTTTTACACAACGCATCCACAACCCTTCACTCATGTCTTATTTACGTAGCCTCACTCAAAAGGTCATTGACGCAAAAAATACCCCATTTTCTCTATTTGTAGGTCATAAGATTTCACAGGTATGAGTGTCCTTTTATAGCACAGAGGCAAACAGCTAGGAACGTATTTTGATTGCCCTTTAAAACTCGCAATAAAGGTGTTAAAAGGAAAGAGTGTTTTTACGTGCCATGTCAAGCCCTAATCTACTCCATATCTCACACGCACGCTCTTCCAGCACACAGCAGTTGTTTCAAGTCTGTCTCCAGTGTTGTTTTTGTATTTTTTCCCTAAGTAGTGCTTGTATAACCAGCAAAGGAAAGGCAGAAAAGCTTATCTGCAGCTGGCTTTTTAAAGTAGCAATTCCATGTTGCTGTTCTCCTGCCCCAAGGAGTTATGTGTGATGCTGCTATTGCCTTCCCATGGGATGTGATAAGAAAGTTTGGGCTCAAGTTACCAGCAGGAACATTGGTGACAGTGAACCTTTAGTGTCTGAGTCTGGCTGATCCATGAAGCCACAGCTCCAATGCTCTGCTCTCTCCCAATCTGCCATCCAAAATGGGAGCAGGAGCTGGGGACATGGATCAAGCTGTGGGGTCTCCTGGCGTGTGGGTCCTGCAGGGTGCCCAGCCTTGTCTCCAGCCCCATCTACAACACCAGAGGAGAATTAAAGGGCCTATAATTGGAATCAGAGGAGACCAAGAGCTAAGCAAGGCAGTGGGAAACACTTAGGAGATAAGCCTGGGCTTTGTGTCCCTTTCACTCCGTGATCCAGCAAGGCAGGGTGAGGAAACAAAATCCTTTTTTTCCCCTTTGGCTATTTGTCATGAAGCTGGGGGAGGAGGGCACTTAAATGCCATAAAACCATCCCCTAATCCCCCTCCCACCACAGAGAGAGCTGTCAGGGGTGCCTGTCTTCCCAAACTTGCTGGAGCCCACGTGTGACACCTCCAAGCCTCAATTATCATTAGCTGAGATTCCCAAATGACTCCCAGAGCAGTCACATCCCTGCTCATCCCGAGCATCCCCTGTGCTCCTTGCCCATACCCCTGCCCCAAGGCCTCCCCCAGCCTGTGCCAGAGCTGCCTCTGCTCCCTCACTAGTCCCGGCTTAAGAGCCACAAGGCAAACACGGCTCAACTCCTGAGCGGCTTAAAAACAAACAATCGGCACTCCCCTAAAACAGGAGAGTCCAAACAAATAATTATCACCTCCCCCTTGACTCTGGCCAACGGGGCCACAGAGCTGGCTGCTCTTTCTGCTTCTGTGTGGTCTCTCCCTTATAGACAGGCCAACATAAAGGACTAAGTCGCTGAAACTTAACGAGTTCCTGCTCGTTAGCTGAGGCGCATTAACTGCCTGCGTGCTCCCTCCGGAGAGCTGGGACAAACTCTTTGTGCTGGCAAGGGGCTGGGACAGCGTTTTCCAGCCTCAGAGTCCAAGGCTGGTTTCTGAGAGGTTTGCAAAGGTGGCTGGAAAACAAACCACTTGTCACCGGGGTTCAACCACCAGCTCAGGGATCCACCCCGTGCGGGGAAGGAGCTGTTAGAGGGCTGGCAGAGGGAGGAATGGCTGGGCTGAGGGCATGCCCAGAGCAGGGACTCCGCTGGGGAGCACAGCTGAGAACTGGTAACTCACGATGGGATTTAATTACGTGCAACTACCTGTCCGTGCTGCTATTCCCCAGGTGTGACAGTGAGACTGCAGCAGCCACTCTCTTCCACACCAAGCACAGAGGGGAAGTAATGAATAAGCCAGCAATGAATACACCCATTCCACAGCAAAGTTTCTACAATGCTGGAACCCCAAAGACAGTGGGTTTGTGGCTCTGCAGTAAAACCCAGCCCCAGCTATTTTTAATCTCCCTCTTCTGAGTGCTGCAAGCCGTGATGCTTTCAAAGCAGTTTTTGAAGCACAGCAAATATTTTATAAGAAGGAAAAGGCCAGAAAAAAAATATGTGGGGTGAAAAGGGAAGGAGGAGGTGCTGCTCTGGGTGACTTCCCAGTTGGGATAGGGTAGGAGCAGCCCCACGGACAGTTAGTGAGGAGCACTGACAGGCTGTGGCTTGTCGGCGTGGCCCTGCCCTGTGTCAGCAGAGCCGTAACCAGATAATTATACTCCTCTCTCTCTCTCTCTCTCTCTCTGGACATTTTGCACAGAGGCAAAGCTCGAGGCACAAACCTAAAGCAAATTGCATGGTGGCATCTGTGTGCTAATCAGGTGTCTCTGGGTTTGAGAGCGTGAGAAATCAGCCGGCTGCGCTTTAAAAAGCAGGAGGACGGAGGGATGACACACGCCCCCGTTCAACCCAGGGGCATGTGGGTGCCCCTGTGAAGGAAAATTTCCCTCCAGGTTAACCCATCCTCACTCCAGACCCATGTCCCACAGGTGGACTCAGGGCTGAAACCTCCCAACACCAGGTGCTGGGGGTCTCAGACATAAATCCAGGGCTCTGGCTCGGGAATGTCAACTGCAGCAGTGCTGCTTCAGCCAGGTTCTGCTCAGGGGTTTTTACCTTCACAGGCTCTCCCTCCATCAGCAAAGCTTTTGGAAAAAATACTAATAATAACTTAGGAACATTTGAAGTCTTTGGGTTGATGATTTTTTTACATAGCCTAACTTGGTTGGGATCTCTCATCTTCTGTAAAACACTACAGTTTTATCTCAGGGTGGAAATTTCATATGAAATCCAAATGTACTTTATGATTCCTTTCTGTTGCCAGCTCTTTTATTTTTAATAACTTCTAAGATCAACGAAGCAATGCTATTTTAGGCAAATGTTTTGTACAATCTGTCCAGATGTTCAAATACCAATACAGAAGTACTCCAAGAAGAGAAGGTCCTCTCTTCTGTCCTTACAAGAAATATGTTTGCTATCACAAAATTAACAGACAACTCCCCCTTGGTGATCAGCAGAAGTAAACATCAATTTTTATTTGTATTTTTGCAAATCTTTCTCCATGCCATTTATCTAATGAACTCACCCCAAAGAGCATCTCCAACTGGTGCTGCACTATCATTTATACTGCTGAGCTAATAATTTAATTTTCATTGGGGAGCGGGGGCGAAGGAAAGAGATGATTTTACTAAATTGCTTCACTTTGGATAATGTTCATCCTCTGGCAATTTCTGATTTATAGCTACAGTTGGCATTTCCAGTTTCTTAGAAATTAATTCCTGTACTTTAAAGGAAGAAAAATACCTTGACTGAGCCCAAGACTGTGGGGTTTTTGATGGGGCTTAGCCAGGGCTGGGCAGGGCAGAGCCCCAGGCATGGGAGCAGTTTCTGCTTCTCCATCCCTGCTCCAGGAAGGGCCGGGAATGCCCCGTGGGGATCCCCAGGGAGTGCTGGCAGGTCCCACCACTGCTGCAGGGAGAGCTCAGCAGCTCCTCTGGGGCTGTGGGGAAGGAGTCACGCCCCAAATATCCCAAAACCCCAGGTTGTCCAAGCTGACCCCACTTCCCAGACCCCCAAGGCGGGGTGGTGCTGGGAGCTGGCTGCCCCCTCCCTCCCTGGGGTCTCTCCCCACCACGTCCTGCACTGCTCCTGGCCTGCTGCATGCTCTGGAGGGGAAAAGAGAAGAGAGAAAAACCCAACCAAGGTGCCATTAAAGTTAATTGTTTTTATTGCTGGTTTAACAGTGTCTTGTAAATCTTTTTATGACCCAATCCAGGAACACCAATGAGGCCTAAACTGGAGCTGGAGCAGGATGAGTAAGGGAGCAGGGACAGGGGAATCACAGAATCCCCTGTTAGAATTGTTAAGGTTGGAAAAGCCCTCTAAGATCATCAAGTCCAACCCCTAACTCAGCACTGCCAGGTTCACCACTGGCACCCCAAGTGCCACATTCACATGCTTTCTGAACATTTCCAGGGATAGTAATTCCACCCCTTCCCCACGCAGTTTCAATACTTGACCACCCTTTCAGTGAAGAAATTTTTCCTATTATCCAATCTAAACCTCTCCTGGCACAACTTAAGGCTGTGTCCTCTTGTCCTATTCCTTGAAGAGCAGCTCCTGCTCTGGTCTCCTCCCCTGAAAGCTGCAGGTGGGGTGGGATGTTTGGAGCCATGATGACAAAAGTAGCTCTTGGCAGCAGAGAAGAGGGTGGGATAAACCCTAAAATATTCCCCAACCCTTCCCCACTCAGCCAAGTCCTGAGCATCCCTTGTGCCCTGGCAGAACGCTCAGCTGAGCTCATCAAAGTTTGCACTGTCAGAACCACCACAGGCTCCCACGCGTGTCCCTCCTGCCAGGGACACCTCACCGAGGTCCTTGCAGGGCACAGGAAAACCCCTTTGATCTTGCAGTACTTGCAGGGAGAAAGCTAATCCCATGTTGTGATGTAAGTACCAGATGCTTCTTGGAAGAATTATACTGGGGCACAGGGTTAATGCTCCAGCTTTTCTTTAAAGTGTCCTGTGGATTATTCCCCGATTAAAAGGATTGTTCCCCAAACGGCTGCAGTGTCAGCCTGGCTGTTATTGTTGTTGTTGATACGTGGGGCAGGAGAAAGGGCGTGGGGGGAACAGGGTGTTGGGATTTATTTGCTGCCTCAACAACCTTTTGCCCCTCTTTGCCCGACCCCTCTTCTCCCATGTGAGCTCACCGAGGGTGGGTTGGCCACTGCTGGAGCTGCTCACCCAGGAGGGGAGGGAGTGAGGCTGGGAAAAGGGTGATGGGAGGGTATGGAAATATTTTTCCCAGGTCTAAGGCATCAGGCATTCACCTTCACCTGGGAATGAGCTCGTGCAACGGGACACACACACACACACACACACACACACACACACACACACACAATGGGACACACACAGACACACACACACACACATAGACACACGGGGTAGAAAGGGCTCAGCCCCCTGTGGAAAGCTGCACCCTGCCCCAACCCCCACATCATACCTGCTCAGCACAGGGACATGGAAGGAACGAAGGGAAAAGGAGAAGGGAATAATTTGTCTCTTTTATTCCCAAAGCTGCAGGTTCCCCCACACACCCGCGGGGACAGCCAGCTGCTCCGTGCCTGCAGAGGTGTCCCCCTGCCCGAGCTGCTCCCTCGGGAGCTCCTTACTCCCCATATCCACTTTTTTTTTTTTTTTTTTTTTTTTTATTACCGGTTTTGAGTCCCAGCCCAATTCGCATCCGCCTCCCCATCGCCCGCATCCCTTCGACCGCAGCATCCTCGGAGGGGCCGGGGGTCGCTGCCGGAGCTGTGCCAGGGGAGGGCGATGGGCTCCGACCCCCGGGCACTGCCAGCCGGGCACCTCCTCCCCCCGATCTCCGCGTAACCCACGACTGCTGCCAAAGAAAAAAGATCTCGGACTTAAAACGTTGCAAATATCTTAAACCGGGACGGCGCCGGACTCGGGAGAGGGGGAAAACAGCATTTCCACAAGCAGAGAAAAGGCAGCAGCTCTGCAGAGGGACAAACACATCATCCCTCCCCAAACCCACTGCGAAGGGGCCGCGGGGACCTCTCCGCTATGGGGGATCAGCAGAAGAACAGCACCGCTGTGTGCGGATTAAGGAGCATCCCCACCTTTATTTCCGTAAACGAAATCGTCCCCTCCGAGGGGGGGACAGGAGCGCTGCTCCCGCCCGGGGCCGCCCGTGGCTCGTGTCTCCCGTGGGGGGCTCTGCCTTCCCTGCCCCCCGCTCCCACCTCCCTCGGCTCCTTCTCTCGGGATTTCCCCCCGCTCCGCTCCGTCCCTCTCTGCAAAGCAGGGATTTGGTGTCCCTCGGAACGCGGCTCCTTTCCAGCGGGGGTGGAACCCCACATCCCCACAGCGGGGCTGCGTGTCCTGCCCTCCCGGACCCGTGCCCGGCAGCGCCGGGACTGTCCCACGGACACGGCAGGGACAGCGGCCGCGGGATGTTCGGGACGGGCCCGGGAGATGCTCCCAAAGCACCGGGAATGGCCGATCCCGGGAGCGGCTCTGCAGGGAGCTGCCCCCTTGCCCGTGCCTGGGTTCGCCTCCTGAACCTTTCCCGTGTCCACGGGCGTTATCAGCGCCCAGGGCGAGCACCGCGCTCCCATGTGCATCGCTCTGCATGGCGATGGATCCGCGCGTGGAGCCCGCACGGGGCCGCAGCCCCGCCAGTGCCGCTCACCCCCGTTCTGCCACTGTCCTGCACTGACCCCGCTCTCCTCCACACCCCTTCCTCCTCTCCTCCAGGCTTCCCCCGCTCTGCTCTCCCTGTCTTTTCGGCGAGCTCGGGGGTTTAAGGCTGTAAAAACATCCGCAGGGAAATGGGGAGACTCGACAGAACCGCTGGAAAACGGGGGGATATCAAAACCTGACAAAAAAGGGGAGAACCCCGCTTACATCCCGGCAGAGACTTTCCAAACAAGCGGTTCCTCCTCAACTTGAACACATAAAGGAGATTTTTTTCCACATTAAGTGTCGGGAAGGCAAAACCAGGGTCCATAACAGGGAAATTATAAAAGGAAGTAAATCCATCAAAGGAAATGCAATTGGGAATACAATTAAGCAGAGGGCTGGAAGGACACAAAAGGAGGGAGGATAGAGAGAGCTCTGCCGCTGAGTGACGATACGCAGGCTGCGAGGGAAAAACATCCCGGCAAATGCCATTTTCTAGGAGGCTCTGGGCAAGGAATAAAATCAATAGGAAGCCAGGGCGGCTTCCGGGAGGGGGGATGCGGGTGCTACAGCACCCTCACCCCGAGACTTGGAGGTTGTTTGGGGTTTATTTTTGAAGCAAGCGGAATGAATTTTAAGACAAATTTTTTTTTTTTGGTGGGAGGGGGTGATGCTGGCGTAGGGGGTGACAGCTCGGGGCAGCCGGGCAGCGCTGGGGACACGGGGGAAAATCCCCGCACCCAGCTCAGCCCCCACCGCAGCCGCTCAAACTGTGGAAACGCTGCGAAGAGAGGGAAGTGTCACCCTGGCACCCAAAATTCAGCGTTTTCCCTCCAAACCCCCGGGCCAGGTGTTCTGGAAAAGCCTGGGTTTTGCCCCCATCCCTTCTCCCCGCCGGTGTGCGAGTTCCCGAGAATTTCGGCTGGAAAGGAAGCGGGAGTAAATTAAAACTACCCAAACTCTTGAGGCAACGCTTACATCCCCACTTTTCCTTTATTTATACCCACCCCCCCCCGCCCCGAGGCGAGAGACAGGAAGGGCTGGATGGACGGTACTGAGAAAAGTGAGAAGGGTTTATGCGCTGTCATTAAAAAAAACGCCAACCCAAACCCGAATTTTCTTTTGTTTGTAACATAAACTATAGCCCAGCACTGGAAACTTAAGGAAGCCACTTCTATTCCTCTGTGCACCTATTTATGCAGCCTCTAATTAACACATATACAAGCGCGGAGCCTTCCATGACATTTATTGTTCAGATCTTTCTGAAAAACAATAGATCTCCCGTCAGAATTTCCTATTCCTTGTGCTTCAAATCATCAGCGTTTCCACTGGGGGGGAAAAAATGTGTCAGGATAATCAGCGATTTTCAGCAGCAGTGATTATTTTTCGATTGGGGGTTAAAAAAAAGGAGGAAAACGAGCAAAGGTAGTATAAACACGCAATTATATTACAAGAATTTTCGCACAAATGAACTTAATGAGTAAAAAAAAAAGTGTAGTTGAAGGCTTTGCCCCCTCACTGAACCAGATTAACAGTGTTTGTTGCTTTTCTAACTATACAAAACTGAAGTAATGAAAAATAATCTTGACATCATTTAACTTCCTTAAGGTATCTTCCCCCCGCAGACGCTTTTAGAGCGATTAAAGAGATGAGACGGGGTTGTATTGAGCTGTTACAACGCTCGCTTTAATCAGAATTAGGCTGAATCGCTTAATATCACAATTAAGCTCCTATTAAAAAAAATAAAGAAGAAGAAAAAAAATTCCTTAGTTTCCTAGCATCAGCAAACTCCAGCATTCCCAGCACCAGCAGCTGGACACCGAAAATTTGTGGACACAAAAGCTTTCAAACCCTTTTAATAGGAACTCGCTGGGGACCTGGGGCGAGTGACACCGCGGGGAGGTGACACCGCGTCCGAGGCAGTGCCCCCTTCCCGAGGCGCCACGGAGTGAAGCGACAGCGATTTCAGCTCCTTGTAGGAAATAAATGTGAATAAATGACCCAGGGCTCGGGCACGGGGCTCGGGCAGGAGCCGGGAGCATCCCGGGAGCCGCGGCAGCCGCTCGTCCCTGCGCTGGGAGCGGGGCTGCGGAGCGAGGCGCGCACCGCGGGGCTCACAGCCAGCCGGGAGCTCGGGAAGGGCTCCCCAAAGCCCGAGTGCCCGCTCACAGCCAGCTGGGAGCTCGGGAAGGGCTCCCCAAAGCCCGAGTGCCCGCTCACAGCCAGCCGGGAGCTCGGGAAGGGCTCCCCAAAACCCGAGTGCCCGCTCACAGCCAGCCGGGAGCTCGGGAAGGGCTCCCCAAAGCCCGAGTGCCCGCTCACAGCCAGCCGGGAGCTCGGGAAGGGCTCCCCAAAGCCCGAGTGCCCGCTCACAGCCAGCCGGCAGCTCGGGAAGGGCTCCCCAAAGCCCGAGTGCCCGCTCACAGCCAGCCGGCAGCTCGGGAAGGGCTCCCCAAAGCCCGAGGTGCTGTGGAGCTGCCAGGGGAGCGGGGCTGCGGCGTGAGGAGGGATAAAGCGGCTGCCGGGAATCTCCGGACACCTCCTGTGGGGAAAAACGTGTGGCAAGGACAGTCCTTCCATCCGCAAACTGGTGACACAAGGTTTGCGGGGGAAGTGGAGAGCAGCAGCGAGAAGCTCTTTGTGGAAAAGAAAGGAAAAACCACAAACAAACAAACAAATAAATAAACACACAAAAAGGAGAAGAAACAAAAAAAGGAAACAAGCAAAAAGAAAGGATAAAAAAAAGATACAAAAAAAAAGAGAGAAAAAGAAAGAAGGAATTTAAAATACAAAAGAGAAAAAAAAAGAAGGAAAAGGAAAAAAGATAGGAGGGGAAAAAAGAAGAAGAAGAAAAAAAAAAAGACAACAACAAAAAAAGAAACAAAAGCCAACCCCCGGTCCTCAGAAACACCCATGTCACGCCACCCCGTCCTCCCACTGCTAACCCAGGAGGAGAAGCCCAAAGAAATGAAGGGCGAGATCCAAAATCCCCCCTCCCTGTGAAGCCCCGGCCAAGGCTTGGCAGGCTGAGAGGGCGGAAAAGCTGCGAGCCAAAGGGGGACAGGGGTGTGAAGCACCGTGCAGGGCCCGGGGTGCTCCCCCCAGCTCTGCCCCCCTCCTGCCTCCTCCCGCTCCCTCTTCTCCAAGGAAAGTCACAAGGTAACCACGGCTGGCTGTAACCTAAGATCTGAGGATGGCTGCAGATTATTTTTACATGAAGGGCTGCCTGCAGATGCAAACGTGCCTTTGGATGAGTTCTGCACGCTGAGGTTTGACCAAGGCATGTGTGGCCATCCCCTGCTGAGTGTCCTGAGCTGCTGCTCGTGCACACACCCCACACACAAAACACCCCCCACAAAATACACACACACACACACAAGTGCAATCCCCAGGGCTTGTGCACTCAGACAGAGCACCCAAGGTATAAAAAGAAATCTAAGCTTCTGCTCTGAAACCGATCTCCCTTTCCCTGGATCACACTTTTGATCTAATTTGTTTCTCTGTCCAAATGACTTGGCTCAGCCTTCCCCCTGAAAATTCGGTGTACAGTTGACATCAATCATGTCTCAGTCCAGGGAGGGATAAGGATAGAATATCAGAGAGGTGACCATGCATGCCACATGATTCAAATCATCTCAGCATTGATTAATTGGGTTCAATCTGAGTTTCAGAATCATAACAACTGTTGTTCCCCTTCACATAACATCAACAGGGCCTTTAAAGCAGAGTATCCATTTACTCCAAGGCATGTGATGCATTAAGACCATCATCTTCTATTAAACCTTAAAGGCTGGATGAATTTTAGACAAACTCAATTAGCTCAAGATGGCTCTGCAGTGATTAGACATTGTTGCCCCTTCCCCTTCATCAGGGATTTTTCTACCCCCTCTACTTTTTTAATACACAGGGCAAAGTATGTTCACATATGGAAGATGAGAGCATTCCTTGGGCTTGTTCTGTCTCTGCTCTGGCTGTGCAGGTATCCCTTAAAAGAAGGCAAATCCCCCCTAAAACTTGTAAAGGAAATATTTCAAAAAAGCAGGACCCATTTTTCCACTTGGACTTTAAGAAAACCATTTGGATACCTGGTGGCTGGGACATGAAGCTGTTAGCAAGAGGAAGAAGGAGCAGATGGAAAATGTGTTCAGAGCTGGCCAGGAGAAGATGGTACCTCGAGCTCTGAAGAAAGGAGAGCCAGGCAGGACTCAAAGCCCTTATAAATGAAGAGCTATAAATAAATGAAGTTATCCCTGCCCCTACACCCAGGGAGAGGCTGTGCTTGGGTTAGAGAGTTGCTCATCAATTAACTACAGCAAAAACAGGGCAGAAACACTGCCTGGGTGGACGGGGGCTGAGCAGGGTTTGAGATGGAGACGACTTCTGCAATTCAGGTTTCCATATGGTAAGAAAGATGAGCCCTATTTGTGTGTGTTTGATTCTTATCTACCAGCTGGGATCACTCATCCGGGTTGTAACTGAAATAATAATGATTAAAGAAAAGCATGCCTGCCTTGTAATGTTGCAAGTATGGGCCTCCACATCACATATATTCAGCCCCGACTGAGGGATGACCTATCACAAACTCAGCCTTGAGCAATCAGAGGAATATCATCTCTAATTACTGTTTTGCAAGCTGAAACCCTATTAAGCACTTCCCCGTTGTGCCTATTATGACTGGTTCTACACTTAAAACAAAAGCATCCTTTTTTTTAATCGTTCCACTTTGCGTGGGAGCGAGAGGGCTCTGATTCAGCTCAGGGGTTGCTTTCTTTGGTTTGTTTGTTTTTTTTTATTTACTTATGAAGAAAGGCTCAGAGGCTCTGACTGCAGGGACTGAGATGACTGTTACATGAAAACTCCTTGTAGCAGGGGCAATAAGTTGATTTAAGAACTGTGCTTAAATCAATCCCCTAATTTAAGGCATGAGTGTTTTCAAGGAGAGAATTTCCACAGCCAGACTTTTAGGGAAGTTTTGAAACAACTTGACTTGAAAGCTTTATCTGCACAAACTGCCTTGCTATGAGTATGCCAGCAATGAAAATGGATGTATAATTTTCCACATAAATGAACATATCCTGGAACAAAACACATGCAACAGGAGATCCTGATGAGGCAAAGCACCGGGAACCACATCACCCT
The DNA here is from genome assembly GCF_017590135.1 of Pyrgilauda ruficollis. Taxonomy (NCBI): domain Eukaryota; kingdom Metazoa; phylum Chordata; class Aves; order Passeriformes; family Passeridae; genus Pyrgilauda; species Pyrgilauda ruficollis. The sequence continues at coordinate 4,538,866 of NW_024531043.1, forward strand.
TCAGAGCATGTGACAGACACACCACTAACCCAAGGACATCATCACCCTGAGCTGTACAGGTGATTTTTGGCCCTGATTTTACTGCTAGAAACAGGGAACTGGGGAATAAAACAACTCCCAAAGAAATAACATTAAGTTCAGTACTGGAAACTGATGGTGGGAGACAGCAGCAAACATTCCAAAGGGACATCCAAGGGATGCTCAGCTCTGGAACCAGGATTCTGGAATAGGGAGCTGTCACTGTGTTCACATAAATGAATCAAGTTAATTAATATAGCAAGTCACTGTGCTGACTTCAGCCAAGATTCCCAAGCTGACTTGGTCAAGTAACACAAACTGGTGTCCCAACACTCATCAATTTTACTTTTCAGCCACTAAAGCAGAACCAGAGTTTTGCTGTCTCTGCCTTTCACATCAAAAAAACCCCAAAACAATTCCACTTGTTTCTTTCCAGGGATGAGCCACAGGGGGCAAACACTCCACAGATACTGGCAGCCATCTGAAAGCAGTGCAATAAATAGATGGGTACACAAAGATGGACAAGTGCTGAGCTTTGGGCAGGTAACAAACTCAGCCAAGGAGGCACAGCTGGGTCTCCATCTCTGAATTTGTACCAGACCTGTCAGACATCCCAAGGGGCAAACCCAGCAGAGATCCCTCAGCCTGTGGCTCCTACTGACACGAGCACTGCTGGAGTATGGAAAAGATAATGGAAAAAGGAACTACTGCTAAAAACACCCAGCCCCCAGCCATTTCTACAGATCACCCAGACTAGCAGACACTTCTGTGTTTGCTTTCTTGCTAGACCCAGAGTTGCATCCCTTGGTGCCCTGAGAAAAGAAACAGCTTAATTTGAGATCAGCTTGGACAGAATGGCTGCTGATTCCCATTTTCCATGTGCATGGACAGAGACAGGGCTGGGGCACATTCCAGGGACACCAATTGTCCCTCACCGGCAGGAGAGGCTCCACACAGGATTATATCCCCAGTCCAGCACTGGCACTGCCTCACCTGCCAAACTTAACAAGTCTGTGATGATGACAGAGCAGCAGCCACCCTTTCCTATGGAATTAAGTGCCTGGAGAATGATCTACTCTCCCACGTTACAGGCAGGCATCTCCCTCAGCCCTTTGTGCTCCCAGGGATGGAGGTCTCAGCTGGGTAGATCCTAATCCTGAGCCTTGCTGTGCTAAAAACCCAAACCTTTCTATTTATTTCTTTTTTTTGTCCCCCAGAAATTTACTTATAGAGGAGAGATTTCCCAAGTGCTGACACCACACGAAGAGGTTCTTCACTCCCTGTAACACAAACCATCCATCTGCGTGGAGTGGATTCCTTTAGGGTTGTTTGTTTTCTCTCACTTCTTTTTCCTGCTTTCCCATCAGCTGCCTGGTCCCTTCCTTAGGCAAAGTCTCAGCTGGGAAAGGGGAGATGGATCCATCCCTGAGAGCAGTGCTGTTATCTCCTGATCTGTGCTGGGAAGGGAGCACAGAGGCACCTGTGCTTCTCACTTTGGGACAATTCCTGGAGCTGAGCCCCACATTTTCCCCAGAATGATCCCCACTGTCCATCACCTCTGCAGGCTGGGAGTCCCCCCCCAGCAGGAAGGGGATAAATCCTCCCAGTAGGCTCTTCCAAAGCAGCTGAAAGCAAGGAAACAAGAGAAGGAATGCACTGAACCAGACTTTGATTTGAACTTTTAAGTCTCCCTCTCACTGAACATAACTTTTCACTTTGAATTTGACTGATCCAGTAGCTACAAGGTAGGGAGGGAGAGCACAGGTGTAAGGATGTATCCATCCCTCTGGACTTTCTGGGAACTCCAAGCTGGTGCTGCCCCAACTTTCTTCTGCACCTCAATTCATTTAGTGTTCACCAAGTGAGCTATTCCAGGAATGTGCAAGGATCAGTCCCCAGAAGAGCAGATTGAGAAGGGGGAGGTCACAGAGAAATGCAGCATTTCCCCAGCTCTCTAAAGCAGATTTCTTTTCCCTGCCTTCCAGCCACCTTCCCCTACATGACCCAAGAAGTTTCCCTAACAAAAATATAGATGTAACCTTATCTAAGCTAAGTGCAGCAAATGTACTATGGATAATGTGTAATTAATAACAGAAAAATAATGTTTCCCCTGTTATTAAATCAAGGTCTCCCCTGACCTCTCACCCTCATGTAAGTGCCTTTAGTTTTATGACAGCAATGGACAAAGTTATTGTGTGTCCATATGTGCAGGCACATCCTAGCTGCCAAGGGGCTCACCTAACCATTGCTGGAGTTAGTTCAGGGATTTTCCTTTGTTTTTTTCTTTTTTTAATACTTTTAAGGTTAAAAAAAGAATTGCCTCCAGTAGTTGAAATGCTGCTTGGCCGGGGAATGAACTCAATCAGTGCATGAAACGAATCTGGTGCCAGTGAGGAAAGCTGCAGCCCCAGGTCTCAGGGTAACAATATTTATTTACACACTTGCACACGGGAGTGCATTGCTCTTGGGCTCCCTGATGCACTTCCAGGCTCAGATGGATGCTTGAGGAATGCATCAATATTTTCATTTATCTGCAGCATGCAAAGAGAAAACAAAGAGCAGGCGAATTCCCTGGAAGGGCTCAGCATTTTTTTGGCTGTTTTGCAGTGAAACCTTCCCTGCTTACCAGGCAGCGTTTCTTCCCTGGCTGCTTTTTTACTTTAATACTTGCAGAGCCCCCAGCCATCCCCACGGACAAAAATCTGCGTATACATGGGCAAAATTAACGAGTTTGGGCCTGAAAGCCTATCAAGAGATTAAAGAAATTAATAAATAGGAGGCCAGCCTGGTTTTGCTGGCCCCCCCTTCCCAAGGCGCTGCCTGGGGAATGCTATCTCACTGCAGAGGTCAGCGGGCTCCTCTGATCTGGGCCTTCCCTCCTGATTCATTGCGTTTGATGCACAGCTCTTCCAGGAGTCAGCTCAGCAAAAGCCCTGGGTTAATGGAAGCCACACCAGCTCCTAATCCAGTAGCTTTGAATTCTCCTGTTTGTGTTGGATGGGCCCTTAGTGAAAGCCTCGTCTGCCAGGGTCAGGGGAGCTCCTCGTGAGCACCAGAGAAGGGATGTGAATCCCAGGTCACTCATTTTCCACCAGTTCCTTTCCCTTCCAAGCACCCTGGGACCTGCTGCTCCCCAGGGGTCGTGGCACAGAGAGAGGGAAGGGACACAACCATGTCCCAGCTATCACAAAACCATTGGATGCACTTCCTTCTATTCCTGAGCTTATTTCATTGTCTAATTCAAGGCTCAGCCCAGAGCTGTGCCTCTCCCCCAAACAGTTTTCTCCTTGCCACACTCTGAAGTGCTAAAAGATGTGGAAATACTGGATTTCTTCAACAAATTCAGCTCTAAAGAGGTGGAAACCCCTTTGCCTGAAACACACAGATGTGAGCCAGCCCCTGAATCTCAGGATTTATCCATTCAGCCTCTCTGGCTTGAAGGGAGAAATCTGTACAGACAGAAATGCGTCTTTTAAACAAGCACCACACACGAGTGCTGCGATGGAAACACTCCTGCAAAAGCAGTTATTTCCTCCATACTCCTCCTCACAACATCCTGCCACCCCTTTTCCAGCTTGCCTGCTAAGGCTCAGCGTGGGCCCTGAGGTTTGGAGAGCAGGAGGGCACAGGAGGCTCCCTCCTCCTTCCAGATCCATCACATTTAGTCATTGGAGCTGAATCCTGCTGTGCTCCTCGGACACATCAGGCTAGAAACACCCTGCCCTGCACTTCCCTGCTGCCCTCCCTTCCCTCTAACACGAGCTGAGGGTGTCTCACTTTCTGGAGAGCCCAGCAAAGATTCTCCTAGCCCTAAAACCTGCTCCTGGGATAGGGGACATTCAACTTTTGATTGGCATCTCACTTGAAAAAGAGTTTTCCCCAAAAGGTAAAGATGCAAGGAGTGAGGGGCTGGAAGTTTTCCTTGCTTGCCCTGCATTCCCAGGAGAACAAAACTATTTTAGAAGAGAGGGGAGCCTCCAAACCCTGGGAATGCTGGCAGCAGCCCAGCAGAGTCCTGCTGCCTACCAGAAGCAAACTGGTTTTGTACTGGTCAGGATAATATTCCAGTTGGGGAGGTTAAAATGGGATTAGGGAGTCAGGACATCTCCCTCCAAACAGAGTAGGTGATGGGAAGAGTGAATCCCATCAATTTCCCCACTGCTCTGTGGCTAAATCCCTCTTCACCTGGCTGTGGGATGCACCCACACACGCTCCCTTCCCACCAAAACCTGCAGATAGATTTTATTTTAGACATATATATTTATATAAAACAAATCTATTATCTTTGCAAATAATGCATTTCACAAAATACATTTACTGCTTTCATAGCTCCTCAGTGCCCACACAGCACACGGACATGAGCACTGCAGCTGTGCTGAAAAAGGAACTTTCTGTCTTCAAAGTCACCACCAGGTCCCATAAATCTTAAAAATATTTCATGGATCACCAAAACAACCCCCCTACACACACAATGAGCTGCTTTCCAAGCACACAAATACTTTCAAGCTCAACAAAATGTTTTGTTTCAGTCAGGGCAAGTTCTTTTATCTGGGTTTGGAGCCTCTGTTCAATTATCTCTCTATGGATTCTCCCCTGAAATTAGTTCAAAAATGAAATAAAGCTTGTTCAGTCTGAAAACATCCAAATAATACATTTTGCAAGGGAAATCCCTATTCTTTTTCTTTTTTTAGGGGAAAGGAGGTGTTGTTTGTTTTTATTACATAAAATTTTTCCATCAGCATATTTTATGAGGGAGAAACCATTAAACAGCATTTTCTGATTCAAAATCCAATTCTGCTTCATTTCTTCTCTCTCCAGAGCTCAGTCCCTGAGACTGAGCATCCCTCCAGCACTCCTAAAAACCGCTCACCAAAAACTGTGCACAAACCCAGCCAACTCCAGTTCAGAAATAAATCTGCTCTGTTTACTGATAAATATTTATTCAGATATTTACCAAGAAAACATGAAAGGCAAACCCAACATCTGTATTTCTAGTATTGCTTGCTGGGGAATATCACTGGGGAACAGGGAGAAGAGGGTAGCTTTGTGATCACCCCTGAATTTCCTTGCAAAAATCAGCTTTTCCCCCTTCAAATCAAAGAGGAAATTCTGATTTACTCTGGAAGCCATGGCATTTCTGTCGGCTGAGTGTTGCAGTCCTGTTCAGCTGCTCTGCAAAACATTCTGTTGTTATGGCTCAGAAAAAGCTAAATAATGAATTCCAATTCCCATGGGGAGAACCCAGTGTGGGGATGATGGGGCCACCTCCTTCTGGGGCAGGGAGCCTCTACCACCACATCCAAATGGGACTTGCAGCCATTTCCATTTACAAAAATGGCTTTTTTTTTTCCTTTAGGTGAGCTTATTTCTGATTTATAGCACCAGTGAGAGCTGAGGGTTGGTCTGTGAGATGCTGAGCTGTACTTGTACCTTTACTGGTGCTCCAGGAAAAAGAATGGAGCTGAGCAGAACTTTGCTGCAGCTCGTTCTAGCAGATGAAACCGTGGTTCCATGCGGAGGGAGGGAATTAACAGCAGGGCTTCAAAAATATAATGATACAAATACAAATAAGAAAAGCGTAAAAGGACAAAATGCTCATGAACCCACTGCAGAAACGCTCCTGAGCAAGGAAGTCTGACAATTATAAACCTCAAACCTGCGAAGTTTTATCCCTATACTCAGATTTAACTTTGCTTTCCCTGAAGGAGTAAGTAGCTCCTGGTCTGAATTCAGTCTCTGGTCTGAAGGCTCAGAGCTGAAGCCTGATAATTCCCCAGAGTCCTAACAGGCAGAAAATTTAGGATTTTAGCTTGGGCGCTGCATTTCCAAACACCAAACTAGAATTTTGTCTTGACTATAAATTGGCATTTGTCTTTCTGTACAACAAAAAAGCAGATTAATAGATCTAGAAGAAACAAAACCACCATTCACCAAAACAACAGGAATAAGCAAGTATCTCAGTCAAAAATGACACACATTTTTGCAAGAAAGGGGGTTTTCTTTGTTTCTCTGCCACCAGCTCTGAAATTCTGCAAAGCCCAGGGAACAGCCTTGAACAAAAGTGAGAACAATAGCCTTGGGGTTTCTTCAGGACTTTGGGGGACACAGGGAAAGAAAAGAAAGATAAATGATGAGCTGGCACCTGAAAACCTGCTCAGCTGTCGGCACAGAGGAATGTAAACATGTTTTGCTTACTGTCACCATCAATTTCAGGAAGCTGGGAGGGCTGCTCAGAAGATGTTCCCCAGCCTGAGCTCCGATGCTGTTCCAATAATAGACAGCGCAGGCAGGTGCTTAATCATCCTCAAACCACGCTCTGCTATGCCAGCTCTAAAGCTCTTGGCCTGCAGGAGGACACAGTTAAGCTCCTGTTTAGCTGAAGAGTTGCAGCAGGGCTCGAGCAGAGCTGTCCCAGAGCGGGGCAGAGCCGGGCCCTTGGACAGCCAGGACTGGGGCATTTGGGGCTGGGATTGCCAGGCAGCTGGGAACCTTCCCTAGAAGGAGGGCTGTTAAATTACAAACACTTCACACATCTTGGGAACCACTTTTCCTGTTTCTTGACTAAGTTTTGAGTCTTAAAATGCACACCTACACTAGCTCTACATTGTGTTCCTGCCTCCAGCACAGCATCCTTTCACTCCAAGGTGAAAATGAGGGGACATCTTTTGGGGAAGCATGGGATCCTCAGAGATCCTTTCATTTTCTCAAATAAACAGCCTGATGCTCGTCAACTTTCTAATTCCTGCTGGAGCTGAAAGAAGACCTCCCCTCCAAGGGGACATGAATCCCTGGCCTCCAAGGAATGGTTGTGAGATATCTATGGCAATGGCCAGCTCCACTCCCATGAGCAAAGCTTTAATTCCTCCATTTGTCTGCCCTGTAGGTGAATAAATAAATTTGGGATGCTTCTCTTTTGGTCCAAACCAAAGTGACCATCAGAATTGGAAAACCAGGGGCTCAAATCAAGTTACTGCCTCATTAATTGCACACATGAGTACATAAAGCAAATGATGTTTTGTTCAAAACTCTGTGAAAGATGTTTAAATGAACAGGTTTTACCTTTTCTTTGTCCTAGGATGGGAATATCCCCTGGCTGGTTAATGCAGAGCAACTGAGCCCTGGTAACTTGATCACGGGCCTGAACCTGGTTCAGGGACTGTCACACAACAAACAAAATACTGCAATAAGTCTTGTGTGCAGGGAAGAGCTGCAGCCAAAGTGCCCCCACCCTGCCCTGGCACCCAGCTCTGGGAAGGACAGATTTCCTTGATGCTCTTTTTGGAGAGCAGGAGGCTTTTTCTGACTTCTGAATTACACCAGCATGGGCAAAGAGACCTGACCCCTGTACTGGCCACCTCCAGCTCCACAGGAGTGCAGGGCTCACCATCACTCAGCATCAGCAAAGCCAGAGCTGAGCAGCTAAACCACTGCTTTTCCCTTCAGTGCCCAACCAGACTAACTGAGTTCAGTATTTTCAACAGGAAGGATCTGTTCCAGCACCCAGAACAGTGCCAAGCATTTCAAAAGGGTGAAAAATATGTGCAAAAAACCACTCATAAATACCTCTGCTCAACCCAGGGCAAGCCAAGCAGACAGAAGCATGACATTCATATAGCAAAATATCCCAGGAAACAATTAATTCAGAATCCAGATCAAGAAAAATACCCTCCCTAAGTCATACAAGTGGGAAGACCAGCAGGCAGGCAGCTCTCCTCCCTGGTGGCACTTGTCCACTGTGCTGTCACAAGTCCTGGGCTGCCCTGAGCTCACCTGAACGGGTGCCAGGGGCTAGCAGGGAGTGTTGGACACTGGCAAAAGCCAGGAGCCATGGCCAGGCTGGCCGTCTCTTTTTCAGCTGTGCCATAACTCAGGGAAAGGGTGTCAAAAATAACAACCTGGCTGGGGCTGGAGGAGGAAGGTTCGAAAGTTCAGCCTGAAAGAGGAGAGCCAGGGTTTCTGCAGGGAGAGTGACCATGACTGAGGAAAAGGCCAGGGGAAAAAAAAAACTCTTTTGCAGGAAGTGCTGCTGGGATTGCTGGCAGAAAGGTGTGTCCAGGTGTTACTGAGCTTAATCCACAGGGCCAGGATTTGGGAGTGAGGATACAGCCTGGCTCCTAGCTCAAGACCGAGCTCTGTCTTGGTAGAGAGTGAAGGAAAAGGTGAGGTTTTTTACTGGGCTGCTCCAGGCAGCTTTTGCAGTAGCACTACTGGTTCAAAGGGATTTTGGGATGCAGAAAGCAGCCCCTGCCCTGCAGCACTACCAACACAAAGGACAAGAACAGCACTGCTTCTGGGAAGGGCAGATGAAACCACCAGGGTAACCTCCCAACCTCCCTGATGGCAAAGCCAGCACTCAGCCCTCAGTGTGGGTCAGACCCCTCACCTGCCACTGGAGATGGGACCCAGACAACCTCATCCTACTACAGAGAGAGGCACTCCATCAATCCATGAAACCAAGTTCAGCCTTAAATCCACCTTCTTGGCATGGGGGGATTTTCCCACCCTGGATAGTCCCACCCTGGACGGCTGCAGGCAGATGCCATCACCTTTGCTGCCTGTGATTACCCCACACAAAAGCCAAGTGCAGCCCCAGGTGCTGCACTGGAAACAACTCCAGCCCCAAAAGCTCTTTCAGTGTCAGTGGGGTTTGGGAATTTGTGGGGTCCCTGTCCCTGGAGGAGCAGAAACACCAACACCTCCTGCACAAATGCTCAGTGCCACCCTAATCTTGGGTGAGTTTCAGACAGATTTCCCCATGCCATAGGTTTGCATTATTGGATGCTGTGCATCTGCAGCACTCTCACCACCCTCAGCCCTTCCACCTAGAGAGGCAATTTCAAAAGTGTGGTAGGAGGCACAGAAAGTACACAGACAAGCTTGGAATTCCCCCAGCAGGGATGGGAAGTGCACTCCACCAAGTCAGGCAATCCAGCCCTAATCGCTGCTGCCACCCTCTTCCCTTCTCCCTTCAGTCTCACCACTAATATTTGAGATTTCTGCACATTTATTCATTGAGATTTTGCCTTCCAGGAGAAGCTCTTATAGGATTAGGTGGCCTCGCCACTAATTCCAGATAATTTTCTTCCCTCTTGGAAAGAGGATCTCCTAGTCCACCCTGGGCTCCTCCCTTTCAGTGGACTTCCTGAGCAGGGACAACGTTTGCAGGGGAAATTGAAAACCGAGCATCACTGGCGAGATTCAGAGGAAAGGAGGGTTTCACCTCTTTGGGACAAGTTGAAACCAAGCCCTGTTGGCCTCTACTCCTCCAGAGGCTTCTCCACCATGCAGCCATGGGAGGCAAGCACAGACTGAGCAAAGGCTCCTCTCGCGAGCGCCCCGGCTCCTGTCGAACCCAGCGCCTTCCCTGCGGTGCAAGCGCTCAGCAGAGAGCAATTCCAGGCCCAACAAGACATTACATGCAACGAGGATGAGGTGTCTGATGAATCATTTTCAGAAAAGGGGATTTTTTCTTTATAATAACAAGAATTTACATCCCGCTGCAACACCTACAAGACAAACAAACAGAGCGAAGTACCCGTGAGCTCGGCACGCTACCTGCCTCCTATGAAATACTGCTTGGGAGGTGAGAACCCCTCTCATTTAGAGCCTTGCTAAGATTCTGGCTGTAATTAGTTAGCAGGTGTCTTTAAGTTACACCATCTTCCAAAGTTAATACGGCTGACGTTTTATTTATGGTCAGTCCTGAAGAGTTGTGGTTAAAGTTAATAAAGGGCAAACATGGAAATGTGGGTGTTTTGCTCATTTAGAGTAAAATATGTCCCCATCACTGGTGCATATTCCTATTACTTTTGGAAAGTGTGAGGTCTGAAAACAGTAGGGAAAATTCCTGGAATACGTTTTGGTACAGGGCAGCTGTCTATACCAGACCACCACCATGAGATCTGCAACCAAGAGACATTATTGCAGTTTTGGAGCATCAATGATCTCATTTCTGATTTAACCAGGGCAATTGAGTCACAAATCACCAGTGGAGGGGGAGCAAGGCTCCAAAATCCAGCGCTGCCCATCCAAGTCTAACTCACCTCATGCAGAAGAGGGCACTGAGGGTGCGGAAGCACCAGTGCTTCTGACATCCACCCCCAATCATCTTTTACAACACTCTCCCAGTTCTTATCAAGTAGAAGATCACTTGGAGAAGTAGCACTGGGGAAGGTGGAATAAAAACTGACTTGTGCTGTGCTTCTCATTCTCAAGCAATGCCTCACATCACCACTGAGAAAACCATTAAAGAACGAAAAAAAATAATTTAAAGAAAAAATCACTCTAAACTCTCAAGCTTCTGTCTCAGCTGCTCAGCATTTCTACAGTGGGGCCCATCTGTTCCCATCTCCCTGGGAGCGGGTGGTGGGGGGAGTAATTGGGATATCTCCTCAGCAAGGAGTTAAAAACCTGATGGAAGTGCCCGGAGCCGTGGAAAGGGGCTTCCCCCGCCGCGGGCTGCGCTGACCAGCCCAGCCCAGCCGGGATGCTCCCACCCTCCAGTGCCTTTCAAACCTCTCCAAGTTCCAGCCAGCCTGCCAGATTTACGACGTGTTTCACTTTTTGAACATCCTTGGATCAGACTGGGGTGATGAAAGCCTGATAGCTCTGGAGATGGCTTTTTGTGCAGAGTATATAAAAAATATTGTCCCCCCATATACACACACGCAATCCTCTTCTCCCTTCCCTTAAATGTCTCTCCACTGAGAACTCCAGCCAAATCCATCCATGCCAAGAACCTTCCCACACGCCATTCCAGCCTCTGCTTTACTTAAAATTAATTCAGAAACATAGCACCAGGGACCACAGCCTTTGCTGGGTCTTAATAAGACCACGAGGAATAGGAAAGGAAAAAAAAAGGAAATAAAAGGAGGGGAAAACAAAAAGAAATATTGCAGCAGTTCTTGTAACTGAATCTATTGGAGTTGTAAGTGTGGTAAAGGCATGTTCCTGCACTATTTGGATGTCTTGCTTTGCCTTTAGCAGCTGCTGTAATAAACTTCCCAGAAAGTATTGGATTCACAGAAGTGTTACTAGAAACACTAACAGAAACCCATGGAAATGATGTCTCAATGCAACCAATCAGGGAGATAATCCCTGCTACGATAAAGAGAAATTGAAACTCCGTTTTCTTGGCTGAGAGAGAAAACCAAAATTGCCCTCTGCATTTCAGGGAGGGGGAGGAAGAAAAGAAGGAGGGGGGGGAGATCTAATTACAAGTGTCTTGAAATTCCTTCTGCATAAAGTTTCCTTAAAGAGCTGCCAAAAAGCAAACCCTGGGCATGGCGCTGGAGGTGCCGCGCTCGGCTCAGCCGAAGCGCACGCGGCTCTGCCCCGCGATGACAAAACATTTAATTATGAGTGGCCCAATGTCTTCCACATTTGGAAACTGGATTCCTGACACACATAATGTACCCCATGCTGACACGACTATTTGGCAAAAGCCGAGCCTGTGATCTCACATTAATTGCTACACAAATATACTTATTGTGGGCATGGGTTTTATATGGCTGAAGCCTCCATTTGCACATGTTCACAATAAAAACACTCCCCCCCCTCCAAATAACGATTAACTTTTTTTTTTTATTATTTTTTGAGAGGTTTTTTTTTGAGATGCAGTTTAATGGCATGAGAACTGTCTGTCGGCTTCCATTACTCCTTTGTTCTCATCGTGTCTCGCTTTATATGTATTTTTATAAGCCTTTTAAAAGCAAGTCTCCCTGTTCTTAATTCTTCCCTCTCTTTACTTTTGTTTTTATTGTAGGGCATCAATAGAAACAGAAAGATTTTGCTGGATTAAAGACGCGGCTGTCACTTGAAAGCCAGTCCCCTGATAGAGATCTTGTAAGATCTCCCAGTTTCTTCCATCTAAGGTTTTGTGGGGAGACAGGAGGACGGCGACACATTTCCCCTTAAATCAGTGGCCGGAGGTGCAAGATATCCATCAGTGTGTGGGACTCACCCTTTCTCCTACCCAGGCCAGCTGAACGCACTGGAGCATCTGCAGGGATTGCTCCCTGGTGACATCATGGGTCTCTAAAGTCACAGCTCCCAGGATCTCCTGCACAAGAACAAAGAATGCCAGGTTGGTGTTCACAGGGCTTCCCTTTGGTGTGTCATCGCAGAAAGACCTGAGATCTTCACCTGGTTTCCACTGAAGATCCCACAGAGGTAAACCAGGCTTTATCTTTGAGCCTTAAACCCTTTGCCAAGCAAAGCAGCATCAAAACACCAAAATTCCCCCTTCTCCAGCTACCCCACAGCACGTGGTAAGCAGGCTGTGAACCTCTGATTCTGGCTCTGCTGCTGATCCTCCCAGTGACCCTGAGCTTCTGAGCGAGCCCTGTGAGCTCTCCCGATCCAAAGCAACAGCTGAACAAAGCCATGAACGCCCACGAAGCTGGGGAAAATCCGAGTGCAGCAGGTTTGGAGATCCAAAGCTGAAGAAGCTGTTTGAGGCTCAGAGCTATCATTCCCATCACCCTGCTCAGAAGAGGAAGACTCCAAAACCCCTGTGGAGCACCAAAGGGGCTGCCAGCAGGTGAAAGTCCCCACATTCCCTACTTCCCAAAAAAATCTTTGCAGCGCACCAATGGCTGAGCTTTTTTTTTTTTTTTCTTTTTTCTCAGTACAAAGAAACTGTTTATTTAGAAAGATCAAGGAACCAAAAACACAGGGAAATGGTTTTTCTGCTGGGAAGGCAGCAAAGCATGCCCGGCCTCGCCGGCGTGTTCCTGCAGCGCTGCGGCGAATGCAGCGAGCTGGATGCAGCCTCCCTCCCTGCTTCCATGGCTAGTCCAAGAGCCATCAGCTCTTTCAAAGAATGACCAATTTGTTCCCTGGGGTGGCATTACCTTATGATTCATCCCACTGCGCTGCAAGCTGGGATGCAATCCCAGGAGGATACACTCACGTGCTGGACTCTGTGCTGCAGTGAGAGTTTCCATGACCATCAAGACTTTTTTTTCCCTTCCAAGTGTTGCTCAGCCCAGTGTGGGTGCCAGGACAGTTTTCCCACAAGCTGGATCTGCTTTTTGATGGAGAACTGTTGCTGTTACAACCCTCAGAATGCGCAGAGTCACCCTTGTAATGGCCTCTTGGAGTGAAAATTGTATAAAAGAGCAGTGAGGAGGGGAAAAAATTAAAAACCCTTAATTTCAGCGAGGCAGAAGTGTCTTCCTTGAGCAACAGGATGTCTTCTGTAAACACCAGGCTACCACAGCTGTCAGAGATCTGAAGTGCTGCATTAAAATATTTCATTTTATCATTGCTGAGACAGAGTGAGAAAGCTGAAGGGATCATTTCAGCCTTTCCTCTCCCCCTTGTGCTGCCAAAATCCCACCAAGAAGGGTGAAGCCTTGTTACTTTAATGGAAGTTCATTTTCCAAAGGGCAAGCCTGCCTCTAAAAAGGTTGCAGGCACTTCTCCCCCACGCACATCTACAAGGTTGCCAAGCCATAATTTTAACAGCAAATCTTTTTATTTGCCTCTTTTTTTTTTGTCTTAAATCCCAGCCACTTGGGATTTATGCAGTGCATGGGAAGCAGCTCTCCTGATGGGAGTGAGTTTTCACACACAGTGGTTGTGTGTGGTTCCAGCTTTTCTCTGGAAAGGAGTGGCCCAGGCACTGGCATACATGCAAGGAGAGCAAGATGAAGTATTTTTGGGTGCCCTGATTCTTTGGTATCTAATCAGGGTTGATGGCTGGGGCTGGCCATCACTCACATCCAGCCGCCCGCCCAGCTCCGATAGCATCTGCAGCCTGGGACCTCACACTTCATCTGCAGCATCCACGGCCCATTGGTGCAGTGGGAGGCTTGCAAACCATGAATTATCTTTCACAAGTCACTTATCACAGAGACACATTCATCTCCAGGAGCTGGACCCAACCCAGCCCTGCTGGCTGGAAGTTCAACTAAGGGCACATGCATTCACTATTTTATTTTTTCTTTTATTTGGACCATGCAATTTTGGGGTTGCAGAGCCAGACATTAAGCTGGCTGATAGTCTAGTCCTATGAAGCATTGAGTTGGCAAAGTTTTACTACTGATTTATGTGGCACAACAGCTCAGGGCCTGGGATGCATCTATAACATTCGTTCCATCTGTCGTCAATGCAGATTCTGTTCTCCACTGCTCATGCTGGCAGGGCTTGATCTGCTCTTGGTGAGGGGGGAGGAAAGGGGATGAGAGAAGAGGAAGCTGAAGTCTCCCATTGGTGCCAATGGCTTCACAGGAGGCCTCGAGTTCTTCAGCTGCCTCTAAGCATTGTTGCTGGAGTGATAATCTTTGGCAGCCCATTTAGGAAAGCAAGGGAATGAGCGGTCACACTGATTTTCAGGAGGATTTTGGAATCAATGCTCACCAACAGGCTCATTTCAGGCCCACACATGCCTGCACAAATAAAGGATAAAGGTCCAAAAAGCCATTTAGTCCTCTTGGTCTCCTACCCTTGTTCCTTGCAGGCAGATGTCCTCTCTGATCAAACCTCACACAACACTGACTCCTTTCAGAGCAGTTAAAACCCCGCTAAACTGTGAGTTATCTTCCAAGAGTATGAGCAAGTCAGTCCAAGAAGCAAAGGGAACGTTTATCTTGGGCACAACAAAAGCCTCCAATCTGCCCTGGAGATCTCTGGCACGCCTGGGGCTGGCTGAGGCTGACAGGGCTGGAAGCTCCATCCCCAGAGCAAGTGCTGAGCACCGCTCTGGGATTCACACTGAGCTGGGAGGCCTCTTGTGCTCAGAGACAGCTGAGGCATGAGCCAGGCTGCAAGCCAGGATGTTCTTCCCCCTTTCCTAAGATTGGGAGGGATGGGGACAGTGCCCCCCCATGCACAACCCATGTCCGAGGCTTTGCTGAAATGCTGATGATGCGATTCACCCCGGAATTTTACCTTCTGGTTCCTCGCTGTTCCAACGCCTCCAACATCTACAAAAAGCTGGAATTTCCTGCCAGCTCAGTGGTGCAATTTCAAATGCTTTTTGGTTTTCAACTGCACTCTTTAATCTCCAGCCAGCTGGGCCCGTGCGTTAGCGTGAAGGCTGAAAGCTTCAGAGCTCTGGGCAGTCAGTTTTCCAAGGATCTCACCTGTGGGTGGAATGGTTTGCTGCAGCTCTGCGTTAAATTAAAAAGAAACGCACATGCAAGAACCATGTGTCTGAGCTGCTGTGTCCCCACTGCTGTGCAGAGCCTGTGGGCCAGCTCCAGGCTTCCCTTTCAGAGGGAGAGAACTGCAGGTTTAGCTCCTGGTGCCAAGAAGGGCAAGGAGCAATCTGGAGCAGAGAGCTGGAGGGGCTGGCAGGTGCGGCGCGGCACGGTGCCATGAGGGCGTCCCCAGCCCCTCCATCGGGGAAGGATGGAAATCCAACCAACCTTTCTCTTTGGGATGATACCTTTAAAGAGAATACATGCCTTCTCAAGGGTTGTCCCATGAGACAAATGGATTTGATTCCCCTATTTCCCGTGAGAACTGTGAGAAAAGATCCCATCGTAGACTCTCCTGTGCTGTTCACAGCCTGCACCATCATGGGAGTCTTGCAGAGAAGAAAGAGCCTGCTGGCCACAGCAGAACGAGCAGCCCCAGCTTACACAAAGGCTGGCACAAGAACTATCACAGCTCCAGACTATGGGGACCAGATAATCAGCTGATACAAGGTAACATAATTATCAAGCAATAAATAAATTGGGTCCAGTCCACATCACTCATAGAGAAGAAACAGCTACAATCATGTATGCATGTGATGGAGACACAGCAGAAACATTTATATGATAAACCAGAAAAAAAGTGCATGGCAGAGAAGAAAGGGAGGTATGAAAAAGTCCTGTCCCCCACTCACTCACATTTAAGAAAAAAATCTGTTCATTCAAAGAGATCTGACAAGGTCTACAGCAAAATGGATGAAGAGCTGAATATGTAAAAGAAAAAAACATCACTGAAAATAAATTCAATTATTTGGTTTTGCTTAGAGAAGCAACAAAGTTTCTGACATGTTTGTTATTCGGTCCGTCATTAGAGCTGAAAGATGTCTCAATAATGTTGTAGTTACATTTTTAACATCCACTCTCCTCCAAGCAGTTTGCATATTTTCCACTACGTTAGTTGATGAAGCCATTAGTTACAGTTACTTAAAAATAAATGAGCTCTGTATTTTCCTTCCTCCACACTCCTCATCATGAAGCTCAACAGCAGGGGAGGGGGGACAGGCAAGGGAATGATTTGGTCTGTGATGAAAGAACCCAACAATGATGGGAAATGCTCAAGCTTGAGCGTGGAAGGCGAGGACAAATAAGAAAAAGCAGAAGCATCTCTTGTCAAGCAAGGAACTGATAAGGGTCTAAACAGCAGCAAAACAGGAAAAATGAAAACCATATTTGCAAAAGAAAGTGCAATTGGGAGGTTAACAGCATCCAAATCAGTCTAGCAAGAGCAGAGGCAGGGTGGAATTTTGTTGAGTGTGCTGATGTGAGCTCACTTGGCAAAAGGAGTTTTAACTCGTGCTGTTCTTTCTGCTCTTTACACTAATCCTCCCTCCTCCCCATGAAAAAAGGTACTGTTGTCAGTCAATTTTCATGAAAAGGTTCCTGTTTTTACCCATTACAGAAAAACAGGTAATTTTAATTCTTCCATCCCCTCTTTCCCAAAATTCAGCCATAAAAAAACCCCAAAGCAAAACCGACAGTTTGTGTTTTGACCGTTGAAAAGCAGAATCTGCAAGCAATTTTGCTCTGTTAATTATGCTTAAAATAAAAAAAAAAAAAAAAAAAGAAGAAGAAAGCAGAAGATGAAGATGTTTTCTGCCATGCAGAAAATAAAAGCAGTACATTTTCCCAACTATCTGTGAACTGCAGGAAAAAACCATGAGGGGTAGAGAAAAACCCAAGCATGCCAGGAAAAAGAACAAGTACATTGCACTAATAGGTCATTGGGCAATTCTAACTCAATCCAGACTTCATTGCTGGATACAGATTTATCCAATATATTGACTATTGGGTCATAAGAATGGCCCTTCACACCCAGCACAGAGCTAGACTCCAAGTGCTGCCCTCTCCATATGGGGATATCCTACTGAGATCCAGTCAGCTCTGTTGAGCTGCTCGCCTTGGGAGATTTATCAGAAAAATAAATTTAAAAACTCCTTATTGCAATAAATAACTTTAATGTTTACCTCTCAAAGTGTTCTTCTGCAATAATCTGTGGAGTTTGGCAATAGATCCCCACACTACGGAATAAATCACCTCTGCCCAGGTGATGTTCTCAGCTCCTACTGTGCCATCAGTGACAAAGCAGCACCAGGCCCCCTGTCCTGCCACAGCAGCAGGGCCTCTCCAGCCAACAGGGAACCACAGGCTGCTCCATCAAATCATTGAATTATTTCTGTGAAGAAATCAGGATGAATTCAAAAACCAATCAGCGATGCTAAAAAAAAAAAACCCAGCCCTGCAGACTAGTGGTGGTCCAAATTATGGCTTGGCTGTCACTGCTTTATGGGTTTCTCCCCAATTTTGGAGCACATGCTGCTGCCACATGTTGTTCAACAGCTGGGGCTTTCCAAATTGTTGTCTGACAGTGGAAGATGGCACAACTTCCAGTGTGAGTTCTGGAGAGCCAGGTCCTAACAACGCCATGCTGCAAATCACTTTTAGAATGTTTGAGGGTGCTTACAGCTATCATTTTAGAAATGTCCTTAATTGCAGAGGGAGATTTTGCTGGTTTTGAGAGTATTCCCCCCCTCATAAAGTCTGTTCTGTTTAAGACCAATGCAGCTCTGTCCTCTGCTTCCAGAGCAGCTAAACCCCAGGTTTCCACAGGCCCTCTAACCAGAGAGATGGGGCAGATTCCCAACACCCGCACGTCAGACACTCTTCTTCCAGCTACATCCCAGCACAGAGTAACCGAGCTTCCAGGATGCTCAGGACACGCTGTCCAGCCTTGGGAAACAGCTGGCAGTCAGAAGTGCCATGCTGAGTCCTGAGCAGTTGTCCCAATTCCCAAGGGACAGTTTGGGGGTCAGCCAGGCTCAGGCAGCGCGCACCAATCCCACGCATGCGTCCTTCACCTCAACCGCACCCTCGGTGCTGGGGTGTGAGAATGCTCCATCCCCTCCAGCTACTGGGGAATTCCCAAGCAGATGGTTAAACTGGATTTCCAGCTTCTCTGGAGCAGCAGAATGGGGGTAACTCATCAGGGTGGAGGTAGAGAGCCGGCTCACGTTGCCCAGTGCTTTGTGCCCTGGGCAAGTCACAGGTCTATCGGTCACCAGTTTCATTAACTGCAGGTGAGGTCACACCTTGGCATCTGCAGAGCACCTTGAGATCTTCACAAGAGCCAGGTAATTATGCAGAAATACTGTATAAATAATGAACCATGCTGGGGAAATGCAGCATGTTTCACTGGGGGAGTCACAGGCACCTTCTAGGAATGAGAGATTTGAATTTCACTAAAATCCCTGGGCAAGTGGGTACCTCATTTTCTTAGACCTTCTGAAGGTACCAGGTGTGTTAGCCCTAGTGCCTCTGGAGTTCAACAGCTCCTACAAGGCAGGAGTGGCAGGCAGCAGACTGAATATTAAAGGCTTAAAACAAAGGCCTGTAAGTCAATAAAGTTCAACAAAATAAAGTCGCTCATTTTTTGCTGTCACTCACAGGCTGCTGCAGTGTTGACTCTGAAGGGTGGGAGAAAGGTAGAGGAACACACAGTACGTGAACAGAGAGAATGAGACATCAAGGGGAGAGTGCAGCAGTGGACAAAGCCCAGCCCTTGCTGACAGGTGTGGAAACAAAAACAGGGATTTGGGAATATATCCTGGAGCAGCAATGCCAGCCAAGGAAGGAAAATCTAGGGCCCTCCTGTCCCAGCCCTGGAAATCCTCCCCTCATATGCAGCAGCAGCTGCTCCTTCCCATGATGGGAGGAAGAGACAAAAAAAAAAAAAAAAAAAACATTGACAAATCTCTGCTTCAACTCAGACCTTCCAGCTAGAGCTCAGTAACCCCCTGGAGAAAGCCCTTCCACCCTAGACTGCAGCCATTGGCAAAACCTGATCAACTTCAAGTAGTAAGATCCAGGACAGAGAACCAAACAACCTGTCCTGGTGTTGATTATGCTGCTGGCCTCAGTATGCAGGCCTGGACCAAATTCTCCCTTCTCTTCTCTCTTCTATCCCAAAATCCAGAACAGGAGATTAGATGTATCCCTTTGAGTTTACCAGGGTGGATGGGAAGAAGAGAAAGTGAAGTTCTCCTGCTGCTTCAACCTTCATTGGGCAGCAGCTCCATTGCCATGTCCTGCTCCTGCACATCCAGGCCACAGTCCCCACTATTGTCTCAGGAGCACCAGGACTGGAAAGGGCAGTGTCCTCCCCACTCTCCGCTACTTTGTTGTGTGGACATCTGGAGAGACCATGGAAAAATATTCTCTTGAGCCCCCAGGGCTTTTTTGCCTCTATTCTCAGCACTAAATCCTGGCTTGGAAAGATTTTATCACAATATTTTCCATGTTCAGTGTGTAGAAGGGTACAAACATATAATGAGTATAAAACCCCCAAGTCTGTTTGATTGGAGGGTGGGGGGCTTCCTGGCTCTCCCCAGACTGATGTGACCAGGCCCATTTAGCATAACACCAACACCAAACAAACCTTACAGTCTTGAATGAAGACATCTTCCAAGAATGATCCAGACATCTTCCAAGAACAGTCCAACCCTCAAATACTGAGGGTGTCAGCACTGGAGGGGATTAAACACCCACATGCAGCCCTGAACCTCAGAATTGCAACTTCTGTTTGGATTTAGTCCTGCCCTGAGCCCATAAACAGGGATAGATATTCGCAATCCATGACCAGACCACGGCCTAAGATCTTAGTCTGGGGTCAAAGTGCTACATGGATTCATATCAGCAGAGCTTTACACATCTATTCTAGCTGAGAATCTGGCCACTTATGACTGGAATAGCTTTCTGAAATGCATCCAACAGGAAATCCTAAATCAAGAACACTCTGCAGTTTGAGAAGATTCCTCTGCCTCACATCCAAACCCAACTAAATGTTTTGCAACTTTTTCCATTTTAGGAATGAGAGTCTTTCTTCTCATATCTTCCTTTCCCTCCCAAACAAATAATCAAGTACACAGGAGCCCAAAATGTTTTTCCCCTCTGCTCACTTTATCCAGTGAGCTGAGACTGCAGCCAGCATGTTTAAAACTGGCCAGCTGTGCTCTGACCAGCTGACTTTGGAGGCCCAGCTGGGACAGCCAAACAGGCAATATTCCAACTGCAAACAAATGAGGCAACACCTTCGGAGAAGGGATCGAAGCAGGGGAAATGGCCATGGTTCAATTCACAGTTTCCTGTTGCTTTTCCAGGGACAGCTGCTGGTGAAGGCCAGATTCTCAGCAGGAGTAAATTGGCCCTGCTGCTTGGAGTTCCCCAGCTCTGCACCAGTTTTCACCACCTGAGAACATGGCACAACCTGGTTCACGTTTGGGCTTTGCTCTGCTGCCTCCCTCTTATCATCCTACATCTACAAATAGCTGCACTAGGAGAGAGAAGGGGAATAACAATCAAAATTTGTCTAGTCCAGAAATGGTTTCCTGGAACTTAAGTGTTGGGCTTTTCTTTTTCTTTTCTTTTCTGAAAGGAGATAAAGTCGTTCATTGTTTGTCTTGGCTGCCTATAAACTCATGCTGCTGAGAGCAGCCTTTGATCACAGGGCTATTGGGAGGCTGACCCTTGACAGCCAATCCACTCCCTGCTCTTCCAGTCTCACCAACCCGGCCCTGACTTCCTTTTCCATAAAAAACCATAAAAAAAATATACATACATTATCCAAGAGCCCTTGCAGCAGTCTAGGGATGCTGATCTAACTAGCTTACAGACAATCTCAATATCAGGCTATTCCCTTCCTCAAGGGGTTCTGTGACGGGAATGGGGAAGGAGGGAGTTTGTGATCTTGGATGTTCTGCCATCAGCAGCAGCAGCTCCATCCAAACTTGCATCAGGGTGGATCCAACAAATCCCCTTTGAAAGGGCCAAACCATAGCCCTGTAAAACACTGTCAGGAGTCTATTTCGTGTCCTCTTTTCCCACTGAGAAGTTTCTGGACATTTGCGTAGGATTTCTGTGTTCCTGGGATCTGGTCAGGGCTCCCAGCTCTAGCTGGTTTCCTGCACATCCAGAACATTTTTGCAGCATGTGTTGCCCAACCGCAGAGGCTGCAGGCACAAAACACATTTTCTTCTGACACCTAGCAGGGAGTTTTTCTACGTAAGTCCCTCTGTGTAATGTGACTCATTGCTCCCACACTTCATGGAAGCAGCATGCTGAGTTTATTCTAGCATATCCCAACCATATTCCCAAAGCATTGGATTTGCAAAGCTTGTGTAAACGATCTGGAGCGTGAGCACGATCAGGGCAAAGCTTCCCAGCAATTCCCCACAGATAACAGCTCAAGCTGTGTTCTTCCCCAGCAGAATGACATGAAAAACCAGTGCACATGAGCTGGGAGACACAAGATAGTAAAAAAAGAACTTTTAAGGAATAAGAGGTACACATCCCTTTAGTATCTTTTTACCTGCCAGCATGAACCAGTGAACTCTGAAAGCTGGGATGATAGAATTGCCACAAGGCTGGGTTTGTTAGCCACCTCCTTCATCAGGGGACTCAGATGATCTGATATGTATCAGATGATATCCAGAAAACACAAATAAAGCCCTTATCATCTCCCACTTGTGATCTGGGAGTCAAACTTCCATGTCCTTTGTTCTTGGAGTCCTACACGACGCTTGAGCCATTAGCATCTCCAGTCCAAAATCAGTCCCACCCATATACGCAGCAGCACAATTACACTGGCTCAAGCAGCTCCACTGGTGCAGAAACACATGACTGTCAAGCCAACCTTTAGAGCAGAGTCAGGAACGAGACACGTTCTTGCTGTGCTTGGTTTTATCTGATACATTAGCTATGAAAATGATCAGACAAGCCAAACGTTCAGACTAACGTCTTGCGCTTGTGTCTGGCCACAGAGTGGAAAGTCAAGTTCCAGTTAGTTGTGGTCTGAACAGATGCAACAGGCAAAAAACAGCTAATTATTTCTAATTCTCCAATAATAATACCAAGGCAGTGGAGGAAAATATGTGACTGGTCTATAGTTTCTCAGAAAGCTTGCAGCAAAGCCAGGGAGAGAATGTGGTGGTTACATAAACTGGTTCAGCTCTGGCCATGACATTTTCACCTTTCATTCCAGATCACCTTCAAAACCCACAAATACAGACTTAGGCCTCCCAATTTCTGAGAATCATGGAATGGTTTGGGTTGGGAGGGACCTTAAAGCCCCTCCAGTGCCACCCCCTGCCATGGGCAGGGACACCTTCCACTATCCCAGGCTGCTCCAAGCCCCATCCAACTTGGCCTTGGACACTGCCAGGGATCCAGGGGCAGCCACAGCTCCTCTGGGCCCCCTGCACCAGGGCCTCACCTCCCTCCCAGGGAACAATTCCTTCCCAGTCTCCCATCCACCCCTGCTCTCTGGCAGTGGGAAGCCACTCCCTGTGTCCTGTCCCTCCATCCCTTGTCCCCAGTCCCTCTCCAGCTCTCCTGGAGCTCCTTTAGGTACTGGAAGGAGCTCTGAGGTGTTCCTGGAGCCTTCTCCAGCTGAACATCCCCAGCCCTCAGCCCAGTTCCCTCAGTTAAGATGAAGCCTCACTGTCAGAGAGCACAGCTAAAAATCCCATGAGTCACATTCAGCTCTGCCTCTCCTGGGGTATCCTGGCCGTAGGAACATCTGCTGGGACCTGTGTGCTCACAGACTCCATTCCAGTCATCCCTGCCACATTTCTCCCATATACACCAAAACTCTTCCCAGCTCTTCTAAGAAAACTGTAAAAGCCACAAAACCTGCAACATATGACATCAGAGCTTAATAAAAGCACCCTAAAGTAGATGTGTGTCACAGAAAAATACCCAGAATGACAAAATACAGGCATCAATCAACCCCTTTCCAGGTCTTCTTTCTCCTGCAAACAGTTTTTTTGCTCTAACTCTTCTAGAATATTTATCCAACCCCCACCCTTTAAAAGATCCAGCACAAGCCATGGCACCAGCGTATTCCATGGATAATTTGGATATCACAGCCCCATCACTGCCTCTTGGAAATCAAAATTATGACTTATAAGTCTTGAATATCTTGACACTTTTTAAGGTTAGCATGCAATTCCTGTCAAGAGAGAGGCACATCCAAAATCCAAAAAAATGAAGATACATGAAGGGTCTGGCTGTGGGGACACCATGTCTAGGATTTTCATAAACAGGTATTTTTCTTGTTAGACTCTTACTAGCATGTGCAACGACATAGGAAAAAACCCCTAAATAATGTTCCCCACTGTTATTCCAGGGTGATGCTGCCATGACAAAGCACCCTTGTGCCACTCTCCTCATTTGCAATGTCATTGGCAAAGTCCCCCCAGATGACAACAGGGTCAGAAGGTGATGAACGGAGCTCTGACCCTACAGTTCCCTTTGGAACACAGAGCCAGAGGGGCCAGCAGGAAAACAGCTGCATTCCCTATCAGCTCTGGAGCTCCAGAGGGAGCTCAGCTGGGCAAGCCATGGGATGGAGAGCTGGGACCCCCCTAAGGACAGTGACAAGAGGGTCACTGTGAGATCTCACAGCTCCAAGGACTGAATGTCAGTTCCTAAAATAACGACCATCCAAGTGAGGCATGGACAACTCACCAACCTAGAAATGGCCCAAAATTTGCCAAAGGAAACCCAGAAATAAATATTCCCCTAAATCCCATCTCTCCCTGAAACTCACACGTGAAATGATGGTGCATCTGAATTGCTCATGCCCTAGGAGACCAGGGCTTTGAACTCCCTTCAAGAATTTTGGAAAATATTATTGTGTTCTCTCTGCAGCAAGGATTGCTCATGCGGGGCTCTGTTAGTCAGATCGTTTGGCACCAATGGGCTCCTCCTAATCAAAACCAAAATGTCTCTGTTCAAATCTGATAGAAAAGTTAACTCTGCCCCTCTACTACCAACAACAATGACTGGGGCCATGGATATCAGCTGGGAGAGGCTTGCAGGGGGCTGAGAGACCTCTAAGGTTCTGAGATTGAGAGTTGAGTTTAGAAGTTCCTCTGCCTTCAGTTACTGTAGGAAATCAGAGATGTTTAATTGCAGGCAGAAATTGGGCAAGTCAAAGAAGTGTCCTTGATGGAGCGGGAGTTCATCCTTACCATCGTGGCACTCAGGTTTAAGCATCTTTCTGCTCTAAGGGCTTCACGTTGTTTTTCCAAGACTTCCCTGATTCCTTCTCTCCAACGGTGCATCATGGATTAACTGCAGTTTTAGGAATAAGGGCCCTTTGGCTCTCTCTGGGACAGCCAGATTCAGAGAAGGCCCTTCAAAAGATATTTTTAGGATTAATATTTTTTGGGAGTTGTTTTGTGAAAGCCAACAAACAACTTAGACCTGACTGATGCCACAAACTGCTGGATGAACTCCTGGGCGACTGGGCAAGGGCTTGTTTCCAGTCACAGACATCAACAAGGGAGCTGTATCATTTCCAGGCAGCTGAGAACTAACAAATCTCACTTCACTCAGCCAGGACAGCAGTGATCTGAGTCCAAAAGGAAATCACTGCTCTACGCTCTGGTTTTCCCATCTGGAAAAAGAGGCACCGATCTCACAATCTTTAAGGAAATCATGCCACAAGCAGATCAAAAATAGATAGTATCAAATCAGCATTTTGTGATGCTACAGTTATGACAAAAGAGCAGCATGTCAATGCAATTTCAAAGTGATGGAAAATACACTGACAGAAGCCTTTTAAAGTGTAACCGAGAAGAAAAAGGATGAAAAGGCCAACCAGTTTCACATGAGGGGAAAACCAGGAATGCTCCCTCCTCCGTGCCCTCCCTCCTAAGCAAAACAAAACCACAAGTGAACTACAAGAGGGACCTGTTGTTTCAAATCTGAATGGAAAAATCAGACAACTCTCCCATGGCACTCATGGAGCAGAGGTTAAGAATGAGGGGCACAGCAGAAAGGGGAGATGCAAGATAAGCTGCTTAGATTCACATCTCCCCATTTCCTCCGCTTCGTAAGAACTGGGTTGTATTATAAACTTATGCAAATGTGTTTACTTTACATTTTATTTTGGTCTTAGCCATGCAGTTGTCAGCCTGTATCAACATGTCAGTCTGTTTGTGCAAACAATCATTCCTTCATGGAAGGATTTCAGTAAAAACAGACAAAATGTTATGACATGCGAGAAAACTTCCTAAACATGACAATAAAAGAAAAGCCACTAGAAGAGGATATGTTTTCCTTACCAATTACACAGCTTAAAACAAAAGGAATCACTCAGTGCTTTTTCTTTCCCCAAGGACAGGCAAGTATCAGATCACATGTGAGCTTTGATGAAGAACCACACTGGGGTGGGATTTGTGGGGTGAGTGCAAGGAAAGAGAAGTGGAGCCCGTCAGCTGTGTCCAGGTGCACTCCAAGCCACCCAACACCATGAGCATCTTCACCTCTTTCCCATAAAGTACCCTCAGGTACTGGAGAGAAATGGAAACAGCCCCCTGCAGATCAGCAGTGTCTGGAAAAATATTAGTCCTGTTACAACTGTGTCAGTGCCTTGCAGAAGATCCAAGGAATGGGTGGAAGAGCCCATGGGAGGGATGGTTTGAGGGTGGGAAGGCAGCTGCAGAGTGCAGGGGACAGGGCTGCACCAATCCGTCAGTGTTCTGGTTGTCCTGGTGACAGCTCTTGGCCACTCTGCGTCCCCCCTGATGTGCCAACATCTGGCCCTGCTCTATTGTGCTCTCCCTTCGCGCTGTACCCGACTGCCCCACGCTCACTCCGTGCCCGCCTGGCCTGCAGGGGAAGGTGTGTGGGGTCTCCAGCAACGTGCTCTGGGTCACAGGGACAGAGCTGTGGGTCACGGGGACAGAGCTGACGCTCAGAGCCGAGCTCCAAAGCCCTGCAGGGACATACCCGGGTGATGAGCAGTGATGCTGGGCAATTCAGCACTGTGGGAATGTGTGGATCATTCTGGAGCTGAGATACCCTCAGTGGGAGCTATCACCCTCCATTTGGGATCCTTCCTCCCACCTCCACCACAAACATGACTTTATAAAACCTATATAAAAAATTCTGGACTGGTTCTTTACACAGTTCACCCAGATGAGATGAAGTCTGAGGCCAAGCAGGGAAGGGAACCTGTTCCTTTGATTTTTCCTGCTTGGAAACGTGAGTTCAGTTAGTCAGCAGCATCTGCTGATACTTTCTTCCAGGAGATAAAAACAGGGGAGAATCTTTTCTTGCTCAAGAATTGACACTAAAGGGAATCCTGAACATTAGGAATTGCACAGTGTAACAAGGGACAGGAGTACAAGGTTGAAGCTACAGCCACAACTCACCTCTGCAGCTGAAGCCCCATCTTTCTGAGCCACTTTGCTACTCCCACAAAGTTTTAGCCCTGCAAGGTTATGTTTACTGCACTGTTGTAAGGCAAAATAATAAGTGATAATTTAGGAGAAACAGACACTTCTCTACAAATTCTGTAGAGCTTGATGCAAACTCCAACATGCCTGGAGCTGCCAGCTATTGAGACCCACGACCAGAGCCACCAAGGAACCACCCAGGCACTTGGCACAGGCCCCACTCTTGATGCAAGGTTGGGCTGTGGGTAAGGCGAGGAACGCACATCCATGGATGCCTTCAGCTAGGAAACACTGACTGAGGCCTCTCCATTACCCTGGGAGCTCTCAAAATCTTCCAACAAATAATTAAAACCATTCTGAGTGTGAAAGCACCCCCGTGTGAGACAGCAAACACGCTAGCACAGCTCCCAGCTTACCTCCTGGCTGCAGAGCTCTCCCGGACAGCTGGCACAGCTGGGAGCGCTGCCGGGACACACCGGGATACACCCAGGGAACCACAGCCAGCTCCTCCCCAGGGCTACTCCAGCTCCCAGGCAGCCGTGTCCTGCTGCCCCAGCCCATTCCCGCTTCCCCTGGCACTGCAAAGTGCGTGCTCTGTTCGTCTAGAGCCTACAGAGGGCATTGTGGAGAATTCCCAAAGAATCCCCGTCCCAGGGGGTGAGTGGGTTGGATGGGCAATGGGGCTGAGCTGTGCTGTTGGCACTGCCGAGGCCTTTGGGGCAATGCCCTGGGGCAAGGAGCCACTGAGGGTGGGGGGAACACCCAAGGGCTCATTGCACAGGAAACAGACCCAAAGCAAGGAGAGCAGGAGGTTTATCCCGGCCCTGCCAGCAGCTCCTGTCTCTGTTGCAGGGCATTTCAGTGAACGCAATGAGAGTGGTGAGGGCACAGAGGCAGCTCCTGCAATCTTGTTATTGTCAGCAGGCTGGAGCTGCCTGAGCTCAGGAATCACTAATTAATTACAGAATGAGCTGTAGCTCTTGGGGCTCAGGTCCTGCACACACAGCTGGTGCAGGCACAATGGTCCAGCACGATGGTCCCCCTGCTCCCAGAGCCACAGCTCCACCACAAATGTCCCAGCACTGGCATTCCTCAGGGCAGGCCCGAGTGCTCAGTGCCCCTGCAGTGACCGGTCCTGGAGCTGGGGTGGCTGAGACAGCCAGGGTGCTGCTCTGGACACAAGGATCCCATATTTCCTTCTTGCTGAAACACCCAGCAAACTGTGAATGTGCTAGGCTCAGCTGGCAGCTGCCTTAGGTCTTGGAGCAAGGAAAGTTTTTTCAAGCTCTTCTTTAGTGTTCATGAACATCCCCCAACACCACACAGAGGAGAGAAGGTAGCTCCTGGGGCAGGTAGCCTTTGTAGCTTCCCACCTTCTCCAGGACTGCCTACTCTCAGGTGGTAGGAATAACTGCACTCAGTCACTGTCCACTCTAGCAATGCATCATTCCCCATTCCCTCCACACATCTCCACGTCATTCAGGCTAGGATGGGCTCTGCCCAGGGCTGGCTCAGCCCCAAGAGCACCTGCTCAAAAAGAAGCTAATGAGCTGCTCATTTAATTCTCCATCTTATTATTTGAAACTTTCACAAGTTTTTGTGAACAGATGAGACCAGGAGGGAGTTCAAAGAGCAGACAGTGAAATCCACCTCATGCATCAGTGCAGCATGGCAGAGACCAGGAATGGAGCACCAGCATGATGCTTTTAAAGATCAAACCCAGCACACGGCTCATGCCCTTGGATCCAAGAGCTGGCTGAAATGTAAAACAGTCCTAAGTCTCAGGGTTTGTCTCTGCAGAGTCCCCACAGCCACTTTTAAGACTTGGCCCATCCTCAAAACTGAAACTGCTACTGGTACTTGTGTTCCCAACACATTATTAGCAGGAGAGGGCCTTGGCTTTTGCCCAGGCTCGCTGAGAACCTCTTATCACAAGAATCTAAATTAGAAAACTGGGACAAGACTTCAAAGTTATTGATAAAAGAAAGCAGTGACCTAATGTCATTTGAGTTTTCAGGCTATTCATTTCCATGGTAGGAATATTTCTTTTGTATATTTTGAAAGAAAATGTGTTCCTTTTCTAGATCAAGTCCTCAGAAAAACAGTAACACTTCACTTCTCAAAATAGTTTCATCTCTCCAGCATCACTTAAAATCTTCGGAGTTCAAAATTAAGCTGGAGTCAGCAGTCACTGAAGTGAGTGAAGTGCTTTTCTAGGGCAGCTGGAATAAGGAATTCTGGCAACGTCACTATTTCCTACTGAGGGACAAAAGTAGTTTTAATTCTTTTGGTTCATCTTCCTGCCTCATTCTGTGTCTGTGGGCTCCACTGTGCCCCCAAAATGCAACAGAGGTGAGATCTGAACCAAGCCAACCTTGTTTTCATGAGCTTTAGGAGCAGTCCCATGGCTTTGGGTTACCACTGAAGCTGCTGCTTCACCTGAATTAAGCCAGAACAACTGAAGTTTACAGATACATCATAAGAGCACTGCTTTATGATAAAAACCAAACATATCCTCTCAGAATGACCTTGCACAGTATTTTATAAGCAGAACTCACAGTGCAAGGTAAGGCTTAAATTCCTGAGCCTCAGAGATGTTAGGAGAAGGTGCCAGCAGCTTTTTATTGGTTTCTGATATAAACTGAGCCTTGCCTTGCTCCTGCTCTGTTGCTTTCTCTAAGCCTGCAGATTATTTAATATCAGAGGGGAAGGCTTCAACCTGGCTGAGAAACTGCAGGAATTCAGAGTGACCTGGAGGGAATTACAAGAATGCTGCTTGCTGATCAGATTAAAAGGGAGAAGTGGCGGGGCTCCCAAAGGTCTTCTTATTCAGCCTTTGCTGCCGACAATGCCGTGCTTTGTCTCTGCTCTGCTCTTTAAAATGATTCAGGTTACTGCACTGGAAGCATCGCTGCCTTGGGAGCCACGGCAGGAACACCTGGCAGGAGTGAGACTCAGGCTGGATACTCAAGTGCCAGCCCCAGCACATATTTTCGCTTCCCATTGCCCTTGATATGATCAAAACTCTGACTTGTCCTTTCCTGAAAGAGCAATAGCATTTACACTTGTTCATTCATCCTCCTCAAGGCCCAAGTTACAAACTGTGCTAAGACGGAACCAGCATTTTATAGGTCTGAAAGACTTTTGAAATAGCAACTTGGTCTGGTCCTAAGGGGAGATTTACATCCTCAAGGAGTGAGGATGCACTCTCCTCATTTGGGTATTTTTCCTCCTTATTTAGGAGGTATGGTACCTTTACACCCCTGCCTGCCTCCAGAAAGGAGAAAGTGGCATTTATTGAGAACTACCTCCCAAAAGACTTCATCAAAAACAAATAAAGCAATTAGAGAGTCAGAGGTGAGTCTGGCCAGATATGGCCAGTCTGTTGCTGAATTAAGCTGGCTTGGGAGACAGGAGGGTAGAAGAGCAGCACTGGGCCAAACAGTCAGACAGAAAGAGAGGACAGGCTGCTGTCGTGGCTGTTCATATGTTAGATATGATGGGAAGAGCCTGGAGTAGCAGAGGCTGGTGTGACAGGTAGTTGCACACAGTTACACACATCTCAGTTTGAACAATTCCCCTGGCACTCCCAGAACTACAAACTGCAGGGTTTTGCCCCAAGAATCCTTTTCAACACTAGGGACCATTTAACTCTTTCACTGGAGCAAAATGAAGATGTCCAACAGATCAACCTTAATGGCACCACTCACCAGGCACTTCCACTCTGCATCCACAGCTCAACACCTCTCACTTGTCTTATAAAAGAAATAATTCATTAAAAAGTAGTAGTAACTATGTACTATTAGCAACTATGTGGTTCTGCTTATTTTCTTACTTGAAAGACAATCCAAGGATCCAAATATGTCCTGATTTAGGGAAACTCATCAAATCCTACTGCACGTCACAACTGTTCATGACTCACCACTGCTCCTGAGCATCTCTCAAAGGCAGGGCAAGTTAAGCCAAATCCATCTCTCAAACCCCAACAATGCAACTTCAGCAGGATAAATCTGACTCACTGAGCTGTTTGCCGAAGGCCAGGGGAATTAGGTTCACTTCCTCCCCGTCCTCACTTCTCTCTCAAGCTACCCAACACATTGAGGTAGCAACTTTTGGTGGAGAAGTCTTTGATCTCTGAAATTTCTGCTGTTTCCGTGGCGACACGCAAAACCTACGTGATCCTGAATGAACCCCATTGTGTTCCTCCCATTGCGTCCTTCCCCAAATTACTTCTACCTGCTAATGTTAGCAAAGTGAGGCCATCTCCACCTACCTTGAGAGAAAGATTAACTGCAGAAATTATCCACCCCCCAAACTCCTGGAAAATGAAATAACTTAATGGCTCAGAACAATCCCCTGAAGGAGGTAGGTAATTCTAGGGTTCATCACTAGGATGAGGATGCTCTGGTTTACCAGCCACCCCCTCACCCCTGCCACTTTCAAATGAATAAATAGAATATTTCCCTTGGTTCTGTTTTGATCCCTGTGTCTGCATCGTTCTGGTTTCTACCATTAGTGTAATGAGCAAAATCAGCCTCACTCCATCCCTCTCTGCTCCAGAGGAGAGCTTTCAAGGGGGATAAATTGACATTGCAGCAGGGTGTAAGTGGGTTGGAAATGCAGGGAGACAGGAACCTGGCTGCACATGGGGTGTTTGCTGTGCCAGCTGCCTCGGTGCTTCCCGGGGAAAGCGCAACTCCGGGCGAGCGGCACAGCAGGGCTTCGTCGTTACCCACCCTGAAACTCAAGAGGGGGGAAAAGCAAAATCAAAGGAGAGCAGGAGGTGAAAAGAAGGCAAAAGGGTGCCTTCAGGGCTCCTTTCATGCAGCTCGCTTCACGACCCACCAGTCAAGGCTCCTAAGCAGGAACAGAGACACCATTCAGGACAAATCTGGATGTTATCCCAGGGCACCAGGGACACCACTAAAGGGAAAGTTTTGACAGGTGAAATGACCTTAATATAATTAGCCCTGCCAGCCCCTCCTTCCTCTGCCTCCTTCACCTTGCCATGAAAACGGTAGTCTGTTAATGAGATCCTTTTTCCCCCTGTAAGGCAACACCGCCGGCTCTCGGATCTTTTGCTCGCACATTTCAAACGGGACGTACATGATCTCCTCCAGCTTTGCTCCCCCCTCCCACATCTGCAGATATTGCCATTGATTCTGCTGCTGCTGACTGGGGTGGGGGTGTTTTTTATGTTAGAGAAAAGGTTGAAAGGAGCCCTGGTAATAGAATGATTTGGCCTGCAAGTCAAATCCCCCTTGATGAACAATCAGACACAAATGTCAATAACAATTAGATTGGCCGAGGGCTCCAGTCACTTAGGACTTCAGTTTTCCATCTACAGTGCTCCAAATGAAACCCTCAGTACTGTGATCTCCAAATCAAGTTTGGCATCAGGAATGAAAAGACATCAACAATAATAAAAGGCTGATGGCAGGAGAAGAGCAGACGACAGACAATAGGGTTGTGTGCGAGTGTGCACAGGGACATGCGCACACAGGGCGATGGAAATAAAAAAAGTGAGAGCTGATGTAAAAATCCATCAAGATATGAAATCAGCCTTGCCTAAAGAATGACCTAAACTGCCTTGGATTGTCCTCCCAGACAAATTTTGCTCCTCTGGGCTTTAAAATTTCCACCTCCTGCTGTCCAACATATCAAGCACGGGAAGCGAACGAAGGGAAGAAAGCCCTTAAGTGCAGGCTGTATTTTTTCCTGTTCCTAAATTGTAAATATACAGTGGAGGCAAGAAATGCCCAATCTAATTAAGAGCAGTTGAGAAGTATGGAGACAGGGTGCTCCCAATGGGAATGCTGCAGGTTAAAGAGGTTAAAAAGAGGAATGTTCAGCCTAATGAGGGAAGTTTAACATCGCCAGCACACTTTGCACTGGCAAGGCAGGCTGGAAAAAAAAGGATTAAAGACATGGAAGAGGCAGCTCCACAGCAAGAGCAGGTGTGTGCTTGGCTTCAGCACACAGGGCAGGATGTTTTAAGGTCTGCAGCTTGGGGCAGCCCCTCAAAACCTGCTCTTGAAGGGATCCTGCATTCAAACTGTGATGCCATATGAAAAGCCAGCTCAGCTTGTCTTGCATCCTTCTCCCTGCAAGTGTGGGGCTCTGAGAGGTGGCTGTGCCCCACCAGTCACCAGCAGCCCCTTGAGGCCTCTGTTGGGGGGTCATCAAGCTGGGAGATAACAGGTAACACCCAGGCACCCAGTGTTAACTCCACTAGCAGGGGTATTGCTCCCAGGGAGAGGCAACACCAAAAACATCTCGGTTCACTGCACACAAGCTGGAGCACATGGAGCTGAGTCTGAACCAACTGAAAGGTACTGGAAGGGACTGGTCACCCCAGGCAGGAGTGGCCCACAGCCTGACCAGGGCCCCAGCCTTGGGGACACTCCATCTCCCACCCCAAATGCTCTTCCCTTTCCAGCCCAGGCAGCGAGGGAAGCAGCAGGTCCCCCATCTGAAGTGACTGAAGCACTGGGACATTGGCACATTGCCTGCACTCCTCTGCAGACACAGCCCTCAGCTCTGGACTGCAGCAGCTGAGGAGGGAGACAGGGAGATCTTGTGGGTGAACAGAACAGTAATCACACTGCAGGGGGGGACAAGTGTCAGGTAAGGAGAAAAACCCCAAGGACTGGAGATACTATCCAAGTATGAGAGGATGAAAGCCACCTCCACAGAGCCTCTAGGCTCTCATGCAAAGTGCAAAAGCCATTTCCTAGAATAGTTCTTACAGGGAGGGATATTTAGTCCTGCTGTTTGGTGATTTCTGATGGCACCTTCAGTGCCTCGTGGAGCACATGGCTCTGTGGTGCAGTAGGACCTCCCACCTGCTGCCAGCACCAGGAAACCAAAGATCTTCCACTCCCTCAGCCATATTTAGCCATAAATAGGCACTAAATAAAACAGGAAGGCTGTAAGGTGCAGTCCTTAACTTATGCAGCATCATTCCTTGATAAAGTAGTCAAACATTTTCCAGATGAAATTACCCTCCCTTCCCTTTTGAGTGGAAAATACAATCCAAGGCAGGTGCAGTGCCATTAGAGGGCTGCAGGACATACAGAGAGAAAAGAATGATTAAAGTACCTAAGTAAGAATAGTTTTTCCTTTTCTAGACTCGTTCTACCGAGAGTGTGCTGAGCTTCTCACCAAGGCACAATGACTAGGAGGAGGCTGGATTTGCCCTGCTTAGACTTCCAGGTGTGGAGCTACTCCCTGTCTTGGGGAAGTCAGTCAGAGCCAGTGGAGCAAGAGGGCAAAGGGCTGAGCCCCACCAGAGAAATCACTTCACTGCTTTGCTTCTCTTTACCTGTACAGCCTTCGCTGTGAATTCTTCCAATATAGTGTTAGCCTAAATTTCACCTGATTAAAAGCAGAGAAAACACCATTTTAATTTACTTAATTATTGCTGGAGTGAAACCTTTCTCAATAGGCTCTGTGAGGGTCATGAACTTCAGCTAGGACAACATCTCCAAATCCATTAGCTAGATGCCTTGGCTAGTGGGACACAGGAGCTGATGGCAGTGCACAGATCCCAGCCTCACCCTCCCTAAGCTCTCAAGTCCTTTGGCATCTCCTATGGTTTCTGCAGCTGATTAGAGATGAAACAGGAGTGCAGGAAGCCCAGCAGAAGAAAGCTCTTTCCCTGGAGACCCAGGAGGGAATTAAAGACACAACCAAACAAACTCAGAAAACAGAAAACATGAATTTGTGCAGAGCAAGCTGTTGGGGAGCGGCTCTGAGGATAAGCTTGGAGCTCCCGCCCCCACGATCCCAGTGACCCAGTCCCCATGTGGGCCATGTGGGGATGGTGGTGGACAGTCCATGTGCCCAGCCCGTGTCCCCGGCCACACAAGGGCTCCTGAGCAGAAGGCAGCTGGCCTGCAGACTGCTTGATGGCAAGGCTGTGTCCCTGTTCCCTTGGCTGTGGCTGGGTGTCCCTGCTCACGTGGCAGCGGAGGGGAGGGATCCCAGCAGCTGGGGACAGGAGAGCCACCAACACACACACGCACGGACTCTGCCTCCCCCAGCATCAGGATCTCAGATCCCTACTAGCCCCTCGTCCCACCATGGCAAGAGGGCTCAGCTCAGCATCTTTGTTTAAAGGACGGTGCTTTTCCCCACCTCCGTCCCTGGGATAATGGCTGCAGCCCAAGAAAGTTAGTAAGGAATTCCTGGGAAGTGGCTGTTGCTGCAAAAATAAAGTATCCGTTATTGCTAAAAAACTTTTTTCATCTTTGAGGGGAAAACACATACCACATGATTTCCAAAAAGGAGCTGGTCTGGTTTACAAATACAGTACATTAATAGCTTTGTAAACATTTATTCAGTATGACAGCTGACTGCAACATGTGGCATTAATTAGAAGACTCAGCAATGTAGCATATTAAGAGCTAAGTTAAATCTGAATTAGCTGGGTTTGTTGAGACTAAACACCCGTGGGGGAAGTCCTCGGATCTAATACATTATGACTCACTTGACACGGGAGACCCACAGGCCCAATTCCCAATACACTGGGGGGCCCTTATTCATACTCCATCTCCACACAAGAGCTGCAAACTCTCAGGATACCATAGATCAGAGGGTGTTGATGTTGGGACGTTGCGACAGAATGGGGCGCGCAAGTCCCTGCTCCCAGCTCCCCAAACCTTC
This sequence comes from Pyrgilauda ruficollis, assembly GCF_017590135.1. Taxonomy (NCBI): domain Eukaryota; kingdom Metazoa; phylum Chordata; class Aves; order Passeriformes; family Passeridae; genus Pyrgilauda; species Pyrgilauda ruficollis. Next base: position 4,573,994 of record NW_024531043.1, read on the forward strand.
CCGAGGAGGGAGCGGACGCAGACAGCACGAGCTTCCTTCTCCTCTCCAGACACACAGAAAGAGTACAGACAGGAAGGAGAAGGATTTCACATTCCCTTGAGCTTAAGGATCTTGCTCAACCCTCCCACACAGGCACCTTCCCAGGCATGGGTGACACAGCTTCTGCTGCATGCCAAGAGCCTTCGGTGACGATGTGACCGCCCAGGGGGTCTCCATCACCAGTGCCATGAGCAGCTGGCTGGTGGCACTTCACCACTGAGCCAGCTCAAACCTGCACCCCGAGTTTCCTGCTCTGAAGTCAGCCTACAGCTTGTGTTTTGGCCCAGGGGATCGAGACACCTCCTGGCTCTGCTGCCTTGGCAGCATTTCAGGGCAGTGTTTTTAGGAGCTGCCACAGGGATGGGAAACCCATGGCTCTGGCTCCTCCCCCAACCTGTCCTGCGGCTCAGGGCACCACTGACCTCCTGCTCCTCACTGCCTGCATCTGAAAAAGCACTGAGAAATACTGAAGTTGTCATCAGGACTGGGACAGCTGGCAAGGCCTTGGAAATGCATGAGATGCCTTGTGAGCATCCCGGTGTCGAGGGTTTGCACCGCAGCTGCCACAGGCTGAGCCAAGGCCAGCTCACAGCAGCCACACTGGCCAAACACCAGTCACTGGACTACTTCTACCTCTCAGAGCCATCTCTTGTGTCATTTGCATTATGTCAAGTCAGGGCAGCTCACTGACAGCCAGGAAATTTACATCAGAGAAGAACTTTTCTGACATTCAGCAAGACCAGAAGCAGTTCTCCATCCCAGATCAAAGCCAGAACCAGAGGGAATCATGTAGCTGGGTGAAGGAGATGGACCAGCACAGCCCCAAAAGGGTGCCACGTCTCAGCTGATCCCTGGTAACAAATACACCAAAGCCTTGAAGTTTATGTGAAAGCCTGGTGTAAATGCACAGTCTACCATACACAGCCACAGGTATTTAGGACAAACACGGGACAAACCATCTGGAGCTGCTGGAGTGAGTCCAGAGGAGGCCACAGAGATGCCCTGAGGACTGCAGCCCCTCTGCTCTGGAGCCAGGCTGGGAGAGCTGGGGGTGCTCACCTGGAGAGGAGAAGGCTCCAGGAACACACCTCAGAGCCCCTTGCAGGGCCTAAAGGGGCTCCAGGAGAGCTGGAGAGGGACTGGGGACAAGGGATGGAGGGACAGCACAAGGGGATTGGCCTTCCACTGCCAGAGGGCAGGGATATATGAGATATTGGGAAGGAATCCTTCCCTGTGAGGGTGGTGAGATTGATCAGCAGGGATGGAACACTCAGGGCAGGGCTGCTTTCACCTGACCACTCTAAAGCCAGCTTTTCTTACCCTGGGCTCCTTACATTGGATGTCTAAAAGTTTGTGTGATTAGCAGCACACATGAGAGCACCTCCAGAGGTGGTGCTGAGTCCCCACAGCCTTCACAATTCAATCCCTGGTTATAAGAACTGGGTAAACCCTCTCAAAAGCAATCCCATTATTATCTGTGGCAGTTTCAGCTTCTCAGAGACAGTATTGCTATTGCTAATTGCCAAAAGCAAATAAAATAAATCTCTGCGTGGGTCTGTCTTCTTCATTATCCTGGAGCAGCTCCTACCACTCTTATCCAAGTTTCTTCCCTTTCATCCCTTCACACACAATTTTATCCACAATAGATCTGCCAAATGGAGAGTAAAACTACTAATGTGTCACAGAGACAGCTATTTCCATAATTTAAGCCTCTTTGTTCTTATTAATGTTGCATCAAGGTATTGGCCTGCAACAATTGCTTTTGAAATGGGTCGCCAATAAAATTGGAAAGCAGAAGACAAGAAAATAAGGAATATATTTATAACTAAACAAATTGTATCATCATGTTTCTATTATAATCTGCATCTGAAATAACAGAAAAGGCTGGTCAAAAGTTGAATGTACAGCAAAAATTTCTGAGATATCCACATTTCAAGTAATTGGCATGAAAATCCCAAACCCTCAGATTTTGGGGGAGATAAAAACTAATGAAAATAGTTTGTTGTGACCCCCTCCCCCAAATCCTTCTTACTATTAAGAACTATCTAATTTCCACTTGAGTATTTCAAATGGAGCTCAGCTCTGTCATCCCATATATTGCATATAATGTGTACTATAAGGAAGGCAGAATCAAGTCAAGAGGAATCTTTTCAACTTCTCCAAAAAGAAACATTTTGCTATGTTCCAATTTTTTTTCCAGTAGAATGAATTCTCACAGAAAAAAAAAAAATTCAACTGCTTTTAGAGTAGCTATTAGTAGGACTAAAAACCACCAATGATAATTCTCTTTCCATGGCTATTTCAAAGCTATCTAGGTTTTGTACATGAATAGAGGCTTCTCTAAAATAAAATAAAATGGAATGGCCAACTGCTGACTTTAACACAAATCTCTGGGTATTGGATATTTACTTAAAGGCACCAACTCCAGGAAACAAGTAACTACTTGAGAGTCTCAGCTCTCATCAACAGAAGAACAAAGTTAAAAGAAGCAAATTTCCTTGCTGTTGTGCAAGGAAAATCTTGAAAGTGTGACCCAAGTACATCCCAAATACCACAATCCAGAAGCTGAATAGACTTCTTCTGTATTAAATCTTATCAGTTTTTGATGCCTTTCTCTTGATTCTGGAGCATTTTATGTTACCAGAATAATTTTCCTGCTCCTCCTCCTATCCCTTGCCAATACTTCTACAGAAATCGAGGTCTAAAGTGCAGTTCCCTTTGGAAGAGATGTTTGGAAATCCAGTAATTTCCCCACATTTTTCTGAAACAAAGAAAATAAATTTAAGAGTATCAGGAGGACAAAGCTGATTTCATTGTACCGTCAAACCTGTCATCCCTAAGTCTGAAGAATAAAGTCTTATTCAACAGATCAGCCCCAGTGCCAAGGAACAAATCTGCCAGTGGCTACTCTGTGCCTAATAAAACGCTTGAGCACAAGCCTTCTCCAGGATCAGGATCGGGAGCCAAGGCCAGCACAGGGTCCAACAGGGCCACATGGGGCCACTGAGTGCCCTCAAACAGACCCACACAGCTCTGGTGATACACCCAAGTGCCCCAGCAGGCTGGAAGAATTTTTTTTATGCAGCAACTGACTCACTTTGCAGTCAGAGGGAACTTCTCACCCCAATGAAACTCTGGAATAAAGTTGTTAAGCCTGGCCATAGAAATAACCATTTCCCTCGATCATAAAATACAGGCAAAACTGTAGATCTTTGAGCAGATGTAAAGCACATTTAAGGTGTAATCTCTGTACACTGAGAGGAAATCTCCTCTGATGTCCGAAGTTAGGGGTGAGGAATCCTGCACACTGTGTTCATCCAGATGTGCGTGTGTCCATCTCTCTGACAAGCCTAAAAACTGGACGAATCTGGATGAAATCAAAGATCTCAGAGTGACTAAAAGTTTCATATAAACTGTCAAATAGGAAAAGGGAAACAGGATATGAGCACTCACATTTTCCCCCACTAATAAAACTCAGTATCCAGAGCCCAAGTAGTGCCACTGGAATACGCTGGAGGTAGGAGTAAGGGTCTGGGAAACCAAGGAAAATGTGGAGTGTATATATGGCTGTATATTTATGGCTGAGCATACACAAATCATCACTTTCCATATTACCAGGTCATTCCAGATGCTTAAGAAAGCCATGACACCATGAGATTTCCAGCAACACGTAGGGCCAGATCCTCTCTTTGCCGAGTGATACCGAGGGTGGTATTAGCTGAGCTTGCTTCAGTTTTACTTTAGTTTTACTCCTCCAGTCACAGAGACCACATCATGCTCTGATGCTTTAGAGCACTGCCAGTACAACCAGAAGCCCATTCCAGCCCGTCCCCTTTCTCCAGGACCGTGGTGCCACGAGTATTCCCGCAGCGAAGCACGGCCGTGCCAGCACTTGGAGGACTTGGGCCGAGTTCACTCGCGCGTGCGCCGCCCCACGCATTCAGCACATCCCTGCCCTGGGAGGGGAAAGAGTTCCGGGCACGGAGCTGTTCCAGCAACTCCTCCGTGTGGGAGTGAATATTCTCCACTAAAATGTCCCCGGACGCCCACGGCCGTTTGCCTTCCCATTGAGGAAGGGACTTCAATGCAGCCCTGTTGCAATCCCTTCCCAGCCACCCAGCCCGCTGCAGCACTGGTCCATCGCCCTGGCTCATAGGAGACCCGGGAACCTCAAAGGTCAACCCGCTTCCCAAACTTCACAACCTCCCTCTGTGTGCTGGTAACACTGAGTAAGAATCAACAAGGCTGTCCTTGCTATAGAAGCAGAGCTGTCCATCATAAACAGCTCCTTCTCCTCTGCTCCAATGGGTAAGAGGTTCAGTATTTTCTATTTTGATGGTCTTTAACACTGCAGTGTGAATCTCAAGATAGAAGCCAGAAAAATGTTACAATTGCAGAAGACTCAAAACCTAGAGAGTCAGGAGGTCTGGTTCTAATCTTCAATTTAACACCAGGGTGTAACTCCAGGCAAGCCTGGGTTTCTTTTTCATTCTTTGATTGTTTTCACTGTAAGCTCTTTGGGGCAGGAACTGTGTCCCATTGTGTTGTTACAGGGTGTAGAACAATGGGCCCCTGACCTCAGCTAGGGAATCAAGAGATTACGAGAATTATTTAGAGGAAATCTGTGGTTAAACAAGGAATTGGAATCAGACCTCAAGTCCCCGTCAAGTGCCAGTACCAGATGAGTATCCTTTTTTTACCCTTCGTTAAAAAAAGTCATAATCCCCATTTATTGTTGTCCAACATTGACCATTTTTCACACGTCTCTTTGCCTGCCCAACATCTAAAGAGCCTCCGCCTTCCCCTGGCTCTGCTGCCATGCTGGGGCAGTGCCTCTCGCCCCGGCAGCCCCGGCGCTGGCACTGCGGCTCGTTCTGCTTCTGATAAAAAGGGTATCTGGGGAAGGAAGCACCAGAAGGAAATCAAAAGGAAATGCAAGGGCTCGCTCTGTTTGTGTGTGTGCATGGGATTCTTCAGCCGTACATCGGAAATTAATTCCAGCCAGGGTGAGCTCTGTGTGGTCTCACCAGCCATCCAAGTCAAACTTCAGCTCACCCCAGCTGCCAAGCAGAGTTGTGGAGGAGAAAAAGGTTCAAGACAACGTGGAAAAGGAACAAAGAAGCCAAAAGGAGTGAGCTGGTGGTATTTTTTCCTCCAAGTTTTTCCTTTTTTTTTATTTCCCTCTCTTTTTTTTTTTAAACAAACCACCTGGATTTTAAGATCTCCAGAATCCCATTAAAGGGCTTTTACTCCTTCATGAATTGGAGGCGTTTGATGAAAAGGGGTAAGGGGAGAGAAGTGTGTCTGCCTGTGGGAGGGGGAGAGGAGGGGGAAGAGGGGGAGATAATGGGGCATGGGAGCCCTTAATTTCTCCTGTCTCCCCTGCCGGTAATAGGGCTGGATGTAAACACTGCTCTGGTGAATGTTGGAGAGTGATTACAGGATAGCTGGGGAAGGAGGAAGCATTTTGAAACCACAAGTAGGAAAGCAGCTCTTTGATGGAGGGTTAGTAATTTCTTTTTTCTCCGTGCCCTCTTCCCTCGCTCAGCAGCCCCCCTTCCCCTCCGTCCTCCACCTTCTGTAAACACAGAGGCAGAAATTACATGTGGGCCAATCTGTTAAACTTTGGGAGGCAAAGTGGGCTTGGCAGTTGCTCCCTTTCCCTGGGATACAAAAGAAGAGGCTGATAACACTGGAATGGGCCTTCCTCCTCTTAGCTGTGGAGCAGCACACAAGGAGCTGAAGAGGAGGGAAGGCACAAACAGCTGCCATGGAGAAACATCACGGAGCAGGATGGACACTCATAAAATGAAGACTGCATGCTCTCAGCAGGAATTGTCCAGGCACCAAAGTGCTGATGGCTGAGCAAACAGCAGCTTTAGGGTGTCCACTTACTTGGAAGGTCCAGAGACAGCCTTACCAGAGCAGGTTCACCCAAGCTAGAGGCTGCCTGGGGGGAACATCACCATCCCCTAACACCCAGATGGGCTCTAGAGCCTGATGTTCATCTTCTGGCCTGGGTAATTCAACTACTTTGCTCTGCCCTGGTTTTCTCCATGTGCAATTTCCTCTGGAAAGAGCTTGAGTCCAGTGGTTGGGAAGAGCTGGGCATTACTTCCAGAACAAACCACCCATGGGGGAAAATCCCTCAGCAAAAACAAGTTAACCATCTGTCCTCAGACATGAGGATTGCGTGTTCCTGAACACTGGGGATTTATATTCACAAAGAAGGGCAGAGAGAAGAGAAGGGGAAACATTCCATCTTTCCAAGAGTTTTAGAAGATTTACGGCAAAATTCCCCATCTAAGTACTGCGAGGGCTGTTCATTGCTGCTCTGTGAGCCACACTCCTCCAGAGCACAGCTGGCAGGAGCACAGTGTGCATCCCAAACCTACTGTTTGCTTTCCAGGACACATCAGAGAGCAGTTTTTCTTCCCTGAGCCAAGACCACTCCCAGCCAAAAGCAGCGATTTTACAAGACCAGGGATGAATTCAGCCTTCAGGTCACTACTAACCACTCCAGAGACTTTAAGAGGAGTTAAATACCCCATTCTCCAAAATCCCATAGTTACTGGGTATCTAACTCCCCTCCAAAGCATTTTCAGGTATCTCATAAGGTTATTCAGCTCCTATATTCAGTTTTTAACTGAGAATACTCTTTAGCTATAAGATATAATAATGGCCTTCTAATTAAATCTCCTGCTTAATACATCCACCCCTTCACACTTAATACTTTGTGTGCCCCAGGCTGGTGGTGTTTCCTGGTATGACAGCACCACCACGAAAACCTCCCTTTAAACAACTGTAAATGCTGAAGAGTACACATCCTGTACTAACCACGCATGGTTTACGAGCTGAAATAAATACACCAGACTGCTCTGTTGCATGCACAGAGCCATATCTATAAAAAGGTCATTATATTGCTATTGTTTATCCATGAAAGTTTGCTTAACCAACATATATAAATATAAGGCAGCCCAAAAGCTATTTATATGCTGTCCCTGAGCAGTCTTTTGTTAGGTCTCAATGCAAGAATTTATGTATTAACTATAGGAACTGACCAAAATAGTGATAACATGAAAACTGATACAGAACGTCCTTCAGATGAGGTGGAACAATCCTGATATTCCCAGATTCCCACCCACTCCTCATCCTTCACATTTTCCTTCTTTAATGGTCTCATACTCCTTGGCCTGTATATCTGCAAGATTTCATGCTATAATTAGAGATTTTCAGCTCTATTGCACCTAAACCCCTCTTTAGTGATCATCAGCTACAGCTTGCTGCTTTTGAGTGTCCACCAGCCCATGATTAAATTAGCCACCAAAAAACTCCCAGTTCTTAGATAACTTCTGAGACTTTGTTCCAGTTTTTATCTCTACAAAGGTCTCTTACCTGCTGTAGGCTCAGCAGGTACCTGAGACTACGTGATGAACCTGAGACTGTGACAAAGCAGCACAGTTCTACACTGACAGTTTCCAACCTTCTTTCCTTTCCTTTATCCCCTTCCTCCTCTCCCTGGACCAGATATCTCCATCTCTTCCAACAGGACAGACCCTCTGATGGAGACTGGGACCTTCTATCTCCCACTTCTACTGCTTGAAAATGTGATTTCCTGTCCTGGGAACCACCAGCCCTGTGTGCAAGTCCTGCAGCCTGGGCAGGCAGAGCAAAGCTGGTGTGGTGCAAGGGGCCACCACTTGACAGGCAGCAAATAAGACAGACAGACACAGGCAGAGGCAAGTGAAGCTGCCCAAGGAAATGCTGGAATGACCATCCCTGATGGGGATTGGAGCAACCTGGGATAGTGGAAGGTGTCCCTTCCACTGGGATGAGCTTTAAGATCCCCAAACCATTCTATGATTCTGTGCTCAAAAAGCACGTGGGTGTGGCACTTGGGGACGTTGTTTCAGCTGTGCACATGGTGGTGCTGGGTTAGCAGTTGGACTCAATGATCTCAGAGGCCTTTCCCAACATAGATAATTCCATGAAACAACTCAAAGCAGGCTGCCATGGGTGACGCCCAGGAAGAAAAAAAGCGTCATCACATCAGAGCACAACCCAGGAGCTGTTTGATACCATGTACCTGAAAAGCCTCAACACCAGAGTCTGCACTGCTCTCCCTCCCCTCCAGGCTTCTCCGCAGGAGCCACCACATGGAATGGGCACAGGAGCCAGCAGGAAATGTGCTGCCTGTCCTGCCACAGGTGCCACATCCTTATCACACTCCATCACACGACTCTGCTTTACCTTTTCCTCTGTCCAAAGTTGGCACATGGTCTAGTGCTGTTTTTGTTAATGAACAATCATGATTTAGCCATAAAACAGTAAATGGTGCCATGAGCTCATTAGACATTGACAACACCCTGAAGTTCAAGCATGTTATCTGCACCAGAATATTACAGGGTGTGCTTATCATTTGGGAGAAGCTGAGTTGTGGGCTCTTGGGAGGGTTCAAATGTCGTCTGTGGAAGAGGAGGGCTGGGAGGCAGAGTAACTGGAGATGATCAATCTCAAAAAGGCAATAACTGCAAACTTAAGATATGAAAGCACATTAGTTCCCACAAATGGCTGAGGCTTAAACCCAAGCACAGTTACAGCCAGGAGGATACAGTCAGCCAAGGTGCTATAAAGGCGTGATGTTATTACTTCCAAGGGATGCCATTAAAACTCTGTTTACAAACCTAATGTGCCAGGGAATGGGTCAAGGAAAGAATTATTAGCAACAAAGCTATTTGATCTCTTTTATGATCCAATGAGTCATATCACTTCATACTCCAGAAGGTGAATAATGCAAACCTCAAGTCTGTTGATTTATATGTGTGTCCAGAATCCTGTGTTCTTTAACCCCAGATGCCCTCTTAAGTGTGATTCATCCTAAATCAAATGGAAGATTGGGTGCTATCAGCCACACTCTCCCCTCCCACTCACTAATTGAAAAGGTGATTGACATCCTGGTAGAATAAAATACCAGTGCCCAGTGATGGATGGCCAGGGCAGAGGATGGGGTCAAGATACAGGACTTGCAGATATAACTCTATCCTCCTCCCCAGATGGGATGGTCCCAGTTTCACCTAACACTCCCTCTGGAATGCTGGAAACGGAGTCACTGAATAATTTAGGCTGAAAGGGACCTCTGGAGGTCATCTGTCCATCTGGACACACTTAGGTGGGTCAGATCTGGGTGGATGGAAGAGCTTTCCTTTCATGACACACTCATTGCTGCAGCCTCACCAAAGGCATGGGACCATGACCCAAACTGGTCAGAAATTGCAGCAGAAAACTTCAGAGTCCAAATGGGACAAATCCTGGGATGTTCCTCAGTGGCATGCTCGTCTCAAAAAAATCCTGGTATAAACCATTTGTCTTTCAGTGGAAAATCTGCTGCATTATCAATCACCTCAATCTCCCAGCTTCTAGGAAGCCTGGGCTTTAGGTTCCCACATCCCAGCAGGCTTAAGGACTGACTGTGTAAAAGATTGATCTGCAAGCAGAGCATCCTCTGTCCCCAGGGTAAGTGCAGAACAGCCACTGCAGAGAAATTCTGAGCTCTGGAAAAAACATGAAGGATGCAAAATCCACTGTTGCTGCTCAACAAGTTTCTCAAAAGTGACTCAAGGTCACAAAAGAGCAGGTCATTGCTTTGAATAATCTTATTATTTTACCAATATCATTATCAAAAAGCTAAATAGTCCTGAAATGTTTTGCAAGTTTTGCAATGTTTTGCAAGTTTTGCAAATTTTCTTCTTCTCCACTCATCTCTTAAGACATTCAGGGCAATTCAAGTAAATATCAGTGAAATAATTTGAAGGAAACCAAAAGCCCTGTGTTTTCCAGAACATTCATGGTACCACTCATTTCACAAATACCTGGAGGAACATCCAAGCCTGGAGCTTTGGAAGGAATTCCAAGATCCATGGCATGTTGTGTATCTCTACCTGCCCAGCAGAGAAATCATTGCAGGTCATCCATGATCTTCATGTCTGCCTCACATTGTTGTGTCCACCCTGCACATTCCCTACAGTCCTTAGAGCTTGAGGATGGGTGTGAAGCTGTTCCTGAGACACTGGGAACACTTCTTTTTTGGAGACTTTAGTTCTTTGCATGAGAGACCAACCAAAAAACCCCCAAACCCAAACAGATCCATAGAATTTGCCAATGTTCAACCCCTGGAGCCCACCCAAGATTCAGACCAATGTCATGCTGTTCTTGTGATGGGTGAATGCAGTGATTCTATGGCATTGTGAGCAACATTCTCCATCACAATACAAAGTTTTGTTGCTATTTTTTCCACAGCTGAAGCCAGGAAGGAGAAGCTGGGCTGAAGGACCAAGGCCATGTTTAAACTCGAGCAGTTTATTAAGAAAGCTGAACAACCAACCCAATACCTCCCTTCTGGCTTGCCAGCGATTTTCATTTCCCTTCTCAAATCTATGTTCAGTCCTTGGATGTTTTCCTTTTGATAAGAAATTTCCACAAATCCAAACGGAGCAAAAATGTGAATAAGGGATGAGAGCTGTACTAAACACTGTTTTAGAAGAAGGTGGGATTCCACTAATTAATCCCACTAATGCAGTGGGATTAAATAATCTGAGCCTCACCACAGATCAGTAATGATCTACCTTCTACACCAGACCCAGTTTTTCAGGATGGAAACAAATCTGATATTTTCATTTTTAAAGTTTTCATCTGGATCCAAAACATCCATATGTCCTTGGGCTCATCCCCGCAATGTTCCATCAAACCCTGAAGTCAATATATTCCCATTTAGATTTCAATTAATCCACCTTTTAGACACCCAGTCAGAAAATGTGCTGATCTGCATGAACATATTGCCTACTCATGAGACCATTTTACCCAGCTCATCAAGCACTGCCCACAATCTTCACAGCTGCAGTTGCTGCAGATGCAATGTATCTCCAGCAGAAGTTTAGGAAATACAGGATCTCAAAGAATTTTCAATGAAAACTGACTCACAGACCACTTGTGGACAGGAATCCTGTATTACAATTTAGACCAGACGTAGACAGCTGTTGGCAACAGCCAATCTTCTTCTGCTAGTTTTCCTTAGTATCTTGAAAATGAGAACTATTCATTCTTGTCTGTCCTCAGACCTGGAAAATTAATGGCTCCTCTCTTTAGGATCCTCTTTACAAGCAGGAGAGCCCCCAGAGTGCACAGCAGAACCCAGGAATTTCCACCTTAGTTAGAACCCAAAGCCATGGAGTTCCAGCTGGGAGGACAGGACACCAGTCCAATCTCCATGCTGCTTGGCAGGACCACACATAAACAGGATTTAAATATTTATTTTCCCTCTGCCATCTAATGTCAAACATAACAGCCACATGTAGCAGTTAACAACTTCAAGATAATGAGCAAAACCATTGCAAACTGGGCTTTAGATTTAACCTGCCTACAGCACCATTGATCACTGCAAGTCACAAATTATGTCATTTCAGCAGGGCAGCTACTGCCAGCAGAAGGATTAGCAACACCAGTTGTAACGAGCCACTTCATTTCCAAATAACATTTAGAAATTTACAGTGCCTGGAATTGTGATGATTAAATGGATAACAGAGTTGAATAGACCGGATATGGATCACTTCTAATTTTCTACTTATATCCAGTAACCCATCATAAACTATCCCAAGTCCTTTGGTCTTCATTTCTCTCACACCAGAATATTTAAACAAAAAAAGATGATCCGTCATTGAAGTTATAGTGGTGGAAAACCAATGGGAGATAAGAAGCTGGCCACAAATTCCCAGACTTAGATGTCCTGTTTCCAATTCTGGCTGTGTTGGGGAGAATTAAGAGAAATGCCAATGAAGTGACACAAAAGTGAAAAATTAAACCAGACCTACAGAACATGAATCTATGACTTTTTCTGATTATAGAGAGTCCATACTCATGTATCCAGTTTCACAAAATCATTATTCCCTATTCCCACGAGTACAGACTGGTCACATATCCAAAGACCAAGACCTCAGACAGAGCACAGCTGGTTTGAAACAGTTGAAACAGGGTAATTACCTTTAAAAAGCAAAGATCTAAAGAGAAGTATTGATTTTGATGACTTTTTTTCCTAGAAATGTCAGAATGTTTGTTAGATTTCTGCATTATTTACCACAGTAAAAAAGTTCAAGTGACTAATCCCCTTGACAAAGTGTCTTGGTAACATTAAATCCATCTTTTAAGTAGGCCTGTGGGACATGGGAAGTTTAGCATTTTATTGCAATTGGGAACAATTCTTTCCTCAAAGTACAGAATTTCTGAGGGAGCAAAATTCCACTTCGGTACCTTCTGTACTACATTTGGCTACAGGGAGGTCTTTTACATGAATTTCCAACATTTCCTTTGCAGTTTGAGCCACTTAAGCAATTAAAACACTATTGTCTCTTTTTCTTTCCTTTTTCAATTCCACATCAACTCTGCAAACGCCTCCAAATGGAAGCTATTGGTTCTGCTGCCATACCCTTCCTTTTTCAACTTTAGTGACATCTGAAGTTTAAAAATCTGAAGTTTAGTTGCACAAAGTTTATTTTTGACAGAGTAGTTTGGGTCAGTTTTAATCCAACACACCTACCCTAAGCTGTGACCTCCCCCAAACGGGCCAATCCACCTGGAAAAATCCATGCTTTGCTCTTTCTTTCCACATTAAAGTAATGACATCAAATAATCAGATGCTGGAATGTGTCTTGGCATGAACAACAAACACAGGCAGCTTTATTAGCTGTTTCCCTGGAAGAAAGCTCCAAAGACCCTCCACATATTCTCTTATGTGCACTGGGAATGACCTCAGCTCTTCCAGGCCAGGCCAGGGCAAAAGCTCCTTTAAACATCTTTATAACTCACTTTATACTTTACTTCATTACTAGCAGGGAAGGATGGAAAAACAGTCCCATTGCCTGGGAAACTTGTGGAAAGGGGAATGATGGATTGCAAAGGGGACTTGGCATCGTGGTGCCTCCCAAACCTCCTGCCACTGAGTGTGGGTTTCCTTCAGCTGGGAGTGTTTAACAGGCTGTGCTATTTCAGGGACCGAGAACCACTTGGGATCCCTGCAAATGCCTCTGCAGAACTGGAGGATGCTTCTCAGGCTTGGAACTGCCAGCTTTTTGGGGAAAATACCCCAAGATATATTGATATACCCTGGTTTGGGGTACAGCCTTGGGGTAAGGCAGTCAGCAGCATTTCAGGATGGGTGTTTGATATTCTGGCAGGACATTACGGCCCAAGAGCCTCTGGCCAGAGCTGGGTGGCCTGGTCCAGCAGACCCTTGCCACATCTCAGAAGGGATCATCCAGCTGCAGTTCCCTGGAGTTACTAGAGAGCAAACAAGATTGCAGAGGGGTTTTGGAACAGGAACTATCACCAGCTCTGCTTTCCTGTTGTCATCTGACTGTGCTGAGGAGCTGACAAGGATCTATGCAGATTCAGGGGCAAAATCGGTTTTGCTCTATGGTGGCAAAATCCCAGGTGGGAGGAACTCACTTCCATCAGCCACACCTTGCACAGTGTCCAGGGAAAACTCCATTGTAAAGAAGGACAAGATCTCCACAGGGAGGGATGCAGAAACATAGAAGGAGAGAAACAAATTTGCATATGGTTTCAAGAGAGAAGAAAAAAGCAGATTCAGAGGTAAACAGAAGAGCTGGGTCACAGCAAACAGAAAGCAGAGCGTGGTATAGAGCAAGGCACAGAGCAGAGTCAGCTTTTTTTCGAGGAGCTGGGGTCAGCTGAACTCGGTGTCCATCAAAATTGATCATGCTGACCAGGCAGGGCAAATGCCAGCCAGGGCTGACATCCTGCAAGAGCAGCCCTTGTTCAGAGGGTACAGCAGAAACAGCTTCAAACCCAGCCATCAGAAACCCTGGGAATCACTCACTGTGTGCTGCTAGGGAGGGGCTGGACAGGAGTTGTGGCCAATGAGGACTTGAACAATAACAGACAAGAAGCTGTGCTGCTTCTCAAGCCATTCATCAAGAAAGTTATCAGCACTTGGGTCCCACTCTGTGGCTGATGTGGAATTCTTGCTGTGTCAGTGCCACCAGTTCTTCTCTACCGGACTGAGAAAGTCTTGTGCTGGTCACCACAGTAACATAAATAACCTCTGCTAGCTGGAGAGGCTTCCAAGCTTTCTCTACCACTAGATCTTAAAAATACTTGGCAAAAGCAGTCAAATATTCCTGTTTATATTACAGATTGACAAGACTGCCCTGGCTTCTCCAAGATCATCCTGTCAGACCTAACTCCAAGTCTCAGTCCTGTGCTCTGACCAAAAAGAAATACCACCAAAATCTTGTGCAGGACAATTAAAGAATGTGCTGGACCATGGGGTCACAAAATAAGGGGTCACTTAGCAAAGCAATTCACTGGGAGATAAAGCCTGGCGATGGCTTCTGGCATTTCAGACAAGCATAAAACTTTGAAAGCAAAGCCTTGTGCAGCCTGAATCCTGAAGACTTTTCCAAAAGGAACATCACTGCCAGGGAGGGATGGACAGTTCCTTACAAAAGACTTACAAGACAGTAACTCCACTCTTTGAAACATGACTCCCCATGATATCAGTGAAACAGGAACAAGGACAAGTCTCAGTCTCTGGAGGGAGGTTTGGAAATCTTGAAGACTCCCACTAAATGAAGCCTCAAAGTTCCAGTTTCTCCCCAAATTCTTAGTCCTCTGCATAACCAAGATTTAAAAATAATAAAAAAAAATAAATCCAACACTTGCATAAATAAAATATAAATGGCATCCTGTGTTCTCTCCCACACCCCATTCTTCCTCCCTCCTCTTTCCTCATTGTTTGTTCAGCAGGAAGTTGGCTTCGCTGTGAGGTACACCAAGCCATCTGTCAAAAACATGGAAACAGTTAACAGCACACACAGAGGCTGGAACGACTTGTTACGGAGCCTATTTAAGGTCAGAACCATAGGCTGAGCTTTGGGAGAGCAACCCAAGGCCCTGAGCTGTGGCTGGTTAAACCAAATTACAGCTTTTCCCTCTGACAGAGGGAATGGCACTTCACTGAAGTGGGAGCTCCTGTGGGATGCACCAAAGCTGAGCGGACAGCGCTCCAGGGAGAGCAAAATCCTCACAGCATTGGCACAGCAGAGCAGCTGAAGGAGTGTGGGCTAGTGGAACCCACAGATAATACACAGACAAAGGTACAAGGGAATAGCACTGACGTAGAAACACTTTTGGAAGTGTTTCTACTGGAAATAAAGGATAAGAATAAATTCTTAGGATTTCTGAACTTCAGTAATCTTTGCAAAACCACCCTTCTGCAGTCAGACCACCTCTGCTCCTTCAGTGTTGCTCTAGGCCAACTGTTGGGCTGTTGCCTGTGAACATGAGGGATTCCAAACAGATCCTGAACTGGTCCCAAGACGGGAAAAGACAGATCTGGCTGATTTTGAAATGAGTGGTTTTGAAGCCACATCTTGATTCACTAGACCCTCCAAAGGAGGAGGAAGCATATCTGATTCAGAAGTGAAATCATGCATTAGGTTGACTTGCTTGGCAGAACTTCCAGCAACATTGTACATCTCATTCCCAGGCTAGAATACCCTACCTAGAAAGGGACCAGGAGGTCACTCTGCAGTTTTTAAGTCCTTGACCCTGCTTGAGGCCACCCAACAGAGCTGCCAAGGTGAAATGGCTGCAGCAGCATTTGTTCTTCTCTCTTTCCAGAAAAAAAAAAGTGACCCCCATTTGCTCAGTGGTGGGAGAGAAGAGCCAGATGGCTGGACCTGAGCAAAGCACACGACCCTGGAGGAGGAGACGGGGGGTGAAAGGTTCCATAAACCGATTACCGGGAAAACACACAACTGGAAACAAATGCTAATAAAAATTGCAACATTCGGAGATCAAACGCCTTAAATCATCACATTTCTTTAATTTAAAAATGCAGGATAAAAGAAACAAAAATGACTCTGCAGCACATTTAAGCCAATCCAGTATTTTCCAGGCATGTCCCTAATTTATTACACAGCAGAGATCTTAAAGAGTAGTTATAAATTATCACTAAACACAGAGGGAAGACTTGGGTTTATATGAGCACACCTAGAAAGTCACCCTCACCTTCAGAAACACCACCAACAAAAATCTTGTAGCATTAGAAAATATGCTTCTTTCCAGAGCTTAAGTTAAAGGTATTTAAATGAGAATACTTCTATTTCCATTTCCTTTCAGGAGATTTCTATTGGCTTCAAACCTAGACAGCACTGAGAACCACATTAACCCTTAATTCAAAGGGTCTGGCAAGGAGTAGGACAAGTTGCCCAGGTTTGGGGAAGAACCACCAAAAATACCAGCCCTAGAGCTGTTCTCCAGATCAGGTTTTTGCCTCTTTTACAGTCAAAACAGAGAAGGAAAGATTTGGAGCTTTTAGTTTCATTCAGCCTCAGAAAACCTTTTAAAGGTTTTCTCCAAGCCATGGAAATGTCAAACTCCTTGTGCATCTCAGAGCCCCCTCTAGTCCAACTCCCCAGTCTGGGGGTTTCTCAGGCTGCCCAGACTCTGCTCATCCCCACAGTGCACAATGATCATAAACAAACCCAAGGCCATGCTCTAAACATGAGCACTAAACAGAATTAATTGAAACAAAGCTTAACAAACAAAAATAAACCCAAAATGCACGACAGCATGTGGGAATTTGGGGCTAATCAGAACCAGCTCCCCTGTACTTCCAGCTCCCACTCAGTTTTCAACCACTGAAAATGAAAACCTCTCCATTTTTAAGAAGCTACAATATTCTGATGACAATTTGTCTGAAGTCAAAGAGTTTACTTTTGTTGATCTTTCTCCTCAAGACATAAGCACCTCTGTACTTGAAGAAACAGGTAAAACCAGTCTCTCATGGCATCTCTGGGACCTGGACAGGACCCAGGGTTGAACACGACCTGCTCCGAGCTCCATGGGCTCACCTTTCTCTGGATTGACACCTAAAGCCCAACTCCTGCAGAACCTTCCTGTCCTTGCAGCAAGACACTTGCAAGCCCTTCTAGGATTGTGGAACTGTTTGATAATACTGTAAAAAACACATTTACCCATGAATGGAGTGCCAGATAGACCCCACCCTTCTGCTCTGAAGCACCGCACACATTTGGGTCACTGCTGAGACCCATTTTGCCTTCCCAGTGGTTCCCAAGGAACACACCAAGCTTAGCCCGGGCATGGCATCAACACAAGTCAACATGAAACAAGGTCAGACTCCAGCTGGGCTTGGGTCTGTGCTCTGCATACACTGCAGGTGTAGTTTGTACCCTGCTCATCACCTAAACCTACATCTGAATGTTGCCTCTTTCCCTCTAATGCAGCATTGACGATGAGTTTTGATCTGACTGGAATGAAGGAGGGATTGTGTAACTGTCCCCAGAACAGCACAGCCCTGGGAGCTGCCTGGCCTTATCTCTCCTCTGGCCTTTGTTTGAAGATGGAGATGAAACCTGAAGACTTCCAAGGCATGATGTTCCAAACCAGTAAATAAGTCTTATTCATGTCTCCTTCCAGGCCCTTCCACATGCCCCAGGAGGATGGCAGAAGTTACAGGACCCTCATTTGTCACTTTTGTCATTTGTTTTTTTCCTCCAATGGCTCTCCTGCCTCTATCTAATCAGGGGGACGTTTCCTGTCTTTGTTCTCAACCATTCATCCTGCGGGAATGATGATTATCATCAAACAGCATTAAAATAGAAAGCCTGGAGCCAGCACCCAATTAGCTTGGAGTTAGGGAACCCTGGAAAGGAGCGACGGAAGAGACCACAGACCACTGGCAAAAATGGGCACTGAATTACGTGCCATTCAACCACAGCATCATCCCTCCTCCAAAAACAAACCTGGGCTTCAAACCCAGTATGGGCCAAGCTTGGAACCAACAAACATCACGTACATGTGCTATGTCCCCAGTAAGCCAGGAGAATGTTCCAAGTGCCACTCCATTCACCAGTTTAAACCTCACCAACTGGGAGACAGCTTCTCCATCCAGCTCTCCCAGTGCGGAAAATTATCCAAATTTCCTTCATGCATCAAATCTCTGCTGCCAGGAAGCCTCAGCAATTCTCTCCTGAAGGAACAGTGAGGTAACAGAGAGGTCCTCAGGGTGCACAGATTATTTTAAGTCCTGGATCCATATTAGAGAAAAACCCAAACCTACTTTTGCCTGTTGCCTATTCCAGCTCCCCAGACAGATGCCATCCTTGTTAGAGCTGGAAGAAATTCAAACTTGTACTTAGTTCACAGATATGAGTGAACCACCAGAGACAAACTGGAAGACTCTTCCAGGCTGCATAAAGACCATGAATAAGATGTGACCAAATAATTTGGCTCACCAGTAATTTTTTCCTCCAAAAGCCAGGTAATATTTTTCCTTCCTAAGAGAATAAAACCCAGTATTTCTGGTGTCTCAGCAGGATGGAAACAGCAGCATGGAAGCAGCTGGACAGTAACAGGCCTGCGTCAGGATCCTGATCTGGCCTGGGTGGTTTATGAATTTCTTCCTCAGAAATCTTGTCAGTAAACCTAAAATCACTTTGTATCAAAGACTTTTCAGGGAATGCTGCTATTTGAGTGTCCTGGAAACATGAAGTGTTGTTTACTACCTAGCTTAGCTGACCCAAGGATTTGCCTCCAAGCACAAAATTCCAATCCTTTACTGCAGAGATCCCAGGATGTGTGAATCACAACAGAAACTTCAAAATAACCTTGGGAGAGGCTGGAGCTGGAGAAAAGCTGCTCCTAACACCCCATATGGCAAAGCCAGCCCAATCTGCAAACCCCTCTGCATCACTGGCTCTTGGCTCTGAATCCCACATATAATTTTGCTCATATGAGAGGGCGTAGATAACAAGTATTGACTTCTGAGAAGTGGGGAAATTCAGACCCAGTCAGTGGCCTAACCTTTTGCTGATGACTGGAAAAGAACCAAGTGAGGTTTGAAAATACAAAATACGTTCATAGTTTCAAAGTCTGCTCTTCTGATGATGTTCAGCTTATTTGTTTTCCTTCTTCCAATAATTTTTTCCAGTTGTTAATTGGAGGCTAATAAGAAATGTTTAAAAAGTCCAACTCTGCATAGCTGAATTTTTTTTCCCTTGCTCATCTTTATACACCCTGGCGCCAAAGCCCGCGCTGGTGTAAATCATGTACTTGATGGGAACTTTACTCATTTATATCCAAAGGGAATCCGGTCTCCAGTGTCTCCCGATAATGATCTTGTTGTGTTTAATACAGCATAAACACATAGGATGATGCGTTCCCTGTCTTAAAAAAAAAGTTTGTTTAACTTTTTCTGTCTCATCTTTAGTCAGAATAGCAAACAACGGGAGGGAAGGGTGGAGGAAGAGTGAGATCCTAGCAATGAGATCATGCAGCACAGAGTCCGGTAAACTCCAGGGTGAGAAGTCTTTTAAACACAAATCTATCTCTGCAAAATCAATGGGAGGAAAAAAAAGAGAGGCTAAATTTAACCCTTATTCTATTTAAAACCCGTGTGCAGCATCTCGCAGAACTGCGTTACATAAACACAATTGTGTTATATTTACGGTTTGAAACAAAACACAAAACCCTCAACTGCAGGACTCCAAGTCCCACCCAGCCATGGCCTGTGCTTGCTGGAAGAGCTGTAAACAGGGAGCAGCCCTGGAGCCCAGTGCCGTGCCTGGCCCCATCCCAGCATCCATGGAGCAAATCCACCCTCCAGGAGCAAACGGCTCCCAGTCTGCCACGTGGGCTGGTCCTCTCAGGTGACCACCCCACTGCAGGTGCAGTGAGCCAAAAATCCCACCCTCCAGCAAGGTGGGAGCATGGAATGAAAGGCAGGCACCAGCCTGATCAAAACCACTGCATACAACCCTTGTTCAGACACTTGGCGCAATTTCCACCCATTCAGCAAACGGTGCTGGAGGTTTCCACAGCAAAAACACCATCCCCCCCCGAAAATTCTTAGCTGGCCACTGAAACATCTGCTTGCCAGAGACACCCAGGCCCGTGTGTCACTGCTGCCTGAGTCACACGGAAGGTCGGTACCAGCTGCTCTCCTTGGGTTGCACAGGATTCAAGTGTACAACAGGGTGTGAACATCCGACACCCAACAGGCCGTGGCTGCAGAACCACAGCCATGGCTCCAGTTCCCACTGCACCCTTTGGACTCAGTGCTCATCACCCTTCCCAGGGTGGCCAAAATGCTGGTGTGACTGGTGTGCAACCCGTGAGGCTGCCTGTGGTTGTATCAAAATAAACCTTGACCAACGTGACGCAACAGCCTTGGCAGAAATGTCGCTGTAAATGCTGGCCCCACAGGCCACAAAAACCTTCTGCTAATTCAGGAGGATCTCTTTGGGAGAGGCGTACCAAGAAACCCACAAAGCCCTATTTCTCCATCCTGCTGTCCTGGTTTTCCTACTCCAATTAACTCTCAAATCAGGTTGGATTTATAGAGGACTTTCATATTCAGACTCTGGCATAGGACAGAGAGGTTCCTCTCTCTGGATCACTGGCACACAGACAATGAGCTCCTTGTCTTCACTCCTGCCTCTTTGAAGCTCTGCTGGTGCTTGATGCACATTGGGTTTCCTTTTCTTATTAAAAAAATTTAAAGATTACCTTAATTTTGCAAACATTATTCATTGCAAACAGCATTTTGGCTCTATGACTGCTCCCAAGTCAGGCTTTGCTTTCTTTCTCTGGGGTAGGACTCTGTTTAATTCCAGCCCTCTCATTTTTTTTGCAGTGGATGGGACCCAAAAGCACGACATTTGGGATCATTTCTTTCCAGTTTGCCTCTGCAGTTTCTACTCGAAGGAGGTATTCTGCAGCTGATGCTCAGCTCTGCTCCAGCTGCTCCAAGGCGAAAGAAGTGGCTAATGGGATCAGGGACCCGACCTTGGCACTCCAGGCATGTAAACATTTAATTCTGCCACCCGATTTATAACCTACCAGACACTCCTGTGGTGATCCTACTTTGCAGCAGGATTGCAGCCACCAACACAGAGGTGAGAGATGCTGCTTTTTAAACAGGCATCAGCTCTTCGGGGAAAAGCGTGAATCCAATTATGAAGAAAATTAATTTCTTTTTTTGTCATCATTATCCTCAATATGAAAGAAATCTCAGACAGAATGACTAATCTGGCTCCAGCCAACACAACCTCAGCTGCTGGCAGCAGAGAGGCAGCCTGGGAGGGGTGGAAGCAAAACAGAATGGTCCCAGATTCCTCTGCCAAGCAGGGAAATGTTGCCAGAGCAGGGGACCCCCTGGCAACCTGTCCAGGAAAGGGGGGAGCACTGAGTTCCCCCAGAACATAGAGGAGCAGAGTAGAAACATCTCCCTGTAGCTACAGCACCTTAGAAATACATTCTTACAGGGGTCCTGCAACCTGGGCTGGTGGCAAGATAGTGTGAACACCAGCTAGAAATTCCAAGAGGAACCAAACTCGGAGCAGGAAGGGCAGATGCATGCACAGCAAGAATCCATGGGTGTTCACACACACTCACACACAAACATGCTACAGCAGCCAGAGCTTCCCAAAACGCTGCTCCCTCCTTGACTTTAGGCTCTGGCTAAATAATGCTGCATTGTTTTGTATCAGGTTCTGCTCTTGCAGCCCTGCTGCGGCTCAGAAACAAAGGGGGCTTCATGCAGGACAAAAGGGGACTGTTCTACCTAATGAGGACCAGTTGAGAGGTATGGAGACAGCACCCTCTCCCCACGGCTGGTGGCTGTGAACAGCCCCTCTGACTAATGAAGAGCAGTTGAGAGGTGCGAGCAGAGGGAACAGGGATGTCCCTGAGCACAGGGGGGCTGGTCCCAAGGGACGCCAGCGCTGCCACTCGGCGGGGACAGCCCCGGAGAGGGGAACACGTTTAGGTTCATCTGTCACTGTGATGGCTCCTGACCTGCAACCTTGCAGGCCCTGCTCTCTGACCTCTGGCTCTGACCTCTCCAAAGAGGCGCTGGTGCTCAGCCAGAAGTCCCCTATTGACTACCTGTCAGAGGGCACCTGCTTAAGGAACCCCATAGAAATTAAAGTCACAAAATGAGTCACAAGGGACTGTTTGAGCTGGGAAGCCAGCATTAGTCCCTGGCTGGTAAACCAATCTCCCTAATTATCTGTCAGAAGAATCTCTCTTTTTTCTATTTTCTTTTCTTTCCCTCTTCCCCCTGCTAGCCCCTTCCCCGTCCTCTCTTCTCTCTGACTTATTATCTTAATTTCACATTAACCAAAGGGATTAAAAGCACCTTGGGAAGGGAAGGGAATGGAGGGGGGAGAGGCACAGGTAGGCTGAAGAGAGACTTCAAGTCTTCCTTGTTGGGTCCTCGCAGGAGCTCAGGCTGGGGAAAAGCAGCACCGGGACCAAGCCTAGTTGTGTTTTCATGTCCACCCCCATGGCCACAACCCAATCTGGTCTAAAAGAAAACAAGCCTTCAGTGGGGCAGTGTAAACCAAGCCCTGTCCGAGGGAGGATGTGTGGCTGTTCCTCATTTCCCCACCCTCCTCCCCTGCAGGGTAATGCTGTACAGCTGCACGGGGGTGTCTTTGCTGGGGTTTCTCCTCTTGGGCACATGGCAAAGGGCTGTGGCAGTGCCTGGGGCACAGCCACACTCCAGGAGCTGCCCCCTGCTCCTGGCAGGACTTTGTCACACCAGGGCACTGCGCAGGAAGTGGCACTGTCCCCTCCCCAGCTGGGGCTCAGCCCTGCAGCTGAGGTTGACTCCTAAGAGTTCACTGAATGAAGATTTGTGGTCCACAACTCTGCTGATTTTTTCTTTCATAAATAACAATAAAGCACAGGCATGTTATGATTCACCAGATCTGGATCTCTTTTCCTTTTTTTACAATTTGTAGAATCATGGAATGGCTTGGATTGGGATGGACCTTAAAGCCCATCCAGTCCACCCCCTACCATGGGCAGGGACACCTTCCACTAGCCCAGGGGGCACCCACCCCCATCCAACCTGGCCTTGGGCACGGCCAGGGATCCAGGGGCAGCCACAGCTTCTCTGGGCACCCTGTGCCAGGGGCTCCCCACCCTCACAGGGAGGAATTTCTTCCCAATACCCAATGCAAATCTATTGGTGTTACATCTGAAGTTCATCAAGCACCACATTACCAAGATAGTGTTGAGAACAATGACAGCACTGCTGCTTTTTCAAATAAATACTTTTTTCTTTCCACATGGGAAAATTAGGTTAATGGTACTCACTTCCCTCACCCTCCAAGAAAGCCAAGCTGAAGTCTGCACATCACTTCAGGTTCAGACAACTCCAGCAAATCCACCTAGAATTTGAGTGGAGATCAGAGCAATCCTTTCCTACAAATAAACAGCATCCTCATCAGATCCCAAATTCCTTCCCGGAGAGCAGGACTGCATATCCCATAACTGCATCTTCCACAGCCCCTGGTGCTCAGTATGAGACAGAACATCCTCTCATGTCCAGCATTAAAAAGCTATTGGTTCAGAAAGACAATTAATTATGCTCTGAAACATCTTAACTACAACAATAGTGAACAAATGAAACAAACTAACAAAAAATCCCATCCTAGGATGTAATTTTTTCCCAGCTCCAGCGGTCCCTGTGAGAAGTGAGGCCAGGTGGGTCTGACTGCCCTTCCCCAAAGGATCACATCCAAGGCTTCACAACAAAGCCAGCCAGCAGGGAATTTTCACATGGGTCTAGGTTTCATCAGGAACATTTTAGCCCTGTACTCCCTCCTAACCCCTCAGAAAGGCAGGACTGCATTTCAGTTTTATTCACAAATCTGGCTGTAACCCATTATTCCTGTTAAAAAGCCGAAGATTTAATGGTATCTAGCTCCACAGTTAGTCCCATTGGATTCCACAGGATTACTTCTGCAGCCAAGTACGAGCATTAAGTGTGAATAAAGACATCAAACTCCAGCCCTAAGTGTTGATGATTCATCGGCAGAATTCCTAGAAGAGAGGGAATCCGCACAACAGCCTCATAGCTGTGAAGTGACCTAACTAATATGTTGTTACACAGATAGTAAAGCTGAATCCACTGGGAGAAACAGGAAAAATATATTGCCTAGAGGGGACATCACTGAAAGTGAGAAGGTTTCTTGCCCTGTTTCTGTGTGAGAGAGTCAAGGGCTGTCAAATGCTCCCTCATTCCTTCACACTGCGAGCCCCAGTGCAGCTGAGGAGAGTCCTGCTGCTCTCTCCTGCCCAAGTGGAGGGGAAAGGGGGAGCTGGGAATGGCACCATCTTCTCCTCTCAGTTATCTGCAAGCAGAGCTGGGTTAGGCAGGAGAAATGTGTCTTTGTCTCCCTGCCCCAAACCATCACCACCAAGTAAATAAAAGCCAGCCCAAAGCACAGGCCCCAGAGCTGACGCTCCCTCATATCCAGATCAGGTATCTCTGCTCACACCACTCACCCCTTAATGAACCCATGAGGGTTTGGCCTCTCTTTTACTGGGTGAAAACATTTTCTTATGGTGAAATGATAAGGAAGCTTGGTGCAATGGGCAACAAAGGACAAAGAAAAAATTTCCAACGGAGGTAAAAAGACATTTTTCACATATTTTCTCCCTGTCATCTTCCAGGAAACTGATAAAACTGGTTTCAGATGTAATTTTCATTCAAAATGCAATCATATATCTTCGGACTGGGTAAACCCAAGCCTTGAGCACAGCACAAGGGAAGGAGCATGTCCTGCTTAATGGCCCACAGCCCTGAGAAGAGACTGTAACCAAAGGCATGGAAAAAAGCAGGAGAATTCCCTTTACCTTCCCCACCAGCACTGAGAAGGGAGATAAAGTGTCTCCAAAGAACTGTCTGTGCTTTCATTCACAGGTCTGTGGTTTTACTACAGGCACCTGCTGAGAAATTGTGTTGGCTGAGAAGCAAACAAATGCAGTGAATTCAGGAACACAGACAAGCAATTCAGCCTTGTAAATGGGAAAATCATCCTCTGGGGTTTGGTTTGGAAACACCAATGGACCAGGAAGCCAAAGAGTGAGCAACTAAAACTCATCTCATGACAGTGTAAGGAATCTTCACCTGTTCTTCACAGCTCACTATGCCTTTCTTCCCCATCAAGGACACTGAGGAAGGATCCTCTTTACCCTTCCAGGAAAACTTCATGCATTTAAACAAATAATATTTAAATAAACCTCTAGAAATGGAGTGTAGGGATGAAAAAACGGGAGACACTCAGCAGTCCCAAAGCTGGGGGAGCTGTGCTCCTCAAAGCCTTGAGAACATCTTTGTTTCAAACACTTCAAACCCCAAAACACCACCACTGGCTTCAACCCAAGGTGACTTTCCTGAGGAGCAGGTCAGGGTTTTCGCACCCTTGTCATAACCTCTAATGTGACTAAACACACTTCAGATTCTGATTTGAGGAAAACCCAGCCAAAATCTGTGAAGTTTTCCATGATTAGAAAGCCCCAGAGCTTTTCATTAGAAAGCAAACCACATATTTGCCATTCTGGTAAAACCAAAGCCCTGCCATGACAAGAACAACCCAGTCACAGTTTGGTGCTGAACACCAAAGCCCATAAAGTTCCTGCCCCAAGCTCTCTCTGTAAGTCACGGCTGTGGGAAGCCCTACCCTACCCCTCCAAAGCCATGGTCTCTGAGTTCCTTTTGGAAGAGGCATCATCATTCCCTCTAAAGGTGAGGTCACCAACTCCTTTGCTCAGTGTAACACCAAAGAACTCACAGCAACAGAGAAACCAGGATGAAGTGAAATGCTGCTGCTGAAATGACAAGACCCCAGTCCATTGAAACAAGAGCCTTTTGATGTTATGCAAACAAAACATTGAAAGTCAAAGGAAGTCATGCCAATGTCAGCTGATGGGAAAATTAGTTGAAGCTGACACTCTCAGGAGATGTTTTGATTTTAGCCAAAATCTGCTTTTCCTTTTCAGTGTAACCTGTTACACAGAGCAGAGGGAGAAGAAAGGTTGGACCAGTTTTACTGGGAGCCTGCTCAATAAACCCACAATATTGTGCTGAATTTGGCCACAGAAATGTGAATACACCTTGGAGGGTCACTCCAAAACAATACAGGGTGCAAAGCTGGCTTCTATCCAAGAAGTCTGGAGTGAGTCAGGGCCACCTTCTTCTCCTTGTACCAGCCTGCATAGAAATCAGAAGGAATTTCTGTAATTCCAATAGTCAGATTGAGAAAATAATTTAAATACACATGTTGATGCTGACAGTCACACACCTTAAAATTCATTAGGAAGGTCAATGCTGCACGTTTTTAAAACCAAGCTTTTGTGCACTTCCTCTGCCTCCAATATTTTGGAAACAAGACAAGAGAAGACACAAAGAAGGGACCAGCAGCAGTATCTCTTCCCCAAATGCACAGCAGTGAGAAACAAATCCCCCAAGTCCAAGTGAGGAGTTAGAAATGACACTAAGGTGGGCAATTCCACCAGCTCAGATTTCTCCTGAAGTGTCCACTCAGCCAAAGTGTCTGTGTTTGGGTCTCAATTTCAGTACAGATGAAAAGTCAGGAGTAGCCAAGTGTCAAGGTTTGCACATCCCAAGGAAAACAAGTGGAGCTCATGCCAAGGGAGAGCAAAGCAGCTGAACTAATGCTGCCTCAGCCAATTTACAATGCAAAGCTTCCAGGCTATGCAGGTTGGGTTTCCTGGCCTCAGTGATCCATTTAAACTGTTTTTGCACATGTAAGAGGCCAGAACTGTCGCCTGTGCTATGAAGACATGTGTTCCATTTGGCTTTTGGCTGCAGTGCCTGAGCTGTTAGCTCCAGTTGCAGAAAGATGTGACTGGGGAAATCCCTGACAGGGGGCACCATGGAGGAAGAATTCACTGGCAAACTGAATTGCTGAGGGGCTCTGAGGCTTAAAGATGACCTTTATCTTCTGCCCAGAACCATGGGACTCAGTGTTCAGTGCCTCCAGAGTCCTGATTTTTTTGGAAAGGCTTGTGCAGAAGAGGCCTACACTTGCATGTGTTGTGCCCCAGTCTCTTGACTCATGCCCAGCCTTGTGACCAAAAGGACACACGTCAACATCTGCACTGGGACCTCCCCAAGCCCTGTTCAGAGGCCTACAAAAGCAGCTCTGTCTGCATGCGGTACCCAAACAGGGAATTCACACTGTTCTCCCTCCTCCTGGGGCTTCCCACTCCACTGCAGACATGCAGCTGGCTCCATGCAGGGCAGCTGTGGCTCAGTTCAGAAGCAAAGCCTCAGAGTATTGTTACAGGTCTCTTCCGCCAGCCAGAGATACAAAAAACACACTAAGGCAAGGAGAAAACCAGTCCAGAACCCTGAGTTGCTCAAGAAAAAGGGAACAGCCAGACTCCTGGTTAAGCACCTGAAGAATGCCCCCGAGCTGCCCAAGTCTCCCCTCACATTCCTTGGATGCTCCTTCGTAGCTCTCCATCAGGTCTGTTTTTTTTTTTTTTTTATTTTTTGCAACTGAGAGTCAGTCATCTCCCCAGTGGAGTGAATGATTCACGTTCAAACCCTGAAGTGGGTTGAAAGCTGACTTGCAATGTAATGGATCCTCTTTCCCTGCTGGCTCGGGCTGCCGTGCTGCGGCGGAGCAGCTGCCGCGCTCCATCTCCGCAGCGCCTCGGCCGGGGCCATCCTCGCCGTGGCCGTGGCTGGCACAGTGCTTTCGCCCTCAGGCATGTGCTAAAATTCCACCCAAGAATTCCACCTCTTGAATCAAGGCCAGACAAGTTCCCTCGGCCATTCCCAACATGTGCACAGTGGCCAAGTGCTGAAAAGGTAAACGGTTAAATGGAATCTGGAGGGGTTTTTTTTTCTTTTTTTTCTTTTATTTTTTCTGTTGTCAGTGCCAAATGATTGCCTAGCTCCTTAGTAAAAGAATAACAAAAACCCTGCAACAGGACGTGTTCCAAATCAGCCACACAGCACAGCAAATAAATTCAAACACACGGGATTCCTCCCCCCAACACTATAAATAATAAAAACAATATACCTCTGCTACAGAAACCGAACCAGGGCAGAAACAAACATGCCTTGAGCCATACATTGATCTGTACATCTGAGTATCCATCATCCCTCTGCTTCCCTCTCTGTCTGCTTTGGCATCTGGCATTAACCAGGTTCTGAGAGATGACCTTCAATTTGCTCACTCTAAAGCGAGTCTGGCGTGCCAGAGACTTAACAGATGATATACTTTGGCTCCAAGGAGTCAGTGCTCCAGAGCCTTTGAGCGTCCCACTCCAGCTCTGGGATAGAGCAGGACTAAGCGCAGGCACGTAATCCTTCTATCACGCCCCTTCGATCTTTTGGACTCCTGTAGTTATTTACTACCTGGTCTGGCTGCTGGGAAATCTGGGGAGGACTCGGAGCCTCCTGCGAGGACCCTCTGGAGTTGTGGTATGCCCCAGGCTATCTCCTGGATTATGGAGTTTCCATTGTGTTTTCTGGGGAGATGGTGGGGGAGATTAACAGGAAAAACATTGTCCCAAACGCCAGCCGCTGTCATGACTCACTGCTTGGCCCCGCCAGCACCAGCAGCCCCCACCAAGGCAGCAGCCCAGAGGCTCAGCTGCTCTTTGCCGTGGAGTTTGGAATCTTGGGATGTGCTGCATGGAGCCACTGGCTGTTGGGAAGGCTCAGATTTGCACCCCCTCCTCCAGCACCCACCTGAGCCAGGCATGGCTTATCCCAAACCACTTCCTTCCTTCCGGCCTCACTTGTAATTCCTCTCTCCCCCAGGCCGGCCTGAGAGAATTAATTCCCCTCACAAGGTAGGAGGGGAACTCTTCCATCTGTACACAGAGATGGAGAGAAAGAACATGACGTCCAGCCTAAAGCCCAAACTCTGGGAGTCATCTGCTCTGGCTGGGGATCAAAGGCTCCGTTCCATTTTTAACCACTGCCCTGCCCCACCTTACTACTGCAGTGCATCCAAGCATGTTTTCCCATCATTTCATTGTGTGCCAGAGGATAAACAAAAGCCACCCCCTCGGTCCGAGGAAAGGATGCATTCCTGAGAGCTGTGAACCCTCCTCACAGATAAGTGCCTTTCCCACTGCAGGCAGCCACAGCTACTGTAAACCTTGAGCAGCCCGTTTTCCTGAGCTCACATGACAGAGTGGCAGGGCAAAGGAGATGGATGGCTTTATTTTTGTCAAGAGCAAATCTACAGATGTTGGTTTTAACCAAAAGAAAAGAAAAAAAAGCTCTAAGGATGACTGACAGGCAGTGGGAGGGGGAGTAAGAACAGCTCAGAGATACATAGGGACAAGTAACGTATACAAAGTGCTTAAAAAAACACCACTGGGAGCTGACATCATTTGTTTACCCCTGGCCTGCTTGTGCCTGGCTCAGTGTGAGCGTGGAGAGGCCAGAAGGGCGCAGGACACTCATCCCACTCACTGCCACTTGGGTGCAGAGATTCCTGCAGGGAAAAGCTGACACCAGACTGTTCCCAAATCCAGGGGATCCTCCTGTTAGACACGGGCTGGAACTCCCCAAAGCATGGGGGTAATTCAAGGATGCTCATGCCACAGCAGGGGCTGGTTTCTCCATGGATTGCTGCTGGTGTTGAGGAAGCCTCACCAAAACCAGCCCCAGGGCTGGTAACAGGTTGTTAACCAGAGGATTAACCACAGATTAACTGGGTCTTCATCCCACCACCACAACTTGGAACAGAAGCAACAAAATCTACACCTGAACACCTTTGTTAGGAGTCTCCTTTTTCCAAACTGTGTCCTAACCATGAGTTCCCTAGAGCATAAAACGGGAAAGGACACATCCCTGATGCAGCAGCCTTTTGCAAGGTTTCCTCTGAGGGGCTGCTCTTAGATCCACAATGGAAGGAGCGAGGGCAGATATACTGAGGGAGAAGCAGAGTGCACCAATGGTCTGAATCCATTACTGGACCAGGGTCAGCATCCACAAACTCCTGAATTTTTTATCTTGGAAGAGCTGCTCCTTCATTTGGCTCCTCCCTACCTCAGTTTTCCCAGTTGGAAATGGAGATGATGATGGTGCAGCCCTGTGCTAGATTCACATCCCAGATGCATTAATAAACAAATGCTTGTTAAAATGTGCTCTGCATTCCACTTAGAAGCACTTTGGGGAGGGGCAGAAAAGCAGTGACATTATTTTAAACACAAAGCCCTGTGTCATAATGTCTTCCTTCTGTTGGCAAAACATAAATTTCCTGTACATCACAGCTTTGCTGAGGGGTGAGCATCCGAGGAGGAGGTCCTTGCAACAAAGCAGTATTCCTGGTGGACCACAGTGCAGATGGAAGATGCCTACATAAACCCAGTGCTTCCCCACCTGGCATTTCTCACACGCTGCACGTGCCAGGACAGTACCTGACAGAGCTCCCAGCTAAAAGCAAATGGGATATTTCACTCTTAGACTCATCAAGCCGTGGGCAGAGGCTGCCAACAGGGCTGGCGAGCAGCCAGGCTCTCTGGGGTGTTTGTGTGCGTCAGCCACGGATACCTGACTGCCAGGAAATGCACTGAGACCATCAACTCATTGCACATAAGCCATCAGATGGTAACAACTTTCAGTCACTGGTATTGACTTGAGCTGCAGTTGAAAAGGCACTGGTGAGATGAAAGGCTCTGTATCCCATTACTAATCCCCTGAGCTATCCAGTCCCCCAAATTTTGTGGAAGTTTTAAGTTTCACCATGAAATGTTCATAAAATGAAATGCACATTTGTTGCCAGCTCTACTTATTCCTACCCGAGCATTTCTTCAAGCTCCCTCCCTGGAAGCATTAGCAGCAAAGTCACTCTGCTGCTGCTGGAGGCAGCTTTTCTGCTTCCAGGAACCTGGCATTCCCTTCATCTTCTCTCCAGAATCCCTGGATACCAGGCTACCTGCCTGCCCGCAATGACACTTCTAGCTACCTACACATCAGCAAAGGATTCTCAGAGGGCTGCCAAGAAGTGAAAGCCTTTCTACAAACCCTCAGGGCCACAGATGGGTCTGGGTCCAACCCTGCAGCAGCCCAGGGTGCAACTCCTGCTGCTGGGTAAGGCCAGCCCTCTTTTCTCCAGAACCCACCCGGTGGCTGTGGCCTCGTGGGCACAGGCAGTGAGTTGCCATTGCATGTGTCACTCATCAGGGGATCTCCCTCGCATTTTGGAGGCCTGTGTCATACAGCTGGACTTTGGCAGAAGGCTGGGAACAATGTGGGAACACAGGCAGGAACATTCCCACTCCAACATCCCACTGGAAGGCCTTTTTTGGTTCTTTAACTTCTTTCCCCAAATCCCTCCCCCCGTCAAAGAGGAAGGCAAACACAATGCCTGTTAGCAGCAGTGAAATCTCTTACACATTTTGTGCAGCTCCAGACCAGGGGGCAAAGCCTGTCTGACATCACTGGCACGGCGTGGAGCATCCTCACACCCCTGCAAAGGCAGCTGCTAAATAAGAAACAGTCCCACAAAATATGGACACTGCAGGAACCAAACTGGGGTTGGGATATTGCTGCTCAAGAGAACAACCTCTTCCCAGGGAGAAAATGAGGAGCAAATCAGCCACAGGAAAAGCAACAGTCACAACAGAACAGGATGAACATTGTTGCATCCATTGGGAGGCTTTTTTGGAAACACAGCATCCTCCCTCGAGGAAGGGTGAGAAACCTTCTGATAGTTGTTCAGCAAAGTGCTGTGGTCACTCACAGGAATTCTGCACATGCCCCAGGAATGCGTCACTGCCCACATCCACACGCACATCCCCGGCTCTCTGACTTCTCCCTGCAGACTCACAGCAAGGGAAAAGGAGACAGAGCTCTAGTACAGGAACCCAGGCCCACCCTCTCCAGAGAAGGCCCCTCAACAATGCCCCTGAACCCAACAAAATGCCTTCTCTTTGCCCACTCCCCTCTCCTGAAAGCCACTCTGTGGTTATGACGCTCCTAGAAACACCCCTTTCATGGTTAAAAATGCTACACCTCCAAATTACAGCATTTTGGGCTGCCTGCAAAGAAGTGGGCAGAGCTGATGACAACACTGAATTGAAGCTGCCAAAAGCCAAGTGTTGGCAGGCTGGCTGCTGGACAAGTCACCCCAAAGGGCCATACTCATCCTCCTTCACCCACAGCACACTCATGTAATATCTCCCTGCTGGGGAGGAGCTCACCACTGTCTCCTCACCTTCCTGCTGCTCTGACTATAATTCTCTGCTCCCTTCAGGATAAGATTTGTCAGTGATAAAGGTCTAGAATGGATCAGAAAAGCAAGGAAAATTTTTCTCCTTCGCTGCTGGGCTCATTTTTCCCACGTAAGTTGATTCATGTTGCCTAGAGAGGTGGCAGATGCCCCATCCCTGGAAGCATTTGAAGTTGGATGGGGCTCTGAACAATCCAATTAGTGGAAGGTCACAGCAGGGGGATTGGAACAAGAAGATCTTTGGAGGTCCATCCCAACTCAAACCCTTCTGTGAATCTATAATTTACTCAGCTCACTCTGTGGCAGCAGGAACAGCATGAGGGGAGCAGTGGGAATCCAGCAGCAAGTCCAGGGCATCTGCCTAAGGATACCCTGGGCTGGATGTTATGGGAAACCCAATCGTTGAGGTGCTTCCACAAAATCAGTTGAGAACAACCTAAAAATCTGTGCTGCCACCCCTGATTCCTCCTCTCTTTTCCCCTTTTTCCTCTTCTGTTGGAGCACCCAAAAGAGCAAACATCTGTGTGACCCCACCACAGACAAAATGGTTATTTCTCCTCAAAATCACCAGATTTCGGTTTGGTGTAACATTCCAATTCCATAACACTTTAGGCAGGTATTTAACATGACTTTCAGAACCAACTCAGTTCCACAGCAGTTGATGGAGCTCTTTGCCTTGGTGTCAAGGATATTTAGTGCAGTGTCACCCTACAGAATCCCGTGTCCAATCCCACTGAAGAGCTCAGTGTGTTGAGGGATGGGTACACACGTCTGCACGAGGCTGGGGCCAGAGCCAAAACTCTCAGAGCAATGATATCAGCATCTGGCCTGAGAGCAGTTTCACTCCTCCAGTGGTTGGAGCATTTCTCTGCTTCTCCAGTAGACTTGTGGCTCCTTGTGGAAAAGCCGTGGTTCCACAAACATTTCTCTCGGTAGTAAGCCCAGCTTATCCCATCACACTCCCCCTCCTTCCTCAATCACCAGCCACTCACTCCCAAATCCGGTTCACCCCTCAATTATGCCAATCCAACTATTTATGGAGCCACACGGTGAATCAGCCAAGGGAGCTGATCCTGCAAAAAATAAAATAACCCTGCGAAGAAGGAAAGAGAGAGAAAGAAAAAGCATTCAGTAAGAGGGGACCTTAACAAGAACTGCAAAAATCCATGGGGCAAGCTGGATTTTGAAAGGGTAACTCAGTATTGCAACTACTGCCCTGACATCTGTTTACTGTTATCCCAGCACAAGTGAGGTTCCGGATACCGGCACTACAGGGGCTGAGGCATAATAACGCGTGGCACTTGGCTTTTCTGCTCCTATTAGGGCTGATTACAACTGTCTGAGTTTCAGTGTTGTTGATCATGGCTGGCGCAGGGAAAGGGGGGCTTTCTGACTCTTATAAGAAGAAAAGACTCAGGGAAAAGGTTTCACAAGGAGCTTTCAAATGTCTCATTTTAAGTACCTCACAGCTACGTTTTCCCACCCTGATTATCCAGTGGGTTTATCTTTAGGGGAAAATGCTGGGTCCATAAAACCCTGATCCCCCCGCTTTAATCTGTCCAGGTAAAGGGAGACGTTTGGCACTGGAGCTGTGGGGGAAACAAGAGGAGTGGAATGGAGCTTATAAGCAAATAACCAAAACAGAGCCTTTCAAAAACTGCATTTTTTCTTTGCATGAAAACGTTTGATATAAACATATACCACTGCCCCCACCCCTCCTCTCCATTTCCAAGGGCACAGACCTTATTCTTTTATGATAAAAATAATGGATTTATGGAGTCATAAGGCTGACAAAAGATGTGAATTCACATTTTAGAGCCTACTAAACTTCTACTACCAAACATAAGGTTCTGCTCAGGTACTAGTCCATTACCACTGTCCCACTCCACTCAGTGGGATCAGAAGCAGCTCTCTTAGCAGTGGGAAGACCTCCCTTCTGCTTGGAATTGGAAGCAGGAATCTGGATGTGGAGAGACAATGGGGAAAGGCGGAAGGAGGGAATTTCTGTGTTGTGGAACACTTTCAATTTACTCAGTTTGATCTCCAAGTTTTCGTGGTCGTGCTGAACCAGATCATGTTTGAGTTTCACAAATGACTAGAAAGGGAAAGCTTGTTTGTTCTTCATTTTACCATGGAAATCTACGGCTACAATGCAAACATCAAGCAACCAGAGCAAAGGAAGATGCCAGAAAACATCACCACATATTATCCCCCACAACAAACACTGGTTAGCAGGAAGCCACAACAACGGCAGGCAGAGCGCAGTGGGGGTCTCCACAGCTACATGATAACCCAAAATCAGAACATGAAAACACAGTGGCCACAACAAACAAGCAGCCAAAGGCACAACAAGCACAAGAACAAACCCACCACCACACATCACAGGCAGAAATGATGTGCTGTCTATATCTCCATCGTGAGAGACACATCAAGCCACTGACAGCCACATCCGCAGCACATCCCTGTATAGAACATTCCCAGTAACTCATCTCAGATGATCAGCCAAAAATCATCCCGTCTAGGAAAGAATTAAAGTGAAACTTTGGGATATTTACTACTGTTATCCCATAAAAAGGGAAAAACACATGGCCTGTGATAGCAAAACACTTATGTGATTGGTCACGGTCCCTGGCCAGCCTGGGTAATTAGGGACACATCAGCCAGTAAATGAAGAGATGCTCCTGGTTTTCAGGCTTTGGATTTGGAGGAGAGATGGGTGACACAGCTGGGGAAACTCCTGAAGAAAGGGAAAAACCTGCCAGATAAGTACCTGCCAGATGATCACCTTCAGGAACACAGAAGGATGTGGAGATACAGCAAAAAGACTTTAAATTATCATCAGCTGGGACTGATGAGACAGCTCACAGGTACTAATGAATACCTGGGGAGAAGCTGGGAATGAAGAGAATGGACTGTTCAAGGAGCAGGGACTGAGTCACAGCAGTGACTCTGCCTGTTGAGTGTTTTGCATGCTTGCAGTGGTAATAAAACTTCAGGGAAATACAAAGGGAAACAGGAAAACTTTGTGCACTGTTAAAAATATCAATTGAAGATTAACCAAAAAGATTAACCAAATGGACACAGTAGAGTTTTTTGCACCAAGTCTCAACAGTGGGAGAACAGAGTGCGTGAGAGGAACAACCAAGGCATCCAAAGCTCACAAGAAACATATTCCCCACACCCAGAGAGAACAACATATTAGAATTCATTCAATTATGAATTAAAATTTATCCATGCAATTTTATTGTATTCTGTAGCTTGAATCCATGTAACCAACCATGCAAAGCCTTCCTAGATCTGCTCCACAGCCTGGCCCTGTCCTGCTGCAGGATGGAGGTGCCATGCCCCAGTGCCTTGTGCTCAGTCACAGCATCAGGAATTTCCCAAACTCAAAGCCTCCTTTTGCCACTGATGGAAATGGAAAAGTGACTGAACTGGCTATTGAGTGAGAAGAGCAATATGTACCTGAGCTGTCAAAATTAATTTATTGTTTCAGCTGGGATTTCGGCTTTTATCAAAGCCATGACCATGCATGGCCAGTCAGTCTCTGGCCCCACATAAAATAAATGACAGGATCTTTTCTCTGGTCTTTGATAAAGCAGGTAAAAGGTCAGAATGGTCCAGTAACCTGTACAAACCATTTCTCCAAGGTTCAGTCAGAGGAAAGTCCCTGACATTAGAAACCAAGTGGTTCACCCTGTGCCAAGCCCAGAGAGCTTGGGCAGCAAAGTGGAGTCTGGCTGAATTGTTCCTTCCTCCCTTTGGGGCTGGAGGGTGGACACCACCCAAAGGGTGGCAGTGGTGGGATGGTCTCCCCTTCACACTCCAACACTCCTTATCTCCTTATCTTTCAACACTCTTATTCTCCTTATTCTATTTTCTATCTACTGCAAAGTTCCCTCCTTTCCTTCCTTCTGCTGCAGATCCCTTGCCTGGAACAAGGGATGTGACCTATGGTGGCATCAAGAGATTCCAAGAAGAGGATTTCTTTAAAATGCTCAGCATTTCATAAAGTTCCTTGCACTGCTCTCAAACTGACCCCAGGATCCCAACCTGATCCTGACAGCTGGGTCTCCAGCTCCACCACACTGACCAGGCAAATCACCCTCCATCACCACCGGGACTCCACTGGAGATCATCAAGTGCAGCCTCAGCTGCTCAAACCAAGGCTGCCAAAGCTCAGGAATAATCTGGACAACTCTCAGGCACAGGGTGAGATTGTTGGGGTGTCCTGTCAGGATTGGACTTTATACTGGACAGGATATTCTGTGAATCTGGTCTGCCTACAGCAGTGGCTCATTCACAACTGCAGGCAAGGCCACAGCACTCCGCACATTGCACCTTGTAGGGAAAGCACTTGACCCCATTCACTGGATATTCCCAGCTTCCCTGCTCCACAGACAGCATTTAAGTCCCCAAAAGTCACACGTAGCTCAAAGCAGGTGAGTGACAGCCCTAAAACACAATCGAGTGATTTTTACAGCAGCCTCGCTGCTACAGCTGAACATTTGTTAAACTTTTCTTCCATGACCTCTGCTTTTGCTGGGGTTCCCAGCTCTTGGTGCCAGCCCAGCCTGCTGAGCACGTGCTGGAGCAGTGGGAGGGGATGAGATCACTCGAGGCCAGGCCAGTTTGGGATGCTTGTGTCCAGCTGCCAGATTGGCAGCGGTGTCTGCTGCGAGCAGAAGCCGCTCCTCGCACTGGGTCTTGGCTCTCCTGCTATCAGGAACACTTAATCTGATTTTCCTCTCCTCTAGACTGCCAGGATTTTAGGGTAAGGCAAACTGTCCTGGACAAAAGCATCATCCAGGCTTATAAACGAAGTGTGGCATGAAGGGAGTGATGTCTGGCCAGCCTTTTGGTACTGCTCTATATGGCCATAACAAAGCTTTGCCAAGGAAGACATGGGATGCTGAAGTCCAGAAAGAGAGACAAAAGGTCAAATTCTTTCCCTTATGAATGAGATTTCCAGGTGGTAGAAGAGGCTCAACTATTTAATTAGATTTGTGTAAGTTTTGTAACAGAAGTCATTCATGTGAGGGAAGCCAAGGCAGGTGGGTCAGGAATTAGACACATCTCCACACCTCCTCATAATCTGCTTGGGTCACATTTCCCAAAAGCTTGGGAAGAGATCCCAGTGAACTGGGGACAAGCTCTCAAGCCAGCCAAAACCTGAGGTCTAGGGCCAAGGTTCAATTTAAGGCCAAAGCTCATCCCACCTCCAAACTCCAGCAGAAATGCAAGGACTCTGAACCTTTAGAAACAAACCCATCC
Source organism: Pyrgilauda ruficollis (assembly GCF_017590135.1). Classification (NCBI taxonomy): domain Eukaryota; kingdom Metazoa; phylum Chordata; class Aves; order Passeriformes; family Passeridae; genus Pyrgilauda; species Pyrgilauda ruficollis. The sequence goes on from NW_024531043.1 coordinate 4,611,427, forward strand.
CAGCCTGCTGAGGACAATCACCAAGGGGAGTTCCTGCCCTGGAAGGTGCCACCAGCACGGACTGGCAGTTTTCTTCTTGCAGTCAGAGTGAGAAGGCCAGGGCAGATCAGCCCAGAGGACCTGGGACAGACACCTGCGGGAGGCTGGAGCCCATGGCACCCTGAGCACATCCAGCTCACCTGGAGAACAGAGGGAGCCCAGAGTGACCTGCTGGATGCAGAGGTTCCCACAGCACAGATGTTTCTGTGGGCCCAGACAACTCAGCCCAAGCTGGCACGTGAGCAACTTGTGCATTTTCACAGATAAAATACCAGCATCCCAATTTAGCAGATTAGAGCCCCTTGCATCACTTAAATGGGCTCCATGAGAGCTGGAGAGGGGCTTTGGACAAGGGCATGCAGTGAAAAGACAAGAGGAAATGGTTTTAAACTGAAAGAGGGGAAATTTAGATGGGATATTGGGAAGGAATTCTCCCCTGTGAGGGTGGGCAGGCCCTGGCACAGGGTGCCCAGAGCAGCTGTGGCTGCCCCTGGATCCTTGGCAGTGCCCAAGGCCAGGTTGGACACTGGGGCTTGGAGCACCCTGGGCTAGTGGACGGTGTCCCTGCCTATGGTAGAGGTGGAACTGGAAGTCCCTTCCAACCCCAACCAGTCTGGGATTTAACAGCAGTTTGCCTGGTAAGACTTTGGCCCAGCCCAGCAATTCACAGAACTTGGCAAGATCTGGCCCAGTATCTCTTTGGGATCAATTAACTTGACACAAATGACAAGATCATGGTCTGTACAGCTGTATACCACGTGACTTCCCACATTTGACCTTTTTGGGGTTTTTTAGATTAAATAACAATGCAGAATATGAATAAGGGAGAAACCTCTCCTCCAGTGTCTGCACTGAGCTTTTAGAATGTGCTATTTTTAGATGTCCTCCTGCCACTCACAGCTTTGTAATATAAATGATTGCTCTGGGCATCTTGGAGTAAAACAAATTAATTTTGTGAAGAAAGAAAAAAAAAGTGATTTCCAGTGACTTAGTAACAGCATTTGACAGTCAAATAACTCAGGGCTTGGAGTCCCCAAGTGCCCATTGACACAGAAGTCAGAGCTGGCTTCCAGCGCATGAGAACTCTGAAAGGCACAGAATAACACCGTAAAAACATGTTTTTTCAAACTAAATAAATGACATCCTGTAATGCAAAAAACAGTTTGCAAACTCACACACATCTGCCCCATTACTCCCCTCGCTCTCACACTCACTCTCCCTTCCAGAAAATCTATTTATTTCTCCCATTGCTCTCAGGATGTTTTGTTTCTTGTTTATCTATAAGCATATCCACTAATAGCTTTGGGAGATCGTGTGATTAGACCTATGTGGACTTTTTTCTTGCATTGCTTTTTATGGAAAAAGAAAAATATTTCAGGAGGACAATATATCACAAACGCACGTTGATATTGCTGACCTAGCAGGTCGTTATTCCTATTTTCTGCTAAATCCCAACCCATCAAATTGGCAAATTTCAACTCCTCCAGAAATAAAATTTGTATTTGAAAAGATTCCTTTTTTGTATTGTTTTCCCCCTTGAATAGCTTTAAACAGCGTTAAAAGCTACCAATATCACCACTGTAGCAGTCACAAAAGAAGATTTAGTCCTCTTTGGTGTTTTTAATGTTCATTCTAAATTAATCATTGCTCAAAGGTTTTTTCAATTGCCAATATATTGAATTATTTTATACATATTTATAGTTTTTTGATTGCTGCTGCCCAACAACAGGTACAAACAGAAGGTGAAGGCAGTGTCACAAACTCCTTCTCAAAGGATGGGTAGAAAAATGAATACTAACTAAGAACGTGAAGCAGAACCTTGCTCTTTATAAATGAGTTGCACTGACATAAGCACCACAAACCTGACAGAAATACAGCAGGCAGGTGGTCCCAGCAGCAAGGGGGAAATTCAGCACTGAGACCTGGAGATTCAGATGAAAATGCAGCAGGCAAAGCTCAGCACCTACAACCAGTTCTGCAGTGGGAACTAGGATGGAGCTGAGCTGGCAGCATCCTTTCATCACACACAGGGAAAATTGTTCCAAAAACATGGACAGCAGGATAAGGAAGATCATTATCCACCTCTGCTGGGCACTGGTGAGACTATATCTGAACTAGAGGTTCCACTTTTTGAGTCCAGCCCCTCAACACTCCCAGAGTTTCGTGATCCTTTCCCTTGGCCAAAGCTGCCCATCACGGAGATACAGCACTGACAGAGCTCAGCAAACAGAGCTAGGGGCACAACAGGGGGACCGAGGCCAGGCTCCAAACGTGGAAAAAGGGGAGGAGAGGGGGAAAAGAAAAAAAGCCCAAGAATGTACCACTGAAAACACTGTTTTAATTACCAGGGTGAGCAGCCACTGCACGACACGCACGGAGCACATGGGCTCTGCACGCAGCCGGAGCCGCGGCACTGGAGGGAAGAGTCGGGTCCCACAGCCAGCACGGCTCAGGGGGCTGCCAGGACAGCTCAGGGGGCTGCCAGCATGGCAGGTCACCTGTGCTGAGATGGGGACAGTGGCACATCCAGTGGCCGCAGGGCTCTGGCTGTGACTCTTCATCTGCATGAGCCTTCCCTGCTCCCTGAGTTTCTCCACCACGCATGTTCCTGCACTTCTGACTCTCCCAACCTGGAGAAGTGCCTGCCTTTGATTTTATTATATCACTATATTTCTATTCTATCACTATTGTATCACTATATTTCTACAGGGATCACAAATTTTTGAAGCCAGAGGTTCTGAGGACAACACCTGTCATCCATTTTACTTCTCCCATATTTGTGGAGTAATCCCCAAATCAACACAAATCTTCCAAATTCAAAATACCGATACATCAGGATGTTTGGAGATTTTCCATTGGATGTGTTGCCAGGTGGAAAAAAAAAAGAAGAAAAAATGCCAGATGCAATAGAGACAAATAATGAATTATTATTTTTTTACTTTGAGATTGGGAAACTCCAACCCCATCTCCAGCTGGCAGGGAAAGAGAGAAACACGTGTATTTTATCAAAGAGGTGTCTATTTTGCTTTGGCTTTCGAAACGTCATCTAAACAACACACCCCCAGATTGAAACCCTCCAGTTCTGCACTCTTGGATGCAACTGTCCCTGCTGGCCTCAGAAATGTGCAGGTTGCTGGCTCTTATCTGTCAGTGGTGCTCCTGCATCCATGGATCCATATATCCATATATCTATATATCCATATATCCATATCTATACACTGATGTTATCTAGCTGTCACATCCACCATGTGTCTAAATGCACCCGATATTCTTTCTCCTCTTTTTCACTGGGAACAAGATAGCAGGTAGGCAGACAGCAGAACACGTGTAGAACATTAGCTCTGCGTCCCTGTAAGCTTATCTTATCAGTTTAGTCTAAATCTCAGAGCCTTTTGCTCTGGATTGCAAGCCAGCTCAAGCTTTAATTTGGAAAATGTGGCTTGGGAAGAGAACCCTGATGTTTGGCTGAGAGCTCAGGAGCAGGGCTATCAGCTCCCTGCTGAAAGCACAGCCTAAAGGGACAACAAAGCTGCCTGTCCCTCGAAACCCAGCAGAGAAATCCAAGGGTTGAAAGTGAAAGAAACGGCTTGGGATAAAATGGGAAGTTTTAGATCTCGCAGGAGGAATGCTGCCGAAAATGAGAACCATTTGAAAGCTCTGGGGGTTATGAAGTGGAATTCCCACTCAAACAGTACACAAGAGTTATTAAGTGTGTATATGAGACTCCTGTTTTACTTCATGTACATGATTATTTTATACAGGGAAGTTTGGAAAGAATTATAGACTGAGCCTGAGGCCAAGCCAAGAAGCAAGATGAGCAGCAGCAGCAGCTAAAGGAGAAAGGTTGAGCTGGCAGTGGGGAAGCAGCCGGCCAGACAAGGGTTATTTATAGTGCCTGGAGCATGGGAATGTTAATTGAAATCAATCAGTGGCCATGAGGACACTAAGTTGGAGTGTCAAGCTAGAGCAATTATAAAGCCCATCTCAGGAGGCTTGCTTGTCCTGATTTTTTTTTTTTTCCATGGGATGGAGATTAAACAGCCATTCACTTTGGAGTGAGGAAGACACAAGACGGTTGCACTGCACATCTAAGCCAAAAATCAAGTCAAACTCTACTACTGTTTAAAAAAATCACCCACCAGCAGTGCAAAAAACTGGGCTTTCCCTTGTCAGGTATTTGTAACAGGAAAATGGGGGCTGGAGGTCTCTGGTAATGCTGTAGCATAAAGGAAAATGGTCCATTTACAAAAAAGGGGAAAAAAAGTTACTTTAAATTGTATTTAAGTCCCTTCCCCTCCCATTTGGCAACACTGACATTTGGCAGCTCTGACATCTGACCTAGGGCAGACAAATGACAGCCAAGCATTTAAGGCATCTGCCAGTCTGCTGCTGTTGCAACTGAATTGTGTCATAATTAACTAAAAATTGTATTAAAATACAAAGTGGGGACATTGCAGTGCCAAGCACTGGGCAAAGGAGAACAACATTTTCCTATTAGGGCAAAGGACCTTAAACTGAAAATATCAAGGACAGTTTGCACATTGCTGAGAGCAGGGTTAGATGGAATACTGGGGAGAAATTTCTCCCTGTGAGGGTGAGAAGGGGCTGGGATGGATTTCCCAGAGAAGCTGTGGCTGCCCCTGGATCCCTGGAAGTGTCCAAGGCTCAGGCTGGACAGGGCTTGGAGCAGCCTGGGATAGTGGAAGGTGTCCCTGCCATGGCAGGGGGTGGGATGAGATGAGTTTGAAGGTTTCTTCCAACCAAAAAATGAAGTGGCTGACCTAGGACAGGGGTACCAGATGCCAGGCAAAGGAGAAAAGAGGAACATTTAATGCTTTAAAAACCTGCACCACGATCTTGGCTAAGCCTGGTGTCAAGCACAGCTTTGGCAGCCAAAGATGAGACAGCACCAGTGCAAGTGAAAAAGGAATCGATCCACGTTTTAATTGCACTGTTTGAATTGTTGACAGAACACTTCCCATGTCTTCGCCTCCGGCGCTGCTGGCTCCCCGATAAGGCCCACGTGTGCTTTCTGTCCTTTCATGCAGCAGGGAGATAAGCCCTGACTGACGAGCTTACAAATATTGGGAAATCCACAAACCATATTTGAAGTGCTGCTGGGAGGGGGAGGATGGAGGCTTGGCAGTGCTGCTGGGTGTTTGGGAAGAGAAGAATAAACGCTTTGACTCTCTGGAGGACTCAGCAAACGGATGGAGGAGTGTGGAGGGAGGATCTCCTCAACACCAGGTTCACTCCAAGCCTTATGGACAAAGCTCCACACACCTCAGCTGGACTCAACTCACCAGTTCCTCAGGAACATTAAACAACGCCTTCAGCTGTGAAGCCTCCAGGTACTCATACCAAAAAAACAAGCCCCAAAATGAACACATTTCACTTTTCCCCCACAAAACTCCTTTCTTATCTTTGTAAAGTATAATTCTGTAATGGCTGAAAATGGCATGTGCAATGCTAGGAAGTGTTGAGAAAGAGCCAGATTAAAGAGCTGCAGCTCCATTCCTAGGAATGCTAACCCTCCACAGACTAATGTGATTCCCTTTGAACTAGAATCCTTCAGAGAAAGGGAAGCTCCTTCCAGAGCCCTGCCCTGCCTGCAGCGACCCCAGGAACACACAAACCCCAGCCATGACAATCACCTCTGGATCATCTCTGCAGCACAGCTGGAGCCCTGCGTGCCAGACCTCGGCACTGGCCAGCACTTTGTACATAATTAACCCTCCTGATGTTGCAACTTCAAGGAAGTTCAGTCCGGCTGCTGGCAGTAAAACACCAGAATCTGCTGATGCCGGCAAATTACGCGGCAAAGAAAGCTCTGGGATTTTGGGTTCGGCAACAAAGGGTGATTCTTTCCTTCCGCCCACACTTTGGAATCTGGATGATGCTGTTGACTCAGTTGTGCTGCTCCTGCTGGGCTGAGGAGACTCTCACAGGGAATGGTCACCCAGGTGCCTCCCCTGCCCAAGCAGGTGCATCCAGGTCAGCAGGAGCTCCAAAGCTGGGGCTCAGGATCTCAGCTCTCTGCTACTGAAGTGCCTCAATATAGATGTATTTCTTTTCAATACTCAGCAGTAAGCAAATCAAAAGCAACACCCAAGTGCAATTTGGCATTGCTCACACCAGGGTTCCAAGGACTGAGTCAGCAGAAGTGACTGTGGCAACAGGAGTGAATTGTGTGTTCGAGCAAACCCGCTGTGTCTGCAGGAGATAAATGCACACATGTATGTACGTGCATGTGAGAAAAAAGAAATCCTCTCTGACAGAGGTTCCTGTAACTGAGCTGGGCTTTGTTTTGCCATAGCACCCCACCTGCTACCCCCTGGCCACCCAAGTTGAGAGCTGTGCTGTTGACTTGAGGCATTTCCACTCCTTTTTCCATAAGCAGGCTAAATTACAGAGGCATTTTCATACGAAAATCTTTCATTTGAAGAGATTTCCAGCACGGCAGGGACAGTGAGGTTTGGTGCCTGTGAGCAGAACACGGGAACACACGTGTTTCTGAGGGCACACACAACAAGCAGTGTTGCTCTGTGTATCTAAGTGGGGCAATGGAGATTCAGGGCAAGAAAAAGGCAGAAAATTGCACAGCTTGCTGGGAACAGTGGGATTACAGCAAGGTTAATTCCAGACCAATTTACTTTCTCAATTCTTTGAATCATATTAGTTTTACATCCAAGACCAAAGAGCTGGCACAGATGCAGAGTGGCACAGTGTTGGTGTTATCTCCTCACGAGCATCACCGTGGCATGAGCCAACAGCAGCATGTTCAGCCTTTCTCTCCAGTGTTACAACACAATAAAATGGACAAGCCAAAAATCTCTCATCAGGGGTTTCTGGGGTCACCTGATTAAATTTCTACTACCAAATGAGAGACTTTGTCCTGGCCTTTCTGATACTCCTCCAGTTGTGGGTCAGGAGTTGAATTAAGGTCATCACACCATAGATGTCCCCACTTGTCCTCTTTTGGCCAAAGATGAAAATCAATCTCTGCACAGAAAGAGGTACCAGGACATTGGTTTGTGCAGTCTCTCTGGACACCCAGAGATTGGAAATTCTACAGTGCCACCAAGCAGAATCAGCCTTTGGCACATGCCAGACCCAGAACGTGCTGCAGTGCCAACCCATGCCTGCAGCCAGTGCTGCTTAGTTGGATTTATTACCCACACACCCCAACACATCTGCCTGTGTCATTCTGTCAGGAAACCCTGGCAGACAGACACGAGGGCTGGGGTTTATCACTGCTCTTCCCAGTCACTTGGTGCAGACGGATCAGGATATTTTAGGAAATTCTAAAGCAAAAATTCACCTGTCAACTGTTTTCCAAAACTTACTTTCAGGGAAGGACATATCTCACAAACAAACACAGACACCTACTCACACTCCTGATTGCACAAACTGACCTCTGTGCTACACTATCAATGCTTTGTGTATTTTTCAGGAAGGATGTATAAACATTTCCAGCAAAATAACCCTCATTTAAGGTTGTTTACCTGGTAATGTCTCCTCCTTCCTTGCTTAGGCTTCTGAGAAAACTGCATCTTTAGAGGAGAACTGAACTGATACACTGCAGCCTCACTCCTTTGCTCACACAACCCTCCAAACTCAGGATCCAACATCTCCAACAGTCGGGAAATGCTGGAAGTCCTTGTAAAAATCACGGGCTCAGAGAATGATGCCAGAGGCAGTTGTTCTGGTTCTGTTTATGAGCGGTGCTTGTTCTGGGATGTCCTTCCTCCACCTTGGCACTAAAATAGGTCCTTTCAAAGCACTTTTGACTATTGCAGTGATCTGCTGTCATGTTGTTTCAGATGGTTGTGGACCCCCCCACAGCTGTGCTGGGTTATGGCATTAGAAAACAGAACAACCTCAGTGCCAGTGCTGCAGCCTGGACATGGACTGGTGACCCCCAGCCCAGGCACAGCCCCTTCCCTACCCACACAGCTGAGCTCAGGCAAAGGGAAGGCTTGTCCCAAGGTTTTTTCCTTTGCTGAGGTGCCCCAAAGCTCACCACCCTCAGTTTTGGAGAGCCCCCATGTTCAGAACACAGGGAGTTTGATGTGAGCTCAGGTTTGGGTCTGTGCACATGTAAACTCCAGGTACAGCCTAAGAGCAACTGGACAGATTCAATTCTGGGATAAACTCCACAGAGATGCTATTCCATGCAGATGGACGGTCTGAATACAGGCAGCAAATGCAAGGCAGATCCTTCCCCACCCTCTTATCACCTCATGTGCAGGACTGGGCTCACATGGGTGAGCCTTCCACTTGGAAACCAAAGCCCAAAATCCCCTGTCAGTACCACCTGCCCTGGCATGGCCCCCTGTACCCAAATGCATCCACCTGAGCAAGGCACAGTCCCTGCTGTGACTGACATAGCCCTCAGGCTCCCAAAGTGGAGAAACTGTGCCCCATCCAGAGGGAAAAGGCTCCAAAAGCACAGCTCTGTAACCCAACTGCATTCACCCCCTGCCTCTCCCTGTCTGCCACGCCAAGAACAGCAGATCTCACTCATAAGCACCAGAGACAGCAGAGCTTTGCCAGAGTAACTCCTGTGTGGGTAAGATACTAAAATTTAAAAGGCTATCAACTCCCAGATAGAGGGCTGGTGGAAATGGCACTTCTGCCATCAGGATTCCCATATCTGGGTTTGCTCCTTTGGCTTAGGAAGCCCTGGGAGGGCAAACAGCAGCTGCTGACAGACTCAGCTCACTCGCTTGTACCAGCAGGGCACCAAAGGTTTGCCCTTCCTGTAAGGCCACATAGGGCATTGTAAGGCTTTGGAAAGAGGCACTGGCAAAGAAGAAGTGACAGGAGAATGCTAAGAGACTGCATGAATGCAATCCTGATCTTGGGAAACTCCATCCCTTTGGTAGGCAAGCAGTGAAGGCTGATACATCTTGCCACAAACTTGTTTCTACAGGGACACAAAGATCAGTCCAAGCCCCAAAGCAATGAAACCCCCAGGAACAGCAGCAAGACCTATTGCAGGATTAGGTTTATGATTTGTCAGGTTATGAAGCTCTTCAGATATTCCTAAACCAGCATTCTCTGTGTTTGTCAGCCTGACCCTGAGAGCCAACACCCCTCCATGTGCTGGCACTATCAGTATTATTACACCATAGTCTGTCTATCACTGAGGATCCCAGTCCCTTTGCTGATGGATATACCAGAAAACATCCTGAAAACACTACAAACTTCTCACAGGGAATAGATCAAAGGCCAAGTAGCTCTTCTGCCCTGTTCAGGGGACATCCCTGCACCTCTCAAGAATACCAGAACATGCCATGGGTCTAATTCTGGAGTTTTACTTCATTCCAGAGAAGATTTTTAGCTGAATAATAACTTAAGTCAAAGCAGTACAAAGGCTCCCAGTTTCTGGCCAAGGACTGCACTGGGACTACTCCAGCTCAGGCCAGAGGTTGGCGGAGGTAGCAGAGTCAAGAACCAACTCTGCCCTGACCTTGTGCTCTCACCAGCATTTCCCACTTCTGTCCCCGTGTTAGAAAGCAGCTGAGTGACCCTTTTGAGGGATAAATCCCTGAATTTTATGCCTGAAGGACAATTTCTTTCTCTCTCCCTGCAGTTCCCTCCCACTTCCTCCCTCCTCCCTGAAAGAAAGATAAACGACTTTGCTGGAGGAAAGGGTGAAATTTCATCCTGGATCAAAACCCATGAGCAGAATCCCCATGTGACGGTTCGCAGAATGTGTTTTGCATGCAAATATCATACATGCAAAGTGAAAATGAGTCATTTCACAGCAGCTCTGGCTCTAGGCACCGAGTGACTTCTCCTCTGTGACTCCTACACTTGTCTGTTTCCCCTCATTCACCAGCTCCTGTGGTTTTCTGGGCCTGTTTGCCTGCTCAGGCTCCAGTCTCTTTAGGTAGGATATTAGGAAGGAAGGAAGGAGAGAGGTTTTTTTTCTTCCCTCTCTTAGATTTGTTTCACGTTCTGGTTTTTACAGCTTTGAGGTTTTTGCTCACTGCTTTCGCCATCAACTTCAGTCACTGTGTGTTGGCTCCCAAAATCCAGAGAGGCCAAGAGTTTCCAAAACACAGCAGTGGTATTTGTATTGGCTTCTGAACTTGCTTGGGCATGGACACAGCTTGGCTTGCTCTCCCCACACACACAAGCTGTTTTCTTCCATTATGGCTGTTAATTGTTTGCTGTTGAGATCTAGACACAGGGGTAAATCCATTTTGCAGTAGGAGCGATTAAAAAATGAGAGAACAAAGTGAAGTTCACCATCAGCTTTGCCTTGAGCTGATCACACAAGCTCAGAGATCAAGGGCAGAATGAACCCTCTGCACTCCCGGTGTGCGAGCAAAGGGAGAGGGGAAGCTGGAGGTTTTGGCTGCCTGGATGGAAAAACAAATACCCTCCCACAAATGAGCTATTCTCACAGCCTTGAATTAGTGCTGGCAAGAGTCACCCAGGAGCAGCCTCGCTCAAGGATCTGGATCTGAGGAGATCAGAGCAAATCTCAGTGCCCTGAAGAAGATCCCCATGGATGGTTTGTAGCCATGGCACGAGAGCCATGGAGAACAGAGAAAACTCCAAAGGCCCGTATTCCCTTCCTGCCAAAAAACCCATTAAGCAAGCCAAAATCCTACTTCTCTTAAATCAAACAGTAGCTAAAACAGCAAAAGGGAGCCCAGGTCTCACTTTGCAAAGCAGAGCTTTACTATTACCCACGCCTTTCTGCTGGCTGTGCTGCAATCCCCAAGCCCAGTAAAGCACAGACGGCCCAAAACCCGCCTGGAAGGAGCAGCCTCAAGCCCTGACTCTCACAGAGGGTCCAGCCTGGCTGGACACACCAAGGGGTTTGGAGCAGCCATCCTTCAACCACAAAGCTGCAACTATTTGTCTTTGTTTACCTCCCCCTCTTCCTCCACACAACTGACCTCCTCCTCCTCCTCCCGCTCCTCGCCGCCAATCAGCCCGGCCTGCCAGCACAGGGGTTACAGCATGACATAATTGCAACATGCATAAACAACATTTGCCATTAAGGGATACTTTTAATGAGAAACAGAGCTGCGAAGGGGAAGCATCAAAGTGGCTCACGGAAGGAAACCGCCTGGAACAAAATCCTACTTGATGCCCCAATTAATATGTTCCCTAATTCTATTTCCTGCACTTGTGGTCCCGCAGCCTCCTTGCTTTAATTTCTTTGGGAGGATGGAGAGGAAGGAACCTGGAAATGCAGCGTCTTCATGGCTGACTTGATGTGCAGGCAATGTGCAGATTAGAACAAATTAGAGAATTAAAAAATAACCGACGACAGACTGAGGAAATGTCATCCCCAGGATAATAGTATTAATTGAGACCTGGGTTTTGCAGGCCAGCTTTAGAAAAAAAACAACAAAGCCAAAAGGCCAAAAGCTGGAGTAATAGGACTGGATTAATTACCCTGGGAGGTTTTTCACTCCATCCCGTGCTGTGCCCAGCCTCGATCCTGAAGCTTGGTGACAGTCACCCGTGTCTGCAGTCTCCTCAGTGCAAAGGCAGATGTTTTATCAGCTCCAACCTTGGCAGGGCAGAGCTGCCCAGGGTTTCTGTGCCCAGGGATGAGCAGCACAGGGATCCATCCAGGATCCTTCCCAAGTAACTTAGAGACAGCATCACTTCCAGATCTGTCCTGCGGTGAGAGAAGTGCAGCTGAACACCTCATGTTCTCCTGACCTTGGGTTTGACTCCAAAGAGAAGGGGAGAGTCTGTTTACATCAGTGTTTAACACATGGAAGTTGTATACAGCTGACAGACCCTGCACTCAAAAAAAAACTTGGTCTGTGACATTCTAGCAGGTATGGCCAGTGATTCCCTGAATCCAGGTGGAATCACAGGGACAAAGGCAGTTAAAAAAACAAAACCAAACAGTCCCTATCAATTAACCACTCTAAAGCTGATCACAGAAGTAGAGAACAACACAGATCACTAATGAAGGGTGAGAGAACTGGTAAGATGAACCATCTGGGGAACATCTCTGTTTAACCTTCACCAACAACTTGAAGCTAAACAGAGGCAGAAGACTCAGAAATGATGTCAGCCTTTTTTTTTTTTTTTTTCCCCTGGATTCCTATGGAGACAGGGCTGGTGTGATCAGAGCCTGTTCACCCACAGTCACCTCATCATCTTTGAGCCACAGATCTTGATTTGGTTGAAATACTACATTTTTCAACAAAGATCTCAGGGTTACATAGTTCCGACAAGTATCACACTACCAGGAGACCAGGTGGGAAAGACTTCCCATAATAGCCTGAAAGAGGGAAACCCCAAACTTAGCAGGCACCAGAGAATCCTATAATGCAGAAAATTACAGCAGCTGAGGCTTCAGAATCTATGGGACAGAACAAAGATGTGAAAACTGTGTATGCACTCCAAATCCTCACCCACATTTGCAGGGCTTTGCTCTCAGCACTGCAGGAAATAGGACATAGGGGATACTGTCCCCCACATTCCAGGGGGAATTCTTGCTTTAAAGCAGAGTTAATATTTAAAGAGGGGAAAAAAAATCATAAAGGATCCAGGACCAAAGAGACAGAGGAGCAAATCACTCCTGGTTTCCAGCTGTTAAGAAGTTCCAACAAGCTGTTAAAAATTCTGCTGACACATCGCCCTGCCCAGTCTGCTCCTGCTGAGTGTCACAGCACAGCCATGGAAAACAGGAATCAGGGAATCATGGATTGGTTTGGCTTGGAAGGGACCTTAAGGATTATCTGGTACCAACTTGATCCTTGCCACGTGCAGGGACATCTTCTGCTTCACCAAGTTGGTCAGAGTCCACCCAGTGTCCTTGGACAGCTGGAATGGCTGTACAGGAATGGTGGGACACTGGTCACCTCCTCAGGGCAGCTCCTCCAGAACACCCATGGCCAAGCTGGATCTCCTCTCCCTGGATCTGATGGAAGGGGTTAGCTTCTCCTCCCAGGAGGATTCCAGGAAACAGCCCCAAATCCGTGTCAGACCCTCTGGCCGGCCCAGGCACTGCAGACAGACAGCCCTTGCTTTTCCCATCCTCCTTTTCCTCATTTGAGATTTGTTAGAGAGACCAAAGCATTTGTTTATGGATACAAAAGACAATGACAGCTGGCTTAAATTCTTGGCATCAGAAGTGTTTTATGTTGAAACCAGGCCTTTTTTCTTTTTCAAAAACAAAATTTTTAGCCAGAATTTGTCTTTACTTTTGGCATTTGGAAAGACAATTGGGTCCTTTCGGAATAATTTATCTATATTTTTATTGAACTTACCAAAATTGTTTGCAAAACAAGAATGTGTTTTTTCCTCCTCACCACAGCCGCTGTTTTCAGAAAGTGAAGTTTGTTGTAATCAAAGCTACAGTGGCTGATTTGTAAAATTAGTTCCCTAAAGAGATTAAAAATGGCTCCAGCTTCTACAGCATTTCCAAATTTGTAAAGCAGAAACAATATGAAATGACAGCTTTTAAAATATTTTTGATAAAACCTGTCACCAGCTCACAGTGGAGTTTGTTTTGCTACCAAGAAAAATCTTTCTCCTTGTGGACTTCCCCATTTAATCTCTTCCACACTGATATTAGTGGAAATTAAATTTCAAACTAGATTTTACAGTCTAAGCTTGAGTCTTTGCAGGGAATCTCAGAATGCAACTCTGAGCATTTGATGTTAAAAAAAAAAAAATGGAGTTTCTGCACATTTGCAGATCTGCTATCCAGAAATACTTTCAAAATGGCTTTATTAAATATCAGCTTCACTAGAAACAATGGATTTCCCACTTACTGAGAAAATATTTAACATATGGGAAACCATTAAAATGGGACATGATACAGCAAGAAGCCAGGCAAGCCTTTCCCTTGGTTTAGGCTGAGATCAGAACCAGGAGAGGGTGCAGCCCTGGGTCACAGATCACTTTTACTCAGACAGAGCCCAGGCTGTAGATGGCCAGCACTTTCCCGGGAGCTCATCCAGGATCAGGTTTGGTTCTGCAGAGCTTTCTACAACAGCACAATTTAAGATGCTCCCAACCTCTGCTAGACTGAAGGCAGCTCCCTGAGGGAACTTGGAGAAGTCACCTACTGCTGGCCTGGAGCCCAGCAAGGGCAGGTCATACAGAGTTAGACTGAGCTTGGAGTTGTACTGGACTCAGTTTTGGAAGAAGTCAGATAAACATAAACCCACAGTTAATTAGACTCTTTTGTCATTGCACAGACCCAAGAGAAGTTAAAGCTCACTACTTCAAAGCATTTTTTTCCAAGTCTGGGGATTTGAGAACATATTTCACCTTAGGACAAGAGAAACATTACAACATTTTAGACCTGCTGCTGTTCTCTCAGTGCCCAAAGCCACCTACTCACCCAAGGAGAAACAGCAGCAACTCAAAGGCTTGGTGTGTAGAAAACCAAGTCATGAAGGAAAATAGAATAACTGTGGATGCTTCCACCACTACATCAGTGTTTCCCTTCAGTGATTTCCCCCACCTTGCTATTGCCTGACACATCATTACCTGGTAATAGGTCTCTCAGCTGTGGGTGGGAAGGGGAGTGGAAAGAGCTGCTGGGAACTTAAGGACCACAGCAAGCAGTGTGCTCAATAAAACCAGAGATGCATGTCTGGAAAAGGTAGAGCAGACATATAGGATTGCAAAAGAGGCCCTTGCTCACACGATCTGGGGCTCAGGACTGGCCAATACCTCCTGCAACGAGTGGGAGGGAGAGGTGCTCACACGACGCTGCTGGAGCAGTCCCTTATTCATTACTTGACTCCTGGTTTTACTATTCTCCTTAATGGACTCCACTTCCTCCCTTTTCTCTGCTTGTGAGCGTTAAAAGGACTGGACCTCCACATGTGCTGACTCTCAGTTGGGAAACACCCCATATAATCACAGGGAACTTTATCTCATCTGCAGCCTGTGACACCTTCCCACAGAGGATGTGCTTTGTACTGTCCAGTCCGGACAGAAAAATATTGCAAAACACAACAAAAAAAGACAATAATTTTCCTTGTTTAGATTTCGCTGGAGCTGCCAGAAAATCCAGCTGGTTGAAGCATACTAAATGTGCTTTGCAACTATTTCCTAAAAAAGTTTTCTTTAGTAAAGACTTGTGAACATTCCTGTTGGTGCCTTTGCACAAAAAAACAGCGAGACTTGAGAGAAACAACTGCAAAAATTCTCTCTTTCTAAACCTGTTCTCAAGAAAGGAAAATTCATGAGCTTCAGACAATTTATGGTTTAATTTCTTACATAGAGTTTATGTTTCAGCTGAAGTTTGGGGCTTTTAAAATGTTTTTATTCTTTAGGTGAGCAAACTTTGAAGGCCAACCTTCAACCATGTATAAACCAATGAAGTAATTTTATCTGGGTTCTTCCAAGACACCAAACTCCCAGCTGAGAAATGGATTTATCTATCCTAACTTGAAGCACATATTTCAGTTAGTAATCCTGGGTGACTTGGTAGCTCCTGGAGAGGACCACACAACTCAGCAGACACTGAAGGATCACCCTCCTGACCCCAGCTTCTCTCCACCAGGACTTGTTGAGGTGACATTGGCTGCCTCTTGCTGCAGGAGTGAAGCCTGTCAATCCCATTAAATATTCCTGTCATGCAGACAGCCCAATACCCAACAATTGCAGAGCCTGCCTCGCTCACTCCTTCCCCCAAGACAGAAATTACCCACCTGAGGTAACTTCCTTGCTTTCCACAACCCCCAAAGTTCACAAGGCAAGTTTCCAACCTCACAAGCCGGGCTTGGGGAGTCATCCCCTCACCTCCCACGTGTTCTCAGCTGTGTGAGATGCCATCACAGCCTGGCCTCACCCAGCAGGCAGACCCACCACCACTTGGAATGGTTTATTCTGCTTCCAAGGAACAAGGGGATCCTCTAAAGCATACAGAAAAACTGTGTGATGGCCAGTTGATTTTTTTTAGATGGCTCACATCTAGTGCTGCCTCTCCTCTCCAGCACAGGCTGACTCTCCAGCAGCAACACTTTCTCCCAGCTAAGTGTTCCCTCCATCATTTCCTTCCCAGCCAGGGTTCACATGGAAAAAACATAGAAAGCATTGAACAAACACTGAACCCTCAAAACACAGGCTTTCAAGTTCAACCAGTTTAATTTGGACAGGCAGCAAGATGTACATCTATCCGATTCTACTACACCTGGAGCACAGCAACTCCTATTGCACAAGGTGTTTCCAACCCAACCCCAGTGGCTTCCAGGAAATGTGGTGTCCCCTCCTTGGTTCCCCCCACCCCGCAGTTTGTTTACAGACTGTGGTAAGGCAAAAGCTCACTTCAGATGTACGTTTTTACACGTCACTTCACTTGTACGAGCTCAGCTGCTTTGCATGATCACAGAACTATGGAGTTGGGTGGATTTGTAAACTCAGTGAGAGTTTCCCTAAACAATGGCACAACACAGGTTTAAAGTAACATGACTGGTACAAACTTCCTCCTAAAGCCTGTCAAAATCACTCCCAAGCCATGCTGCCATCAGGAGATGCTAACAGTTCTTTGAATTTCCCCCGGTTCAAACCTGAGCCTCCTTTTGGGTGGCCCTTGTCACTCACAGGGACTCCAACTGCCAGCTGTTGGAGGCAGAGAGCTGGAACATGGCCACCCCCTAAAAACTTGCAGGTGATCTAAGCTCAGCCTGTGCATCTGTGCAGTTCTGCAAAGAAATCAGGAATAATAACGGGAAATGAAACGTCTCAGCCCTACATGAGTCAGTTTTCCGACCCGAGATCACTTTCTTCTTCCATTGTCCTTTATGGTTTACAATCCTACACCAGGAAGAAGAGAGAGGGAGGGAGCAGCTTGGCCTGTGGACAGTGTCCCTGCCCAAGGCAGGGGTAGGAATGAGATGGTCTTTAAGGTCCCTTCCAACCCAAACCATCCTGTGGTTCTGTGATTGGAAGAAGTGAAATTATACACACACATCTTCCTTTATGGTTACCTAGGGTGATGGAGCTGGAAGAGCCCAGGAAACAGTTCCATGAGGCAAATCCCGCTGTCTGGAGCCACCCCCACATGCCATGGGGCAGTGCCCTGCCAGAGAGCCCTGCCAGCCCCCCGGGCACCTGCCCATAGCAGGGCCCTGTGCCTGGCAGGGCCCCCCCAGCCCTCAGGAACTTGGCTCCCAAATGGGGTCATTAGATGTGAATGGCTTTTGCATTAGCAGCTCTCAGGCCCCCGAGTACCACCCCTGTCACTTCCGCAGGCACCAGCACAAGCCTCGTTTCAAACCTCCAATTTGTCTGTTTAGTGTCTTCATAAAGGAGGGGAAAATGAAAGAGAGAGGCGGGGGGAAGGGGCCAGGATGACTAAATCAGTAACTTGTCTCTAATTTCTCTGTGCCCCCCCACCCCCAGACTTCCCCTGGGGACACAGGCTTCAAAGGGAGCTACAAATATTTACTAATTCTATTAACAGGATACAAATTGTTTTCAGGGGAGCATCAAGCACACAAAGCCATGTCAGCCCCCCCCTCCTCACAGACCCCCGGTGCACACCCCCTGCCCCAGCACAGCCACATGCACTGCGCAGGCAACGAGTCCTTCCCGCCTCCCCAATTTTTCCTAAGTTCAAGATGAGTTGAAGGGTCAAAAAGGCAAAGGGTGTTTCAGAAGTTTAGCAGACAGCATTTGGTAAGGGGAAGGCAGCGGGAGGGGGTGGGGGGAGCGAGGAGAGAAGGAATCTGGCATGCATTAGGCTGAACAGTTCCAAACATCCATCCTCCACAGACTTGTTACTTTCTTTCTTTCTCACAGGGTTTTTTGTTGGTTTTTCTTTTTTTTTTTTTTTTTTTTTTTGTAATTTGTGGTTTATTTAAGCATTTTTTTTGTTTCATATCAGCCAACAACTATATTTTAATCTCCTTCCCCCAGCCTCCTATGCTGCCTGCTCGCCTCCAAGAGCACACGCCTGCGATGCTCAGACTGAAACACTCAGACACATCCTATGCGCTCTGCCAAGGAGCTGCTGCTGCAACAAGTTTGAAAAAGTTCCTGGAAACTTGAAAGGTGAATAAAATGCTCCATGGTGGACAAAGAAGTGAGACAATCTCAGTGTGCTGAGATGCTCCATCAAGTGAAAGGTGCCCCTGCCCATGGCACAGGGTGGAACTAGATCATCTCTAAGGTCCCTTCCTGCTTAAAGCATTCCATGATTCCCAGCAAAATGCAGAAGAGGATGAACACTGCTCATTTCACCAGGTGTAACAGCCATGGAGAGCTCTCTAAAAGGAGAATAAGGTCTTAGTCCAAAGGCCACAGTTGCTGCTGCACAGCTCAATGGTATAATTAGAGTTAATACCAGATAAGCTTTCGGCTCCACAAAGTCTTCCAGGATGTAATTTTCCACACAGCTTAAATGTTGACCCATATCTCATTATGTTTTATGAGCCCAAAATAAGAACAGTGCAGGCTACATATTCAGAAGAAATAATACTTCCCAAATGTCCAGCTACCTAAAGCTAAGCCATCTGGCTGACTGGACAGGTGACCGAAGCCCCCACGGGACAAGACAAGATGACGTTGGTTGGTGACAAAGTGAGCCAGACCTGACCTCCCAGAGGTTACCTCCTCCACCCAGAGGGGAGTGGAGAACCCAGCCAGGCAGGACAGCACTGTGTAATCCCAACATGGGAAATGACTTGCAGCAGATGTGTCCCTCTGCTGTCACCAGACTGCCAGGTGTGGCACAAAGATTGTTCTCTCACATGGAAGTGATGTCATGGGGAGGAGAAGGCTGTGCATCATTTATTTGTTAACCTTTCCTGGCATGCCAAGTATTTTCACTTTTGTTCTGGGTCAAGGAGTGCTAAAGATGGAGCAGAGTGTTTGGCACATTGTGGAGGAGCTGTTGGAGAGGACCTGCCTTCTGCCAACCAGATGTGGGAGCAGAGAGTCGGGGGATGTGGTTCTTAAAAGAGAATGAACCTGACCAGTGATTCCCTCAATCTTAACCACAAATCTTGTTCCTTTCCTTCTCATCAGGAGATCCTGCCAATTCCCCAGATTTTTTTCCCCACCAGCAGGAAACAAGTAGATAAACTGTGTTTTAGTGGAAATCTCCTCCCCCTTCAGGAAAAAAAAAAAAAAAAAATCAGTCATAGAAGCATGAAATACCCTGAATTAGAAGGGACTCAGATCATGGAGTCCAGCTCCTGAATCCAACCCCAGCCCAAGTCCCTCAGCTTTTGAAGGGAGAGATGGAAGGGCACATGAACACAAGAGCAGCATGCAGAGCAGCCAGAATCATAAAATCATGGAATAGTTTGGGCTGGAAGGGACCTGAGAGGTCACCAAAACAAGGCCAAGCCCTGCACCCTGTCCATGGCACCCAGCTTCAGGTGGTTATCTCAGACACACGTAGGACCAGTCACGTTGTCCTTGTCTTATCAATGGAAGAAATAGGTACCTCCAGAGGGCAATTTAAACCTCAGGTGGATTAAAGTGCCCTTTGGCACTAAGCAGTTCAATAGTGCCTGAAATTAGCCAGGATGAATCTGGACCTTAATCAGCAAATGGACTTTTCATTCTGTGAAAAGTGTCAAGATTGCAAATTATTCTTCATTTCAAATGAGGACCAAAAAAATCCTCCACCAACATTTCATTTTCCCCATGATTTATTTTTAAATTCATTTGAGTTAATCAAAATATATATTTTCAATCCCTTCAAAACATTCCCATTTAATTTTACACATCTTTAATATGTCTACACATAAACTGCATTTTAAAAATTAAAAGTTTTCCCTCCAAGGAGAAAGAACAAACTCCTTTGGTTTGCACCTACCAAAGTCAGACCTCTGATACTAATTCCCTCATGTTATTTAAAACAAATATTCTTCAAAACTAATCCATTTTCACATAGAAAAATAATCAGTTTTCATCAAGGTGATGACATTTTCCTAGAAGATGCAGTGGTATTTTTTGAGCCACTTAGGGTGAGCATGACTTAACTGCCCTGTAGAGGAGGATAAGTCAAGGGCTGGACAGGGCTTTGGTGAGGGACAATTCATCCCAGAGAAGCTGAACACTTTGAAAAGGATGAGGTGCCCATCTCCTTTCTAATACGTGCTGTCCTGTTTGACTATGGCTTGAATAATGTGGCTCTGCTAGAAATATCAATCTCCAGCAAAAAGTCTTGCAGCACACAGCTCGAGAGGGAAGGAAGGAGGAGAGGGGAAAAAACCCACCACCAAATTAGTTCTCTGATGGTTTTCAAATGTTCAGAATGTCAATCTCCTGGCAACACCTGCACATGGCACATAGACCTTGGCTTGCTGGAGTCCCCACAGCATCTTTTCAAGTAATCTACGGGAGAATAGAAGGATGTGGCCTTGGAAAAAACCCTCTAAGTGCATAAACAGCTGTGGCCACATTTCCTACGTCTGACATCTCAAGGTTGCTGCAAGAGGGGAGAATAAGGACAAACAAGGCTTGAACACACGCTCTCCATAGGAAAGTATTCCCCATGTGCTGGTTATTCGTTAAAGACTTCATCAACTCAGTTTGCAGAAGGATTTTAGCTGATTCCTGGTAGCTGCTTTCTGCCCTAGTTGTGGTGTAGAAGATTTCTGTGCTGCCTATCTGCAGCTCCCAGTGGATACCTGAGTACACCCTGTGTGGATGTTCGACCAGACAAAGTTATAGGTGTGGTATAATTCTGTCAAACATCCTTGCTCACATGAGTAATGCTCTTCACATTCTTACAAAAGGGTGAAGAGCACTACACAGAGTGATCACACCAGTCCAGATCAGTACTGAACGTAAAGAGAATCCTGAGGATAATCCCAGCATTTTGGTTACTGGCATAGCTACTCCACATCTGACACTTGGTATCACACCAGTATGGCCAAGGAGGCAAATAATTTCCAAACTGGGAATGAAACAGTCCTTGTCATGGGCAGATCTGACAATACAGCCTCACCTCTGGAACGGCACCAAATCCAAGTGGCTGGTGTAGCCATTAGTGCCTTCTGGTTAGCTCATCATCCCAGAGAGAGGCCTGAGCATCCACACGAGGAGAGGTGTCTGTACAATGCACACTCCTACTGAACCTGCATCAGGGGCTGGGGGACTCTTCCCACACCAGGAAGGATCTCCAAAACAAAAGCCACAAGACCACGCAGAACCCCCTCAGTCTGGAGGGAGCACAGGCACTGGGCAGCCCCTCCTGGAGCTCCAAGCTGTGCTTCCTCCATGCCTGGCTGGAGAGGGGAGACAAGAGCCATCTATCCACACATGCAATGTCCACAGGCACCGAGCCCTCCACCCTCTCCCAACCTTTCCTGGGGCCTCAGGCAGCAGGGCCAGAGGAGCTTGGGGAGCACATCAGGCAGCACTGGCCTCCGAGGAGCTGCCTCAGAGCCAGAGATTGCTGAAGCAAAGCCTCACTCCCTGTCACAGGCTGCAGGGAGGACAGATGGCACCAGAAACAGTGCCCTGAGCTGACACAGAGCAGGCTGCCTGCTGCAGGATGAGCCTGCACACTTGCAGAGCTGCTTTTACATTTGTCTTGCTGCAGCCTATAGAAATCCAAGTGCCGTGCTGCTCCTGGTGTTCCATTTGGCCAAACTCCACACTCCTCACTCAACCAAAACGCAGGGATAACTCTGGCTTTGGGATGCATCCCATCAGCACAAATGCAAATCAGCCCTTTACTAGAGGCAGCCTGCAAGGCTGTTTGCTGAGCACTTCATCAGGGCGCAGAGGAGCTGCCGGGGCTGCGGCAGGTGACGCCAGCTGTTGTGGAAAATGAGCAGAGAGCAGGAGGCTGAGGCTCCCTCTATTCCCCTTGCTGGGCTCAACTCTCCATAATCCTTAAAAAGGGAGGAAAGAAAACAAAACAAAGCCCCTCTGCATCAGCCTGTTTTGGCCATACTTCCTCCCTACTGCAATGGCACTCGGGCCATCGCAGCAACCCAATGAAGTGTTGCTGTAATTAAGGTTTAATGGAGCTGCAAGGCTGTGTCATAGCAAAGAGCCTTATAACAGAGGTGGAATGCAATTTACTACCCACCAGGTAGAGAGCAATAAATCTGCAATATTTATTGGCAAGAGAGAGAAATGTGATCCAGAATTCCATATGCTGGGTTGGGGGAGGAGATGAACATCACTTCCAAGGGGGAAAAGTTCCTCGACTGCTCTTACTCTCTCAGTGTTGTGTCTCGGAACAGGGCTAGCCCTGATGTGCTGGTGGCTATTCCCAAGGACCCCAGAGCACCTTCCATGCTGCAGGCAGGCCACACCAGGCTGCTCCAAGGGCAGGGAGTGGCAGCTGGTACCTTGTCACTTTGGGAGGGGATGCTGTGACCAGCACATCTGGCCAACCCTGCATTCTTGCAATAAGAGCCCCAGGATAATGTGAACACAAAACCTCAGGGCCAGTCCCACAGCTGGGGTAAGCCAGCACAGCCACACTGATTTGTGCCCATGGAGTGGCTGGCCTCAGGCTCTGCTTCACCTCTTCCACTTGAAACTTGTGGGCAGGCAGTAAACTGAATGGTATTCAATTTATTGCCCTCGGAAGGGGGAAAGGCTGAGCAGCCTGCAGAGCTGAGCCTGCTGTTCCTGAGGAATGGAGGCATTCCCAGCCTGCTGCTCGAGACATTTAAATTATCCCTTCTGCTGCTGAGACTTCAGGGAAGCATCTGGAGCACTTCTACTGGCAAATCTGGATTAAAAAAAAATTTAAAAAAAATCACACTCCAGTATCACATGGAGTGCAATGACACTATGGAAGTGTGGTGAGAGGATGCCACTGACCATCCCAAAGGCACAGACAAGTCAGAACTAGAGAAGATCCACGTTTCTGGAAGATCTTGAACTGCACAAATGTCCCATCATAAAACATGTGTCCATATGTAAAGGAGACACACCCAGCACATGCAATGCATGGCTTTCTCCATTAATTTTTAAGCTGAGAAGGGATGCATGTGTGGGAATAGAACACACTGTATTTTTCTGTGTCCTGACATGAATGACCAAATACCAATGCCTCAAAAATACCCCCATCAGATAAAGCCAAGCACTGAACTACTGGCAGGTGGAAGAACACCCACAGAAAATTCCCAGCCCTGGAAGGTGCTGAGTACCTGTGCTGGAGACTGTGGGAATGACAAATGGCTGCTGCCTCCCGTGGGACCAGATTAGCTGTTTCCTATGTGCCCAACAGACATTTTCTCTTTGAGCAAAACAAGTAGCAGGTGGCTTGTCCTGCCTTCCAAAAGGGCTGTGGCAGATGCAGAGCTGTGCTGGAGGGGAAGCTAAGGTTTCACATCCCCAAATTCCCTGCTAGTTAACTGGGTTGGCGGAGGGTCACCGAGATTTGTTTTTGTGCATGTGCGAGTATCAGACACCAAGCAAAGAACAAGAGGGAGTTTTCCAACAAGATTAATCCTCTACCAGAACTGGCTCTGTCCCAAGAGTGACTCTCAGAAATGCTGGCATAAATCTACAATTAATACTGTTTGCTTCAATGGAGCTGCTGGGGACGTAATTGACAGCGATGTTTGGCCCACTTGGTGCTGATCCCATGGCTTATGCTCTCATTTTCCCCTCTCTGAATGCATTTCCCAGATGGATTTCCAGCTCCTCTCCACAGTTCAAGTGTTTAGGGGTGCAGAGCTCCACCACTCCACAGGAGTGATTCCTGCTGAAGGAGAAGAGGCATTGGCAGCACCACTGCTTGTCCCTGGTGCCATCTGTTGTAACTGTGTGGTGACATCAGTGCTCTGGCCCCTGTCAGCCCGAGGTGACAGCGCCACAGGCCCTTCATGTGCTTCCAGCCTCTCAGCACGAGCCTGGGGCAGACTCTGGCAGTGTTTCAAGGCAGAGTCTGAGCTCAGTGCAGCCCTGCCAGGGTGATAACCTTGGCCATATCTGCCCAGGCAAAGGGCTCAAAGGCTCCTTTCAGGTCTGGATTCCAAGTGGAAAAAGTCCACCATTTATTGACTGCAGTTGCCACCAGTGAGTGCACTGGAGAGGCTCAGCCCCTCAAGGAACTCTGGAGAAATGGGACATCTACCCAGAACACAGACTCCTGGCCTGAAAGGGGTTGTGCCTGTGTTAGCAGGCAGCTTTTTAGTTCATCACCTTTCATCACATCTTTTTAACATCTTGGAGCAAACCTTTCCCCTGTCTGCTCATCCACAGGTTTCTGTGGCCCTGGGTATTCAAGTACCACACACATGGGGCAGCAACAGTGGATGTTGTATTAGCAGGGTTCAGAGAGCAAAAGGAGGGTGTTCTTCCCATCCTTAGGCTTAGACCATAATTTTAAGACTATGTCAGATCCTATTTGGATGCCCTGGCATGCACATACTCTAAGCTACATAGTTTTGGGAAGCCAGAATTTTCTGGGAAGGCTGAAGCTTCATTTCCTTGGCACTCCAGAAAGGAAGATAAACTCCACTGTTTCTATAATACATTCTATGCAAAAATCTCTTTGTTGCCTCAAGCTTTCCACAGTGATCAGGGCTCAGGACACACTTAAAGTGGTGGGGACACTCAGGGACTTCTCCTGAGCTCTCCAAGCACCACAGTGAATCCCCAAGACATGGGGACTTGGTTACACTTCACTTGGAACACAGAATGCCAAATTCCAGAGGTCTCCTGTGAACCCTTACAGAAGCTGAGGCACTTTTTGGAAAGTTTTTGGAAATAGGAAAGGATGTAAAGAGACTATTTGGGATTGTCCCCAGCATCTTCCCACAGCTGCCCTGCACCACCCTCCTGCTCAGGGCTGAGGACCCTCACAACTCAGCCTTCAACTGCTTCAGTTCCAGGCTGAGACCAGACTGCCCACATGGGTCAGCTCAAAGCATCCCTTTGATGGTCCAGATGATCTCCAGGACTGTTCTCTGAGCCAAATCTCCTCCATCCCTGGGAGCTCCCACACCAGGGCCTGGCTGTAAAGCACTGAGGACTAATCATCCTGAAACCATTCCTCCTCCCAGAAAAGCTCTGTCTGGCTGAGGGCAGACAGTTTCTCCCTCCTGGAGGCACCGCCTAAACACAGCAAAGATTTTGTTACTGGGTCAGGTTTTTATTCCTCCCTCCTTCTCACTGCCTACACAGCCAAAGGGGCTGTTTGTTTTGCTGTTACTTATCAGAAAGGTTTATTTGCAATTGCTTGAGAGGGGAAAGAACCCTCTGTAGCCAGGGGCAGACAAGCTCAGTGCTCAGGAACATAATGGCTGCAGCCCGCAGGCCCATATGCTCGCCATCCTGTGAGGTGGAAGGCCAGCTCTGATCACATCCAGCTGCTGGGGATACGACTGATCAGGTATGGCTGGATGTCAAAAAAAACCAGGGTCAGCTTGGCTGGGGGTTGAGGCAGGGAGGGGAATGGACAGGGAACTGTTTAAAGTGCATTGCAGAACTGAGAATTTTCCTGTTTGGAGATGTCAGGGCTGCAAACGCAGACACATCTCCAGCCGCCCTGAAGGGAGGGAGGGAAGGAGGAGGAGGAGGTTAGATTTCCCCTGTCAGCTACTATAGCATCCTCTGGGCTTCATGAGAGAAAGAACGGGGTTTTCAGACTGCACTGAATAATTCCTGCATTTTTAGGTTCCCATTTCCTCCTCCCCAATGAATTAAGACCTAGGAATTCAGCTTGTTTGTTGTTGCTTTTGTTACTGAATATCCATGAAAAGCTCAATGTCCCTGGGAACTAATTAGGTATTAACCCTGCATTACTGTTGCATATCAGCCATGGAAACACACCATTTGGCTAAATCTCCTTGAAATATGGAAATATTGAAGGGTCAGGTGGAATGGCTAAAAACAAGTTAAAAAATAGGAAGATTTCTGGGATAGGGAAGGAAAGGAGGAAATATTTGAACAAAAACTACATGGTATTATTTTCTACAGTTTCTATCACTTCCTAAGCAAAACTAACAGGTAGGAACAAATCTCTTTTTAGAAGAAAAATGAGCTCTCACTGGGAATTGTATCTGGGGGAGATGTGGGAGAGGTCAGGAGCTACACAGGATCTATTCCAGCCTAACCTCAACTGCTTTACTTGTTTTGTTCTTAGGTCCTCAGCACCAGGTTTTTTGGCAAGATACTTTTCGAAGAACACCTCAACCAGACCATGCTTCCAAAGAGCTGAACCTTCAGTGCTGCAGGCAGTAATTTTGTATTTTGGAGTACTGTCTGCACATAATTCCCTGACACAGAGACACAGACCACTAATGGCATGATAGGAATAAGTGTGTACCTATCTATATTTTATTACTCATGCCATTTCAGGGGTTTGCAGATAATTAACTCTCCATACTTATTCATCTGTTTTCCCTCAAAAATCTTCCCATTCCACTTAAAACCCTTATTTGTGGTCCAAGCAGCAGCACACTTAATCAGACTCAACAGGGCCAGGGAGCAGCTTCGAAAAGGCCTCAAAATGTCTGAACACTCTAAACCCAAGCCATGGGAAATGGGATTGATCCCATCCAGCCTCCCCTGGCCACAATAAGCAACACCCCCCTCTCCTATGGCTTCAGAACTCCTGCCCCCCAGTGCCAGGGATCCAGCCCCTCAAACCTGAGTGTTTCTCCAACACTTTGTCAGCCCAGACACACTGGCTCAAGCCAACACCACCGCTGAACCAAAATATTTTGATTTGATAAAACAAACTCCTCAACTGTTTAGACTTTGCCTGAGCAGACTCACAATGGAGGTTTCCTTTTCAACTTCCCTATTTATTCTCATCTCTGCCATCATGCAATTGGGGTGAACACAGCCAAACCCAGTCCCTTCTGCTTTCCCCTGGATCCCCAGGGAAAGGCCAGGTCTCCAGGACTGTCTCCCACTGCGTGGAGCCAACCCAACTGTGGATGACTTCGGGAAACCTTACACATAGCTATAATGCAAAATTCTTATTACAGCTCTTTGCTTTCCAGCTGTACAAGCACTTCCCACAAACCCTGTATGGAAGTGAAAGGCCTCATTTCAATTGTTAACGGGTTTACAGAAGGCAGTGTCCTTCCCAAAACATCCTTGTCTCCCTTTTTTCAATAAAATAACCTCGTGCTTCTCACCGTGCACAAACCAGCTCTCAGTGCTCACGGTGGGAGGTCTCTTCTCACACCAGATTAAAGCCAGATAGAATCAATTAAAGTAAAAAGGATGGGGTCTGCTGAGACAAATCTCACAGCTGAATGCAGGAGAGATGCCATTGCCCAGGCTCCTGCTCCTCTGTGGAAGCTGTGGCACATCATCTCTCCAGATGATTTCAGACTGCCAGTCCTACCGAATTTTTTTTTTCCCCTGCAGTGGCTCATGGGGCTAAATAGCAAGGAAGATACAAGTCAGAGACAGAGGATATGGATGTAGGAGATGATCAGAGGAGGGACTTTGGGAGGGATGAATAACAGCTTTGCTTCCCTCCATTACTCAGGGATGACTAATTCCTGTGGGGCCCTGAGATAAGAAAACCAAACCCAGATTTTTGTACCTCCCAGATGAACACATCACTGCTCCTTATGAAGACTCATTCTCCACCTTCTATCCCTCCACAAGCAACCCCTGAGGATCTATTTCTATATGTGCAGCTATTCTGTATCCCCTCAGACCCACCCCATGCACACCCCCAGCTTTGTCCTGCAGTGACCCCAGGCCATTCCCTCGTGCCTTCCTGAAGGGAATGGGAAGGCCAGCAGCCCATACACATCCTCAGAACAGATGTTGCCTTTGTAACTTTACCCCCCACCCTGTGAGCCATGCCCCTCCCTCCCTCCTCAGCTGACATGCCATCCAATTTGTCACCTACAAGGGAGGTCAGGGTCCCGCTGGGTGCCCAGCATCTCTCAGCTTGGGGCACTTAGTTTCACATTTTTTCTCCCACTAAACAAGATGTTCAAGCAAAAGAAGAACAAGGCAAAGAAGCTGGCCTGAGAAAAGGAATGATGCAGGACCTGTCTGATGGGGGAGTATTTTTCTTTGCTTCCCTCCCATCTAAATTCTCCTGGTAGCAGGCACAGATTTCTGGGGGAAAATCCCTCTGCAAGATCCTGAGACCTCATCTTCCTCTGAGAGTGAGTAAGCAGCATTAGCTCTTTGGAGTTTGCCTTGCTTGGCTGATCTGTGGTGTGAACAGGCTCTAATTAGTCATTTAACTTAAGAACTAAGACTCCCAGGAGAAGATTTCAGAGGGGAATTCAGAGCTCTTCAGACTCAAATCATCAACTGTGTAATGCAATTGCTTTGCATCGCCTTCTCACGAGCTCTGCCTCCTCCTCCTCATTTGCCTATCTACTAAAATTGCTGTTCTGAATACTTCCACAGCTTTGCCAAACCATGGCTTGTGCAGCCTCCCTGGAGCCACCTGGGAAAATTTCCACCCCACTGGCTCCTGGGGTTGGGCTGGGAGAGGAAGGTGTGGCTGTCTGAGGATATGAGGCTGCTCAGGAGCAAGGGCTTCTTAGAGCTGTCTGATACAGCACAGGAGACACAAAAAATGCCTAAACCCCCCAGATTTCCAGTAAGGGGTTCCTAGAGTGGGATACTCTCAACACTAGACTTGAACTGGACTGTTTTAAGGCTGATCTTCATTTAAATCCCAATCCAAGTATCAAACTTGAGCCTACATCTTCAAATGATTCCAATATCAGCTGATCATTCCCAGAACTCTGAGGTTATCTGATATTTTATTATAAGCAGCCACAATGCAGTGCTAGTGTTTGCTACTTTCCTAATGTACATCCCAGGGATGGGAAGATTGGATCTGTGGCCTTCCCAGCTCCAGTATTATCCTGCTGAATTACCTTAATACAGCATTTTCCCCAGCTTGTACTATTCCTGGTAGAATACAGAATCATTAAAGTTGGAAAATACCTTTAAGATCGAGTCCAACCATTCTCCCAGCACTGCCAAGGCCATCACTAACCCAAGTCCCCAAGTACCACATCTATATGTCTTTTAAAAACCCTCCACCCAACCTGGCCTTGGACACTTCCAGAGGACCAGGGACAGCCACAGCTTCTTTGGGAAACCTGTGCCAGAGCCTCAGCACCCTCAGAGGGAAGAGCTTTTCCCTAACAGCTCACCTAAACCCACCCTCTGGCAGCAGCAAGGAAGGAAAGGTCAGCATGAGGTCCACAAGCACCACAAGTGGAAGCCCTCGATACCTCCTTGAAGAACACTGCTTCCTCCCCATGCACGCTGGCAAACCTTGATGTGCAGACCTGCCTGATGCGGTGTGGCACAGGGAGAGAGACGGGGAGGGAGGGACGGATCCCCGCTGTCCCCCAGGCCCCCGGCGGAGCCCAGCGCTCGGGCTGCTCACCCAGGACCATGGACAGCAGTTCCCGGCTCCCGGCGCGCTCCGAGCCCGGCGCCGGGCACTCGGCGGGAGCAGGCTTGGATTCCTTGGCTACAGCTTGAAAACGCTCCCATAACGTGTCGTGAGCCAGTTGTGCTCACCCTGAGCGCTGGAGCCCCTCAGTGAGCGCTCAACAGCCCCAGGAACACCCTTCTCCCTGCAGAGCTCGGGTGGACACCTCATAGGAGGGCAGAGAACTTGGAATCCCTGCTCTGCTGTAAACAGACATCTCCTCCCTGCCCCATGTGCTGCCAGTATCCAGGATGGAATGGCAGCACCCAGAGGAACCCCTGTGACTCTTTCAGCTTCCACTGTAAGCAGCCCCTGGTTTCCAGGACACACTCTAAGGATTTTTGTGCAAAGGACAAGCTGTCACACACCCACATTTATTCCATGCCAGAAGAATTCACCAAACAAGAATGTGATGACACCTCATAGGATTTTTGGGATGGTCCTTGTGGACCCCTTGTAACTCAGGATGTTCTATGACTCTATGATCTCCACTTCTGAGGTGACAGTGCCACTTTACACACCGAATTTACAACCACACAACCCTGGATATATGCACAGCACCAGTGATACACATCTTTCCAGAAGGAAAGAAGAAACAGCACATTCATCTCTGCCATAACACTGCAAACTGCTTTAAATAACAATGCCAGCATATGATGAATGAATTTCCTCACATTTCCAATTCCACACAGTTGTCTCAAAATAAGGACCATCAGCCACCACTTTTACTTTGACAAGGAGCACATCACTGAGGTTTTACAAGACCAGTACTTCTACATTATTCTCACTCAGCATCCAAAGTTCAGCTTGGAGGATAAGGAAAATGAGAGCAATGGCTAGTGACAGTAAGCCTTGACAGGGTCATGGGCTTTGCAACAGCTCCAACATGCAGGAGGGTGAAAGCATCACTCTCAAAGCAAAGGGACAGAGGAAAGAAATGAAGAAGGGGGAGAGGAAAGAAAAAGGAAAGGTTGATGGACAGTTGGACTTGTTGAGGGTGAAATCAATTAAAGTGCATCAAATCCAGAATTCATGCTTTTTCAAAGTGACAAATATGCACTGGAAACTGAGAAAGACTAGGGGAAAATAATGTCTTTGACCTCCCGGAGACCGGCTGTTCCTTCCGTCAGAGGAGCCAGAAGTGAAGTGAGATGCGTTCATGATAAATTGTAACAGCCAGGCAGCCACCTTAAAAAAGAACGAGGTGAAAAGGTTACAGAAGGGACCCAAAATGCGAAGAATTCAACCAAACATCAAGATAAATCAGCTCAGGCCCCTGTGTGTGCAGAGCCAGCCTTCACAGGGCTGCTGCAGCTCATCTCAATTTGTTAGCCTGGCCTGAAGTGTAAGAGACACACACAGCTTGTTTACAAAAGCTTTGAAAACATCCTTACAAAGGGCTGCCTCACCTCAGCCTGCCCAGGTGAGGGGACACCGTGATCACCCTGCCTGCCATCCCAGCTTAGAGCCTGTCAGACAGCTAGAAATTACTGGGATGCACACAAATATCCCAGCAATCTTGTGTTTTAGGAGAAAGCTTTCCAAGAGTTGGACACCTCTCTCCTACTAAAGCAAACATAAAATATTCACACTTCTGAAAGTTTCAAAGCCTTAGTATATCTTATTTTCCCTTGCACTTAGACAGAATTTCCTAGTTTTGATCTTCAAAGTGTGGTACACATATTTGTCTGGATGCTTCCACTAGTATGGAACTTTGGATTTTTTCCCTTATTTTTGTTAATAAACAACCAGAAATTACGAACTCTGATGATTACTCTCAAGCAGAATAGTTGAGTACAAAGCTAAAATATTTTAAAGACTTGATAACTATATGA
The DNA here is from genome assembly GCF_017590135.1 of Pyrgilauda ruficollis. NCBI lineage: Eukaryota > Metazoa > Chordata > Aves > Passeriformes > Passeridae > Pyrgilauda > Pyrgilauda ruficollis. The sequence continues at coordinate 4,642,630 of NW_024531043.1, forward strand.
TACATGCTAATAAAATATTTGAAGCATTGTGCCTTGCTGGGGATATATATGTTCAGTCCATTAAATGTCCAAGAAAATATGTCAGTGCAGGGCAAATGGAGCTCAACATTAAAAAATGACACAGTTCATTTGACAGTGATATTCTCCACACAAGGTAAGACTTAATTTTACTTTCACATAAGGTAAAGCTTCTCCAGCACTGCATCTAATGGTTTATATGAGCTCTAACAAAGGCAAAGCAGATTTTTGGGGAATATTTAGTGCAGTTCCGCACCTCCCACTCCCCCCTCAAATGCTCAAACTCTGACTGCAGAGTTCTCACTTTAGCCCAGGTGTTTGTGACACAGGGTCCCCCTTAAACTATTAATATGTATCAATGGGCACTTCCCCAGGTCTTCAAGCAAGAGCTGCTCAAATCTGAGTACTTCCAGACTGACCCTTGAGGAGGTCACTGACAAAGCCACGGTTTCTCTCCTGTCCTGAGCCTTTCCTGGCACTGACAGCACTGTAGGAAGTGATTTATACCAGAGATGCTCAGTTCACGCTGCTGACTGCTGCAGGGCAGCCTATTCAGGGGATCTACAGGAGATTCCCAACTGCAGCTCAGGTTTCCTCATGCCTGGGACCCTGGCTGGCACAGAGGCTTTGTTGTGGCCAGTGCCTGCACTGGGGACTGGGGTTTGGCTCGGTGCTGCTGCTGCTGGGAGAAGCTCAGCTCTCAAGTCCTGGCTGGCATCCTCACAGCTCTGCCTTCAGACAGCACTGGTGAGCATCTCACCAACTGCTCCTGACACACATGCCCACCCCACTGTTGTTGCATTTTTCCTCACGACAACCTTTCTGGATGGTCCCTTCCCCGAAACAGCATGATTCTCTCAGAGAGACACGAGTTCACATCGACAAATCCTTCCCGACACTGCCCTGAAGCACTTTCGCTATGATCAGCTATTCAGAGTGATGGGACACACTAGTTAGATCTCTCTGTGTGTTTATCAATCCCTTCTCAGCCATTTTCCTCTGTAAATCCGTCAAATCTTTTTCTTCAAGCTCTGTGGGAACAGTTAGGAGCTATCTCCTCAGAGGTGCCTGCCCTGCCACTTGGATTTCATCCCGCTCCTGGAGAAGTTGGATGTCAGCAATGGCCAGCACAGTGCAGACACAGCAGCAGCAGCACTGCTGCCAGTGCCCTTGGAGTGACAGGATGCACACCAAACACCTTTAAAAATCCCTTACAGATCCCCCTGTCCCTGGGCAGGAGACTGGGAGGAGTCGTCTTAAACTGGGACAGAGAAGGAAGAAAGGGAAAAGCACAGGGATGAAGTCAACTGAGTAAAAAGTCTGTAACACCCCAAAGCAAACACAGAATTTGTTCTGAGAGGAGCCAAGGCAGGAATCCAGCTACTCCACAGGATCTTACAGGATTTTAAGGACACAGGACTTAAAAGTGTATTGGACACAAAGCATACATTACATATCACACCTACATATTACATATCCACTGCAACCCTGCAATGAACACCACTGAAGCCACATACTGTCACCCATAGATTCAGACCTGACAAATGTCTTTTTATCCTCCCAGGGAACTTGAGCTTGAAAACCCACACATCTTTGCTTTAAACAGGGAGCATCAGCCAGTCTGTTTGCCTTACAGTGATGCTTGTAACCTTGGTGCAGGCAGTGATTTGCCAGCCAGCCTAGATGTGCCCAGATGCTGTCCTGTGGAACTGCCCTCTGCAGCTTACATGCACTTTGATTGTGCAGATCTGGGTCAGCACCCTGCATCCTGACAAACATCAAAGGAGAAGGCTTCTTTCTCCTCTCACCCCTGTCATCAGTTCAGCTGGTTATCAGTCCTGTTCTGCAGTCAAGGAATGCAGCACAAAGCAAGGATGGGACCTGCCTGCTTTGGGAATCAAGCCCTAATCACAAGATCCAGGTCCTCCACACCACCAACCAGGTGACACCATGTGCATAAGACTAAATTATGTAGCTTTTGGGGAGATACACCTGGTGGAGGGCTGACAAAATCTGTAGGTATCACCAGTTATATTTTCTCAATTGTACAGCATTCCTACTAGCAACAATCGAAAATTTAGGATAATCCCTAGTCTCCCATCAAGCTACCTATTCCAAAGGAGAGCTACAAGGATGGTGAAGAGTCTAGAGGAACGGCAGAAGTAATTTGGAATGCTCAGCTGGAGGAGATTAAGGGCAGAGCTCACTAGTGGCTGCAGCTCCTCCTGAGAGGCAGCTCTGATCTCTGCTCTCTGTGACCAGGGACAGGACCCAGGGAAAGGCTGGAGCTGTGTCAGGGAGATTTAGGTTGGATATCAGGAAAGGTTCTCCCCCAGAGGGTGCTGGGCACTGCCCAGGCTCCCCAGGGAATGGGCACAGCCCTGAGGGTGCCAGAGATCCAGGACTGCTAGGGCAATGCTCCCAGGGACAAAGTGGGATTGTTGGGATGTCTGTGCAGGGCCAGGGATTGGGCTGGGTGATCCCTGTGAAGCCCTTCCCACTGAGACTATTCCATGATCCTATTCCTTGCTTGCTCACCAGCCAGAAGAAGCACACAGGATCTGGGATCCTCCCCTTGGAGCCCTGCAGGGCAGGGCAGGGATCTCCCAGAGCTGGATCTCTTCATGCTGGATTTTATCAAGGGCACTGGATACAAGCAGAAAGACAAACATGGAGTTATAGAGAGGAAACCAACAGAACATTTTACCATCCAAAAAAGGGGTTCTGTCACTATGATTGAATAGTTTCTGCTCAGGCTTCTGATGTCTCCTGTCAGAAGAGGCAGATGAGAACAGACCACGTGGCAGGAACAGCTTCACTAAAATGATTCTGGTAACAGCAACCAGACAGCTCCATAGCCAACACATCCACAAGGGGAAAAAAACCCTCCAAGAGCCACAGAGCACTTGCTATTCTTCTAGGACTGAATCTGTGTCTTTTTCCAAAAACAGCTGCCATTTGACCATCAGCATTTTTAATTATTGGTTTTGTTGCCTCTCCCTAAATTACTCTCACAAAATCTTCAATTATAAAAGCATTTCAATTATTTTTTTCCATCTCCTCTGAATTCTTTTCCTGTTTTTGAGGACTTCAAGATAATTTGGTGCTGAAACACTTTGTGGTGAGTGACGGAGGGAGATAAAGTTTTTGCTTTTTAAAGGAAGAAAATAAAATAATCTTTTTTTAGCTACTGTTTCATTACAACTTGTTAAAAAATCGAACACTTTTTTTTTTTAAGAGAAAGAAGTAAACATGTAAACAGTAAAATGTGTCAAACCAACAGCTTCTCTTTGTTGATCCTTGACATTTGGCTTCATCACAACTGCTGCCACACAAAGCCAGGCTGCAACTCTTGGGCCATATCAATGGTAAAGCTTTAGTTTCAGAGGGATAATACAATTGAAAGGGGAAAAAAATCCCCCAACCAATGCTTTTCATCATTAAAGGATTGGCTCTGGAGAAGGACCAGATCTGAGACACTGTTTGGAGTCCAGCCACAGCATGCCATTAACACACACCACGTGCTCTGTGCACCTGAGTGCCCAGGGTTGATGTTTCCAGCCCAGAAGCTGGTCAGCGTCCTGCAGAAGCTGGTCAGTGTCCACCAAGTCATCACACAAAACAGGCTTCATTGTATAGAAGGGTCAGCTCCAGCCTCCCCTGGAAATCCCAAAATAGAATGTTTCTTGGGGATACCAGGATCTGATCCTAATCTGAACTCCAAAGCAGCACAGAGGAAGAGGTGGTAGATTTTACCATGAGTTTGTCTTTCCTGATCTCCAAGTGTTGTGTGCTGGTGAGTGAAATCCATCACCAAATGAAATAAGGCCATTTCCTCCAAACATAAATCCTGGAATTACTGGTGGGGAGGGGAGCTCAGTACAAGTGCTATAACACTGTGCCATGCACGTAATTCAGCTGGGGTAATTCACAGCTTTCCAACCTTTGGAAAACCTGACTCACAGAGATTTGTGAAGGACCTGAAGCTTTAGCCCCCTCCTCCTCCCCTCTGGTACAACTTCCTACACCAACCCTCTGGGACATTAAATCTTCCAGTTGCCATTTTCTCCAAGGCAGGGAGGATATGAATTTCATAACTCCTCAGCTGAGCTGCCATCAGAAGCCATGAAATACGACAGGAAACTAAGAGCATGGCCTGGCGAGCGCTGCGCACACAGCCACGAGAGCCCAGGACTGGACAAGCCATTAAGAGCAGCACACAGTGCCTGGAGCACAGGGCCATGGGGTGGGTGAGGGAGAGCACTGACACTTGAGCGGCTCAGAGAGGGATGAAATCAGAGCAGGACAGAGCCAGAGCCTGGGCTGAGGCTGGTCATGCACAGGAAAACCCGTGCTTAGCAAGGAGCCACTCTCTACATGTCTGACTTCAGGGGTTGTGGGGGGACTGGGCTGCCAGAAGGGCTGAAGGAGGAAACCAAACCCTGAATTCAGGCACGTAACAGCTACAGGACTAAACCACTGCCTGCTTCCCACTTGAACTTGTGCCTCTCTGCTAGGCCAAGGTGAGGGGAGACCTGGTGATGGCACAGCAGTGGCAGAGGCTGAGGCATCTCTGCCAGTGCAGATGTTTTTCCAGCAACCCACAGGTCACAAAGCCCAGCATGGATCACAACAGGAACAAAGCATTTCCAAAGAAAACAATCTGGCTGTGGAACAGCCTTCCAGAGGAAACTAGCCTGGCAATCCACCCCTGAAGGCACACTGCAAAGCTTTCCTCCTCCTACAAAGTATTTCATCACAAGCAAATACTTCACACAGATAGTCCTACCCCAAAGGACTGCATTTAGCCCCTTCTTTCATATACTCAACATGAATTTTAAAAAATCCCCAAGCATTTTTAATGAGTTAAACCAGTACCATACTTTCCCCTCATCACAGTTTTTACTCCCTAAAATAAGAGCTGAATAGATAACTCCCAGGAGGAATCAACACCTCTGCCAGACAATACTGGGGCCTTGAGCAAGCTGATCTAGTGGGTGACACCCCTGCCCATGGATGATCTCTGAGGTTCCATCCAACCCACACCGTTCTGTCATTTCTATGATTCTGTGACTGCTGCAGATGATCTGAAGAGCTAAGCTGGCCAGCACAGCACAGTGTTTTCCCCCTAGAGCTAGAAACCAAGAGGAGGAGATATTTTGCAGGGGTTGCAGAGTTGATACCACAAATGCACCCAACTGCTGTGGCCAACACACTTCAGCTAGCCAAGGCTTGCCACTGCAGTTGGAACAATCAATGGCTGGGGGAGCCTCTTTGTGCTTGTGCAATAACCTGGGTCATGCAGGAGGGAAAAACCAGTGTGAGTATCCATGACACACTGTAAAACAATCATGATATATTGCAACACAACTGGTCCAAAGCCTCTAGAAAAACCTTAGTAACACAAGTGAGGCTGCTTAGGCCAATAAGACCCTATGGGTGCACCCAGGCCCTGCCAATTTGTACTTAATTCCTGCTAATAGAAAGCACCTGAACATCATCATGGGCCTTCCAACTAAAGAAATTTTCTCATTTTTGTGAGGGGATTCAACTCTTGGACAACTGGAGTAAAAGGAAGGGATTACCTCAGAAGCCACATTTGCTGTTGTCTTCCCAAAGCCCAGGCTCCTGATCAACCCCCACTGTTGCCCAGGAGTTCAACCCTGGTAAAGAGGCTGAGTTTAAATTTGATGAGCCCTATGAACTGGCACAGCTGCAGAGGATGTGACATAATTGTGCACCTGAAATAACCTGACAACTTGTCCTTCAAGTCAAAATGTTCTTTGATACTTTACAGAGGCAAAATAGACCCAAACTGGACCTGGCAAAAGCACCTGACAAATGGTACTTGTGTGAAACCCTCCCAGATGATGGTGTAAGGCCAGAGGAGAGCCAAGCCCTGAGGACAAGGAGCACAAGGGGCAGGGATTTGTGTTCCTCACAAGGTGACAGCTCTCCAAACCCATCCCTGAACCCCCAGTCTGGCTGGGACACCATGGCCCATCTGAGCTGCAACCTCTGCTTTTGCACTTGCTCTTTGCTTTTCTCAGCTCTCAAGCTCAGGAGAGGAGTTAAGCACATAAATAAAAGAAATTGCCTTTTTACAATAAGCTTTTTCTTTCCTCCTTTCCCTTTACCATACAGTCACAGAATGGTTGGGCTGGAAGGGACCTTAAAAGACCACCCAGTTCCAACCCCCTGCTCCCTGCAGGCAGCTCCTTGGCACTTTGTGCTTTTCCTTGCCTTCTCTTCCCACTCCCCAGCAGCATCCTCCCCCCACCCTGCTGCCTGCTGTGGCAGCATTTCTGCCCCACAGAAGAGAATAAATACATCGAGGCTGTCAAAGCTCTGTTGTTTTGGCTGGGAGGAGGTGGTGCCCCCCTGCTGGGTGAGATTATTTCCCACTGGGATGGATGGCTCTCCCCTCACTGACAGCTCTCCAACAGGGAGCAATTCCTGTCCAGCCAGGAAGAGCAGGCAGCAAACGTGGCTAAGTGGTCCCTAGGACTGATGAGGGCAGGGAGGGAGGGCAGGAGCTCAGCCCTGCTCACAGCAGCCCTGCTCTGCTGCCTGAGGTGCTGCCAGGGACACAGCTGGGATCTCCCTGCTGGCCCTGCCTGGGATTCCCCAAGCAGGGGGTGGCAGTGAGAAATGGGGATCTAATATTCCTGCTCGAGTCTCAGGGCAAGTGTCAGCCTTAATCCTGCCCAGGCCTGACACCTGGAACCAGCAGCTCTCAGTGCCTAGATGTATTAGTGAATGGGAAATTCAGGAAGACATGAAGGTGGACAGGGAAAAACATCTCCCTTTGCCCTTGGGAACATGTGTTTTCCACAGGCCCTTCACACTCCCCAGGCAGCAAATGTTCTGGGCAAAAATGCATACAGAGCTGCACACTTGGCATAGATTTTGGGACAAGAGCTAGCAGGGAAGTGGCATTCACTTGGGAAATGGATTTCCTGGGGGGGAAAAAAAGGCATAAAGAAAAGGTTTGGCCTGTTTTCATTTCCCAAATCAGTCTCTGAAACATCCAGGTAAGCTGAGGAGCAGCCACCTGACCTGCAGGCCATCACCTCACCCCAGGAACCTGCCCTGGTGGTGCTGTGGGTTTGGGTTACGCCAGCTAAATTACCTTTAGATTCTTGGCTTTTTGAATTAAATACATAGAAAAGAGTAAAATGAGCATTGAGCTGCTGTGATGAGACTGAGCAGGATCACTATGAGTCATCTGGAGCTTCTCCACCTCTAGACCAGCCTCTTCAAAGACACTTAAGGGAATCAATTGCCCATATCCCACTCAAATCCTCTCTGTATGTGGTTTGTGAAGCTTTAAGCCCCTTTCCCACTCCCACAACCTCCATCCCTCACCTCTGAAGTCTCTCCAGTCCATTATTCTGGAGGCTGGTTCGTGAACAATGTGTTCACTTTCCGTACCGCCTAATGAAGATGTTCCTGGCCCTGAGCATTAGATCTACTGCACACTTAATGGAAAAAAATAGCTATTCTTACCATTGGTGGGTCAGATGAGTTTCTTGGCAGTGAGGGTGGTGCAGTTATGTGGACAATCAAACAAGCCAGTGCTTATTGACAATGCATTTTTGAGGAAATCATTGCTGTTTAAACTCTAATCACAGCAATACCTCATTTAAAAGCATAAAAGCTTTCACTCAGCAGACCTACCTTTTTTTTTAATAGCTAGACAATTAAATAAATCTCCTGACACTTAACCATCATTTACCCAACAGTCAGAAAATGGATTCAATGCCTTTGCATTAGTTAGATGATGATATTAGAGCAAAAATTGAACAAGTACAAGCAGGTGAAGGAAGATCTGGGAGGAGTGTGTGCTGCACTCTAGTATAACAGGGCAACTTCTGCAGGGGAGCAGGGGACTTTTTGGTGTACCCTTTTTCAGACACCGAGATAATTTTTAGCATTTGTGTGGTGTTTGTCGTGTTCTTGGGCGAAAAAAAAGAGTTGTTCCCTCTTTAGAGGCTGAAAACTGAAGTTCAGAACAATGCCACCCTGAAATTCTGTGTCTGGATCAGTAATTGAGTGTGGATGTGATGAGTTGTTCAAAAAGTAACCTTTCTACACTTAACCCTCAACCAATCTTTATTTTGTCAGCATTTCCATAAAACTGGTGCCTGAAAAGTTCAGAGTAAGAGTGGATTACAGCTCAAGAGGCAAAATAATCTGGGTTCTCATGCATTTTTGCTGGCATTTTAGGAAAGGCTGCATGATCTTACAGCACAGCCCCCAAACCAGCACTGAAACAACTGGGATTTACCCTGCATTGGTTTGAGCATCAGCTCCTGGCAGATCACAGACCTTTTATTACCCCTGATCCCAGTGGTGCTCTTAATTCCCACCTGTAGCACTTCTACCTCAGGTTCCTCAAGTGAAGAGCACGTCCTTCTGATGCCGTTATTCAGAAGCTGATGCTAAATACCTCCCAAATTTAGGGCCTTCTGCCTGCTGTCAGCTGCCAGTAGCAGTAATGGGAGTGTCTCCTTTTCAGATACAACAGCCATGATAGAAAATTCAATTCTTCCAAGCAGTGTTGGAGTTTGAAATGTATTATTATATATTCATTACCCTATGCTGAATTTTATGGGCTGCTTTATGATTCATGTTTCAGAAATAAAATATAAAATGGAAAGGAAGGCCCTTTATCCAGCCTCATTCCAGGCCCTAAATAACTGACAGCTACACAGACAGTTAATTGTTTCCTGATCTCTGCATACTCCGTTTTTAAAGAGATCCCCCAGGTAAATTTTATAGAGATGGATCTTTGTTTTTACCTCCCTCACACACCTCCTTTTGGCAGAAAAATATGGCTCCACAAAGGTGTTTATGAGGGGTGGAAAGAGTTAAGGCCTCCTCTTCCACTCCTCCCTCTTGATTGTTTTAATTGGCTGTTTGATGACCTGAGCAGCTCTTTGATGGGCATCACACAGGCTCTGCAGGAGGGACTGGAGCTTCCAGACCAGGGTCACCCTGGTTGGCACAGGGCCATCAATCAATGCCCGCAGGATGGATCCAGTGTGGCCCAAGAGCCCTGATGGACACAGAAAAACCCCCCTGGCCATAACCCCAGCAGCTCCAGAGGGGTCACTGGCCCCAGGGCTGGCAAACTTCAAACTGGGAAAAGTCAACCGTGAGCAAACAGCAAAACCCCCAAAACCAACACACAGGAACCGTCCTGTGAACCCACCAGACCCAAGGTGAGGCAGGGCAGAGACACGGGAGCCAACGAGGAAGAGGAGGAGCCCTTAAAGGGTGAAGTAGCACAGGTCTCTACCAGCAGGAGCTTCAGGCCTGGGCAGCCCCCAGAGAACAGTGGCAGCACCACAACAGGACAGCACAGTGACAAAAATGTGCTTTCCACAACACAGTGAATCAGGGCACAGATCTAAGGTAACACAGGACAGCACAGTGACACAAATGTGCTTTCCACAACAGAGGGAATCAGGGCACAGATCTAAGGTAACACCATGACAGTTCCTTTCTGAGAGTGTGGGCACTGTCATGGAGCTATAGGAATATCTGTGCTACTTAAAGAGCAGAAAGCATGGAAAAGCAGCTAAAGGAAGAAGGAAAAGTGGAAATATCTCTTTCTGGTGAGAATACTGGCTTACATTGGCCTCAACAGCTTTAAAAAATTACGGCTTTATGTGCTCCCTGGTGTGAGAGCTACACTAGCAATGGCTTCTTTCTCTTGGACAGACACACCAAACACCTCAAACTACTTGAGATCATCTGCTTCTGAATAGGGCATAAAGGAGGGGTGATAATCCAGGTAACCCTGCCAGCTCTAAGGTGTCAGTCACTTCAGAAGCAAGATTTTCTCCAGAAGCAGCTCCTGAAACACACGAGCACATCCCAGCAGTGGGAGCACACCCTGAAGTCAAGTCCCCGTTTCCCTGCTGCTCTGGAGACCAAGCAGGAGCTTCCTAAACTCTGCAGGCCACTTACCCCGGGGGCTGTGTGCTGGTTTCACACCCTCTGGCCTTGCCCCTGCCCTGGGCTGCACCTCCTCGTGTCGCTGCTCACGTCTCAGAGCTCAGAGGCTGCTCTGCTGCAAATATTTGCACACTCTGGGGGGAGGAACACAGTGCATGGCCCCCAGGGGCAGGCGGCTCCGTATTTATCCTGGAATGGCAAACAACACTGAGAGCAAAGAAGAGAAAAAGGCAGATAAGATAAAAGTGTGTTACCAGGTCTAACAACACAAAATCAACAAAGACCACAGCAAAAATTATCTGCAAAGACCAACAAATGCAGCAGCAAGAGATCTGGTGGAGGACATTGGATCACCCAGAGGACTGGTGAGACAGAGCTGCTTGGCTCTTGGAATGCCCAATATCAAGTCACAGGGAATCACTGTCAGTGGCTCAAGAAAATTGACATAAAAAGATGTTTTTATGGTCTTTGTCCTGCCCACACCATGAACCTGTAACTGCAACCAGCACCTTCATAATACAGAACTGAACCAAAGACTTCCCCACACGTGCTAACTCCAGAACAAGCCCCAGGCTGATGTGTGCCTGAAGAGTGGTGTGAAATGCTGCAGCAATTAATTCCTACTATGTCATGGGACTATTTCTCCCAGAAGATAGATTCACCCAGCTGTGAAGGTTTCCTCTGTCATTTAAGAAATATCCACATTTGCTGAAGTTTTAATTAATGTATGTGGTTAATTTATAAAGTGAAACGAAGTGTACTTGTTAGACAAACTGCATCATGATGAATCCAGAGGGGAAAAAGCAGAAAGGAGGTAGTAGGAGAACCACATGTGAAAACCATATGGAAGGGTGTTCCACCAGCTTGGAACCAGATGGAAGAAAACATTGTCCCTGGACACTGTACAGAGTCCTACTGATAACAGATGATAAATCATTCACTGAGTGTAAGCAGGAGAGTGAACATCACCACAGACCGAACTGTGCAGGGACAACAGGACCACGAGCTGGGGGACATTAGATAAAAGGACAGCATGAGAAGCTCAGATGTCACCCCCTCGTGTCGATCTAATCAGAGCCATTATCAGCGGGGACAGCCCGAAGAGCTGCAGAAAGGAACAAAGGCAGAGCAGCAGGGGAGGAATGCACTGAGGGAAACCACAACACAGCCCAGCCTGCAGTAATGAGAGGCTGAACAGGGGCAGGGGAGAGCTGTCTGCATGCTCACCCCTACAAAGGAGATATGAACTTAGTCCTGTCCCTGAGCTCTAACTTTTCTGCCAGCTCTGACAAGTCATTTAAGGTCACCTGAAGTCAAAGGGCATCCTCCCATTCACTCCAAAGCACTGCTGCCTTCTCCACCACACTGCATTTCCCAGGGAGCCAAAATCCTTCCACACTCCTGCTCCACTTGAGGATTCTCTGTGACAGCATCTCTCTTCTCAGGGAGGACAACTGCTCCTGACACAAGAGGACTCCAGGTTTGACTGGGTCAGAAGACAGGACAGCACAATAGGCAGAGGTGGCACAGAGAAGTAGATTAGACAGAAGGTGGCTGTGCTTAATGATCAATAATTTATTCATAGCCATCAGTATCAAAAAGCACAGCTGCCTGCAGGAGTCCTGCTCGAGATAACTGGCCTGGTACAATGCCATGGAGCAGCAGATTCCAGACTGACAAACAGTTAAAGCTTTCCATCCAGCTGTTTATGGCCCCTGAGGTCATTCCCAATCACAGCTCCTCTGCTCTTGCCAGTCTCTTCATTTCTTTGGTCACAGGGAATTTTCCTATGGGGAGGAGGGAAGCCTAATAATAAACATCACTACTTCATTATCTCTGTGAGCACCAAATGACTGCTTGCCTTAAAAAAGGCCTGAAATCTCTCTTGCTAGTACAGTGAAATGTTTTTAAGTGGTAGAAGCCTCTGTAACAGACCCCAGAGCAGGACGGGTCACTGTGCACAGAGATACACACAGACAAGGAAGCTGACCAAAACACATGCATGCAGGACCACCAAGGATGACCCTAAATTAGACCACCCAGTCACTTTGCTGGCCCTGTTTTGAGGAGCCAGAATCTCTGAGTATAAAATGGTGTCCGCACGCGGGTTCCTTGGCCTGCGTTTTAGACCATCACATATCTCCAGTGACTTCCTGCCACTGACCCTCACAATAAATCATTCCAGCCAGCCTCCCTCCCTCCTGGCAACATCCTGTTCCTTCCTCAAAAATCCTCCCACTCACAATTCCAAAGTTTGATATCAATCTTAAATAAATGCCTGGGCTGCATTCCCTGAGCCACCTTATCTCCTGCCTCTCCAGGATGCTGCAGTTCAACAAGCACATGCAGAAGCCCCTTAGGCCTTGCTAACTTTACTTCCATGCTTATGTCCTCTTTCTTTTCCCCATATTTTCTCACAGGGAAGGGAAGTGATCTTTAGGAGAATGTACACTGCAGTACAGCCATGTGCTGTGACTTCTGAGGGGGGAAAGTGATAGCCCAGAAAAGAGACAGTGCTGCAATTTTCTGTACAAAATATGGTGAGAAGAGAGTCCATGGCAGAGGTTTTTCTTCATTGTCTCCCTTGCTCTGGCTTCCCTCACTTCACAGTTTAGGTGAAGGAAAACTCTGTCTATACATCTCCCCACCAGAGTCCCATCTTCAGCACCAAACAGACGGGGACCAGCTGCCTCCATCTGAACCTTCCCATTTCCATCCAAAGCCCAGCTTGGATGAGGGTGAAAGCACCAGCCTTCACTGCTCAGATCACCACCACTGCAGAACCTACAGCAGGTCAGCCAGCCCAGGGTCTCCCAGTCCCATATTTCAGCTGAACAATTGAACTAGGCAGGATGAATCCAGGCCCTGACACCAGTTATGTTTCTGAAAGACCAAAGAATAATGTGCAGTCAAAAGAAACCACACTGGCCCCTTGATCTAGCAATGTCAGTGAAGCTGGTTCATGTTGGACTTAATTTAATTTTCATTTAGGTACTCTTTCCCCATATATTTAATAATTTTGTCAATTCTGTAACCCTTTCTCTCACTGATTTTACCCCCCACCCTCAAAACCTTGCAACTGGCAGGTTAGACTCCTTCCAAAGAATGGTTTCACAAACATCAACGAGATTTGCCTGCTTAAATGTCACACTTACAAGGTGATATTGGTGCTTACCTGCTTGCCTATTTTTCTTCTTATCTTCCTCTGCTCTACCCTCATCTTTCCTTGTCTTTAAGGGCACCAACATGCCCTGATCATCTAATTCAACTTCCTGGAGTCCATTTCAATGAGGATCTGTTTCTGGCTGAGGAAGAATTCCTTGGGTGTCCTCAGACTCGCATCTCTTTTTTAAAAATGTAAGTGTAACTAATTCATTAGCAATTCACTTGATAGTGAGCCAAGGATCATCTCTGAGAAAAACAGCAGCGACCTAGCAGATTTCCAAGTCAGAAGGAAAAGCTGGAGGAAAAGCAAAGAAAACAGGCTTTAATCAGAAAAACCAAAGTGGGGAGAATAAGATGGTATGGCAGGCTCCTAAAATGCCCTCAGAGTTTCTAAAGTAATCTTATTCCAGCACATGAGTCCCAGAGATGCCCTCCCTCTCCTTATCATCCCACTCACTCAACCACGGCACCGACATATGTACTTAGCAGCAGTTATCAGCAGTGGCACAGAAATAAATGGCAGGTATCAAAGAATCAAGGTCGTCAACTCATCATGAATATTTCAGAGAAAAAGCAACATGAAAAGCTCCAGTGTCCCAGGCTCTCAGATTTCCAGCAGAAGGAAAAAAGCACAAACCACACACACACACACACACAGAGACGGGGCCGCTGGCTCGGCCATCACATGCACGGAGCTCATTTCAAGGCAGTACCACATATGTTACAAGACAATCTGTCACATTTTAAAAATATATAAATATATATTAGATATCTCCTCTGTATAATGTGCAAACTCTAAGCAGCTGGCAAGAGGGCAGTGGTGATTTAATGCAAGAAAACTGTGCTTTGCTGAAGGGGCTGGGGACGGGGAGCGCGGGCTGTAACGAGAAGCCTCTTTGACAAAGGCGCAGAGTGGCATCTTTTCACACAATTATATGTGGGTCACATTAACCTCTGCTGGGCAGGATTCCCCTGAGCTGCCTCTGTCTGTGTCACTGGGAAGAAATCTGAGATTCCTCTCTCCATCTCCTGGTTTTTCTCACAGCATTGGGCATTGCAGGGAAAGGATGGATAGGGAATTGGGGTTCCCACTGCCAGCACAAGTTTCCCACTGAGCTCTGGAGCAAACTCCACACTTCAGGGCCCAGCAGTCCCACTAATGAGATATGTTAATCAAGGGAGAGATCTAAGATTTCCAGCTGTGTCATTATAACATATATATATATACACATTACTATTTATAACCAAAGAAACTCTGCTAAGATGCCCTTCCTACTTGTATGCCAGATAGTGATGGGAACTATTTGAAATTTGCTCTGTGGATGTGGATTGAAGACAGACACACTTTTTTTCACAGGCTTTGGAGGTTCCAATTTTCTCCTGTCAAGTACAACTCAAATTTTCAAAGGCAAATTTTATCAAAATTGTCATAATTTATTAAACAAAATAAATATTTCTTTAACCAAATCATTTGGGTATTCCACTGTTCTGGGTTAGCTTGGTTTTTTTCAGTCTTTGCAGAGAACTTATTTATCAGGCAACTCCATTTCTGGGAATGGGGTGACAAATTTCCAGTAAGAATAATATCCCACTTTTTAGTGCCACAAAAATCTGTTTTCTACAGACATTTTTTTTTTTTTCCAGGCACCTCACCATATTCTTCTCTGGGCTCGGCTGGTTTGATGTGGTCTATAGCAAATGAACTTTATGTTCCATGGCAAACTGGATTTAAAGGACAAGATCTTCTAAATTTGAGAAAGTCACCGTGGAAACGCAGCTTTCACTTATAATAAAACAGGTTCTTTCTCAATGAACTCCTTCTGGAAATGAAGGAAACATTCCTTGCAGTGACAACTGATACTTACACTGTCATTCAACTCCAGTCCTTGTGCTCCTTCACACATCTCCAGTCCCAGTGGGCTGCAGGTTTTGAACTTGCAGGACACAGTAGCTGGGAAGCCTTTGAAGACGGCTGGAGGCTGGGAGATAAGGACACAAATGGGAAGTGCCTGCCAGGACACCTAAAAGCAAAGATTAAACCTGACAATTTGAAAGGTATTTGAACATTTTTCACATGTTGAGTTCAGCTGCAGACCATGGGCTGATATTAAAGTACACTGGGGCATTCCCAGCACCAGTAATTGCTACTCACCTTTCACCCTCTGCTGCTCATTTCCTCTCCTTGCCAAAGTGCTCTTTCCACTCACTTGTGCCAGGAAAACTCACTGTGACCAAGCACTGAACCAGACAGAGGAACTTTCCTGCTTTAAACAAACAAACAAACAAACAAAAAAACCAAACACATGAAACCTTTTTTCCCCTTTTCCAAGCTGGATGGCTCCTCCCACCTGGTTCCCAACCACAGGAGTGGCTGTGCCAGAAGAGCAGCAGGAACAAGAGGCCAGGAGACAACAGTGTCTTAAACCAATGTTACCACCAAGCAATTTGTAATATCAAACCACAGGCTAAATCTCAACTAAAAGCTTTTCGGGTTCAGAGTGAACACCTCTATTAAGATGAATTAAGCAATTCACAGTGTCCAGAGCTGCAATTTAAAATGGAGTTTAAATCTTTATTTTCAACACTCATCCCTGTAGTGAAAATGGCCTGAAAGAAACCAGCTCAGAAAACCATTAATTCCAGGTTTCTGTTAGAAGAGGGTTTGTGCATATTCATTCTGGTTAATACAAAAGACTCTCTGCACTGCAGTCACTGCCACAGGGACTCCACTACACTGCAGTAACACCAGAACTACCTTAAAATTCATCAGTGCAAGTCCTGATAACCATCTAGACTCAACAGCACAGGCTTAGCATGGGCTAATTTGTCCTGACAAGATTATTTGCAAATTAGGTGAGGAGGTCAGACAGCTGCCACATAACCAGATAAAAATGTAGTAAACAATGGCTCCAAGTTTATGCCCTACCTATTCCTTATGTGTTTTTCACTTCACGTGCCCCGTCAGCACCAGGTTTCACCCACTCTTAGGCCCAGTTTCAGCCAGGATGTGTTTAAATCCCTTGCCCAGGCTGGTTTGCAGGTGTGTGCTCACCTGGGCTGGGTGCCTTTCAGCTGGGAGATGTAAAATAGATCCTCAGCTGGGAAGACTCCAGTGTGGTGAGGGAGAAACTGGATCAATGGATTTAATCATGGGTAAAACCAAGGAGGATGAGAGCAGGTTTTGCCTTGAACTAACAAAATAAGTGGTTTCTAGTGGTTTATGCATAGTAAGTCGGTGCTAGATGTAAGATCCTGCCCCATCTGGAGGGCTAAACATCAGAAGATGTTACTGTGAGAACAGTTTTGGATCCCAATCAGAACATCCTCCTCCATTAACTCTGCAGAGGATCTGTCTGTGCTGTCATGCGGAGGCAGGAGCTGCCTGTCAGGGGAATGAGCAGAGGATGAGGGATTTCCCACGCACAAGGATCCAAACCCCATGGACTCACATGAACCCGTTCCAGATGTCCCAGCTGTCTGTAGTGACACGTGGCACGAGCATGCCCAGATGACACAAGGGGCTGGAGGAAGGCTCTTGCTTGTCTCTCATTCTTGGTTTCACAGTCTGTTTGGAAAACACAGTGCTGGAGTTTAGTCTCTGCTCAGTACTAACACAAGGAGGATTGCCTGGTTTGGGCCATGGCATTCCCCATGGAAAACAAGAAAAGGGTAGGATCCCCTAAATCCTATATGGATATAGGAACGGCATCTGAGCACTGTACAGCCACATCCCAGACAGGCCCCACAGGGCAGTGAGTGCACACAGGGCTCAAGGGCAGCCTGGGCAAACCCTGTGTCACCTTCCAGAACTGTCCTAAGAGGCAAACTCCTTAGAACAAGCATCAGAGATGCCACTGGACCAAAAATCAATGCAGCTCGATACTGACCTCTACCAAAAGCCATGTGTGAAGGAGAACATGACACTGAGATCTTCCCAGGACTGACCTTCCCCTGTTCTACCTGGTCTTCCTGCTCTTCCATTACAGTAACTTGCTTAATGACTTCCTCCATCAGGTGGCCAGCACAGCCATCCATGGAGCCACTCTCTGGTTACACTCCTAAATGTACTTTCAACATATTTGTGCCTTTGGCCACTGGATTCCCTGGCAGTGCCTTCTGCAACCTCTTCAGCCATTCAGGTCACAACTTCCTTCCTTTTATTTGTTCCAGACTCATTTCCTGAAGCGTTCTGCCTGTCCTCCTGACTCCAAAACCTCTTTGGAAGAGCTATTCAGGAAACTTTTCTGTGCAATTTCATTGGGAAAGAGCAATTAAGTTAAAGTGAAATTTCTTACAAAAAGAACTCTATTCTTAGTTTAAAAACCAGTATGTTCTCAGGACTTGCACAAGGTTTCTTCTGCCTCTTCACTCCATGCCTTGTTTTTAGGGTTACCTGAGTATCAGGTACCCAGAGTTTCACCCTCCATGCAAGCATTTAACTATGGGCACAAACCTGAATGTTCCTGTGTCTAATTCTGACCCAGGTAGATGGATGCAGCACAGATCTCTTCACCTGATCCAATATCATCAGAAAACCCTTAAAGTCAGCAATGAGAAATTCCCAAGACATGATTCAGTTTGTCCTGAAGTGAATCACTAAGCTGGAACATGGATGAGTGAATCGTAAATATCTCCAGTGTAAATCAAACTCACTTAAAAGGAATCATGCCTTCTGTCTTTGCTGAGATTCCTTGTGACCACAAGGGAACATCACGCACTCCCACTTGTTCCTTCTCATTTTGGGAGCTTTAAAGGAGTGAATATTCTCCTTTCATTATCCTTAGTTTTGATGGCACTGTCTTTGACTTTCCTTCTTTTTCCTTTCCCCGTTGAATGGTCTTGTTTTCCACCAATTCCATCAGCTCACAAAGCTATCACCCAGCAGTTCTGAAAGTAGTCCTCTTGTCCCAGAAGAGAGTCTTCTAACACTGCTTTATCCTCTCCAGAAACCCTTTGTGAAAATCCACTAGAGATGTTCTCAGATGGCTGAAATTAATTAGACTGAAATGACAAGTAGTGTGTTGTCTGTACACAACAAAACTTTCAGGTGCCTCCAAAATTAATTCAATTTTTTGGCATGAACATGACCTACCAGCACCAAAACATAACAATCCTCACAAATAAGAAACCAAATCAAAGCTGTGAAAATTTTTTTCAACCACTTCAGGCACAAGCCTTTCTTAAATGTTGTCATATGAGCAACTTTTGTTTTTGGAGTTTCAAAAGGATATGGGGAAAACAAGGTGGTAGGATCTGGGGCTCTCCCTCAGAACAACCCATGGCCTTCCTCCATCTCATGTGTCTCATCTGAGCTCCAAACACATTGCTCTGCTCAGTGGCCTGGGGATGGGGCAGTCAGAAGTCATTTAGGACAAAATTATTTGCAACCCTTAGAGAAATTCTAAAAGCTTTTTAGATAAAGAGCTGAATTGGCTTTTGTCTGAGCAACTCTGATGTATAAAGGGCAGCCTCCTCAGCAGGTGACATAACCCAGATGCCACAGTGACTTGACACTGACTTTACAGCACTCTAGAGAGAGGAAGCAACTTCCCCTTGATCAGGCAACACCCAGGACCTCTCCTGCATCATTGAACACTCTGAAATGCCCCATCCTGCCTACTGCCCCCAGACAAAATGAAATGTTGTCCCCTGTGCACCATTCATCAAAGCCAGGCCCCATAATTAATGGCCCCATTTGTTCAGGGGATTTCAACAGGTACTGAAACCCAAAGCATCAAAGCATGGATGGTCTCATCCTGCTCTGGCAGATATAAATGTGCCAGGGAGACTTTGTGTCACTCAGGAATTGCTGTCCCTCTGAAAAGGGTGTTAAGGCCTTTCAGAGCACTGAGATCCTGTAAACCAGGTCATCAGTCCCAGCATGGATGATCCTAAGAGAGCTCTGTTACTTGAGGGGACCATGAGTTTGGTCTTGTTGGGCAAGATTTTTGGCTGGAATTGTCTTCAGAAAAAATGCGAACAGCCACAATTAAAACAAAGTCCCCAACATCCCACCCAGCTTATTCCATGACTCTGTGAAATCAGGAGCAGTGAGGTAGAAAGCAGCCTGGTCCTGCTGCCTTCTCCTTTGGCAACACTTCCCACCAGGCAGCAGAAACCAGGGAGTGGGTGTTGTGAAGAGGCTGCTGCCCACCTCAGAGATTCAGTCCAGACCTTACAAGGCCAGCAACACAGGACCTACAGAAACCTTTTCTCCCACCACTGCCCCCACAATGGCTCAGTCCAGCACAAGATCTCAACCTCCTTCTTAAAACTCATCAGCTCCCCTGCAACAATTTTTTGGGGCCTGTGGTTTTTCAGTGGAATTTAAAGAACAAAAACCTTGGATCATTACATCATAGCTCCAGTAATGTCTAGGAACATTTTACATTTGATAAAATCTCCCCAGATTACCTTCTGAAAGCCTTGTGGCACGGCTGGGAACGCAGGAATGATGTAAGAAACCACTGAATAACTCAGAGAGCAACTCCTCACATCTCTAGCAGAGAAACTTGGGAGAAGCATCACTCCTCCTTCAAGGGAACCTGGCAATTAGCTGAAGCCAAGGAGCTGCTGTGCCTACGGACAGACAGGAAGAATGACCTGGAGTTAACACATGCTTAGCCTCACTTGGCAGGAATTCTGAGTTCAGGGTTGTCCAAGTGCCTACTCCCTGCCCCTCCGTAGCCATCCCTCCCTGTCACATTTTCCTCTGGGTATATTTTCTCACCTCCTGTGGTGTGGTTTGGAATCTCTGGGGAAAGAAGGTGAAAGGTTTGGATTTGTACAGAGTCAGCCTCTGCTCTCAGTCCTGGTTCTTTAAAAACAGGGGAATCTTTCTAAAAGTGGGGACTCACACCTGGAGCTTGGCTATAGGGGTGCTAGAGGGGATGGGCAGAGGGGTATCCCTTCCAAATATGCACAAATGTCACTTCTGTCAAAAGTAAATATAGTATGATAAAATAATAATAATAATAATAATAATAATAATAATAATAATAACAACAACAACACTAAGAACAACAATAATGATAAACAACACAGGCAAAACACTGGGAGATGAAAACTGCCAAGCCATGCAGGGAGAACCTGAGGTGAACTTTTCAAAGAAACCACGAGTTTAAAGGGAAACTCTGTTTCATTCTCCCTTCAGGAGACAAACAATTCTGTAAATTCCTGCTAACTGGCTAAGCCCTGGGCTTTCGTGGAGTTCTGTACCTCTCAGACACCTTGTGGACCTCCAATCTTCATGCAAAGCCATGTAAGCACAACTTGTGTATTGAACAATGCAAGGATGGGCACAACACAACCTAAAATCCTGACCTCAGGTGACTTCTCCCATGTCACTCCAGTCAAAGACAAACTGAGACACAATAACCAAGAATTCTGATTCCCAGACTGTACTTATAACCATGAGTTCATGCTGCTTCTCATCAGAGCAGTGTCACCATGAGACTTTTATTCAGCTGAGAAAACAGAAGTGACAGCAGCTCTTGGTTGGGGTTGGCCCCTGAGCTTCCCTTGTCACACCATAATTGGCTACACTGCTTTAGTGCAATTGGGGTGTTTCACTCACAAGTGTGTTTGGGTGGTTAATTCAAAGATTAAGTCTCAAAAGCAGAGAATACAACAATGCTACAATTCGTAAGAATTAGATATTTATCTTAACTAAGGGACTCGCCCCTTTTACTTGCTTTCTGCTACAGACTTAACAAAAGTTTTTATTTTTGCCTGGAACACTCAAAGGAGTTGGAGCTTCTCTTGTAAGCACAAGAGTCAAGGAGAGTACCAGCCCCAAAGAGCTGAGTGCCCAAACCAAGCAATAGGTAAGAAACAAAATCAATACTAGCACAAGGTCCTTCTCCTTATAAACCAGGAGATGAACCATGGGGAGATGACATGACCTGCCTGGGATCATTTCAGCTAGAATAGAGCTTCCAGCCTGGGTAATGGCTCAATCAGAAGACCACCCTTCCTCCCGAACAGGAGGTCTGAACCTGAATAGCCTGGCAAAGGAGGGATTACATGGTTCACATAGCTGAAGGTTTCTAGACAACCTGAGGCTTTGTCCCCTCCACACCCTGGCACAGGACCTTTGTCAAAGCAGCTGAAGAGAAATGCCCCAGTCTGGTGCTGTTCCCAGTGGTCCATCTGCAAGCTTAGGTTCTGATTTCCTGGTCGGTGCTTTCCTTTAGAACTGGAATCCAATTTACAAAACCTTTAATTTTAAACTTTCTCATCACTGACTTAATAAAAGTAAATGACAGGTAATGGTCCCAGAAGCCAGGACCCATTAGATCTTTCTCAACACTAATAAAGGCTGATCAGACGCTTGTGCGCTCCTTTTCCAGCTCACAGAAACCCAGCTCCCCAAGGACTCTGCAGTGGGGAGAGAAACAGGAAACCAACCCTCTCACAGGCAAGGGAAAAAGGGAGAGAAAAGGGAGGGGGAAATAAAAATAAATAAACCCATGTGAATGTGAACACTTAGAGCTGGAAATGGGCAGGAGGATGGGCGCGGGTAACGCCTGCGCTCTTGCCGGGGTTCATGTGGGGCCCACGTGCTCGCTCCATTTCCCCAGCAGGGCACTGCGGGCTCTGCGAGGCGCTACAGGCGTCGTGGCTGCACGGAGCATGGAGCAAACCGGCTCTGATTTCTGCCCAAAGGCATCAGTGTCAGACCGGTTGGGATGTCAGCTCGGCACAATGTCAAGGCAGCAGTCACGGTGTGCTGTCACAAAGAGAAATAGATATCATTTCAAACACACAGCTCTGGAGAGAGGAGGGAGAGGCAGGAAAGAGAATCCCATAATGCACTTTTATGGGGGGGAGAGAGGGACAGGAGCTTAACTCTGTTTTGGCCACATGAGAGGAGGCACAAGTAGAGGATGCTCTAAGTCTTCCTGCCAATGCATCACCAGGCTGAGAGGGCAGATGGGTACTCCAGAAAGGAGCCACCTTCTCCTCCTTTCTGGAGGAGAATAGAGAATTTCCTCTATTCTATTTACTTTTGGTTAGAGGAAAAGGAAACTTGGCCAGCACAAAGCTTTAGTCTTCACTTCTAGCACAAAAGGGAATGACAGTGGTCACAATGACCAGGACTTCTGTCCTCCTCAGGTTACACCTCCAGACTTTATTGGTAGAAGAGACTTTAAACCCAACCTCATTCCTACCCCAACTGCCTCAGTAAAAGCCAGGCCTTACAGTCTTCCCATCCCAGATCTAAAGCAATCCTGGCCCCATAGTGCAGGACACCCTCTCCCAAGGAAGGATGCTTGTTACACCCATATCTTCCTCTCTACAGAAGCCAGCAAGGTGAGTTAGGCATTTTTTGGAGATGCTCTACCTCATCTACCTCATATCCAGGTGACAGAAGGCAACTGTGGTACAGTCATGATTGGAAAGCTCAGCATCAGACTCTCCTTGCTCTCCTTCACTACAAGACCATGCTGGGGCAGCTCCTCACCCGTTCCTTTTCTGTTTGTCAATATTGTCTGGCTTTTGCTTTTGTTTCACTGCTCTTCAGCATGGAATTGCCTCTGCCATGACTTCTCTTTCCCATACCTCACTTCTTCCACATTGATTTTCTGTCCTTCCATGGTCTCAAAGATATTTGCCAGCCAGTGCACCCAGATGGAGGGAAAAGGAGAGTTGTAGGGGAGAGAAAGTCTTCACCTCAATTTTCGTGGTTTGAACAGATACAATTTCATGAGATACCTGCCAGGAGTTCTGCCCACAACAAAAAGTGACAGAACCACTACATTCCCGTTGTGTTCATGTAGGTTTAAGTAACCATATTTCCATATTTTTAAAGCAAGAAACACTTTTCAAGTAACACCTTCCAGTGTTACAAAAATGCCATCCAAGAGTATATGTATTTTAATGAAAGGGAAGGGGATGGAGTTAATTTTTGAGAGGAACATGACATTATCCAGAACTGATCATTCCTTGTTCTCTGTAGATCACTCACTTCCTGCCCACTTGCACAGAGGGAACAGCACCAAGGAATCTCAGGCTTCTTCTTTGAGGGCATCTTCATGGAAACCTGGAAGACAACACAGCAAGATGATCTCTTATCCCACCACTGATGTCTGTGTAACTTTTTTGATACACCAAGCCTGAATCACAGAAAGCCCTGGAGCCTGTTGCAATATAATTAATGTGATAGGAAATCTTGTACTGGAGCACAGCCAGGATTCTCATCACACTCAAGCCTCACTCAGTAACCACTGGACTTTCCATTCCTCCCTCAGCCACCCACCTTATTTGTCTCTGCTTCCCAATTCCTCTGAAGCACCTTTTAAACCCTATTGACATGATTGTTAGCTGTAGTAGCACACGGGGTTTAGGAAGAACTCTGTCTGGAGCAAATTCCTTGCCTGTTGGCTCATCTCTAGCCTAAATCCAGGCTCTCTTATCCCTGCACATGACACTTGCTCACATAGCCTTGAAACCTCGCACTTCCCTACTCCCTTCAGACATTTTTACACTTAAAGTGGTTCCTCCTTCCTCACCCCTGTTCTTTTCCTCCCAAATCTGGCTTTCCAAACAAAATTCTTTCAGCTTTTCTGAACGAGGAGAAATCTCCCAAGACTCTGCTTTACCCTGGTTATACTCTAGCTGTGCTCTGGATCTCTGTCTGATAATAAGGTGCATACACTGTGTATTACAGCTGTAGAAAGAAGGGGGATTTATACATATGGCCTCTTCTAAGTGTAATACACAGGCCTGGATCCTCTCCCAACATCTGCTCCTAGTCTGGACCAAAGGAATGAGAGATGCTACAAGGTTTGTAACTTGTGTAAGAAAGATCTCATGAAGAATTGCAATGGCACAGTCCTAACCCATGGGAGATGGATATGGACAGCCTCTTGGAATGTGGTGTAGCCTCTACACGGCTGCTTCATCTTGCAGTTGAGCTTTTTCACCTCACTCCTTACTTTAGCAAACAGCAAATAGCATTTGTATTGTTTCTTACTGTACCACTGTGCTGGACAGACAAAAATATCTGTGGCTTATAACAGATTCGTAAAGACACTTGTGCCACATCCATAAAACAAACTGAGAGCAGAGTGAAGAAGTTGATGTCTTGGTGTTTGGGGTTACACATCTGTTTATCTGAGTATTTCCTTACTCTTTTTGGGAAAAGTCAACTACTACTTCTGTTTATTTCTATCTCCTGGCCACCAATGCGTTACACCAGGCTGTCACCCCAAGCAGGGTGTTGGTTCAGTTCATCTAAAATCTGTGTCCATAGGGAAACCTAAGCAATGCCTTGTTGCCAGCTTTGGTTTAACCTGGCTCTGAAGTAACCCAGCCCCTTTCACTAGTTACACTTCTCTGTACCCAGTTTTTAATGATTTCTATTCCTTACAAGAACACAAATCTAACTGTGAATTTTCTCATTCTCCATGAAAGGCCCTTTACTTAGATAAACCCAAAGGACTGTTGGGCTTTGTATCCATGGCTGGGGCAGATCATATTTTAGGCCAGAAGTCCATGGTAAATTCCTGAGGTCTGTTAGAACACTTGTTTCGCCAGGATAAGATAAAAATACAAGGTCTATGATATGACCACGAGTTTCACAACAACCAAACCCAGAAAATCTCTTAGACCTCAGTACCCACAGGAATCCTGAATACCAGCCCAGTGCATCTCAGGTAAGGTGTCCAAAAGTCAGGGTTACTCTAAACCTGTAACTGAAGCGTTTGAATAACTGTCTAATGCTGCTGGAGCTTTATCTGTGCTTGGCTTCCCTGGATATGCCTTTTTGTCCATGGTTTTGTCCTCATGGGATTTCAGTGCTTCAGACACTCTACCAGGATTTCACCTTGTTGGAGCAGTATCTGTGGTTGGACCAAGAGTCCAAGCAAAACCCTCACAAATAGTAAATCTGAGATGTCAGAGATGCACTGGGGTTCCTGGGTGGGAAAAGAGCAGCCCTCACCTCCAATATGCTTATGCAGGAGAGAATCCAAGGACAGCAGGACATGGTTCATAAATATCACTGATCTTTAAACCAGCCATTTCTCAGGCTGGGTATTTAATTTGTCATCAAAAATATGGGTCAAAAAAGGTGGTTCTGTCTCAAATGGAGAAGAGCTCAGTTGCTGTCTTGATCCTGCCATCACCTCTCTTTTACACTGACAGCAAATTGTTCCATTGCCAGGCCTCAGCTCCCGAGCTGTAAAAGGGACACAACAGGTACCAGCCTCTCTCTCCTCCTCTGCTCCTCTCCACATTCACTGTGCTGTTAATTCAAGCATTTCTCAGACCAAACCAGCTCAGACACAGTGCAATTACTTCAGCTGGGCTCTTACAGGAGTGGCAAATCATAAATAGTAACAGGGGAGCTGTTTGTCCCAACAAATTGAAAACAAAAGACGAGATGTTGTAATTTGGATGAATGTATTCCAACTCTCACCCTCCGTGACAGGGCTTTGGGAGAGCTGTGCAGCACATGCACGCTACAGCTGGGTTTGGGGATGGGAAGCATGGCCCTGGGAAGAGCAGCTTTGCAGTGAATATTAGCAGCAGAATCTCCCTGGTTGTTACAAGCTGTGAGCTCCCCTTAAACTACCATTTAATTAGGGAATAGCACATCTCTTAGCAAGCCCCCTTCCTGTTCCCCTCCTGCGACTTTCCTTCTTGAGCTCCCAGGACTCTTTAATCAGGCAAAGCTTTCAAAGGAGCAGAAGCATGGCCAGATGGCCCAGCCAAACTGAGCTTGCCAAAGGAGAAAATTTGGGATGCACATGTGTCCCCTCAAAACAAGTCTAACTGTGGGTATTGAGGTGAAGGCTGAGGAAAGGCTGAGAGCCTGGGCTGCTCCCTCCCAGAGCCCAGTCCCAGCCCCGACAGACACTTCTCCTTCCCCCTGCTCCCTGTCCCTTCAAACCACACAACACTGTCATTGTTCAGACGGCAGCTTCACAGCAAAAGGTGACTGTCACAGCCCTCAGCTGGAACTGGCTGCAGTTCAGATTTCAAAGCCCACAGCAAGGTTTTTTTCACAGCAGCTTTTCTGCTGGGAGCACACTGACAAGCTCCTACCTCTCTTGTGCCAGGCCCTAATAAAATCACCAGTCACCCAGGAGCTCCTCCAGAGCAGCCCAAGGGACTGCAAGGGCAGCAGAACAGATGCCCTGCAAATCCCAGGAATCCTGTGGTGTTTAGCAGGACTCTCAGCCCTGTTCCTGCCACTCAGCTGGATCAGCTCCAGGCACTCAGGGTTCACACTGGATTTACTCCAGATTAAATGACAATATAATAGTTGATGTGTCTCTATACTTTGGTTTGAAACCCTACAATTAAAAGGATACAGGGACACAGCAATTTCCTTGTGAATCAGACCTGTGGGCCCGTTAGAGCAGGATTCTACCCATTACACTGCTGAGTGCAGGGGTGACAACACACTCCTCTCTGCTCTGCTATTTCAGAAATTGCTGCTTTGAGGAGGATGAAAAAGAAAATCTGGACAGTCGGGAGTAAAGAAGAAGCAAATTCTGCTCAGAGAAACAAGGAGCTCCTCTGCAATCGTACTGCTGGAATATTTGTAACCCACACATGGGTCAGCCTCTGAGTGTAACAGCACTGTTGGGACGAGGGAAAGAATGAAAGTTCCCTTTGGTAGAACTTCATTCTTTCATTAATTGTGTTTTACTTTGGAAAAGAGCCCTCAAAATCTCAGTATTACCTGCAGAATTTCCTTCTGGACTTACCGAAATACATTGGAAAAGTCTAATACACAACTAAACATGACTAGAAAAGAAACAAAAAATCATTGGAAAAGAAAAAGAACTCCTCTATAAAACCCATGGCTATGACTCAGTCAAGTTCTTCTTCTCTGAAGAAGACATAAAAGAACCAAATCATTGTCATTTCCTCAACCATTTCCAGCAGGAAATGGCATTTTCCAAGGAGAACCAGATTATCAAATCATTTATTACCAATTCTACCTACAACAGTTCCTAGAGTATCAATGTGAGCTGTGGTAATTAGGACAAGGTTTAAAAAGAAATTATGTTGTTGTGAGGGAATTCAGTGCTTGGACATTAATTAAAAGGCCATGTGATTCCCACCACTCTGTTTTCACCTTCAGCTTTCAAGATGCTGGCCAAGGACAATTACTATTTTATTGTCAGCCAAGGACTGAGCTTATTACAGAGGGAACTCATGTATCAACAGCATCTATCATGAAATTTTATTTTTATTTTGTCTTACTTAGCTGTATTCTCTTAGAAAGTCATTATGCAAAAGAAAATATATCCTTAGTACATCAGCACAAAGATGACAAAACACTAAGGGTATTTATCTTGTCTAGATGCCATTTAAACTTCTATAAATGTGACCAGAAATTATTCTTACCGGCTCAGGGGAATAATTTTTTGGGAATATTTTCAGTGCTGAGAGCTTTTGCTTACATGAGAAATATTGTGCAGAAGTGCTTTCTCAAGGCACCACGACGATGCAGCTGCCAATGCCAGCCCCTCTGAGGAATCTGAGAAGGGAATGAACAAACATATCAGTTTTTGTGCTAGATGGGGAGCTCTGGGACAGCCAGAAAAGTGGTGCTGTGCTCCACAAATGCTTCTCCCACAGCCCTTCCCTGCCAGTGACGAGCTCTCCCTGGCCTACAGCAGCAGTGAATTGTTGTCCCTGCACCGGCTCAGCTTCCTGGCCAGAACACAGAGGTGGGAGGTACTTTGTGTCTCTCTCCAGCTTTCTCCCAGCCAGAAGCTCTCTGTGAGCACTCCCACCTGCCCCCCATGCTCAGACTCAGATAATCCATGTAGGAGCACACTTGTGATTCCAGCTCTCAGAGTGGCAGCTTTGCTGGACTCAGGCTCGTTGGTCCCAGAGATATTAACACATATAATTCCCACCTCCCCAGTGCATTAGTTTTTACATTTTCCCAGTCCTTTTAGTTCTCTTCAAGCATTCCTTGTGGCTGAGACATTGCCAGGTGTTTACCTGAACGAACTCAGCTGGGCAATTCCATGAAGAGTCCAGTGGAAGGACACGCTCCCGTGCCGCTGGAAACGGCTTTCATACCTGACTGAAGGTTAGAAGGGTCCTTATCTCCACACTTCAAAGAGCCTCCTCCCATTTGACAGCTTGGTGTCTCCCCCTGCATGATGTGAAAATCTTATTCTCAACAGTTTGAAGCCTTTTGATCTTCATAAAAGCCAGGTCACAGAACATCCTATCCTGGCTGTCTTGAGGAATGCCATAAACCTGGAGCCGTTGCCACATCGGGCCTCAGGATCTCTAATCTCCCAGGATTTATGAGCTCACATTTTCTTTGAAGGGACACAGCCTACTTTAAAATCACAAATATCATTACACATGCCTGCAATTTACATCAATAAAGGAAGAATAAAATCCACAATCTACTCATTTTTCTCCCACCAGTCCAACTTCTTTAGTCATTTGCATTTATGCAGATGAGGGAATTTCCAGCCAGTTCCATTCTTCGGGCAGTGCTGCGCATGCCAGCACCACAGATATTATACTGCAAACCTTGTGGGGGAGGATTTTAATCTAAATACAGATAGTGCCTAAACTAGTGTCTTTAAAACAAATGCCGGAATCCATTTCTTTCAGTAATATTTTGTAAGGTTGTTAAAATGCAGACCATAAGCTTATGGATGATGTAAGAAACTTATATGAGAAAATTCTTATATTGAAGAAACTCAGAAGATCAAAAGCAGAGTGAGAAGGATTTATTTCTACACACTATTACTGCATTTCTTTTATCTGTCTGTGTGTCAGGATTTCTGAAAGTGCTTGTCATCACCTTGTTATCTCGGGGCCTGATCTCCATCCAGAGCTCTGGAGGTGCTGAGGCCCCTCACAGCCTCCCTGGGGACATTGGGAGCCAACAGCAGCCCTGGCCTCACCTCAGCCTTGCCAGGTCTGGCCACAGCATCAGGCACATTGTCAGAGCTATCACCAGCCTTATCTGCCTGTATTTCCTAAAGAAAAAAAGGTAACATATCCCCAACTCAAGGCATTCCTGAGCTGAAGAATTCACGTGGTGCATCGAAGGAATGTGCCACAGATATAAAATCAGCCTTACAAGATCTCCAATAAGAAATGGGTCTGTCGCCAAGGTGGTATTTCTACTAATTCTAGAAGAACTAAAAAATACACTCTTTTTCTTTCCCAGCTTTGTTAGCAGAATATTCCAGCGTAGATGGAATAAAGTCAAGAATTGTTTATGTAACCCTATTTTGAGATGTGGGAAAGCAAGCAAGTATCCCTCCTTTTCTGGCCCTGCCACCTATGCAAGGTGTGAGATACTCAAGACTTGCTCTTGTTTGTTAGAAGAGGAAGATCACGCTATGCCTCCCTTCTCCCTCAAAACAGCAGAGAATCCTGAAAACTCGTGGTATTTTTACTGTTTCAGTCAAATACAACACAGATCTTCCTTTACAAACTCTGTCATGGACTGAGTCCCCTCCTTCCTGCTAGATCAATCCTTGTACAGAGACAGGAGGGCTGATTGAATTTGTGGTGACGCTTCACATTTCATGGAGTATTCCCCATCCCTCATCCACAAAGTGACAACAAGCCAGCACATCCCAAGTCATGGGGCAAAAGATCTACTGGAATTACTTTGCATTACAAAATATGGGAGAAATATTTCTAGTATCATTAAATTTCTCATTTGTCCAGTGCATTTGTCCAGATCATAAAATCACATCAGGGAAAACAACAACAACGAATCAACACAAAAATCAAATAGGAAAGGGAGAAGAAAAGACTGGTAAAATTAACACTACCTAAGAATTAAGATCATCCAGGATGTCACATTTGACAGTTCCATTTTCTTTCTCTTTGAAGGGGAGGTTGAGGCAAGGAAGGAAATTTTATACACAGTGCAAAAACAGATGGGGAAGGGAAATAAAAAACAAATCAAAGGAAAGGAAAAAATCACAGGGTCTATGGGATGATGACAGAAAAAAACCATACAAAGGGTGTTGTCCTCCCAGTTGCCAGAGACATGAAGGCACCTGGTACAACCTTCATCGATGAAGGCTCGGATCTGTGTCACCAGGAGACAGCTCCTGGGGTCTGAGCCCTGATTGATGACTTTCAGATAGCCAGCTGTGACATAATTCACTGGGCAGCAAGGCTGAGGTCAATACACGTTTAAGTAAAAAGGTTTTTCGTAAGCCTGTGGGGTCAATCAGGAAAAGCTGTCGTTGGAGGGGAGACGGGAGAACGGATGGGCTGGCAGGGGGAGAAGTGACCAAGCACTCAATTCCCGTTAAGTAACTGAGACCATTTTATTGCTGAACAGCAGCAGTTCAGCAACAAAGCACATCCTGGAGCATGGGAGTCAAAAGGATTTACCCCTTTGGAAACAAATATTGCACCAAGTCTCCTGGCCCTTCCTCCCCATTGCCCTGTAAGCAACCTCCTCTCAAATCCAGCCAGGATCCAGATTCGCTGAGAGAATTGGGTTGTTCAGCCTGGAGAAGAGAAGGCTCTGGGGAGACCTTAGAGCCCCTTCCAGTGGCTAAAGGGACTCCAGGAGATCTGGAGAGGGACTGGGGACAAGGGATGGAGTGACCTCCTCCTTTTCCATGGGCAGGGACACCTTCCACTATCCCAGGTTGCTCCAAGCCACTTCCAGCCTGGCCTTGGACACTGCCAGGGATCCAGGGGCAGCCACAGCTTCTTTGAGCACCCTGTGTACTTTCCGTACCTTTACAGTACAGAAGTGACCTTTTTTTCTATACTTACAGGGTTCAATGCTGTGTGCAGGACTTTGGGATGTCAAGAGCTTCCTCCAAAACTCCTCTTGCTGCCTACATTCAGAGATACTTCCGTTTCTGCTCCAGGCAGCTGGGTCATTTCTGCAACAAATTAGTGTGGAAGCAGCACTTTTATAAAACCATTTGGCATATTAAAAAAAAATATCATCCATTTCAGACCTGAGTTCTCCTGAGAAACAGGAATGGGTTGTCGGTTCAGCCTCTGCTTTGAATAACTGAAATGTAAAGTAGCATATGGGAGTTTATGAGCATTTGCTTTCAGCGTGGGACTCTGGAATCCAAGTCTTGTAAATCCAGGATTGGAGATCAGACACTGCTACCACCAGCTCTGGGCTCTGCCTTTACAGGGCATTTAGGCCAGGCTTGAGAACCTCAGCTGCAAGGTGCACACAGGCTGCAAGTATTTTCCTCATTATTATTGCAGAGGCCGTAAGTGGCAGAGGCAGCTCATGTTTGCTCCTGGTTTCTAACTTGCGGGAAAGCTCGTTATTGGTGGGGCATCCTTGAAACAGCAACCAAGAGCATTAACTTTTAATATTTAATGTATTCTTCAGGCTCTGGGAGAGCAATGTGAGAAATATCCCGTAAAAATCTATTAGTGTTAATAAAATACCACCCAACAGGTTGTCCATTATCAGCAATTAAAGTTTTCAAAGCAGGTCAGATAACTCCCTGGAATGATTTGTGTGGCCTCTACATCCGTTCTTCTCCTTCTTCCATTTTTTTTTCTTTAATAAACTT
Organism: Pyrgilauda ruficollis; assembly: GCF_017590135.1. Lineage (NCBI taxonomy): Eukaryota > Metazoa > Chordata > Aves > Passeriformes > Passeridae > Pyrgilauda > Pyrgilauda ruficollis. Next base: position 4,674,306 of record NW_024531043.1, read on the forward strand.
TCTCAACTCTTCTTTCCCCCCTCCCTCCCACAGCCCAGCCTGAGTCCTAACCAGTGAATTATGGCACTAATGAGGTGTTTATACTCTCTGCCCATCAATCACAGATGTGTGTGAGTGAAAGCGCCAGCCGATAGTCGGGAAGTGCTGCAGCCTTTGCTGTAGCCAAAGGAGTATTAGACTCAGCTAGATAAATCCCCTGCTCTCTGCCTTTGTTGCTGTTAGCCCCAGGGCAGGAGCAAGCACACTCCATCTGATTTTCCACCCAGCACCTAAACGGGGACATCCTTGCAGCTCATGTGTGTAACCTCTGTCCTCTCATTTGTCTCACTTCAGCCCTTACCCACAGCAATGCATCCCTGGAATGTGATATCCCTAACAAGCGAAGGAGCAGCTAACACAGGGTGCCATCAAACAAGGCAGGAGCTGCTCCCAGCCCTCCTCTTTCAATGCTTTTCTCAGCTCTTCCTTGCCTATGAGCCTCCAGAACACACATGGAGGCACCCTGAAGGACCAGCACCAAGACCATATACTTCTTTCATTCCTTAAAACAAAACGAAAGAAAAATTAGACTTGGATTTTTAACACTGAGGCTTTGGCTTTCTCCCTGCTAATGAATTCATCTGAAAAGAAAATCAAAATGAAATCTAAATGAACACCCATGTTTACGGAGACCTCAAAGAGCTTTACACCTACACAAACCCAGTCATTAAATGAGGTCTTTGTGGTCTCCATTTAGCATAAACTGGCAGACAGTGGGCCAAATTCAGGTGTAATGCTCACAAAGAACTCTTCAAGGTACGTTTACTGCTGCCTCATGGTTCCTGAGGAAAAGACAAAAGCTCCTGGCTGGTGACCCCAGCAGCCTGAACAACAGTGGCAATTCTCCTGTGGGATCTTTAAGAAAGAGGGTTAGGAGCAAAGAGAAGCCATGGCTGGAGAGGATAAAATCCAAAAAAAGCAGCTATTTCTCTTCTAGTTTAAGAGCAGGATCCTTGGCAACTCAAGCATCTCCCTCGTGGTGTCCAAAGCCTGCCTGAGGGTGATGGTGGTTTCACCTGACCACAGCACATACTGGGGTGGAGCAGGCAGCTTTTCCTCATCCTGTTGAACCATTAGTATGTAGGGCTTCTGTGGTTTTTTTTAAAGAAAATGATGTTTTTACTTGAATGTGGTTGATCTCTGTAGTGCTTTTTGGAGCAGCATCCCCCTTTTACAAAAATAGTGAGCAGCCATCCCACCTTTCTGCCATTCCCACCACATTTATCTCATCTCTCTCTCACAGGATCCTGTTCTATTTGTTCCTCTCTTCTGGTTTATGCTCTGCTCCTGTGAATAAAGCTCTCCTTGTGTCCTGCTCCCACATGCTCAGGTGCCCACCAAAGGGCTCCTGGCTGCTCTTGGGCTGCTCCCCCATCACCACACTGTCCTTGGGACAATGGCAGCTTCCTCTGGGACAGGGACATGCCCAGAGCAGAGAATTCTGTACCCATCCACCATTTTCATAAGGAAGCTACAGGTCCTTGTGCCAATTCCCATCTAATGAAAAAAATCACGTTCTTGAGAAGTAACATTAGTTACTTCTCAAGAAAACCTTCCCAGTTATCCATGGACCCCCACCCCTCCACCCCAGGCCTAGAAAAACTTGAGGGCATTTTCTAGTGGAAATAAAAACCTTTTGTGAGCCCAGCTACTGGGTTATATCCTGATGGGAACCTGTCCCAGACTCTAGAGGGACAGACAGGCTCATTTCACCTTCTGGCAACACTGGTAAGTGGCATCAAGAGCATCACCCTGTCCTGTGCACAGTGGGGCCACCACTGCTGGGGTGCCTTGACCTCCCACTCTGCTGGAGAGAGATCTGAATTTCTTCGTAGCAGGAGGGATGGGAAGGGGAGAGAGGGAGACAAACAGGCACCGGGTTTGTGGTGAGCAGCAGGGAGGGGGGACTTGGCAGCTCTTTGGAGCAGAGCAGGAAGTCTTAATCCTTGGAGCTGGCTGAGTAACCTCGGTGGTGACCTCCCATCATAGGCGCCAGTGCTCTCACATGGGGGGAAACAGTGGGAGAGGAAGAAACAGAAGCTGAGAGAAGTTGGCACAAACAACCCTTGAGATACCATCCTAGGAGGGGACAGCAGACTCACTGCCTTGAGCATCTCCTAGATTCCATTTTTGCTCTTAGGGGTTGTGTTTCTATTTAGGCACCAAAACAAGTGGTTGGTCTTTCTCAAGAGCTTGATATGTTGAGAAAATGCAGTTTTGAGCGTCCCAGGGGCTCCATGCAGATCACGGGGTAGGTGTGCTGTGCTGTCTCAGTCCTGAATCATCCCACTGGTGACATGGCCAGGACGTGCTACAGCTCTCTGACTCACATGCCCAGGATTCCTTCCTATGGAAAGCAGAGCGTGGGAGGGGAGGACACAGAAGGGGTGCACAGCCACATCTCACAGCTGGGAAGAGAGGAGAAGGTCCTTGACACGAGAGTTGGGAAATGCTGAATATCCCACAGTTCAGCTAAAGCCCCAGGGAACTGCTGGGTGAGAATTTCTCTAAGAATTCAAGTTCTTATAGATTTTATTCTGACATCCCAGGCAAATACAGGACAGGGATTTCCCACTTCACCACGGCCATGAATGAGGTAGTCTCTGTGCATACACTTTGTATGTTCTGTTGCTAGAACTGACAACTCAAAATATAACTTGTCACTGAAATATTTTAGTTATCTCTTGTCCCCACTTTGTCCTGTGCACAGATTAATACTTGTTACATTTATACAAAGACTTTAGTAGGGCTTAGCAAATAATTTCCTTCCATCACAGAAACCTCCTCCAAGGAGAAATAAAGTAACCACTTAGCAACACAACAACTTCTACAGAGAAATATACAGGTGCTGATGATGCCCATGAATGTTCTGAGATCATTTGTGCAAGCAAATGAGAAAGATAGCCCACAAGTTCCTCTCACTACCCCCAGTACCCCTCTACCTTGCAGCAGGGTGAGCAGAGCAGGACATGTCTCCACACACAGCCCAGAGCCTGGGAACGAGGGGAAGAGTGTGGGCAGCACATTGGTTTATGGGTAGGAATTCCATGTTTAGGACAATGCTTGGAGTCAGCTGAAAGTCATTAAGTTTGGTGACTTGTGTGCTTTTGAAATCCATGTCCCAGCCAGGAGTGACTCATGTGGGGAACACACAAGGATCCAACACGCACAGGGACCCACACAACACAGCTGAGAGAGGTGTGAAAATAGGGAAAATTCCTCCTTAAGGACACCCTGAAATATGTCACACATGGCACTGGCACTGTTACATCCTACATCATTTCTTCTTGCACCATAGCCAGGATGGCAAAACGTACCCTCCAAAGTCAACTCCAAAGGCTTTTTGGACAGTGCCCAGAATCTGTGTGCTGGGCTGCCTCCAGCAAAGCAAGGCAGGCAGGACCACATCACAGCCAGAGGCTGGATTGCACAGCAGTGGATAAGCTTGGAGCCAGCCTGGGCAAGCTGGAGTGGAAGCATTGATCCACCCCTGCCAATACAGGCGCTGGGAGCCCTGCTGGATTTCCTCTGGCTGCTGGATTGGACTGTATAGGGAAATAAGAGCCAGAATGGGAGCAGGGAGAAGAGAATGAGGAGGAAATCACGCCCCATAATTTTAAGCCTCTTCAAGGTACGGATTCAGTCCAAACTAATTGTTTAAGTTCACTTTATATTCAATGAGAAAGTCCTTGCCAGAATGGAATTTCTCTCATCTTAAATTAGGTGGGATATGTATTCCTCCTTACTGTTCTCCACTAACAAGAAGGGAAATCTAGACAATTAATTTAGTCTGGATACTTTGTTTAAGAAGACTAAAATTAGGTGAGATGAATCCTACCCTAAATGTCCTATCCAGGTGAGTGTGGCTCATGTCTGACAAAGTCCAGCTTCCCTCCCTCATGCCCTGACACAGCATCTGCTGTTTTCACCACCTTTTCTCCCCTTGATCATCACCCAACCCCTGGAGAAATCCAGGCAGCTCCTGCCACCAGGATGCCACAAAGTGGCAAATTCTAACTGACACAAATAAAGGCAGGAATTTGGGGAATACATTGATGAGAGGTGATTGGCATCACACTTAGCTCGAACTTCTTGTGCCTGTCACATGGGGGGACAACTTCTCTGGAAACTGCCTATTTGTCCTGTTTCTAAGCTGGATGAATTAGGGGGCCCCAGCTTTCTCCCAGGGTGCTGAGCTCTCTTCCAGCTTCCTTTCAAAATAGCCACAAGAGCTGGAGCCCATGAACTCTTTCTCTCCTTCACCTCCCTTTGCTCTCCACTCCCCCAGCACACAGAGTCCAGTGCTGAGCCGAGCTCAGCCATTCCGGGATGGAAAACGAAGGCAGCTGCCAACACACAGAGCTGCCATCAGTCCTCGAGTGCAAAGGAGGTGCAATCCACCTCCTCTGTGCCAGGTTACACCAACTCCACAATCCATGACATCCCTGGCCTCACTCAACAGCTCCAAGCAAACTGCACAGGCTTGAGCTGATACAATTAGCCTGCCTCAGCCCTGGAAAAGGAGAACCCATGAAAAGCTACACTGAATCCCGCCTCTTCCAAATCCTCACAGCTTCCTTCTTTTCCTCCTTCCTTCATTTTTATTTCTGTAATTATCTCTCCCCTTTCCTTTTTTTTCCCTTCTTCCCCCATTAACAGGGGAAAAAACCCAAGAGAGAAAACACAGGCAGCCAAAAGCTCATTAACATACTTGACCTTTCTGAAGAAAATTAATTCCAAATTCGCACATACCGGCTGTGTTGCTTGGTTTTGTCAAAACGGTGGCATCATTAGAGAGGAGATGAGATGGCTCAAGGGGACGGGGTGTCTGCCACCTCAATGGAACTTGCGCCGAGTTACTGAGTGCTGGCACAAATAAAGCAATGACATGGGCCATTCTGTCAGCTTTTCACATGAAATTAATCTTCGTTTCGTTGGCTGTGTAAATTTTTATCACCATGGAGTGGGGGGTGATGAATATACCAAAGCATCCTGACAGCTATGGCCTGAAAACTCGAGATTGTCTCAGCATCTTAACTGCAGTGGTGCTGGAACAATCCCCCTTCCCCGGCGCCGTCTCCGTGCGTGTGCACGCGCGCGTGTGCGTGCGCTCCTGTCGGGATGTGTGAGCCATTCCCTGACACTCTCTCTCCACTCCAGTGTGCTGTGGCCTGGGAAATGCTTGAGGTTTGGATTTCCTGGCTTGAGGGCAATGGCAAACAAATTACTGCTTCTCTCTCACTCTCCAAGTCCCAGTCCAAAAGCCAGTTCGGGTCCCGGCATGCTTTGCTGGGGCTGGCAGGATTTCCTAACTGAAGAGCAAAAAGAGCAGCTCTGCCTGCTCCCATGGCTCTGGAGCTTGATGTTGCTGCTGTTTTTAAGGTGTATGTCATGTTGCAGTCCAGGTAGGGACATGACATTGTTTGCAGCCAGCAGGGATGTGAGAATAACACACACCTCTGCAGTGCCACACACACCTTTCTGCCCCAGACAGCTCCGACATGAACACAAGCATTCACCAACAGCTGCACCCACACAGACGTGTGAGCAGCCTCAGCTCTCCCAGATTTTCCCCCTGCCAACAGCAGCATAACCTATCCTCACCCTACACCAGGATCCACAGCACAAACAGCACCCAGGAACCTGCAGACGTCCCCAGGGCCACAGTTTATTCTGTGCTCTGTATCTGAGACAGATAAGAGGCTTACAATTTAAGTTCCTATAGAGCAGCAACACAAATTTCCTATGGATGCTTGTCTCCAAAGCAGTCTGGCTTCTGCTGGCCAGACCCAAACCCACAGGGGCTGGCTGAGAAAAGTGACCAGGCCTCTGGCCATTATCACTCATGTGGCACTTGCTAGTCAAGGGCATTGACTGCTCTTTTCAGAGCAGCAGAGAGCTCAGCCAAAGCCAGTCACCCCCCTGCACTCAAACTGTCACTCAGAGGCAGCGTGCTCAGTGGGAATTGTGTTGCTTACACTTTTGGCTTCAGCAGGAAAATCTGGATTTGCCCCCTGAAAGTAAAGCATGCATCACGCCCCAAATTAGAGTGCTCATTCCAAAATGCACTTGTGTGACTGTTTGGACAAACTGCACAATGACAAGAGGCGTATCCTGACACAGGTGTACACAGCCTGCAACCCTAGCCATGAACATGGACAGTATTTTCAGCCTGGAGAACAGAAGACTCTGGGAAGACCTTACAGCCCCTTCCAGTACCAAATGGAGCACCAAGAGAGCTGGAGAGGGACTTGGGACAATAGATGGAGTGACAGCACAAGGGGGATTGGCTTCCCACTGCTAGAGAGCAGGGTTAGATGGGATATTGGGAAGGAATTGTTCCCTGCAAGGGTGGAGAGGCCCTGTCATAGAGAAACTGTGGCTGCCCCTGGATCCCTGGAAGTGTCCAAAGCCAGGCTGGATGGGGTTTGGATCAACCTGGGATAGTGGATGGTGTCCCTGCCCATGAAGTTGGAACAAATGAGCTTTAAGGTCCCTTCCATTCCATCATTCTGAAAAAATATACCCTTTCCCTTTGGTTCATTTACAAGGTAATAGGTAGGTAAGAGCCTGAAGGTCTTCCCCAAATTAAGTACTGCAAGATCTTATACCTGTAATTTAGGCAATTAAGGATGTGACCAGTGTAGACACTGGCCACTGGAAGAGGAGGAAATTTCAAATGGTGGAATCCCTCCAAATAAAGGAAAGGCAAAATGTTCAGTGGATCTTCAAAGCCAAAAAGAAGAGCAAAGATGAAACACATGTAGGAAGTCTGGTAGTTCATCTGATCCATCCTGTTCTCCCAAAGTTGGATCAACTACTGTGGTCTCCTGAAGAGAGTCATGGAACTGCTTGAGATCTCAGATCCATTAAATCTGAGGCCAGACTGGTAAGAAGCAATGCTCAGTGTTTAGTTTTCTTATTTACTAATTTGTTATCAGTCTAATTCCAGCCAAGAACACCTGACAGGCCCCTGGCAGCAAGGAAGGCTCACAGCAAACTCACCTGTACCAGCAGGTCAAGGCACACAATTATCCCTCTGTGAGTTGTTAGACCCCAGCTGGTCCATACCCAGTGTGAGCTCACAAGCACAAGGAAAATGCTGATAAACCTGAACAAATCCAACAGGGAGGCACCAAGAGGATGGTCAGGGGCCTGGAGCACATACCCTGAGGGAAGGGAGTTTGTCCACCCTGTTCAAGTTTTAGGGAAAGTTACAGCAGCCTTCTTGATTCCATGGCAGGTATAGGGAAACATGCCCAGGCTCTTTGCTCAGGTGTTGTGGCAGGGGAGTGAAAGACAAATTAAAGGTCAAAAGAGAGGATAAGCATTGAAAGAGTGAAGGTTCTGTCTGAACACAGGAAAACAACTGGGCTATCACATCTCTGCCTCAGGAGGTTTTAAACATCTGACCAGACACAGCCCTGAGCAACCTTTTCTGAATTCAGGGAGAGCCTAGCTGGGGCAGTGGTTGGACTAATACTCCAGAGATCCCTTCAGGTTCCATTTACTCAACTCTTCCACCAACTTCTGCAACACCTTGGCAGGGTGTGTAGATGTTCCTGTGTCCATACGTCCCAGGGGAGAAGGCCCAGGCACCCTGGGACACTGCTGCAGCCGTGTGCCAGAGCAGGCTGGTGTCTGCAGGGAGCGATGTTCATGGGCACCCAGAGAATTCCTGCCTCTACATTTGTGCAGGAGGACAACAAAGGGAAGGTGTTTGTGCATCTGTGAGTGTTTGTACCCACACATCAGTGAAATGCTGCATGAGGGAACGTGTGCCTGTGTACACATGGGATTCAGGAGCAGCAGGGTCTGTTTCCAGCTGCGTGGAGTCCGCAGAAGAGATCCCAGGGGAAAGCTGCACTAACATGAGCATCCTTCTCCCTCTTGCCAGCCCTTTGTGGCTTGTTGAAGTAATGTAGTTTCTGAGGGGGGAAGTCTTATATCTTGAGACAAACCACATACCTCCAGGGTGTGCATCCAGCCTGGAAGAGAGTGGAAGTGAGACAAGAGAACAGTCCAAGTCTCTCTGAGGTGTCATTGTGCGCACACAGAATGCAATGACTCGGCCCCATCGGAAGCGATGGGGTGAGAAGAGAGAGCGAGCTTCCTTGAGAGGGCTTCAGAAATAGAAATAGGACAATCCAAACACGCTTCCACTTGAAGTCATTCCCCATGTACATTCCCAAAGCATCGGGGATCCTCTAATGTGATTGTAGTTGGAAAAGGTGTTCAAACCCACGCATACAGAGGAATGGAGACGCAGCAGTGAAGTCTGGTGTCAGAATGCACATGTAAAATAACACTTGGCATCAAGTGCTCTTAGCCTAAATATTCACCAAAAGAGGTTCTGGTTAATCTCTGATGCTTTAATAACCTTCTTGCCAATCTGGGTAGGAGCAGAGAAGCAGCACTCCCAAATTCCACAGAGATGAATCACTGGGTAACCTTGGGGAACCTGGTCATGCTGGAGTGAAGGGGAATTGAAACAGATTGTCAAGGAGCAGCAAGGCACACAGTGGGAGGAGGGAGGAAGCGTGTCCTGACTGCAGCCTGCAACCTGAGAGGGAAAAAATCCCATCCAAAACCTTCAGTTCCAGACACCGTTTGTCAGAGGAATTCGAATTTCAGCTCTGCCTTGACTGAGGCTGCTCCCAAGTGAGGAGCTTTGCCAGGTGCTCTGGGGCCCGGCTGAAGTTCACCTGCTGGAGCTCTGGGAGCTGCATACCCAGATCATTCTATCCCACAGGATCGGTGAGGAGGAATTTGTAAGCAGCTGATCAGAATAAATGATTTACCAGGGCACTAAAAGATCAAGGCAGTTGTTTCTAAAAGATCTCAAAGCATCTAAAGCCTAAAGTGTTACAGTGCTTTCAAGTCTGCCCCTAGGCTGTCAGCCTGGCTCCAGCTTCTGGGAATAAGTAATTGCCCCACTCCCCATTAGCCAAAAAGTAGAAAACTGTTCCAAAAGCTCCTTGCACACTCCCCCAAGGACACAGGCATGTGATAAGTATCTGCTTCTCCAGAATACAGAGCCATAAGAAATATAAAGTTTCTAATTCATATTTTAAATGAAATTCCCTTTTGTGGTTCCAGTAGTATGAAAAGAATAAGAAAAAGAAAGGTTTTGAAAAATGCCTTCTCAGTATCAACTCCAAATGTCACTCCAGGTTTCACTCTAATTCAGTAGAAGGTAATAAATCCCAGACCATGGAGGAGCAGCTGAGAGAGCTGGGAAAGGGGCTCAGCCTGGAGAAAAAGAGGCTCAGAGGGGACCTTGTGGCTCTGCACAACTCCCTGACAGGAGGAGACAGCCAAAGGGGTCAGACTCTGCTCCCAGGGAACAGGGACAGGAGGAGAGGGAACGGCCTCAAGTTGTTCCAGAGGAGGTTTGGGTTGGATATTGAGAAAATTTCTTCCTTGAAAGGGTTGTCTAAGAGAGACTAAGCACTCTGATAAGGGCAGTGGTGGAATCACCATCCACGGAAGTGTCCAAAAAACACACGGATGTGGCACTTGGGGACACGGGTTAGTGGTAGGCCTGCAGTGGTTGGACCCAACAGTGGGCTTTTCCAACATGGATGATTCTGTGATTCAGCCCATGGCTGTTGCTTTGGTAGTGCAGCTATAACACCAAAACCCTCCCGTTTCCCCTAAAGAAGGTGAACCTTTGGGCTGTGGAAGTGTAACCATGGCCATGCCACCATAACAACAGCTGTGTGCATTTGACTCTCCTTCAACCACTGTGAACACTTTTCAACACTGCAAGAAGCCCCAGCAAGCTGGGAATGGGATGCTCCTGAGAATGCTGTGAGCAAATGTGAACAAACTTGGTACGTCAGGATTTGGAATGCCACTTCTAAAATGGAAGCCATTTACGGTCAGGGTGGAAATGGCTGTTTCTGATCACAGAAAGGTTGGATCTCCTCATAAATCCATGTGGGCAGTCACTAGAGGGGGCCAAAAAACCACCTCAGAACAACAGGGGCTGGAAAACCAATGCTGAGGCCAAGGACTTGATTTTTACTCTCTGAGTAGTCCAGTTGGAGGAGTAAGACAGGCCCCAGAGCCTCTGCTTACAAAGGGTGCCATTTACTCCAGGTGTAGTTCCATTGAAATGAATGGACATCTTCAAGAGGAAGAGTTACCAGTCCCATGAGCAAATGTGACACAATTTGGTCTTTAAATAGCACTACCCTTTTGATGACCTTCCACAACCATAAAATTAAGCCTAGAAAGACCTCAAGGGCAAAATCAAACTGAATTTGTCAAAATGTGTCAGAAAGAACGCAGTGTGTAGCCAACCTAAGTTGAAAATATTTCCATACAGGAGAAAGTTGGAGGTCATGGAGGAAAAACAAGGATGACAGAAGCCATTTGAAGCCCATGGTTATGTGGGACTTATACCATGCAGGCTTCTCATTGCTCCCTCAGCCTCCAAGAAATGTCTTGGGTTTGTTTCTGGAGCACTGAAAAGCTCCGGCCTGGCACAGGATCTTGGCACACCCAGAGCACGGCAGGTCAAAGCACACAAAGGTGGGGGAGTTAACAAGTGCCCCAGTGAAGAGTGGCCATGCCAGGAAAAGGGATGAGCTTTCAGAAAGCCACATTAGTGCTGATGGGAAGTGGCCACGAAGACGTGCTGCAGGATCCTGCCAGTATCCAATTACAGAGAGAGCATCTCCCTATTAACTCTGCTGGGCACCACCTCAGCAGCCCTGGCAGTGCCTCTCCTGCCCCTGCTCAGGGGATCAGCACTAAACTCCTGCTTTGTGATTCCTGAGTGCACAGCCACAGGCTCTGCTGAAGGAGCATGACCCTTGAAATCAGCTCTCTTGGCAAGATGATGCCAAACCAGCAACTTCCTCAGATAATTTTCTTTTCTGACCAATAGCACAGACTCTGAAGCAAATAGGATCATACAATAGCAGAGAATCACAGACTATCAGGGGGAAGGAGCTCACAGGGATCACCCAGTCCAACCCTTGGCTCTGCACAGATACCCCAACAATCCCACCCTGTGCCAAGAGCATTGTCCAAATGTTTCTGGAGCTCTGGCAGCCTTGGGGCTGTACCTGGTGACCCCTAGGCCCCTGACTGCTCATACACAGATGTCACTGGCTCACTGCAGGGAAGCAGTGACTGTCTGGCTACATTCAAGTCCGTGAGGGCTTTGCCATCAACTTTTTTCACCCTTTTGTCCAGGGATTTCCCTAGAGAACTTCTAAGGGCCTTCTGAAAGGTGACCAATAAAATCAAGTCTCCTACAAGGAAACACAAGTTTCCTTATGGAGACTCCACAGACAGTGTTTAGGAATCCACATGGTGAAAAATTGCTCTTTATTTACAGAGAGCTCTGAAATTGCTTCTGTAAAGGCCTGTCTTGTGCTATGCAGGAAAAGGCTCCATGATCTCCTGCTGGGCAGCCCTTGGGTCCAGCCCTTCCTTTGCATCTTACACTCACTGCAAGGCTGTGCCGTAAAAAAGTCTGGTCTGGTATGAAAAGCTGTCAGTGATGAGAAAGGTAAGATTTGCTTTTCAATTCTTTTCTCCTCAACTGTCATTAAAAATGATTCACGATAAAGCCAAAGTCTACACAACTACATGATTAGAACTGAGACCTACCATAAATTAAAAGGCTTTTCTTTCTGTTCTTCCCTGGCTGGGCTGTATCAGGTTACCAGAACAGAATAAATGCAGGAATCCAGAGACAGCCCAGCCTGGTGACCAAAACTCAACTGCTACTAAAGGTAAGTGATATCTCAAGAAACACATGTTGGTTCCGTGGCTTAAAACAATGAATCCTTGTAGAAAATCATAAAGTTTGAGGTTTAAAAAAAAAAGTTACATTGTAAAATGACATTTCCCATAAGCAGCAGACTGTCAGGGCACTGATACCATGTGCTGGGGTACTTCTTTCTCTAGGGCTGCTCGGCTGAGGAAATGAGAAAAAAGAGCTGAGCACTACAAGCATTCCCAAGGTGTTGAAAGAGGATGGACAGAGAAGGCTTTTACTTATTTTTTTCCCATGGAGAAAAATGAATGAATTAAGAAAGTGGAGAGGAATAAAGAAGAAAGGAGAAGAGAGAAATTTAAGTGTCTTGCCTTTTTCTTAAAATCAGAAAGCAGAGAGGTTTTAGTTACAGCTTTGATTTTATTTTTTGAGGAAGAAGAAAGAGAAAAAAAGAAAGAAATCCAGAAAATCTGGGGCTTGAATGGAAACTTAAGACATGGAAAGCAAAACCATCTCATAAACATCCCTTCACTAAGAAACAATAAATAATAATTATGTTATAATAAGGTTCTATTATGATACTACATCCTAGCCCTATGTTTATTCCAATGCCAACAGCATATCCACAACCATCAGGCATTAAATATGTTGGCAAATATATTTTTCCAAAAAGAAGGAACTTTATGTACTATCAAGGAACATTATGCCCCACCACCACTAAAACACAGGATCTTACCAGGCCTTTTTAGGCAAGAGACACAAGGTCATAAGGCAACAAGAATTAAGACAGTGCAGATAAGTCTCCTCTTTCTGTTGCCTACACTAAAACTAAACACACACCTTAATTTAGGAAGTTCTGAACCATTTGGTTCAAGTGTCCTCAGTCCTTTTTTCTACCTGAACTGGAAAATGTTAAAAAAAAAAAATACAAACCAAAAAGGCCTAAACAAAATAAAGCTGTGCAGGAAAGGTGGTTTTGCTTTCCATCTCTACAGAGTAGTTGGGAGTTTTTCCTAAAAATCTCTCTGCATGAAATCAATGCCACAAGTCTGTTAAGGCTGGTGAGATCTGCATCCCAGTTTTCCAGAGACTACATGTGATATCCAGTAGCAGTTAATGGATTTCCCCCCTGAGGGTGTGTCTGGACTTGTCCCCCAGGTTCCCCTGTGCAGGCTGGTGCTCACTGCTGTCCTCTGGGTGCTCAGTGTTGCTGGTTCCCTCTGGATCAGCCTCCTCGATGGAATGGCTGTTGCCATAGAAACCACTACAGTAACATCACAATTTCCACCAAGATGCTTCAGCAATTTACTCTGGTGATTAAACTGCAGCCATTTATTGCACAGAATAAATAACAGGGCAATGTGAATAATGGGGCTACGACTCCATCGATGGGTCCCGGTGACATCATAAACCACAAGAACCGAGCTCGAGTCATCACAACTCCCGAGATGGAATTACAAACTCCATCATTCACACTGAGCCCTTTAAAGACATTTGATCTAACTTATGCAGCCAAGAAAACGAAAGGAAGAGTGGCAGAGACAGACCGTGAGGCTCTCAGGCCAACCACGGACTGTCCTGGCCAAGAGTGGGACAGACAGACTGCCAGGCATGAGCACAGGTACACACTGAGAGTGGGACAGACAGACTGCCAGGCATGAGCACAGGTACACACTGAGAGTGGGACAGACAGACTGCCAGGCATGAGCACAAGTACACACTGAGAGGGACAGACAGACTGCCAGGCAGCAGCACAGGCAGGCACACACTCAAAGTGGGGACAGACAGACTGCCAGGCAGCAGCACAGCCAGCACCTGTGTGGCTCTGGGATGCTGCCCGTGGGATCTCAGCCAGCCGGGCTCGGATCCTCCTGCCAGGAGGAGCTGTGCTCCCAACAACGAGCCCTGGCAGCACTGCCATTGCAAACTGTGCAGGGGAGACTAAACAGGCAGGAAGAACAGGCTCAATTTTCCCTGCTAGCTCCTTCTTGTTCTCGTGGAGTGTGATCACCTCTCTCCTGAGCTCTGAGCAGGCTCAGGTTTAGGAGCAGTCTCTCCTCCAAGCACTGAAGCAGCACAGTGGCTCTGCATCCCAATGGGATCTACCAAGAGCTTTTGTTAGTGCAGACCAAGATAATTTGCTGGCCAAGACTTTTCTCCAGGACCAGATCCTGAGCAAGCTGTGAAGTGCTGACCTGGATTGAAAGGAGCTGGGGCTCTAACTTCAAGCCCACTGTGCTGGGACAGCCCACACCTGCAGCAAGGGCCATGGAGCTTGAATAACATTGATTGCTTTGGACATTCTGGCCCATTAGATGTCATTTAAAATACTGAAGTATCAGAGAACAGGAAGATCTATAGGATTAGTGGTAGCAGATGGAACTTCTCACTCATAAAAGTTGTTTGTTTGAGTCCAGTGCTTACTCAAAGTTGCATTTAGCAACTAGCAAATGTAAGGCTTTTTTTTTTTATCCTGTTCTTCTGAGAGCTTCATGCAGCCAGCTCTTTGTTTCTTGATGCATTTGACAACACAGAAGATGCAAACAAGTCATTCCAGGCTCACTTTCTTCTCTGAGCTCTTCAGATTGCAAAAAATAAATCCCAGGTGGGAAATCTCAATAGAAATGCCAAACCAGCGTTAGACTGAGATGACCCAAACAGGGAACTCTTCCCAGCCAGAGCTCCCTCTCATCACCATTTCTCAAAAAGAACTTCAGGATCAAGTCAGACTCACTCTTCTTCTAGTGATTTCTCTTCCAATATATATACTTAATGGTAGCATTTTAGAAATCACTCATCACTGCCCTAAAATGTGATGCTATTTGAGGTCAGTGTTGTATTTTCCACTGGGGACAGTTTGACCAACGTTGAGTACTCTAAAATTCCACCCCTACACACATACATGGAGAGGAAAAGAGACTGTAGGATGATACATGTATCTTAATGTACCATACTAGACAGAGACAAAACCCACATTTTTAATAGCTTTCTCTATTGATTTCAGAACTATTTATCATGTGACTGCAATAACACACATTTGCAGGCTTTGTGCTGCTTCAAGAACACTGGGCTCGACACCAATCCCACTGTAAAATGGTAACATCTCCAGTGAAGATAATTACCCCCATGTCCATGGGATCAGAAATGGGAAATTTTGCCTCATTGTGCTTCATTTTTAACCTTCTTTCAGGCAGGAAGGTGTGTGGAGATGCAGTTTAGAACTGTTCATGCCTTTTGCAAGTTGGTCAGAAAAGCACTTTGGAGCTGTTTGTGGCCATCTCAGATTTGAATTTACCCCTCCTCCTGTGCTGAACCTTCTCTATGGCTGTCACACATCCTCACTCCTTTCAGGCTTTGTCTCTCCTGCTCACCCTTCACCTTGTATTTTGTATTGTTACAAAAGGAATGATTCAGCTCAGATGAACTGAAGATTATCATGAACAAACTCCCCTATTGCTGCAGAGCCCACCTGAGGGTGGTGGAACCCTTCTCTCTGTCACCCTCTCCAGCAGCAGAAATGTCACACTCAGGTGCTCAAGCTGATCTGGAACACAGGCTGCTGGCTCCTATTCCCTGTAAGTTTATTTTTCAAAGGATGGGCCCTTTACCTATATTGCCTTATAGAACAGACAGGGTTACATAAAAACCTGCACAGTAGCACGATGATGAATTGCTATGGTTAATTAGTAATTTACTAATTGCATATTCTAGAAACCAACCAGGATCTACACTCGACCAAAGTAAACTATTGCATACAGGAAAAAGAGAAAAGTGTAAAGAGAATGAATGGAGCAAAGTATTCCAGACTCCAAGATCCCTGGCTTGGGCAAGATCCTACAAACACCATGGAAAGGGTAATTTTCCTAATGCTGTAAATGAGAGAGTGATGATGACAAGATTTCCAATTGGCATTTCCTCTTTATTTAATCAAAAAATGGCCACATATATGAGGTCAGACTGTTTCCTTCTGCCATCACAGAGCACAAGCTCTGGGGCCACTTCTAGAGGCACCAAAGCTCATAGCAGAAAACAAAGCAAAAAGCAGAACCACAGCCCTGGAGCGCAGGACAGCAGTCTTTGGCCTCTTCAAGGATCTACTCTGACAAACTGCATGGGATGCAGAGCTGGAGAAAAGAGAGGCCCAGGAATGCTGGTTGATTTGCACCCCTTTGAAAGCACTGTGTGTTCTATTGCTGGGGTGCTTCCACAGAGAAGGATGCAGGATTTGGGAGACATGAATCACCTTTTCCTTAGCTCACACAGAAGCAGACAAAAGCCAAGAAAGGGTCTGATTAGACACTCCCAAGGCAGTCTCATCTCCTGGTGTGTGCATGTTGTGTTTGTGGAATGCCAAGGGAAGCTGGAGGAACTAAAACACTAAAAGCTCTCTAAAACACAGGGTCCATTGTCTCCCCCGGCCAAATTTGCTTTAATCAGGTGCTGGCTCCATTTCACCTCTTGAACATGAGCTCCCAGATCTGCAAAGCACACTGAACCAGTGAGCAGACACAGCAGCAGGGGGAATAACCAAAGCTAAACTTCACCTGGCCTGAGATTGCTCTTTCCCTTTAGTCTCCTTGCCCAGGTGATGAGATGCTCTCACCCAGCCAGAAGCAAAAGAACAGAAATAGAAAAATCAAATGCTACCAGGAGGAAGAGGGAGCAATGTAAACTGCCTGTTGTCCTGTGCATGCTCCCCCCCCAACCCCCCCTTCTTTAATTTCAATTTGCAAAGACAGTGAAATGGAAAATGTGCCTCTAATTATTACCCCTCTGTTCTTCCTAAAAGCCTCTCTCTGAACTTTTAAGTCTCCTCAAGTTTCAGGTCCTCTTTTTCTCCCTCTCTCCTCCTCTCTTTCTCTCTCCCCCTTTTTTATTTAAACTAATCTAAAAAAGCTATAAAAAGCCTCTGACACTATAAATTCCCTTGTAAACCCTGGGTTTATAGGTTTAATTGCCTCATTTTACTGCCTTGCATGCTTTGTTCCTTCAGTATTTTAGAGAGCTGCCCCAGTATTTAGTACAAGCAGGCAACTTGGGGAAAGAGAGACCAGCTCAGAGCCCTGGACTAGAATTTGGCTGTGGTCAGAGCTCTGGCATGGTCAGCACCCTACAGAGACTGAGTCTGGAAGTGGCTCTGCTCAGGCTCTTGCGTGTGGGACGCTGACCCAGACAAAAACAGAGAAAAAACTCAGCACTCACTGGGGAGTTCAAGTCCCCCTTGATGGGATAAAATCAGGCCTGGAGGGAATGAGAAAAGCCTCACAAAGAATCTCTCACAAGGGAAGGGGTGCTGGGGAGATTCTTCTTTTTCTGTTGCAGGAACAGATGCTTTCCTGAGCATCAGCAAAGCAAAGCGCAAGAATCTCAAAGATTCCCAAGCAAGCACCAAGGGCTGTCTGTGGTAGGTGCTGTACAAACATGGACAAACAAGTGAGATCCCAGTCCAGGGAGCTCCCCATACAAACAATTATCCTCTTCAAATAAAGGCAGGGGGGTGAGTGTGAAAATCCTAGCAAGATTCCTCCTGGATCCTTCATAATCTCTGAGTCACACTTTTGATCCCAAAGCTTTAATGCCCAAGCAATGAGCAAAATCCACCTTTGCTTCAAACACACGTATTTCCTAATTATGCCACTATGTGCTGGATGGCTTCCACAGATCTTAACCAGACACTGTGTCTGTGCCTCACCCTGAGGGGTGCAAGAGGAGAAAAGACACACAGGGACTTCATATGGGGAGCTAAAAGGAGACTCTGCTTTTATTTCAGGGCTAGAACTGCCAAATGGACTTGGAGAAACAGCCCACATTCACAATACAAGATTTTTTTCTCATTAAAGAGCATACACACCATGTTTCTGTGCAGGTACTGCCTCCACAGCCATCCTCACCCATGGCATGGAAGTTTCACTCCCTGTCTTTATCCTTGGATCCAAGACTCTGATGTTCAGCAAAAAGGAACAGCACAGACACTGCAGACCTCCCACCAAAAAGCTGGGGTACTTTTCCCCTCAGTGTTTCCAGAATCCATTTTCTGGCTCCCAGAGAATATGAAATAACACCCTTGGTTCCATCTGAGTCTAGAGATATTTTTTTTTGCCTATCACATCCAGATGATGTGTTAGGAAGAACAGACTCTGCAGGATTTTATTCCTGAACTCCTTCTTTTACCAGTTCTGATTCAAGCATGGGAAATAAAAAATACTAGAAAGAAGGGAGAAATCAATGAAAGCCTAAAAGCTTTCAAACAGTTTGGTTTTGGCTTAACTGAGGAAATGATAAAGGCATCCAAATGTGGGTTTTGTTGGCAAATTAAGGGTTTTATTTTTTACTCTGTTTTCCTAAAGAGGCAAGGCTCCTGAATCCTGATGTGTGTGCAGCTTGCACTACATTCTGGTTTATGGCAACTTCAGAAAATGTTGAGCATTCTTCCCCAAATATGTCAGAGAGAAAGAAGACTCAAGATTATTAAGTGTCTGCAAGTTTTATAAATACAAGTCAGCCAGTAAGGGAGCAAGATACAAATTTGTTTCCCCATCCTTAATCTAAACCATACATTAGATTTCTTTCTCATGTTCACCAATTTGCCATTCTCTGAAATGCTTCCCCCAGCTCAGGGAAAGGGACATACATGTTATGTGAAGAACTGAATCTGCTTTTTGTACTAACCAAGGTAAAAGAGTAACAACCTCTTTATTTTTCCAGACCACTTATGATTTTATAGACCTGTATTGTATCTCTGCTCAGCTACCTCACGGATCCCTGCTCTGTTTAACTGCCCTTCATAAAAATCATGGTTTTCCCTCTCTTGCCTCTGCATTTCTTTTCTTAGCTGGGTCCTGTGAAGAAGAAAGAAGAAACATTCCTATTTGTGGAAAGGGAATTTAAAAGTTTGTGTTCACACACAGGTTACTCCCTGTGAACAACCAGATTCTGAAAAAGTACCCTGCTTGTTTTAGCCATTAAACTGCTGGCAGCAGGGCAGGCAAGAGGGATGGTGATGGAAGGAGAGAGGCACTCAGAGGATCAAAACCTGCAAGAAAAGAACAAATGAACTGAAGAAAGAACTTGTTGTTGGTGAAGTTGATCCTTCATGCTGCTCTGCTATCTTGTAAAAGGAGTTTTATTTGCCTTTTTGTGGGAGTCCTGGGAGGAAACCATTAAAGGCCCAGGCTTTAGGCAGTTTGTGGGGATGTGGATGCAGGCACAGGGGTGGGTGCGTGTGTTTGGGCGCGCACGGCTGCGTTTTCTCCCTCCCTTTTACAAGGGCCGGTCAGGTCACAAGGTTAAAGCCAGGGGGGACTTATTTTGTGTCGTAAGAATTTTTACAAAGTGTAAAGGATCAAAGTAATTAGCTGAGGGTGAGAGCCCAGGACTGTCAGAGAAGCAATGCAGCCCCTGCCCGGGAGTCCTGATGGCAGCCGGCCGGCCCCAAGCTCCAGATCCTGGGAATAACCTTACCCAAGAGCTCTGCACAGCACGGGGGGTGCTGCTCCATACGAAACTTGTAAGGAAGAAGAAAGGCAAAATTTTGGATGGAGCAACTGGAAAATGTTCCAGCAATGTGGCTGAATGAAACCCAGGAGCTTTTAGGTGTGAACATTTTAAAGCCAGCTGTCTGTGCTGCTGTGAGAGCTGCCAAACCTCACTGGCACTCTTTGGAGAGCAGGCCATTGCTTCCTGCTCCCAGCTGGCCAGCAAAGATCATCCCAAAGTGAGTCAGGACTCTCAGTCCCTCAGTTTGGTCCTTCAAAGCAAACAGGCAAGAAGGGAAGAGGCACACGGAGTGATAAAGTATCAGCATCAAAACAGTGGATCCCAGGGGTGGATCAAAGCTACCCCCAAGGGTTCACCAAAAACTTTCTCCTGGAAATCTCTATTCCCTGTGCTGGTTCTCCTGCTGCTTGTCCTCAGGATGCTCCTGAAGCAATTCAAGTCCATCCAGCAGCACCCTCACTAAAACAAGCCAGGCCACAGCACATCTGTAGTGTCTGGGCAAGGAAACCCCCTATTGCACCACTGGCCTGGGCTTCCAAAGTGGGCAGGCTTAGAAGCATCCCAGTCACTCCCTCCCAGATGTTCACAGGAAGGAGCTTTGCCTCTAAGCCCACATTGCTTATCTTGGGAAAGAACCTTTGATGACATCAATCTCCTGTGCCCCTTGAAATAACTCAGGGTTTTATTCCTGGAATGACAGGGGTACACGAGCCCAGCATCCACTGCAAAGCAAGAAAATCAATTGCTCCTGACATTGCACAATCCATCCAAGTGCTCCAGGATCCCTTTTTTCCCTGTTGTACAGACAAATATCCAATATCTGGAAACATATGCTTTTTCAGGTGAAGTTTTTAGGAGAAGGACTGGGATGAGATCTCTAGCCAAAGAGACTGCGCTACTTATGCATGACTGCCACAGCTCCAGGGGTGGCTCACATGTGTAAAATGCCAAACTACACAGCACATGAACATGGAGTGCAGCCCTGGAGAGCCTCCAAGGCCCTGGAGTCACCCATGGTTTGGACTGGCACTGGTAACTGAGAAGAATTAGTTATGTTTTAAATACAGACCAAGCTCTTGCAGATGGCCACAGAAGGACTTGCTGGGCACTGGCCAAGGCCACCAGATCCCTTGCCTCTCCCAGACTCGTTCAGCAAGAAGCTAATTAGCTGCCACTCTAAGACATCAAGGGGATAACAAGGAATTACAGAGACAGACTAGAAATCCCAGTTATCCCCTGTATCACAGCTGGAAATGAACTGTGCATCCTCCCTCCCTGGAGTGCTGGGATCACAGAAGGAGGCAGCACTTCTACACCCTACCTGCAGCTGCTGTGTGGAAGGAGGATATTGACTTACACAAAAGCTTCTTTTTTAAACTACTGCATTAGTTCTATTAAATGTTTGTAATCTGTGTTTCACCTTTCCTCTCCAAATTACACTCATCTTTGTGAAAGAATAAAAATTAGCTGCCTAACCACAGCTTTGGCTGCGAGCCGCCTCCAGCCCTGGTGAGGATGAGTTAGTGCTCGTGGTGTTATTGATCTCCAGGCACAGATTGCCTGGCTCATGAGCCTCATGTCTCCTACCCCACACTGAGACCTGCCTCCCCTTGGCATCCCCTGATCTGAGCCTACTTGAGATGCAAAATGCAGAGTTGGCAGGTGTGGCTGCACCATGGCCCACAGCCATTTATCACACACTTCTCAATAAGCTAATAGCCCTAATGTGTGAAAATTGATTTCTGGGGTGAATGCAAAAGTCCCAGTGATTTACACTCTATTTCCAATTGATGAGGCTCAATTGATTTCAACGAGTACTAAAATATTTACCATAGTGGGAGGCAGAGGGAGGGGGTGTGGGGAAGGCTGGGAACAGGGTCAGCACTCATGGAAAGCATCCCAGCAGTGCTGATGAGGAGCACTGTCAGACTCTGGAGGAGCCCAGCTTCCCTGAACATGAAGCATTTGGTGGAGTAGGAAAACTACTTGGTCAGCCAGAAGGAAAGCAATGACAAAAGAGAAAGAAAAACTGATGTGTCATAAACACAGCATTGCAGCATTGGGGTGAGCTAAGACTCATAAAATTCCCGTTCTCTTGGAGGAATAACTCTGGGAAAGCACCTTTGATGCTGTGTCCTGCCAAGGGCAGTTTGAACTCAGCTGCCTTTGCTCTCTGACTCTCAGGGGCTCTGTGGGCTGCAGGACAGCACAGCAACACTCAAGGTTAACAAGAAAAGGTCCAGTGACCTTCCCACAGCCACCACCTGCCCTGGCAGCAAAACCTCTCCAGTCACAGCTGCCCATAACACACATTTGTGCTCCACAGTTCAATGGCTGCAACAGGCCAGGCTGAGTGGGACAATTCCAACACTGACCCCAAGTGCCAGTGTCCTCCCCAGTCCCCTGGCAAGGCAAACCAGGACTTCCAGGAGAAGGTACCCAGGGGCATGGGGGAGGAATGGAAGTAAAAGCACTCTCACAGTCTATAGTATTTTCCTGAGCCCACTCAGCATTTCCTTCCACCTGAGCTTGATGCAACAAACTCATCTCTCAGGTCCCACTGACCTTTCCTAAGTCATCCTCCCCTTCCCCTATTTATTAATCCTCCCTTCTCCTCCCCTTCCCTCCCCTCCATAGGGTAAAGTTCTCATTTACCAGATCAAAGGTTAGCACCTGTCAGACCAAAAGCTTTGAACTACATCTCAGCAATGAATAATTTCCAAGTTCAGAGCTGCCCCCATCTCTCTCTTTGTCACTCAAAAGCAGTTCAGGGTAGAGGCTTGCAAGCATTTCACACCGAATGCCAAACCCCAATCTTTTAGCAGCGGGGTCAAGAAACAGCATTCAGATGCATTCTAGGTGTGAAACTACCAACAGTCACTGGGTGGTAACTCCTCTGTGAGGTAAGAGAGCTTTCACTAATCACACACTTCCCCCAAACCTTACCAGGGCAAAGTGGAGGTGCTGCCTCATCACAGCTCTCATAGTCCTGCCTGTGCCTGGAAACCCAACAGCATGTCAGTCCATTTCTCCAGGTCTGGGCCAGCACCTTGCATTTATCTGGCATGTTCTATTTTCTTAGCAAGTGGTGGTGAATTTCCCATATAAGTCTGACTCCTCAGAACTCCTGAAGGTGCTGCCATAAGCAGAATTTCTCTATTTCTTATCTCTCTCTACTCATACTGCTGTGCAATCATGATGACAAAATGCCCCAGGGACTATGAAACAGCAATAAATAAAGAAACAAAATTCAGCTAAAATAAAAAACTCCTACTTTTACCAAATTCCCAATAGGACAATAGCAGAAGATGAGGAGCACGATTCATGTACAGAGGACCATGAGCTGGTCCCTCAGCCCTGAGCCCACCTGCAGGTACAGTGCCAGGAGCTCAAGATGACTTTGTTCAACCCTCCAAATAAGAATCTGCTTTTGAAACATTTGTTTAACCACCAGAGGGAAAAGCCAGATGATGAGCCTGAGGACAACGTTCAGCTGATGCAAAGCATGGGAAGCCAAGGGAGCAGGATCAGTTCAGAGCAGGCAACTCACTGCAACTTTAAACTCCCTTTCAAACACTCTTAGCAACCCCTCAATCTGCCAGCTGCAAAGGAATTCACTGACCACTATTTACATGATTCATGTCTCTTACTCTGTTCTTCTTGGAAACTGCAAATGAAAAGCCCAGCTTTGCTCTTCAGCAGTTTTGGTTTCCTGCCTCAAAGCGCTGCCCAACCTGACAGCTAAGGAATGCTCAGCGTGTCCAACTGCACACAGGTCTTTGTGCTAACATCAAAACTCAGCCCTTCATTCATCAATACACCAAGTGCAAACAGATTCTCCCCTGGCTGTTTTCTCGTCTTGGCACACTAAGGCATATCCTTCAGCAAAAAGAAGTTATTTGCCCAAGCAAAACTACTTCTTGCTGCTGGAAAAGGTGTCCTGCTGGCAGGTTTGCTCTGCTCATTTCACTGCACTCAAAATGGCAGAGAAGGAGAAAAGGAGAGATATTAATGAGACACCAAGGGCTTTTGGTAATGATGAACTCAGTGCAACAGCTCATCCCACTCATCCTCTGATTTTCCAGTTCCGTTTTAGATAATTCCTTGCTCTTCTTCTTAGTTTACACAATTCCAGAGAGACTAGGATGTGTGAAAAAAGAAAAAAACAAGTCCACAGTTAAACCACATTCCAAGTGGGCAAACCCAAAGCAATTCTGCTTCCACAGCTACTTTTCCTCTGCCAGTGCTCTAGTCTATCAGCCTCTGCTTTTTCTCACCTTGCCAAGAAGCTCCAAAGGTGTTGCACTTGGAAAACCTGGTTCAGGAAGCTCTCACAGCATAAAGCACCACTAACTGGTATTCACCTTCACAAGAAGATGATGCAGTGTTTAATCAGCAAATGCCCCATTTGAGCTCTCCAGGTGAAAAATGATATGCAAGTGAAAAGTGTTTCTCAAAAATATTGGAAATACATTTTATAAATAATAAAAGAGAAGAAACTTCCATTTTAGCCTTTGTCTGTTCCTCTGGCCATCCCCATTTCCCTCTCTCCTGCTCACTCTGCAGAGCTGTATAGAAAATCAGAATCCAATCTCAGCAAATCCTATTGACTGTCTCCTGTCACTCACCTGATTAAAGGTTCCACTTACATCCAAATGCTTCAAGCTCACTCTGAGCCATTCATAAAACTCCTATTGAAGGATTAGCTTTCACAAACTTTGCCTTAATGATTATGCATTCTATTGATCAGCGGGGGAAACTATAAAAATTGACACCAGAATAAACTTTGAAGGACTGCTCTCACTCAGCAGAACCCTGATCAATTGGAATCGACCAGGATGATAGGGAAGGGGGGAAAACAACCTCTCTCCATTAGCTGGGTGTAATCCTGATTAGCTAAATGGTGAAGGGTTTTTTTCTATCTGTCTCTATTTGACTGCTGAAATCCAACAGCATCTCAGTGTGGTGCAGATTATCAGACCTTGAGGATAACAACAAATGCATTGGTGTGTGTTCATTCCACCTTTGCTCCACAGATAAGCCCTCCTTCACCACTGCTTTGATGTTCAGATTTCCTTATCCACGCTCCCCTATTTAAAATGATCCAACACACCACAGAGATTATTTTGTTCATGGAGGGAATAGGTATTAGTCACTGATAACAAAAGGAAACAGAGTGTTAATGTGACACTCCTAAGGTCAGTCAGGAATTCTTTGGGTTTCACCCTCGGAATTCTTTTCCAAACCTTTTTGGGACAACACATGCATACATGCAGGTACTCTGCTCTGGTGAGTCTGCTTGGAGTAGGAAATTACTCAAAAGAGATGAGACCAAAACTGTGATTGCTTTTCTAAATATTTCACTGGGATTAATAACAGAAAAAAAAAAAAAATCATCTTCTCACAGAATCTGCACCTCACACCCATACACCATCCTGGCCCCAGAGCAATAATGATTCCTTGTGTTCACTCTGCTGAGCAGTGCTATCCAACTCCCAGCTGGGATGCACAGACATGGATGCAAACACCTCTCAAAAGGCAACTGCAAGGTACCTGAGGATACCCAGCTCCAGTTCCTCATGTTCTCTATATTTTACTGCCTAATCCCAACCACAGAGGGGTCATTTCAACACAGCCCCCCTCAGCTCCTCCCACCTGAGCGTTCAGCATTGCCAGACACCAGCAGGAGCTTCCTGAGAGGGTTTACAAGAACTTGGCTAACATCTCCCATGAGTAGCTGTCCTATTCCAAGGAGTATGGACAACATCCAGCCCAGGAAAGCAGATGTTTTTAGTCCCAGAACTGACCTTATCTAAAGTCCAGCCTTTCAACCACTGAAGTCCAGCTCAAATTCACATTGTGCTGAGATATTTTCCCAGATTCAGTTCCAGGTGGTCACTGAAATCCAGCTTTCCTTTTTACTGTGAGCTTACTCACAGGATGAGCAATCCATTTTCTGTTTGACAAACATGCACCCTTTCTTATATGGAATCCCAGATAGCTGGGACCATCTTAGAAAGAGTAATTGAAAAAGAGAACTGACAAAAATGACCAATTTGAAGAAGATTCTTTCAATAAAATTAGATGACTAAGACATACTTTTCCATTAAAACATTTCTAGGATTATAGAAACTTGTAACTACGAGCAGCATACATCTCAGTTAATTTTAGCAGCCAGGAAATGAGGTCTAGCCTAGATAATCCTCCAGGCTCTTGGCTGAGCCAATGGCACAGGCACGTCCCAAGGTAATACATCCCATCTGTCCCAGAGAACTTTTGGGGATGAAATGGCTCACTCTGTCAGGCTAAACCACCACCTCAGAGTGCCAGGTATGGCCACATGCATGGACCCAGAGAGGAGCAAAAGTGTGGCCAAGGCAAGCAGCCAAAGTGCCTGTGATGAGGTCAGACAATATTCCAAACTGATTCTTGGATATACTCAAGGACACCGGAACAGAAACCTAAGATGATACACTTGGCAAAATTGTGGTCTGCTCCATAGATAAAGTCAGAAGTAAAGCTGGTCCTTAAAGGAAACCCTGAGTGGATTAATTTTGTAAGAAGCCACACCCAGACATACTCAAATTAGCAGTTAATTGCTCCAAAGCCATGGTAATTAACTGCCACCACTTTTCTGGAAGTTACAAAGAAATGGATTCAAAGGGCCTGTCTCCCTTTGCAGAAGAATTCAGACTACACAGCATACCCCACTGACCTCACATTTTTTTAATCTATGAGAAGAGGGTTCTTTCCATGATTGGAAGGGAATGGCCAAGTAAGAAAAGGTATCCTCTAATAAATGCTATTTCAATAAAACATAAAATAAGGAACTAAGAGCAAGAGCTACCATAAATAACAGTATTAACTGCATCAAGTTGTTAGCAAAGATTCAGTCAATGTTTTTTAATACACCCTCTGAATGTTATTTACTTAAAACTGCTGTCCAGCATCTGTTCTACTCCCAGTCTTCTAACAGTTTCTGATTTTTGAGTGGATGACATTCTCATTTAGATTGGAGGCCTCAAAGAATATATGGGAAATCATTAAGTTTTGCAGCAGACCAAAGAAAGAAATCTATGTTTGGACTTCAAAAAGTAATAATAAATGATACTCCTACCAGAAGTGATCCATAATGGATGTAAGTTGGGTAAAAATTACCTAATTGCTGATCTAGGAAAACAGAAACAATACTTGAACTGTTTACTCCACACAGCAAAGCAGAGAGAAAGAGATATATAGGGATAATAAACTGATTTGGCAAAATTCATTCCAAATCTATACATGATCAATAAGTGCTTGTGGAAATTGTTGAAATATGAGGTAGCTGGCATTCAGCAAAAAGACATTAATAGACATCTAAGTGGCTAAAATCATTTATTAACAAGGTTGTTTCGGAATCTCATGACATGACTAAGGCAGCTGGGTTGGAAGCTCTGCTCCATGCTGGCACAAAGTATCCATCAGACTTTACAGGAATTTCCAGAAGTGCCTCTTGTCTGAGCTTCACACACCCTGGGGCTGGCACAAAGGTGCTGACAGGGCACAGAGTCCCTTGGTTTGTCAGGAAGAGGAGAGAGGAAGGGCTCCAAGGAATGAGTTTCACACAAGGCCAACAGAGATGCAAAAGTCTTAAAACCAACCAGCTGTTCTGCATTCAGCCCTTTTGGGAGCCTCAAGACTTCTCCAGCTTGGAACCCCAAACCAATTTTCTGTTTCCAGCTGTTCCTGGGCTATCCCCTGCTCACCTTAAACTGCTGGAAAAGGACCCATGCAATAAAGAGCTGGGAATGCTGAACCAAGTGGCAGCCTGACCCAAACACCCATGGATCATTTGGGCCAAGAATGGAAGTTGTTGGGGAATGATTACAAGGAGAGACTTCATGTGAGCTTTTGGAACATCAGTGGATAACAGGGTGAATATTTATCTTGCTAAAGAGCAACAAGAAAAAAAAATACATTCCCTTTGCAGTTGCCAGTGATAATGGATGCTGTGTGAGCTAAAAACCCAGCAGTTAAAAGCTACATTTATTATCACTCTATCTCACACCAGCAAATTTATGATCCCTTCCAGACCTAAAACATCAAAGCAGAGCAGGAGTCAGAGCCTTTTCAGACTGTTAGGGTTTTTTTTTTCCCCTTCTTCTTCTTTTCACATAGATTGCTTTATTTATTTTTTAAAAGGAGGTGGGCATTAAAACCAAAATCTGACCTTTGATCCCCTGAGGCAACTCATTACTTACAAGGGCAAATAGGGAGCTGAAAGTTTTTCCTGCATGAAACCGTAAATAATTCTTCCATACGCCCACAAATCACTCTAGGTTGGTAAAGTAAATAGTAATTGGTGGGTTTCTCCCTAGAGGCAGGTCTGAATGGGGGTTATAGATTAGAGTTAGGGATTTTTTGTTTAAAAAAAAACTTTAGAAACCATGTTTCCCTCAGCTCAGTGCTCCAGATGCTCAAGTAATACATGAAGTTTTGGAGTGGTGGGTATGGGCAGGGGTGTGGGGAGGAGAAGGGTTTGCTGGTTTTCTTCTCCTCAGTAATTTCTCATGCTGGAGTTTAAGAGATTCACAACTTTAGGGCAAAGGGGAGTACTAAAAAAAAAATTAACACCAGGTATGTACAACAGCCTTTTCTGTGTATTGTCAACAAGAAAAATAACCTTTAAAGAAAGAACTCACCCTACTGCAGCTCCACTGATTACTGGGAAGGAGTAGCAGACTTGTCTCCCAGCTTTTTTAATGTGTTACTACATCACACATTATCAGCTTTCTCTGTTAGATAAATTTTACCCAAAACACCTGAACTCTTCCTCACTTCAAACATCTTTTCAGCAATCCCTGTTTTAACTGTTATCAAAATGGTTTTATTCAGTAACAGTCATACAGGAATATCTACATAAAAGGAAACTTTCCATGCTTGGTACTGCAAAGCAGTTGTTACAGCAGCCCAGGGAACGGAGTGAGAAGCACATTGTTATTATCAACACCAGTGAAAATGTTCCCATTCTGGAGCCACCAGACCTGGCTGTCATCAAACTGGGACTGTCCAGGACTGTCACAGTGGAGGGATTTTCTCTGCTGGGAAGTTCTGTAAGAGCTTGATGCCAAAGAAAAGCCATCAAATGCAGATTAGTCCTGTGTAAAACACAATAATCCCAGAAAAAGGGACGTGGGACTGCTACATTTTGATGAGAGAGGTCAGAGCCATGAGGATAGAGAGAAAATCAGTAGGAAACTGGGAATTTATAAGCACAACTGATATGTTTTTACCTGCATGAAATGACTGCAGCCACAGTTATTTGCAAGGAGAAAACTGGTCCCAAACCTGGTTCTTTTTCCAACAAAAACAACAGGTCATAAATCTGTATTTAATAATTGAAACAAACGGCCTGACTCCCAGCCTGGCTGAGCACAACACAGGGAAGAAACTTAAAAATATTGATTCAGACACAGGATTTTTCTACCTGGCCTCTGACTTCTTTGAGACCTTCAAAGTCCAGTGCTAAAGCCACAGGAGTTTCATCTTAGACAAGATTATGTTGAAACTTCTCACGTTTGTCTTCGAGGCTCCTCAGTGCAGGGATCCAAGGGAACACTGAGGGCCCAGCAGACACAGCAGCAGGGGCAGGAGCTGCACTGACCCCCTTGACAGCAGCCTCTCTTTTACACCCCCTACATCAGCCCCAGCTGGGAAAGGAAATGGCAGGAACTCACCCTACTGAAGCTCAGAGCACTGGGAACATTTGTTGTTCTACCTCTCTGAGCTCCAGCTTTCCACAAAGGATCCTGGAATCCCTGTGGCAGAAAGGATCCCACACATCCCTGTGGCAGGGATGGCAAAGCCAGGCAGGAGTCACAGAGTCACTGAGGCTGGAAAAGCCCTCTAAGAACACCAACAGTTCCCCAGTGCTAGCAAGGCCACCACTGACCCATGTCCCCAAGTGCCTCATCCACATGGCTGTTAAATTCCTCCAGGGATGGGATTCCACCACCTCCTTGGGCAGCCCTCTCCATGCAGAAATTCCCCCTGGTGTCCAACCCGAGCCTCCCCTGGCACACCTGAGGCCGTTCCCTCTGCTCCTGTCCCTGTTCCCTGGGAGCACAGCCCGACCCCCCCGGCTGTCCCCTCCTGTCAGGGAGTTGTGCAGAGCCACAAGGTCCCCCCTGAGCCTCCTTTTCTCCAGGCTGAGCCCCTTTCCCAGCTCCCTCAGCTGCTCCTGGGGCTCCAGACCTTTCCCTGGATCTGGGTGGCTGCAGTTCACACACAGAATTAGTCAGGTAAAACAAGCCAAGAATTGGTTTTAATAAACTGCATTAAAAAACACCATCCATTCCAAGTATGCTTCACAAGGAGCTCAGTCACCCCTCCTGAAATAATGGCTATGCAGGCCTTTATTTTTTAACTATTTAACAATAAAGTGATTTATTTTCAATCTCCAAGCTGAATCAGGAAATTGTTGCTATTCCCAGACAGGGAACAGAGACAAAGGAAGATTAAACACCCAAATATCACACTAGAAGCCTTTGGCAGAGTAGGAAACTGAACTCACCCCTCCTTTCTGAAACGTAGCTCAGCTTCTTAACCATCAGCCCATCATTCCAGCCTCACGTGATGGGGAGACAAACCCTTCTGCAGGGCTCCAAAGCACAAAGGCAGCAGCCAGTAAAAGATTCCTGCTGGCCCAGGCTCAGATCCTGTCTGGACTGAGGGAACAGGTTTCTGGTTTCAAAAGGAGCAGAGTTGAAGTTGCTTTCCTTCAGTTGCAACCTTTTTAACAAAACAGAGATTTTTCTCCAGCAAGTAAAGCCATAAATCAGGACATCTCCTGAGGTTCTTTTTTTTCTTTTTTTTTCCTTTTTTTTCCCTAGTTAGTGTGCCCTGCCTCCCCTTTCCATCCCTCCAGACTTACTTCATAAACATTAGCTTTCAAGCATCTCTTCCCCCAGAGGACATATCATAAACATCATGTTAAATATTTAGAACAGGAAACCACCTCACTTTTCTAGCTACATAAAAGCTATCTTGGGAGGGTGCATTTTCTGTTCTTATGGCTTTTATTTATTTATTTCCTGGTGAAGATCAGTCCAATAATCACTACATTTACCAGGGATGTTTGACAACAGTGTTGAGAAGTTCTCCTGTACTTGGGCAAAGGAAAATACTACTGGATACTTCAGGGATATGCATTTCCAAAGCATCCTGATCCTTGAGGGACTTCCCCAGGACTTGGAGAGTCACTGGTGCAACCACAGAGCTGGGAAAAGGGACTCAGCTATAACAAACCTTGCAGCACTCCCATCGCCCACTTTCATTTCCAGCTTGTTTTCCTTAACTCCTCCACGTGTCCCCAGAAACCATTAAGTTAACACACAACAAAGATATTTAATAACAGCCAAGCATTAAACACCACCGAGCACCATAAACACTGGCAACTCCAGGCTTGGTTCAAAGCCAGGGGAGTCAAAGGTACATGGCACAAAAGCCTTTTTGACAACTCTCCTGTGAAATGCCCCGTGCCCCCACCCTGGCTGGATTTATTTACTCAGATCCAAGGAAAAGGGTCCAGCCCAGTTTCAGGCTGTCCCATCTGCACTGTCCCTGTCATTCCTCACACACATACGGCAGCACCTTGGGACTTCGGGCAAATCCAACACTCTCTGAAGTACAACAAACCTCAGGACAAGGGGGAATGGCTTCAAACAGAAAAAGGGGAAATTTAGGTTAGATATATGAGAAAAATTGTTCCTTGTGAGGGTGGGGACGCCCTGGCATAGGCTCCCTGAGAAGCTGTGGCTGTCCCATTCCTGGAAGTGTCCAAGTCCAGGTTTGACTGGGGCCTGCCTTCCACACCACCAAGGATTTTGTTCAGCCTCCCTTTGAAAACTCCCAGTAGTACAGAGACCCCTCCAGTCCAGAAATCCACACCCAGAAAAAACTCCCCTTTCCACATCATGTCACCATTCTCAGCTGTTCTTGCAGCCTCTTACTCTGTCCACACTGCTCATCTAAATGGAATCTCCTGAACTCAAAACTCTTCCCCAGAAGCTGGGCTCTGCAGACCTTTAACATTAATTTACTTTCTCCTAAGCTTCCAGTTTTTGGTAACAGGCTGCCCCAAATGGGATGCAATTGTCCAAGCAGAATCTAAAGCACCAAAGCCATGGAAGAAAGAAAGTAATAATCAGCACTGCAGCCCCAAAACACTTTTTTCTTTCACAGCACATTGCAAGGTCACAGTAATTCATTCTCAACCCTCACCCCCTTCATTCTGCCTGGCTGAAACTCAGTCCAGCTTCAGGGGAAGGCAGTGCAACGGTCTGGCAAACCATAATGTCCTGCTTCAGTCCTATTTTGAAGATTTAAAAGGTGCAAAGGGCTTGATGTTGCCTTTTCAAACATGGACAAATCTCACCCATTGTACATAGGTGAATCAAATTTTCAATGATGCAAACTGGAAATGCTTGCCAAGTATGCATGCAAGAGAAAGAAAAACAAAGATCATAAAGATTTATAGATTGCTTTAAAATGCATTCAACCTAAACCATGAGCTGCTCTGAAAAGCACTACCAACCTGGCTGAGAAGTTGTACTTACACGAAGGACTCACTCTGTTGGAACGAGTGCTTTTGTGAAGATCGACAGAATTAACGAGCTAAAAACTTCAGGGTATTAGTTCAGTACCTCACAACAACAATAAAATTAAAAGTTTTATGCCTTTGATTTATATGTTTAAAATTAAGAGGGATATTTCAGGCTCTAAGGGCATGTGGGAACACAGTGCTCCAACTCTTTATGCTCATACCTGACACTTCTCACAGAATTATACTGCCTGGTTTCTGTGAGGTTCCACCTCTGTCACTTCAAAACAAGAAATCCAGCAGAGCAAAACTTCACTTGTGCAAGGCTCTAGATCTACTTTAACCAAACTGTAATCTGGAACAGAACTAAAATCCCTCTTTCCAGGAACAAATCCCCTTGCCACAGCCCTACTGCTTCCAGCTTTTTGTTAGGCTGAAAATGAGGAGAAACTGCAGTCTCTGCAGCATTACAGGCACGTCCACTTCCACTGAAGTGGGATCATGAATAGAAGTATGTGAGAATACAACAAGCAGACATCAAACAACAACAACAGATCATATTTTGTGATCAGTTTGTCTCGCACAGGAGGGCTGAGGCTGGTTCTAATTTGAATTGAACCAGTTGGCCAGGCCCTACCTTGTATATTATCTTTGGAATGTGAGTCATTTTGTTGGCTTAGTTATTTCTTCTTCTGTAACATGGCACTCCTGACTGCAGCGGTATGTGGGAGCTATTTTTATTGGGTAGTAGTGAAAGGAAGTGATGGATAGAGCTGGTTGGGAACATTTCACCATTTTTTCATTAGAATTTCCTAGCTGCTCCAGTGTGAAGTTATTCACTCTGAAGTAGCTGGTTCCAGATAATATTTTAATTTGAAAATAATATCATAAAATTTTTTCAAAATAGCCCATTTTGGTGTTTTGAAACAGAAATGTTCAACTGCTACTGCCAAAATAATTTAATTTTGACATTAAAAGAGGAAAATGAAGCTGAAATGTTATTGGAGCCAGGCCTGATGAAGGAGCCATCTCAAGTATGCAAAGCCAACTCTGCTCCTTGCACAAGTATGCACTTGATTTTTTTATTCCTTTAAATTCTAACCTCTATAAAGTTTTCAAGGCTTTGGCTTTTCATCTCAATTCAGAACAGTAGCTCCTTTTTCACAGCCTCTTCAAGAATTTCAGGAACATCAAAACCTTCAACTTTTTGGTTTTTTGTGGGGGTTTTTTTTCTTGTTTGTTTGTTTTGTTGGGATTTTTTTATTGTTTTTTTTTGGCAGAACAGGCAGTGCACTGTATGAGCAAGGGCTTGGAAAGGCAGAATCCTTGGAACACCTCCTGATCAAGGTCCTCCTGGTACTGCAGCCTGCAGTCCCTATGTGATGTGGTCAAATGGAGATGGTAAACCACATGCTGGAAACCTCCCAGTCCCAGGTGCCCACAAAAGCCAAAAATTAAAAGTGTGTATCCTCAATGGATGGCCAGCCACTCCTGAGGCCCTGCCTTTCCCTCTGGGGTTTTCCTAACAGCTTTCACAGGCATGGCCAGCTACAACTTAAGCAAAGCTGGCCAGTGATCTAGGAAACTCTTCAATTATAGATGAGCACCAATAAACAGCCAGTGATTTGCTGGAAATTATGAAGTATAAATAATTGAGAAGCAGGGAGTTGGCCCAGAGGTCCCTTCTCTCTTGCTGATTCGTCTTTAATGCATTTCCTTGATGCAGCTCCCTGCTGTGTTCCTAAGGCTGTGGGAGCAGCAGGATAATGGCCCTGGCAGAATATGCTGACCTGCTTGTGCAGAGTTAGAGATATGTGAACATCCACCAGCCTCAAAGGTGCAGCTGAGGAAAGGGGTTTTACCCACCCCACTTCCAGTGTGGAAATCAGGGATTTTACCTGAGGATGTAGGGATTCTCCAGAGACAGTGGACAATGGAAGAACTTCACTCTGCTGCTTCTTCCTGGTGCCACTAAAGAGGAGGTTCCACCAGTGCAGTGCAGGAGCTGCCTGAGGATGCTCTGAGCTGTGCTGGGAGAGGAGAGAGTTAACCTGAGATCCTGATCTTCCAGCCTGGAGGGCTCTGGTCGGCAGTGGCTTTCCAAACAGCTGAGTCCCAAATGAGTCTCAGCTCTTGGGGAGGGCATGAAAATAACCCCAAACAGCAGCCCTGAAGCTCAGCAGGACCCAAAGATGACAGCACTGAAGCGAAATTCCTCTCTACGTGAATATGGCTTCACCCAGAGCTTCGTTTTTAAGGCAAAGGAAAAAATCCTTTGGGAAAATGGCCCATGAAAGAGGATGGAATAGAAGGATAATTTCCTTCTGTGCTGCTGGCCCAGAGATAATGAAAAAAGCCAAGGGGATGAACAGCAAGGCCCACAAAGGACACCTCCCCATGCTAATCACAGCTGACTCTAAGGGAATTTCACTGTTAAAATCCATCAGTTAACAGCTGTCTCACATCTTAACGGTGATGCACTTTTAGTCTGTTTAATAAAACTGTGG
Source organism: Pyrgilauda ruficollis (assembly GCF_017590135.1). Taxonomy (NCBI): domain Eukaryota; kingdom Metazoa; phylum Chordata; class Aves; order Passeriformes; family Passeridae; genus Pyrgilauda; species Pyrgilauda ruficollis. Next base: position 4,708,666 of record NW_024531043.1, read on the forward strand.
ATGCTGCCACAAACCATATAAAATCTTTCTCACTACAAAAATTGAAGTCTCACTGGAGACTGGTAGCAATGGTTCCCACTCAGTAAGCAAGCATTAGGCCATAAGCACGTTTATCTTCATGAGCTTTAAATGTGTCACTATTAACTTTAATGAAAATCTTTTGGCTTTTGCACTGAAAATGAAATGCCTGATCTATCTGAGCTGCAAATGGTGGGAACCAGGAAAGAAAGATGCTGGAAGATAGAAAAGAAGGTGCTTCATCAGGAGACTTTCAAAGCTGCTAAGGACACTGGCAATTAAAGTATGGGATAAGTCAGGTCTAACTCAGATGTCTGAACCAAGGTTCAGAGCTAATGCCCCTCTATTTTCCTCATAGCCTTGGTAAATGAACAATTTACCTTCCTGTAAAACAAATATTTAAGACTGGGCACATGAAGTGCCCTCTAGACATGTCAGGTTGTCCCCACTGACTTAAAAGAAATACCATAAGAAATCATCAGTGTGACTTTGAATTTTATCAGGTAAAGGAGGACAGCAAACAGATTATCTAAATACTCATAAGACACTTTTTCAGTTTTAACATGACAGACAGGTGAATGCTGTGCTGCTCCTTAGCTGTCCATAAAACTCACATCCACTGGGGAAAGGAAGAAAAATTGAAAGAGAGAAGGAAAGAAAGAGGGAAACCCCCCACATATTAAAAAAGAGAACCAGAAGGCAAGTGGGAGAGAGGCTGAGGATGGTGACTGCTTGTGACACTCAGGTCCACCTGACAGCAACCCTTTTTTACCAAGGAGAGCTCACTAAAAAAAGGGAATTTCAAGATACACACAAAAGAGGTTGGCATGTAAGGAAACAAGACTTCAGAGAAGGTATTTCCATTAATTTGTGGCATAACATTTTTTTCTATGAAAAGGATGCCAATAATTTCAAAACACTCATCACCTCCTCACCCCATCTGCACTGCATGCCCCACACCTACTGAGCAAAGCCAGCGGGCTGAATTTAGCTCTTTCCCAGCATTTCTGATTCCAGCAAAGGGAATCCATCCTGTCCCCACAAAGGCAGGAGTGGTCCCTGGCTCCCCTCTGCTCCACAGCACGGAGGAGCCTGGCAAGCACAGAGCGCTCCCGGTGTGAGGAGGTGGCTGCGGAGCACGCGGGAGCTGGCAGTGTCTCCAAGGCCAGCATCAGGGCAGGATGGGCTGATGAAGTCTGAGTAGATGCCACAGCTCGTAGCTTTTAAGATCTCAGTAAACAGTGTAAAGGGACATGGAACCAGGGCTCAGTATGCAGATTTTGCTCCATTATGTTTTTGAGCTGTTTTTTCTCTTTTCACTCCCAGCTATGGAAGACGCCAAAGCTGTTAAATATCAAGCGTGTATAATGGGAATCCCATAAGCTGGGGGAATGGCCAGGATTCAAGGATATGTCCAGAGTAGAAATAAAAAATATCAGTAAGAAAGGAAAAATAAGAAAGAGAGAAATAAGCATAGAGACGTGGGTGGAGAGGAAAGGGAAGAGGGGGAGAGATCAGGCCCGTGACTTCTCATTGGCCATTCTGGTTTTTTAGGTCACAGCTTAACAGCACTGCAACGACTTTTATTATTGTTGCTGCTATTATCATTGTTGTTATTAACTATTGCTCTTACCCCTGGTCCTAAAAACCTTTAAATAACACTGGTCACTTAATGGCAGAGGTTGCATGTGAGCACACACTTCAGGGCACAACACGCTCCCAGCCCAGCACCACGGGAAGGGTCCCTCAGCACCTCACTCTCCTCAGCCCCTCCTACAACCCCTCCACCATAGGAATCTCACCCTAAACACTGGAAGGGCTCAAGGCCAGGCTGGACATGGCTTGGAGCAACCTGGTCCAGTGGAAGGTGCCCCTGCCCATGGCGGAGAGGCTGGAATTAGATGAGCACCAGGATCCCTTCCAACCCAAGCCTTCCTGATTCTCTGATAACAAAATGCTTCCAGAAGCTGCACCTCGCACTCACACACATTTTGTAATTCTGCAACACAACTGGTACCACTGTGGATGGATAAAACAACCAGACAAAAAAAGAGAAAAGGCTCTTCCCTTCTCATTCCATCTTTGTGCGGCAAAAATTATGCAACAGGATGAGGCCAGGGGAAGGAAAAGCCAACTTTATTTCCTCAACCACTTATCTAGGCAGTATCAGCAAATGCAGCTTTGCTCAAGATTATCAATAGTCAGACGGAGGTCCCTCCCTCTACAACATTTCAGATCCTGCTGGTTTGCTCCCTTTGCACTGGTAAATCTGAGGTGAGGCTGACCTCAACACAGCTCTTATTAAACAAGCCACTGTTTCCCCTCCATCAATGTGAAACCCCACTGGCTGAGGCCTGAGGGGCAGCACCAAATCATGGTTCTGGAAGTGGTTTAAATCTTGCACAACAGTAGAAAGATGAGAAGAAACCACTAAAAAAAGCTGCATTGCCCCTTACAGCCTCAAATTCATAATGGAGTTTTAGGAGGTAAAAAACCACTTTAATGGGAACACAAGGTGCAGATAAATAAACTGAAAAAGGACAGACAACTGTATTTAGCAAGTCAACAAGAATCATTCCCTCTTCAAAAATAATTTCTTTCCTTACCTTCTAGAAACTACTCCCCCCTGTGTCAGGAAAAAGTCTACAAGAAAAAAGAGGGTATTCCCCCCCTTCTTTTTCATAAAATAATCCATTTTGCTTCTTCAGACAAGCTGTTATTCATCTTGAACCTGTCCATCCCTCCCACTGGGAGCTCCAGATGGATTTACCAGCTAATCCAGTTAGTAGCTCCTGCCAGCCATGGCATTCCAACATCCCCTGATACAAAGCTGGGGAAAATTGCCTATGTCCATGTGTCTTTGTGCATATGTGTGTGTTCAGGGCAGGAAGGGAGAGAGTGACCAAGAAATTACATTAACCCAAAAGCCCCTTCCTACTCTCCCAGCTGAGCTAAACTTCCAAGCTGCGTGGAGAAGCTCTGTCAGAAACAGCAAAATAAAGGAAAATGATACTAACAGCAAAGTAGCATAAACCCAGCACCTCTTCTCTGTACCCCTAAAATTCCTGGTACTGATGTGATGAGAAATATCTGCTATCATCAGTATTCTCACAAGACAGAAAATAAGGGCAGCCACTGCAGGGGTTCATAGACTTTAACCACCAAGTCCGGTTCTGGTGCTATTCAGTGACAGCACTGGTTCCTTCACCCCCTAACCCACAAGCAGCTCCCTTTCCTTCCCTTCAGCTCAGGCAGTTGGTTGCATAAAAAAATATATGGGCAAAGTCAGAACTGCTGTTGCCACAACAGTTCAAAGTTATAACCAAGGGAAAAGCAGCAGGCTGATGCTGCCTGTGCAGTGTTGTTGTACCAGTGCTTTGGCCCACAAGTGCAACTGAACGTCAAGCTGCTGCTTTAAGAGCAACAGTGCAACACTGGGGCCATGCCTCCAAAAAAGCATCACTTCTCTAGGAAGACTATTTGGATAGCTCTGCCTTCAGATTCTTCCACCTTGACAGCAAGACAAGACTGATGGAGAGGCTGAGGGAGCAAAGGAGATTTTGGAAGACCACCTAAGGGGCCCAGGTACAGACATGGAGAGGCTGCATGTGCACATCAGTGAGAAAAGCACCTGGAAGCTTCTCCTTAGTGAGTGTGGAGATGTGCTGGAGTGCTTGCGTGCTGTTGCAAGCACTGAGGATTGCTTCCAAAATGGCTCCAGATCACTGGATGAAGCCATCAGCTGCTGAGCCCCTGCCACTCCAGGTCACTCCTCCTCCTCCTCGGAGAGCCGCTGCAGCCGGAGCGGGAAGGTACTACAGCGAGAAGCACTAAGTGGGAAATGAGCAAGTGTCACGGAACAAAATCAATAGCCTGGAGCCAAAGCTGTTTCTCTGCCTTTCCTGTCTCTGATTTGTGTGTGTGCGTGTGACTCCAGGGCTTCTTTACCTCCTCCACCCCTTCTTCCCCCGCCGCTGCGAAGGCTGCGGAGCGCGATAACGAGCGCGGGTGTCCGAGCCACCAGACAGGCCCATCACTGCAATCAGCGCAAGCCGAGAGATCGGGGCCCGCGGGCTCATCAGGCTGCCCGGCGCTGGCCAGCCCCCTGCACATGAAGATGCCAATCTCGCCTCTCCTCCAGCCTCCTCCTCCTCTTTGGCAGCCCGGTCTCCTCGCCCTCCTCCCCCTGCCACGCTCCCCTGCCGCCCTCCCTCTTCCCTCCACCCCTGCTCAGCACCAGAGGAACGCCAGCCTGGGCCACATCCCAGCCCTTCTCCCTTAACGATTCTGATAGGAAATGCCCAGCAGGCTGAAGCTTTCCTAGAAAAGCAAGGGCAGGTCGGAAGGCATATGGTTGCTGTCCTCTAAGCTCCGGGTGACAAGGTCTGTGATGCTGCATCCTTCCCAGGCGGAAAGGGGAAAAAGAGAGAGAGAGAAAGAGAGAAAAATTGCCTGCTTGGGCTTTGGGAAATCACAAGCTACTCCCTGCGGGGAGTGAACCTCTCCGACCCTGTGCCACACTGCTGGGCACGGATCACACCACACTGGCATGGCAGAGGCTGGCCTTGTCTTAAAATGAGAGCTGAAAAATGGAGAGTTGGAAATACCTTGGTGGTTTTTAACACACTCCAGGTCCATAACAAATCTCAGGCTGATTCTCCTCCCTGACCCAGAATCGCAGGATTTTAGGCACATTTGCTATTAAAGCTGAAGAGCAAATAAAGGACAGAAAAATACATCAGTATTTTTCCAACTTCTACTGCTGTGATTGGCAAATGTTTTGCTCAGTTCCACTCCCAAGGTTACTTAAAGCCTGCTGGAACCAGGAGTTCCCCCTGGTTCACTCAGTGAGCTGTGCTGGATGCCTGGGCTGCTCTTCCTGGCAAGGGCAGTGTGGTCCCTGGAGAACAAGACTTCCCCATCCAGGAGGGTGAAGACTCTTCTTGGAGACTCACTATGGACAGCCAAATCCAGTGGCTGAAAAGCAGCAGGATAATATTTCCTCCAGTTGCTTTATGGAGTCCATGCCACATCCTCAGCCCTGGCCATCTCTGCTACAGGTATGACGGGAAATCTGCAATTCCAGGTTGTGTTTTGCCCTGAGGTACAGGATCAGTTTAGAATATTACAGTGCAGGACTTTTACAGGGTTGTCTTTCAACAGCAGCGTGTTCCCATAAAACATAGACTGGAACAACACATATTTCCTCCTTAAATGAGCATGAGGGCTCTTCTTTCATACAAATGACTTCCCTCAACATATGAATTCACTGATCTCTCTTACTACACCAACATAAGGTTTCTTTCCAAACCATAGACCTCACCTTTAATAATCAATATTTCCTTTCCACTTGCTCAGCTTTCAAGGTCATAACGCTGAACAGATTAATCACACTTTCAGAACTCTCTTCCTCTTAGGCTGATGCTAGCACTGGCATTATGTGGAATTTGAAGCAAAAACACTCTGAACAGGGCTTGGGTTTGTCTTCCCGATGGAATGTTAGGCCAAGAAAAAGAAACTGTTGTTTGTCCAGAGTAAAAGGGCAAATAAAATAATTTCCAGGCTCTTAAAGAAGCTATTACATGCAGTGAATGAGATGAAAAATTACTTGATGACAGTGGCCTTTTAAAATGCTACTGAGAGCAGGAGCAATGAGCAGTTAGCCAAGGGCTATCTATATCCTGCTACTCCTCCATGTGCTCATAGCTCCTGCTTTAGACAAGTCCATTCTCAATCATGACACTGTATTCATAACACAGAGCAATTACCTGTAATCCTACATGCCATCATCTCCACTGATTCCACACGGGAGCTTTTAAAAATATTCCCCTAAATGGGATCCTAGCATGCCCTAACACTGCATTGGAATGCAGGGTGAGCTGTAAGCAAAATTAAACAGGAGGAAAGTTTGGAAATTTTTTTGTCATCTTTTAAGGAAAAAAAAAAAGTTTCTGTTTTCATGATGATTCGTGTCCTAGAAGCAGATAAATAGAAAGAAACTACACCGTCCTGGGAAAGCTGTGGCCACTGCACACGATTATCTGCTACTGATGGGCTTGAGCCAGAACCTTCACACCTGAAATGGGAATGGTTGGTTTGGACAGAACTGGTTCTAGTGGGAAAGCCCCAGAGCTTGCCAACCAAGAGACCTCTGGTCTGTTCAGCCTCAGTCTAAGGTGGACTTCAGATTGGAATCTTCCAGCTCCGATACGAAACTGAAAGGGGTGGGTACCTGAAAATTATCTGAATGGAGCTCACCCCACTGGAAATCCTCAGTGAGATTTCCTTTGTGAGATCTGACATTTTAACAAGCTGACATCTCTCAAGACCTCACTGGCTTCCCAACATGGTTTGGCCTTAAGCCTGGAGTTTGAACTTCCAGCCCCACTGCCGGCTCTGCTGTTAACCACCGCTGTACCTTTACCAGCCCTTCCACACAAGGATCCCAGAGCAGTCCAGCAATCCCAGAGACAATCATTCCAATCTTCTTCAGTCCTGGAGGCAAGTACAGCTTCTTGCCCTGCTGTGGCAGACAGATACGTTACTCAGGGAGTTGATGTGAGCTGGCGAAGGTCAGGCAGTAATGAAGTGGCCGTGGTTTGGAGCAGAACCCAGAAGTCCAATAGCCCAGATCCCCATTTAATCTACTCAAATTGGCTCTAACCAGCTTTTGTTTCAGAAGGAAAAGCAGAAGAGTAATGACTGTGACTTCCAAAAAGTCTAAACACAAGTGGGGGTTGGAAAGAAGTATGTGAGGCTGCCTGCCTATTCCAAAGTGGGGAGCACTTCTGTGTTCATTTCTCTTGCCGTGTCACTAAGAATTACAACCTGCCTAAATGACTAAGCACATTGAGAACATGTAACAATAATTAGAGTGTCAGAATTCCCTTCAAGAGCTGAGCGAGATCTTGTTTCCTGGAGCAGCTCAGGGAGAAGAGATTGCAACTACAATTTGCTCATTCTTTGCTAAGCAAAAAATTTGGGATGTATTTTCAATTGCAGATGAAGGGGCAGACAGGAGCCACCTGCACAGTGCTCCTGACAGCCATGATGTGTTTGTGACACCACAGCAAGGGTGAGTGACAATAGGTTCTGACATTGCTCCAGAATGGAAACCTCGATTTGTGTCCAGAGCTCTGGGAAAGATGCACAAAACTCAAAATCTCGAATATCTGAATGTTTTTGACCAATGCAGGTCACTGCACCTTCCCTGAGCCTGTCAAGCTTGTGGCTCATTTCATACCCAGAGTCTCCTCTTCTGATGATTTCTCCCTTTCATGCTCTGCTGGAGAGTGAGGCCATCCCTTGCCAAGGAATTTCAGCTCCCCTTATCCTCAGTGGGAAGCAAGCCCTCTGTCCCTCCCCATATACTCCCTGGAGAAGTGGTCCCTAAAAGGCCACCAAAAGAAGACTTCCAGCCTTGTGCAGTGTTTTAGCTCTGTGTGTCTCCTGTGCTAGGAATGGGTTAAAGCCATCAGGGCAACAACAAAAGCAAAGATCCTGAACATCATTTCATGCAAATGACCTTTCAGTGGCTTCCTGTGCTTCACTGTGCTCTTGTCTGCCAGGGCCCTGAGGCCTTCAAAACCTGGGGCTAGATTTTAACTCATCTTCCCTTATCTGCTTGACTGACTGTCAGCCTCGCACATCTCCCTGCTTGTGATGAAGGCCTTAATTAGTGCTTGTCTGTTTACCCTTTTCCTATTGCCACCTCTCTTTTCCTTCCTCTCTTGCTATTCCTCTCGTTTCTCTCTCCCTCTCCCATCACCCTGGGGCTTGTTTGCTTAGCTGGGCATCTCTTGTTTACTCAGTAGGGAGGTTATAATATATGCAAATAAAGTAAGTCCAAAACTCTATAAAAATATATCATACACAATACAAAAATACCAACACAGAAACATATTTTTGCGTTCATAGACATTGTTAAAGCTGACCTTGCTTTTCTTCAATGAACTAGACCCTTTTGTTTTCTTCTGAATTCAATGGCAATAAGGAAACAGGGCTGTTTTTTCCCTTCTCCTTTCTTCAGAGTCTTTTTTCCACAGAGCACATGGACAGTGTTTAGGGATCATCCAGCACCTGCTGATTTGGTGTTTTGGAGCAAACACCACTAAGGTTCAATCACCTGCCTCACCAGAGCTTCTACCCAGAGAAGGGATTAAAAATGCAAAATTTGTTCAGCTTTCATGAGAAGTAGGAATAGGGGAAGAACCACATTGTACATCCACTGAAAATAGGATAAAGTGTGCATTCCTACTGGGAAATCTTCACTGCAAGGTTTTCCCTGGCACATCCCTCCCTAATAAAAGCTGCTTCATACCCATAATGTGGCTCATAAAATTAATTTTGTAGCTGGATATTCAGTGAAAGCTCTGCAGGGCTCTCAGGACTGAACTGTGACAGTGTGTAGGTGTGATGATCCAAGGGGAGCTATGAGTATCCACTCAAACACATGGAGCAGGCAAGTCCTGTGCTACACCAGTGCTTGCCAAAGGAGTTTCCAGACTTATCAAACACCACAGGAAATAGCAAAGTTCAGGGGCTGCCAAAGAGCAAAGGACAGGAGAGAACAGCTCTCCCATTAGCAGGTAAAAAGCCACTGGTTTTAACGGGAGTAATGTGCTCAGATCAGGAGAGCCAGGGAAAAGGAGCAGAGGACTCATAAAGGAAAGCAGAAAAGGAAGCATAAGGAAAAGTGAGAAGAGAAGATAGAACAAAAAAGTTTCTCTCTCTGGCAGGGACTTATTAGAATAAGATCATTCATTTGAGAATAATACACACAATGCAGTGATGTCTGAGGGAAGGGAGAGGGGAGACACAGGCACAGGAAGATGTCCACAGAGAAAGAGGAAGGAATGTGGAAATGCAGGGGTACGTGAAGACACGGCTGGGGGATGGCTGGCAGTCACAGGCCTGGCCAAACATGCCCTGACCTGTCCAGCAGCCAGGTCCTGTGCCAGATGCCAGGATGGGACAGGCCGGTGAGGCCAGCAGTCCTCAGGCCATGCGAGCGTTCGCTCCACTCGCTGCCAGCTCCCTCCAGCACTGCTGCCTCTCCCTTTCTGGCACTTACTGGGGATTGGGAGTCCCAAAACAGATTCAGAGATTAATGAAAAAAGAGTAAGAAGTCAAGGGAAAGAACAAAGAGCTGATAACGTCTCCTGTGATAGTTGTAGATATTTCAGAGTTAGTTCTCAGAGATGTGACATTTTTACACCTACATTTGCGGGTGGATCCAATCCCAGCTACAAACAGTTCATGAGCCAGAGACCCAAGGTCATTTTGAACTGGGTTCAGAGCCATTTTAGGGCCAATTTCCAAGGAAAATGTAAATTTCAGGGAGTGTGCACTCGTTAAGAGGGTGTGTGCAAGCACAGCATTCCCTGCCCTTCAGGTGATCAGGATCACCAGCTGCCTGTTGGGGCCTGAGCTCCAAGATCTCAGTTTGTCCTGATCGTATCTTCCAATCCCGCACGTTGCAGGTTTGCGTCACTGCAGGGCCATAAACCCCAGTGACACAGCAGAAGAAACACCACACCTGGATCCCAGCAGGAGCAGGGGCAGCAGCACGAGCATTGCCAGGGAGCTGCCTTTGCCTTCCAAGGTAAAAGGGATGGGGTGTCCTCACCTCAAACCCCACTGGGGCAGGACCAACATCCTGTGACCACAAAGGAGAAAAGAGCACGAGTCGGTTCTTCTGCACGTGCTCCTTCTTGAGCAGGGGGCTTAGGGCACACCTGAAACTAAACACAAGCCCAGCAGGAATGAAACACCAGGATCTATTTCACAAACAGATCTGGGTGGCCTGAGAACAGAGCAGAGGGCAAAGGCAGTAGAAAAGGCCTGTTGGTTCCTCCTCTCTGCTCAGCTTCCCTGGAAGCAAAAGAAGCCCTGTGGGATGTTGGAGTGATCAGGTCCACATGGGGGTTCTTGTGACACACTAATTATTGCCTGGGCACAATCTCTTGATGAGGGTCAGGGTCACCAGGAACTGCACTGGCAGTCAATAAGGACTGACTCCAAGAGCTGCTCTTAAATCTTTTGCTTTCAAAAAAAAAAAAAAAAGTAAATAGGCAATTGCAGATAAAACACAGCATCAAACAAAAGCAGCAAACCCAGACTGATACAGGTAATTAAGAATAGAATTAACAGATGTGGGCATCTACATCATAAAACAAGGCAACAGTCCTAAAACCCACCATCCTGTCTCCTTGACAGATAATATAATTGTTCTGCCTTTTATTGGGCATCTGCCAATACCTACTACCTCTGAAGCAAATATCAATGGCTTTCTGACCACAAAGCCATTTTTAGTTATCAGGTACTGAAATATAGCCCAGGAGTCAGTAATTTTCCAAGACAACATACAGTACTCAACTGTAGAGCTCAGTACAATCCTGTCTGGCCCAATCCTGCCTTCTCTTGCCTGCAAAAAGTTTGCCAAAAATGGAAAAAACCCAAGAAACCCAAACAAAAAACTTTAGAAATTACAATTTTAGTTATTACTTGAAAAGCTAAAAAAAAACTGTCTCTAGTAAACCACTAGTAAACCTCAAAGAGGGTGCTTGTTTAAGTCATACCTTGGATCTTTTATTTCACCATAGCTCTTGGATGTGATCCATGTAATCCATCCATACTCCCACTTCTTGGCACCCAAGTGCCTCACCTTTATTACCTGAAAAGGTTGCAGCAGGAACTGCTGCAAGCATTTACTGCAAAAGAAGAAAGATGGAGCAAAGGAATATTGAGCTGCTCTGGAATTTTCCTCTTCCCTCTGACTGCCTCCCTTCCTCCTCCAGTGATTCAAAACATACCTTTAACTCCTTGATGTACCTCCTGCTCCTGAGGACCTCAAGGAATTCTGGGACATGTTTCATCCTTCCTATGAATTCCTAATAAGTATTCCAGACAAAACGGGAGCATTTCCCTCCCACAAAGTTGTTTCCTTCCACAAAGGGTGGATGGGGCTGTATCCCAGGTAACGTGACCCTCACACTACAACCTAAGTGTTTGATATGTATTTTATCTAGATCCTCTTCTTGTTCTAAAATACTAAAAGATAAAATTATGTCTCCATAGTTAAAATGCTTCCAAAGCAGACTTTGGTTAAACTGGTCTGGAAGCAGTTTCCATAGGAATCTTCATAATCAAAGAAATAAACTCCTTAACTCCACTGAAGCAGAACCTGAAACTGAAAACTGAGAATTACCCAAATCCAGCAGCTCTGAGGGAATGACAGCTTGTCCAGTAGAGCTCAAAGGTTTCATTTTGATATCAACAGTTACGTTTTTACTGGATTTAATATTGACATAATAATAAATATAATACAAACAAATGGAATGTTTCCATCTTAGAATCAGAAATTCACCATCTCATAAAAAACCTGAAATAGAATTATTATCAATATGTTTCAACACTGCCAACATTTACCATTCTGCTACTTGTAAAAATTAAGGATTTAGACTTTTCTTGCTGAAATCTCTCACTGAGACTGACTGCTCCCCAGAGTCTTGGATTTCCACAGAACCCCACATTTTGTCAACAACTTGCTTCACTGGCTTTTTCTTTTTTAATGGTTTTTACTTGGAAAAATATTTTTTTCACCCACCTCCTCGTCTCCCTCACATGGGAGCTGTTCCAAAGGAAGCCTGCAGTCAAGACGCCGAGTTTCTTTTGTTTGCACTCCCATGCCAGCCTTGCTGATGCCATGGCCTGGGCTTTGGGAATGGAGGTTGGGATCACAGCCAGCTGGCACTGCCTCAGCAGAGTTTTCCTTCCTGGAGCCTGGCATACACCACACCAAAAAGACAGTCTCCTCTCTTTGGAAGGTTGCAACACTTTGTGGGAAAATCAAATTACTTGACGACATCCCTTTCAAGTTCACAATGGCTCACACTGGAAACTCAATTCAATATTTTCTTCCTGCCACATGCAATCAAGGATCACAAACTGCCTGCTTTGTTTCTGGCTTCTGAGTTTGGTTGGGGATGAAGGGAAGGTTCTTTTTTTTTATTACTTTTTTTTGTGTGTAAAATAACAAAACCAAACCAACAATAGCAAAGCCCAAAATCAACAATGAGCCAACAACAGCATAATGTAGGGAAGAAACAGGAGAGAAACAATCCTGGGGACCTGAGAGTCTCTCCACATGGACTGACACTCACTGATGTGTAAAAGTCCATGCAATAACTCCTGTTGGGAAGTCAGCAGTGAGGACTAAAGGGAATGTAAATTCCTTTGGGAAGAAGAATAGTTCCAGCAGCACAGAATCCATCCTGCCTCTGTAAATGGGTCTTCAAGCCAACACTGAATCTGTCCTGGCATATTACTGCCTGTCCAAATCAATCACAGAGTGGTTTGGGTTGAAAGGCATTTCATCCCACCTCCTGCCATGGCAGGAACACTTTCCACGACCCCAGGTTGCTCCAAGCCCCGTCCAACCTGGCCTTGGACACTGCCAGGGATGGGACAGCCACAACTTCACTGGTCTCGCCCCTTTCACAGGGAATAATTTCTTCTTAATATCTTATTAAGATAAGATATTAAGAAGATATTAAGATATTAAGAAGATATCTTATTAAGAGAAGATATTAAGGTAAGATATTAATATCTTATTATTTCTTCTTAATATCTTATAAATGTCCTCTTTTTTACTTTGAAGCCATTCCCCCTTATCCTGTCACTACAGTTCCTGATGAACTGTCCTTTTCAGACCTCCCTGTAGCCCACAGGGAGAGCTGTGAGATCTCCACACAACCTTCTCCAAGCTGAACAGCACCAGCTGTCTCAGCCTGGTGACAATGTTTTATCAGACAAACTTCTCTAGATAGCAGCAAGTAAAAAAGATTTGCTTCACACCAGCCTCTAACAAGTATTAGGGAATTAATTTTATATTTGAATCATCAAAGATAGAATTCAAGAAGTGACAGAGATTAAACACTTTCTGTGGCTGTGCAGAGTCTCAGCTGCTTTCTGAATTAAGATTTCCAGTCTGGCACTAGCAGCTGAGAAATAGACCTTAAATGGGAGGGAAGAATGCAGAAAATACTACAATGATTAAATTCAAATGCCTGCTCTAGTGGAAGGTGTCCCAGCAACTGGAGAACAGCCATTGTGTTTCAAAGATGAAGATGCTCCCATGCAGGAGCTGCACTCCACTGGTGGCAGTTTGTTTGGTGTCGCACTCTTCCAGGGTTATTTTCCTGTTGCCCCCGCACGTTGTCCCAGCACTGCAGTGCTAGCGGCTGCAGGCAGAGGAGAGGGAGGAGGAGGGAAAGCTGGGAGTGGATCGGTGGAAGCAGCAGTCCCAGGAGCTCTCGAGGCTGGGTGTGATGCTCTGAGTGCAGCTGACACTGCGGGCGCAGGAGGGCCGGGCTGCTCTCGCCCAGCTCTGTCACCCCCTAGAGCAGCGAGTGCCCTATATCTGCACAGAGCCACAGCAGGGCTCCCGGAGCACCGTGCCAGCCTGAGTCAGGAGGAGCAGCAACACAGAAGTCTGACAATGAAAGCAGCTCAGAGAGGGCATTGCACAAATCCAACACATGCAGCCATTTCCTGAGCACGTGGAACAGCTCTGCCAACCTAAAAAAGCCAAACTGGTGAAAGCAGACAGGAGAAATGTGGGATCTCCACCTATCACCACCAGCCTGCCAGTCTGTGTGCAGGGCTGTGATTAAAGCTGTGGTTGTGACTAAAATCACTGCTGCCTGCTGACTCCAGTGAGATCTCTGCTGCCTCTCATTCCCAGGGGATAACTGGCCCGTGCAGAATAAAACCATGCCTTGCAATCCTGACCCCCTGCCTCGAGTGAAGGTCAAATGGAGAGTGGAACAAGGACTGGCTGTCCTCCCCAGAGCAATGCTATGACAGAAAGAAAAAGACTAATAAAGACAAAAAGAAAAAATGCCCAAGGAAAAAACAGGAAGAGATCCCAGGTAGGAAGGCACAGTTGTGAACAGAGGGCTGGAACTGTCAGATGTACCTAAACCTACAGTAACTGGCTTTTAATTCCCACTAAAAGGAGTTCTACAAATCCCAAGTGATTCTCTAAGCCTCAAATTTACTGGAGAAATATTTAATTGACTAGCAGCTACTGGAATAAGAGAGTCAGAAAACATAAACTGTGTTTAGGAACTCCATCAATAATAAAATCTATATAAATGTTTTTCACTTCATCCTGTCAGGATGTAGCCAGTGACTGCATTTAGGAATAAGTAAATAATTTCCTTGGTAATTTTGCTGTAACTGAATAAAATTCAATGAAAATAGTTCCAGGTTAACTGAATTGCCTTAAGTATAGAGGCTGTGAAACACAGAAATACAGCCAGGTCAGGGTAGATGCTCAGCACTTGGCAGGTTCTGAACTCACCTACTCCTGTTAAAGGTGATACCATGCTCATTTTAGGTTATTTTCCTTTAAAGTTTCAGTTAAATAAGCAGCTGCCAAATTTAATCCTCTTGGCCCTTCTTCTATTAAGTTGTGTACAGATATATTTGTCATTTAACCCCATACAATAATATAATTCTCATAACTCCTAGTCTAGAGTTTTTTCTAAGGAACTACAGTAGATGTTAAATATCCCAAAGGATATACATCCTACACAGAAAATTCCTGATCTGATTCTGATATAAAATAATCAAGATTCAAGTGCTGATATAGGGAACTGCTGCTTGAACATTTATCTCCTATAACACTGCAACATTCTGCAATTAGATTTTGCTGTCTTCTTGTTTGTTGTCTAGAATAATGCTGGAAAGTAGCAATGAAACAATGAAGAACGAAAACTGAAATTAAGCCAATTTAGAACAAATACAGAGAAAGATTCTGGGTATTAATGTGGTGCAAGACACTTTAATTACCTGCTTCAAGTGTGTCAATGCAAACTAACCCAGCTGAATCCATACTCCAGCAACACAGGTGGTCTAATGCCATGTTCATCTCCAAATACCTGAGGTGATTAATTAACACTGTTATTTGGGAGAGCTGCTTGTCCAAACCCCAAGGAAATGTCCTTATTGTCCTCATTTTCTATCAAACAAGAGCCCAGTCCACCAGCCATGTTACCTTCAACCTCCAGTGCAAGGCCATCTCCTGCCTAGAGCAGAGTGCCTGCAACAAGCCAATGTCCCTCTGACTCCATGGGGGCTGCAATTCTCTGTGCCTGAAACTGGCCAGATCAAGGCTCCTGGGCCACTTATATTTAGCTGGGCTTGTGCAGACCGACTGTGCTGCCTTTTCTGAGAGGGTCTGGACTTCACCCCACAACCCTAACCCCAAGAACAGGGAGGTGCAGGACTAAATTCATCCCAAGACTGAGGCATTTGCTCAGCACTAGAAGTCTAGGTCAAACACAGAGCAGAACTGCCTGCTGCCTCATTTAAATATTCAGTGAACACTGCAAAGATTAACATTTCCTCTCTTGAATATCTAAATATTTGCCCACAATCCCCCTGCTAATGAGCAAAGACAAGTGCTGGTAAGTGGCACGCAGCATCAAGCCTCGAGTCAATCAAATGCTCCAACGGGCCCTTCAGCACCACCACAAGGCCCAGCGAGTGACATTCGGAGCTGGTGGCTTGCAAATGGCCCTTCTCTCCTGCTAACTCTCCCCCCACCACGCATCCACACACATTCCTCCCTCTCCTTCCCTCTCCACCCCCTTTTCCGCTCCATGACCCACTCGGGGGCATGAAAAGCTGGTACTGAGAAACCTGCCAACTGCTTTAGACTTTGGAACATGAGCTGAGCTCTTGTCAGCTCTAAGCCTGCCACACAATGGAAAACATTACACATTTCTCTCGCTAACGACCGCGCTGCTCATTTACATGTCTTAGGCAAACACCAACAAGGTCGCAGCCAGAAAAGTGCGGTTAGGAGCGCTACTGCTCCTGGCAAGAGGTTGGTGCCTGGAAAAGGGCTTCACGGGAAGCTCTTTAAACACCTTGGAACATGTGCTAAGCTGCTGAAGTATGAGGTGTGGTGACAGCAAGGTGTTGAAACAGGGCTTTTAAAAGCTGCCAGTCATAATTAACACGTCTCCGCAGAGCGCTGGCAACGGAGCAAAGCCAACACCCAGAGCATCTTCTTGGAGGGTGGGTGGGGAGAGCGGAAGAGAAGAGGGAGCAGGTGTGGGGAAGACAAAGGAGGACTATGGAGTCATCCACAGGGGGTTTTCCCTCTTGGCCTCACGCTCAGAAATTGCTGCCCTTGCTCCTCAAAGAGGTGATGAGGTTGTGGCTCTTCAGGAGCTCCGCTGCCACATGCCTGGACACCTGCCAGGTGAGCTGTCCCTGCTGGCCTCCTCTGGGAGTTTCTGACTGTCCTTGTCCTTGCTCCTGTGGGGATCAGGTATTCCTACCACTAGTGGGGTTTGGGAAGCAGCCACCACAAAGTCAAGGCACTGCAGAGCAAGGAGGGAAAACCCACCACCAGCCACTTGCTGCAGATCCAGAGTAAGAGCCACACTCAGAGTTCCTGTTCTCCTGTTAATCCTGGACCCCCTGCAAAGAGGCACAATCCCAATTTTGCAATAATATCACCTTGTCTGAATGTTGTACTTACTAATCTTTTGACAAAATTTTTATTTGTAATTTTTCCAGTTGAATGCTCATCCTAACATTAGTCCAAACTTAAAAAAAAAAAAAGTTTATGACTTTTCTTGTCCGGCTACTTTATAGAAGACCCAAATCATCACCACAGACAAATTCTTGAGCAAAACAGCACAAGCCCTGATCTTTTCCCCAAAATGAAGTTCTTTTTTAATAGTATCCAGCACTATAAAGTAGCTGGATAGGAAAGTTTGTGTGAATTAGAAGAAAACAGCCCTATTGCAATATAATTCAATCTTCTAAGAGTCTAAAACTGTATCACGCATCAATATCTTAAATATTTATTTGAAATTATGCACCCTAGTTATTCCATATTCTAAATATGTGCAGCAGAGAGGCTGTAATTGTAATGGATTTAATAAAAGCTATCATATTCCATAATTCAGAAGGAAAGATTATGCAGAGCCCTGAGACGTAACTAAGAATAGCTAAGTTTCTTCTTGTTGGTGATTGTTCTAAGAACTAAAAGAAAAAATTTATACATTTCTCTCATGCTCCTTTTTCTGTCTGAAGTACTCAAGAACCACCATGTCCCACTCAGGTGCAAACTACACTGTTCCCCTCTTTTATGAGCTGCATTATTTCATTAACCCATAACAAGCACAACATTCCTCAATATCTTGCAATTTTTATCCCCAGGTTTCCAGGAGCAAAGTAAACCCCTATGCAAACCCAATCCCCCTAAAAATCCCACCTTCTGTGTGATGCTGATGTCACAACTTTGAGGCCCACAGTCCAGTCCTGGACAAGCCTGATCGAGAGGCAGAGGTTTCAAATGAGTTTCCAATGAAGGAGAGGCATTGAAAACTCAGCAGTTTCCCTGGCAGGAGCAGCAGCAGGACCCAAAAGCTTCAAATAACACATTCTGTGCCTTGTCCTGGCTGGTGGGGACACAGCAAGACAGGAATGTCATCAGCTGGCTGGGTAGTAAGACACAAGTCCATGGGGACACCAGGCTTCATTAAACCTGCTGCTCACGCAAAAACTTTTCTTTACTCCTTTGCTTTCCTATCCATACAGATTAAGTAAAACTGAAGTACTAAAAGATCAAAAGCACTACATTTTTAAAGAGTGTTTTTGGGGTCTAGGTACTGAATTACCTTTCAGAAAAGCCTAAGTAGAAGTGACTTGCATAAAAATAGCAAATAAATTATTGAATCACGTCTTTCAGCATCCAGATTTTTAGCAAAACCACTAAAAATGCTCTGTTAATTCTTATCTTACCTGTGCATAATCATTACCGGAGAAGAAAGGTGAGAATAAAAATAATTAATACAAAAAAGTGAAGCCCCTTCTTCACTTTAGAAAGGGAGCCAGGGAGATGAAAACTGACATCCAACTTTCTCCTTCTCCTGCTGTTTCTCCTACACTTGGCCACACTTACACACACCCTGTAAACAGCTTCATCAGGTTGATGGATATGTGCCACACCTGTTCCCAGCCCCCTTTAGGGAGGTTTTCCTCACTCACCTTCAAGGCAGGGGCTGTGCCTCATTTTGTGGCTGCAGAGTCCTCAGCACAACGAGGCTGGGCCTTTAGGCACTATAATGACAATAAATAATCATAATTCAGGAGTGGGATGCTTTCAAATCCCAGACTCACATTCTTCCATGCTTCCCAGCTCACATAAACACCCCCCCTGCAGCCTTCTCCCTTTGTGAATGTGACCTCTGCTCCTCTTTAGAGCTGAAGCCCTCTGTTCCTGCAGGCTCCCGTTCAGAGCGGGATTCCCCGGAAAGCCCAGTAGGCCAGGTGGGATGGGAAGGCCATTAATCTGTTCACACCTTGTCAACAAGGGGCCTGATCTGAACACATCCTCCTTTAGCTTTAGGAAATTCCCACAGAGGATGGCACGGGAGGAGAAGCTGTGCAGAGCTGAGGAGACAGCAAGGAACACTAGAGAGCGCAGGACACAGCTCATTAAAATCCTGGGACATGGCATGACCAAGAGGAATCATCACTGCCCTTAGATCTGGGGCCACACTAAGCACTTGGAAGGTGTTGATACTGAGTCCCAGAAGAACTACAATGTCCTTTATCTCTGCAGAGGGAGATGACAAACCCCAATGACTTTGATAAGACTATGCCCTGTAAATGCACAACTGGAGCTGCTTCAGCAGTGCCTCCACTGCACCCTGCAAATCCTCTTCTCTCTCCTCATAATTCCATCACTATTCTTTCCCCTCTCTGCTCTTTTCCCTCTGTTAAAACTAATGGTTTTACCACATGTTGGAAGGCAGCAAAAGGAAGCGGTGAAGTGACAAATGGGAATGTTCATGCTTTAATTTATTATGACAATCATGCCCGGGTCCACAAAGTAAACTGAGTCAACAGAGAAGGACTTTGTGCCAAGTTATTTATCCACTTCACTAACTGGGGGATCTTTTTTTCCCCTAGCCAGCCATGAGACTGGTTAAACTCATCAACTTTATTGATGAGCAGAAGCAGCAGGGAATTTTCTCACAAAATATGTTGTTCTCAAAAAACTTAGATTCATCCAAACCAAAACCTTTTTTTCTAGGAATGGTTTGGTGTCACTAAATTTCCAGACACAAGGGAAAAAAAAAAGAAAAAGAAAATATTTGTGGGGAAAAAAATCCCAACTAAGCAAAACATGCTGCTTGAACAGTCACTGAACATTTGCTTTCTGTTCAAATGAGTTTTCTGTGCTGTTTAATTAAATTTTGAAATTTTTCATTTTGATTCTTCCTCTTTGTCTCAGCTTTACATAGAGATACAAAACAAAACATTTCAACCGAGCAGAACTTAACATTTTTTCCTTTTAGCCTGTCAGCACATAACATTTTTCAGGATTTTTCACTCCAGCTTGGCACAAGGCAGTTATCCAGCATCTCCAAATTTCCCATCCAACCACACCGAGGAATGAATCCCATTAACCCCAGCAACACAGGGCTGGCCAGGATGACTAGTGGACAAATTGGTCCAAACCTTTGACTGTTCTTTTCTGCAGGAAGGCCATGAGGCCAAATCCTGCCCAACCCACCAGAGCAGAACACAGCACTCATTCCTCAGTGTCCCTGTCTCCTTTATTTTTCAAACCATATGAAGTAATTTTGGGGGAGGCCACAGTTCAGCTCATGTTCTGTACCTAACTGTGACAATGTCTAGGAAAGACTGATATGAGGACAAGCAACAATTGTCATTTCAGTGACAGAGGCAGAAGAAGTTCCTTTGAATTTAAATGCTTGCAAAATATGTTTTTACAAGGAATTTGGCTTTTTCCCTGCTTTACCCGTGGCTTTTTTCTGATTATTACAGTCAGAACAATCTCAGGGGGTATTCCCAGGAGCATCATACTCAATGGGTGTCATGAAGTGGCTTTTTCTGACACAGGTAACTTCTCAGCTAACTACAGATCTAATTTTCAGCATGTCAAAGGGCAAAGTAGAGAAGAGTGGATAAATCCCACCAGAGATTAAAAAATGCTGAAGACCTTTAGAAAACAAACCCTCCACAGACAGAGAGGCTGAAAGAAGAGTGTTCCTGCACATGGAATACGTGCCCTGCAGCCTTCCCCTCCCATCCCCGAGCAGGGCCCTGCACAACACCCCTGTAAAACACGGCCGAGTCTTTCACACCGAATCACATTCCAACCCCATGACACAGCCTCCAAAGCAGCGTTTTAACCTGCTGGGCAAAACAAGCAGGCATTGTTTGCTCTGGAGCTGGAACGTGCCCACATCCGGGTGGACACAGGACTTCCCCACACACATCACACCCCAGAGAGGACAACGGGCTCTGATCCCTATCAGTCACCAGCACCAGAGTAGCCAATGCAGACTCAAACTGCCCAGATGATTTCCGTGCTCTCCCAGGGTATTTTTCAGAGGTTACAAACATTTCTGTTGCGAAGCCCTTCCTTGCTAGGCTGCATCAGCTGCTGAGGCCACCTGCAGTGCCTCTGAGTTCCCTGAGTGGGACATCTGAAGGGCTGATCCATGGACATGTGGGGTGTCAGTGGGTTTTGGTTCTTCAATAAATAAATCTTGGCTAATGGGCCTCAAATCATAATTCCTCAACACCCACAACAGAGAGCACTGCGGTGTTCACAGTGTGCAATTTGCCCATAACAGGGTTCCAGACCTGACTGAACCCTGCTGTGCTCAACTCCTACTCATTTTTACTGCAGTGACATTCCCCCAGGTTTTATGTGGACAGTCCACTACTGGCACTAAGGACATGGTGTTTGACCAGTGGATGTGGAGATCCCCTCACTGCCCCTGGGCTGAAGCCAAGCCAAGTTCCAGGGAGAACCTCCACGGTCCTGCCATGCACACATCTCTGTTATCTTGTGTCCAATGGGAGTGCCATGGTTTGCATTTGTTGAAGTTTGTGTTTCAGACAGGCTGCACAATCAGCCAAACACCACTCGGGCCATATTTTCAAACTTTGCATCTGTGACAGTTGGAAATCTGGGGGTGTCTGTGAGAAGAGAAGGAAAATGAGATTGACCTCTGAGATTAGAGGTTAAGTATATTCCATTGCTAAATCACTACAGGTGAGACAATAAACTTAATCCCATTTTATCATAAATGGAAAGAAGCTGGCATTTCCAGACCATCTGACCTGTTTTGGATGTCTCCTTTGAGGTAAATTGTCTCAGCAATGTCTTTTCACTGTTGCCAGTGAGGTTGGTCCAGATGAGACATGACAGGCTGTTGAGCAAAGCTGGGCAGCTGAAACCCAGCCAGGTGTGAGGGCCTTGGTGTGAAGATGCTCCAGCTGGGGCTATAGCTCCTTCTCAGCATCCTCACACAAACCCAGAGCTACATCCTCAGAAACAGTCCAGGGCTGCTCTTTAGTACAGCCCTAAAACATTTGGGGTTTTGCTCCATCTCTGCAAAACACATGTGCCATTGCCTCCTAACAGATTTGTTTTGGGAATATTATGATGCAACAGGTTTGATCTGTGAGGGATTAAGATGAGGAATAACGGGGAGGCAGATTATGCAAGCAGTAAGGGCCACACTAGGGAACCAGGCAGATCAGTGACAACTCCTTTATTCCAAAATAAGGGCATTTCTCAGTCTCCTTTCATTACTTCTGTAACTTTCTGTCTTCTGGAAGAGATGCTGAACTTCATCCAGTCAGTTCACCTGCTGCCCAACCTAAGGAGCTGCTTCTCTGGCACATGCACCAAGTGGCAAAGTTTACCTTTGCTGCAACATCCTTCAAGTTGCAGCTCATGGTGAAAAAGCAAATCACTGCAATAAGATTTTCCTCTCTCCAATAACACTAAGGAGTTATAGTTCATAACTTCCAACTGACTTCACTGTACAGCCAAGCGTTCCTAATGAATTCCCCTAATGATCATGCCCTAATGTTTGACTTCATTATGTCACTTTTGCAATAGCTAAAGTACAGAAGAATGTGTCTTTCTTTCAGTAAGGATCACTCAACACTCTCCCTCCTCTTAAAGTGTATGAAAGTGTTGGCCCTGGGGAAGCCCCCTTCTTCCCATCCCCTGCCAGAAGGAAGTGACTTAGAGAACAATGTCCCAGAGGAGGGGCTGCCAACTGGTCTTGCACAAGCCTTTTCCCAAAAGGTTTCTTTCTTTCACCTATCCTAAACAATACCCCTCAGATATCCCAGACAATACCCCAGAAAACTTGGCTACTCACATCCTTGCCTTTCCATCAGGGATGGTGCAGAAATGCATTCCTAGCTATTTCCAGCTTGGAAGTGCTGAGGTAGAAAAGCTCGAGGCACTTAAAGAATTTCTTAAAAAAAAAAAAAAATAAAAAAAAAAGAAAAAAAAAAAGAAAAGAAAAAGAAGAAAAGAAAAAAATTGTAGGCTTGAGAGACTCAGAATTAAAGATGCTCCTGACATTTTTTCCTGTGCATTACTCAGCCCAATCTGTTTAATGGGTCTTCATCAGAGATTGAGATTGCTGATTCAGGCTGGCGACATCATTCAATTGGACATGGCTTTGAAGCAGAAGAATAATTATTTCCCATCTTCCAAAAGACCATTTAATTCATGCTCCCCAATCTCTGGGAACAGATAACCCGCAGCCCTTTTAGTTCATTAACTCTCTGGGGCTGTCATCAAAGGATTGTCAGCTGCTTGGGAATTTGGAGAAGAGAAGTGGCTGAAGGCTGCAGTGCCCCTTTTACCCATGGCTTCAGCACCTCCTGCCATGGATCCTGCAACATGCAAACAGCTTCCCAGAAAGGAGAAGGAAAGGGGAGAGACACATGACGTTTACTGCCTCTCCATCTTCACCCAGACCAGGATCAAAGCAGTGTAACCCAGAAGCTGCTGTGCTGAGGAGAACTCAATGCCACAGAGAGAGAAACCAAAACCAGGCACCAACAGAGCCCTGGGGAAGGCAGGGGGCATGACCAGCAGGAGCAATGCTGTGCTGGTGTTTGGCATTCAGCAGGACTGGCTCAGTGGAAGGATGACACAATGGCTCACAGGGAAATCCAGAATCTAGGCTATGGAATCACAGCAGGGGAGCTATCAGAGCTGGACCATCTGCACCAAATCCAGAGGTCAAATAAGTGAAATTTAGCAGAAGATTATTTTCTTATTTCCTTCCCCCTCTTCACAAATATCTGGATGCTTTGAAAAAAAAGGAAGACAATAAATAAGTGAAAATCCTGTTTGAAGACAAGAGCAGAGGTTATTTCTGGGAGGAGCAAACAGATACGAACTCAGCTCTTATCATGTGTTTTTCAAGACTAGATTTAAAAATACTCTGCAAAGGAGGAAAGTGCCATCCTTCCATCTTTGTGAAACAGGGGACTGAAGCTTCAAATCATGGGAAAGTACAAACACAGTCAAGGCCTAATGGCAGGTGGGGACACAACTCATGTGTCCAGCACCCTCATCAGCATCTGTCTCTGACCTCAGACACCTCCATCCCAGAAACTTTGAGTCCTGAGTGCACTTGGAGCTTTTTGTGTACAATGGGAAATGAACAGGCACTGCAGAGCAAAAGCTCCACCTCTAGCAGAGTCTGAGTGGAAAGAATTTAGCTAAGAGGCTTCAGTAAATCAGCCCAAGCCTCCTTTCCTGGGTTTGTATTATTTATCTCCCTATCCCCTTGACCACACTAAATTCTGAAAGGCATCTTGGCAGTATGCAAACACAGAAGGGGAGTTTATTGAAAGTACTAAACATGTTCTAATTGTTTTCTTCTACACTACTCTGCTAAAACTCACTCTGCTATGAGCGGAAGCCGAGTTGGACAATTACTGGGGCACTTGAAGCAATCATGCCCTTGATATATGGGAAGTGGGGAAGTTTAGCAGAGTGAGGACCTCTTCAATTCCTATCTTTGCTTTGCAACCATTTTGCCAGTCAAAAAAGACATGTCTCACTTCTCCAGCAGCAGCAGAACACAATAACCTTATGTCCCTAATCACAGGATACCTTGAGGTTTGCTTGAACAATACTCACTAAAAAGCTTTGAAAGTGATAAAGTGCTATATAAATATTCAGTTGGACTGCAATTAAATTTTTGGCATGTGGTTTACATGTAAGTGCAGAAATACCATCAATAAAAGTCAATACACTCCGTTCCCCCTTTCTCGCTCTCGGCCTTTCCTTTGCTATTCCCCAGATCTCGTCAGTGTTCACTGAATTTTCATAAGGGAAAAAATTACTTCCTAAAATGTTCAAAAGCTTTCCCTTGGTTTGTTATTAGAGCAATTATCTAGCATAACACAGTGAAATAGCACAAAGTATTCTAATGGGAAACAAATGTGCCAAAGAAGTGACCAAACTTGGAATCTTTATTGAAAAATGAGGGGAAAGCGATTAGTTGAAGAGGCAGCAACGGAAAGATTTTCCACCTGGCCTTGGGCAACACATCAAACAGAGCTCAAAAGGGTGCTATTTATAATTGTTGTCTGGCTGTCTGTGGAGCCCTGTCTGTCTGTCTGTCAGTCTAGGCCCTTTTCTCTCCTCTCCTCTGCCACGTGTCACATCCCCAATGTGTTTATGCAGCACGGGAAGGATGCTGCTCTCAGCCCTCTGCACTCCAGAGCAGCTCCATGGGGTTCAGGGGAGGTACAGGGGTGTAAGCAAGCACAAAACACCGCCCCTCACACGGCGGTCTCTTTTTCCCACATGGAAATGTGGGGAATCTGTACTCTTCTCCTGGAGTACAGCGGCTTTGGGGCCGTTTGTGTTACTGCAGAAGGAGACACAGGCAGAGTGAGGGCTCACTGAATCCCAGATAATGGACAATACCTTGCCTGGTCATTTCCTTACAACAAAATCCGTTTAAAGTGGAGACAAAAATGTTGCCAGATCAAGAAGGTCCAATTTCACCTCCACTTCACGGTGACATAAACACCTATGCAACTTGCAGGTCAAAGGCCCATCAATCTCAGCGAGTTTGCTTTGGTGTAATTCAAGAAGCAAAGACATTTTGCAAGTACTGTGATGATTTATAAGCACATCCAGAAAATTTTAGGACCTCTGGTATAACAGACAAAGGATGAGAAAGACTCATAACAATGGTTTCTCAGAACTCACTAATGCTCATTTAACACTTTCCTTTAACTTAATTTAAATTGAGAAATTTAAAAAAAACAACTGAGAATCTAAATACTCAGCTAGAAATCAGAAACTATCCTGATATCTCATAGCTTCATTGAGGCCTTTGGAATAATAATATTTTACAGGAGCTGAGGAACTGCTTTTCTTGTGAGAGATAATAAACCTCACAACACAAACACAAATGGACCAGCAACTGAAAAGAGGGTCTGAATCAGCAGTTAGCAAACACCACCATGGGCTAAAATTCACTCCCATAAGTTATCCAGGAAATAAAAGCAAGGAGAATATTTCTATCTGAATAAAGAACTGAGTTGTTAAGTGATGGAGCTGTGAAAAACAGTGGGCAGCACATTGGCAAGGAGCACCACTCTCAGCAAAAGAGCTGGCCCTGCTCAGAGACCCCCAGAGGCACACAACCCCCACGGGCATGCCACAGCTTCATTAACCAAAAGAGGCACTTTTGAAGTTCAGGCATGAAAAATAAAGACTGATTTTATCTCTGCTAGATTCCATTTGCCCAAAGATGCCCAAACCTCAGAAGGGGTCAGATGTTCAGTACAGATAATCACACAAAGTTTGGGTGTGTAGTTGAAGTCTATCCAAATTCTCCCAGGCTCTCGAGGATGAAGGATGGGAAACCTCGTGAGAGAGTTAAGAGACACCAACAGAAGCTTTCTGGTACATTCTGCTTTCACTCTGATTATAAATACTGCAAGAGCAACCTTCGCTGTGGTATTTTAATGCTTCCAATCTCCAAGTTCCCTTAGCTCTTAGGACAATGCATTTCTAAGTGCCCACGCTCTGCAGGTGAAATTCCATGCCTCTGTTGGAGAGCACTGTGCAGCAGGAAGCATCTCTCCCCTCCCTCACTCCATTTCCCACACAATCCCAGTGACTCAGGGATCACAGAGTATCTCAAGTTGGAAGAGACCCATAAGCATCACCAAGTCCAGCTCCTTGCTCCTCACAGGATCACCTAAAGCTAAACCTGGCTGAGAGCATTGTCCAGATGCTCCTTGAGGCTTGGTGCTGTGACAACTTCCCTCAGGAGCCTGTTCCAGTGCCTGACCAGCCCCTGGATGAAGGACCTTCCTCTACTGCCCAGTCTGAGCCTCCCTTGATGTAGCTTCACTCCAGCTCCTCACGTCCAGTCACAG
This sequence comes from Pyrgilauda ruficollis, assembly GCF_017590135.1. NCBI lineage: Eukaryota > Metazoa > Chordata > Aves > Passeriformes > Passeridae > Pyrgilauda > Pyrgilauda ruficollis. Next base: position 4,734,985 of record NW_024531043.1, read on the forward strand.
GGGTGACATTGTGGCTATGCCACTGTGAGGAGCAGGACAGCAAGACCAAAGCCCACCCTGATTCTCTTTGATCATGAGGGTGAACACAGTCCTCTGCCCATTTTGCTGCCAAGTATTCAAAGAAAGACAAAAACCTGGAATCGATCTCTGACCTCACAGAATCACTCTCTGAATAATATGGCTGCAGAAGAGAATCCAAGGGTCAAGAAATCTGGAAAAGAACCATCTGTTCACAGTCTTCCTTCAGCTACAGGCCAAAACCTGTTTTTGTGAGTAACCTCCAGTTTCTTTTTCTCCTTCCCTTGTTGACACACCCTAAGCCCTTCTCCTTTCCCCAAAACCAACCTCAGCAGCCCCCAGCTAAATCTCACACTCTGGAACATTCACATATTCATGCCTGGCACTGAAGGGTAACTGCACAGGCAGAGTTTGCCAGGAGACAATGGCTTTATTTTCTCTTCTCCTGACAGAGTTCATTATGGGATGGAATACGTTGTGTGAAGCAGAACAAATGTCAGCAGCACAAACCCCAGTGGAAACCGTAAATCTTGAACACATCATCTGGATTCTTATTTCCAGTTGCAGGAAAGCAGCTCCGGCTGTGTAACTGGCTGAGATGCTCACACTGCCTTAATCAGCCTTCTGACCACTGTGTGTGCTCAGAGAAATGGTTCTACACCAAAAAAAAAAAAAAAAAAAAACACCTTTCTAGTTTTCAGCATTATTTTGGAACAAATGAGAACAGTCACAAAGGAGCTATAGGTCTCCACAGCAGGTGAAATGCTGTGAGAACAGCCCAGCTACTGCCATGAGCAGTAATGTGGAACAGCTACTTCCTGCTTTCCTGGTCATCTACTGCTCAGGGCAAAACTGTTTCTTCTCATCTTTCTCCTGACAGATCCACCTTTTATAAGGCCATCACTTGTGTGACCCTACAACAGAGCTGCACTGGGGTCTCCCCAGTGCTGCTCCAGTGAAGGAACACTCAGTAAAAGCGACCCTGGGCCCCTGTACACGAGCACACCTCACAAAGGCAGGGAACTGCATTGGGGTCCAAGCTCCACCACAGCTTTGGTGAGTATGGTTTGCTGAGCAGCTGCAGCTTCTGTTTTCCTTCAGACTCCCCCTGTTCTCCTGGTCTATTGAGACTGCAAGCTCTGTAGGACAAGAAAAATGTTTCCCTGAGTGTTTACTCAGCAGCCAGGCTCCATGGAGGCAGGGCCTGGAGTCCCCAGGAACACAGAGAACTGTTATCTCACCAAGCTGTCCTCAACCTGCTGGGGACAGTGATTTACTGTCTGCAAGGGAGGTTCTGCTAGAGTGCACAGCTCTGAACTGACTTCACACAGAGCCATTACCTCATGTGCTGGGCCCTGACTAGATCAGGAGTGCAGACAGCAAACTGTAAGTAGCTCAATAACTAAATAAATAGAGGAGCAGTATTTCAGTCACCTTAAATGCTTGTCTTTAGGGGAAACCTCCAGCTTCCTCTCCTGTTTAGGGCCATGAGAAGGAATAGCAAATACCTATATTTTAGAGTTATTCATTTTGGGATTTTTGGTATGCTGAATGTACTTGATAACTTCTATGCCTGGCTCTCAAAGCACACTCCAGGCATTCACAAACTTGTTCCAAACACTTCTATAAATGAAAGTTTCATCTTTGTTCCCAGCACATGCTTTTAAATGGAAGTGTCACAGCATGCACATGGAAATGGGGATGAAAATCAGGAGTCACCTCTGTGGTCTTTGCCAAAGCAGAAGCTGGTAATAACTACTTAGTTAATACCAGGCCTTAACTCAGGAAATCAGGGAAACAATTAGCTCATTTAGTCAACTCTTCATGAGTAAGAAGACACTCTACTTCCTGTAGAGTGTCTCCTCCTGAAAGGCACAGAAAAGACCAGAAAGTTCCAACAATGCCCTGACAATATAAGGGAATTGTCACAATGCTGCCTCCAACAACAAATCCACTTTAACCACGCTTTCCCAAGGGACAGTGCTGTGGGCAGAACAGAGACTGAGGAAAACTAACCAGGGAGTGAGGAGAAGGAGAATTTCTTCTCAACTGGACACAAAGACTGAGGTCCCTCTGCCATGAATATCCATCAGCTGACAAGTCTGGGGAGGAGAGCAGAAACAGGCTTCTAAAATTTATCCACATGCAGAGAAGGCACAGCAGTTCCATCAGTTTTCCAGCATGCACTCAAAATGTTCTCACAGTTTTTCCTCCTTTCCCTCCATGCTGCAACCACTGAAGAGCTCACAAAGAGTGGCTCACTGGGAAGTGTCTCCCTTTGGGATACTACAGGTTCTCTCTCCTCCTTTTCCCCCATTTATTTCACAGATAAACTTCTAACAGCAATACATAAAGAGAATGGGCCCTCCCAGGAAACCAGTGAGACCAGTATGGAACGAGAGCTGCAGGCAGAGCAGAGAGCTGCCTGCACACAGCCCTTCCCAGCCACACTCCCACCCTCACTCCCAGCAGCAGAGATCCTGCTCCTTCCATCCCTGATGGAAATGAACGCTGCTGGGTTACACAAACACACGGAGCTCAGAAGATGTCACAAGTCTGACCTCTGCCTTCCTTTGCTGGATTTCTCAGCGTTTGACGCTGGCTGTCGAACAGAATAAATGAGGGGATGTACAGAAAGCAACATCAATGAGCCCAAAGGAATTCTGGCCAGACACAGAAGACAACAAAAGCCTGTGGAAATGATCTAAGGATGTCACTTGGCAACCTTACGATTATTGTCTTGTTTTGTATGTATTGGGTTTGAAAAGCTGATAATTGTTCTCGTGTGCCAGTGGAGATTAGAAGACCATTTGTGTTGGTATCAAAGGAGACAAAATCTTTTTCCACCCTCTCCAAGAAGCAGCAACACCATCTTTCTACTAGGCAATGTCTCTTCTTGTGAGACTCCAGTAAAACAATGGCAGTGATGAATTTGGTCCATTGTTTTCATGGGATTAATGCCAAAATGAGGATAACTGAGCTGCTATTGTTTGCATCTCTGGTGTGAGCTGTAAGGTAAATAATGCCCCAGCATGGTCTCCCTTCAGACAAACATCTGGATTTCTACTGATTGCAATTTAGCTGCATAGACAATGAAGACATTATTGTTGCAAAAAGCATTAGAGGCTTCTATAGCACTAGCCATATTCAACTGACCTTGGGCAGAACCAACTTTAAAAGGTGGTTTTAGTGCACACAGAAAAAAAATTGAGAGAAGCACCTCATCAGTGCTACTTTTTAAGCCACTTACTGGGGGGAAGTTCTGCTACATCAGCTACCAGACAGTTCTATAGGATTTCATGGTGAATGCAGCCAGTCCCTGGAGGAGTTTAGAGGTCTGATACAGGGAAAAGAACAAAGCCTTACAAAGCCTCTTGATGCCAACAAACACACAAAGAGCTGATATGCTGTACAGCTGCTTTGCTTGTGTGATGGGAACAGCCTCGTGCTGGAAGCTGAGCCTTCCAGCCCAACTTCAGGAGCAGTTCTGTATCAGGGGAGTTCATTCCCCATCAGCTGTTCCAGTTCCAGCCATAGCAGTAGCAAGGTCACTGCTGGCTTTTCATGCTGTGAGCTCTGATCTAATTAGGATTGGGCTGAGACCACCAACTCCTCTCACTCAAGTTACACATCAACAGTCATTCATTTTTATCAGCTCTTACTATTTTCCTATTAGCTCTGTGCTGAGAATCCCATCCAGAAACCAGACAGATACTGCATTTTCAACCTTCTGCTGGAGTTATTTTTCTTTTTCCCCTATGGAATAACACTGAACCAAGAACTGTCTTGAACACACCATGTCTGACCCATGTTCAGACAGTAAACTTTACAAGACAAATGTTTTCTTTCAGCTGTACTCTTTCTTTTCCTTCCCTGTTTTGAGGTCTTTCCATAGAGGTCGAAGACTGGGGGCCTCCCACGTGCTGGAGAACACAGTGCTGCAGTGACAGTGCTACTTCTGGCAGCTCTGCTCCCCAGGAGCAACTCCACCATTCACACCTGGAATTTTATCCATGACTCCAAGCAATCTGCAGTGTTTGCAAGTTCAGCCTCCTCGTTTTTCTCCCAAGACACTGAGTAGCAGTGTCCATCTTCCCAACAGCCAGGATATCAGACTATCCCCATGCTCCTCCAGTTCAGTGCCTTGCAGATGTTTGTGACCAGAAAAGGACCTTTAGGGACTGGTGTCTAAACTTCCTGTTGGGGTGAGAATGAGATAAAAGAACTGGCTTGATCTGGACTGCTCTAATTTGATTCCCAAGGAGGGAAATCCCTTTTTATTTAATGCATCCTTATCGCCCCAAGCAGTGCAGCTGTGCAATGGAATTAACCTTGGAGGACAGTGGGAGTTACACAGAGGAGCATCCTGCATGGGACTGCCCACGGCTGGACTTTCCCACTGCTTCTCTCCCACCAGCCACAGGAAGATGCTGCTTCTCCCCTTGACACTGCTCTGAGGTCAGGACTGGTTCCAGCACAAAGAGGAAGCGAGTTGTCAGCATCAAAACATAAACCATCTTAACTTATCACAATCACAGCATGCTGTTAAGTCTTCAGCAAGTGTTTTTCAACTTCACACTGAAGTTGTGAAAGATATCTTCAGACTTCTGAAGTACTTTACAGGGACTATGAAAGGGACTCATCTACTTAGCTAAATATTTTCAGGTTCTGCCTTCAAACACAGATTTCTCTAAGACCTAAGATGCTGCTAAAACACTCAAAACCATCTTTTTGACTTACATTCTCAAATACCGTGTAGGTCCATCAGGTGTGTTAGCAACCAGGGAGTCTAAAACCAGTCTGTCACAGATGTCATTAGGCAAAAAAAAGGGAGAGAGGCTACTGAGAAGCAAATTCCACTCCTGGCTTTCACAAACATTATTCTTATCCATGGAGTGCTTTGCCTCAGCACATTGCTTCTTCCTTCCTAGTTTAGTGGCAGTCTTGGTTTCCGGGGAGAAGCTCTTTTCCCAAAAAAGAGCCACATCACACCATGGCTTAAGCAGGAGACACATTTCCTCCTCTGTGACACAGCCGGGGACAGTCACAGCTCCCAGACCATGCACAAATGATGGAAGAAGCGTGTGGCTGTTCCAGTTTGGAAACGGTGGCTTATGAGGATCCGGGGTGTCATGGAACCACATGACTTTGAGCCCCACAAACAAAGCATGCAAGATATTCAGCCAGTAGAAAACAAAGTGAAATAACTGGCAGTGCTTGGCTTAAATTATGCTAATGCCACAATGTCAGGCTGACATTTTAAAATATCCACAGTCATCTGTTCTATCCTGTCTTTGAGGGAAGCAGAACAAGTGGGAACAATGACTGCACCAAGGTCAAGAGTTAAGATTGTTGTTCTTTATAGGACAGGGCCAGAGACCCCTGCAAATCCCTGTTCAGAGAGAGCAGATCCCAAAGGGAAGGTGGGGAAAGAGAAAACAAGGGCAGGACAGCAGGGGGGTCTCAGGATCACTAACTCCCAACCTAGCTGTTGGACAGGTGAATGAGAGGAGGACCCTTCCCAGATGAACCGGCTTCATTCTTTTTTTCTCTCATTCAAAATACACACAGATAGCCTTTGTGCTTTAATTGCATTTTTGGGGAAGGAAAAAACACAAAATATTTTGTTTCCCATACACTGCTGTGCCTTCCTCAGTTGAGGAAAAAAAAAAATCCACCTTGAGAAAATAACACCTTGTTCCTGCACATATTGGCACCTGTGCTGCTTCCGTGTCATGTTTGCTCTGTCAAAACAAGTTTTCCTCGCCCCTCAGGGTCAACCCAGCTTTTGAAAACCAAGCTGTCGTCTCCAGGCATCATCACTAGCAGTAGCCAGATAACAGACTACAAGTTCACATTCCAGAATGGTTATGACTAGTGATGAATGAGCCAGCTCAGAGACAGCAGGAATTTCCTACAGGTTACACTGACCTTCCAAGGAACACGTTTGGCTGACTTGGGGAAGGCAGCAAAGAGGACACGTTAGGCCAGGGGGGTGAATGAGGAAGGGAGAAAACCCTAATTACAAAGGAGGGGATAGTACAGCACAAATCACTGCTGCTCGGGGGATCTATCTGCTGCAGGTGCCTTATCCAAGGGTAAATGAAACAATTATGCATTAAAACAAGGTAAAGAGACTGAAAAGGCTTTGTCATTGCTGACAGAAAAAAAATTGAGGTAAATGTAGGTTACAGGAAGATAGGGAAAACCCATGCGAAATGTATAATGGTTTATGGATAAATGCTTGGTCTGAAGATCACCAGCAGCAGGATGACAAATCATCACTCCAATCAAAGCCCCAAACCCAAGTGTTCACTCTACATTGTCATAATCCTAATTGTACAGCTTCAGAGACCCCTTCCTGCCTGAGGCAGGAACCAGACTTTGGAGCATGGAAAAAGCCAGAACCCACTGCTTGGGCCGTGTTTGGTACCTTTGGTGTGTCTGAACACACAACGGGCCAAACAAGCAATGAAATCCACCCCAAATGTTGCATTGTAAACAGCCCAGTCCTACAGTGCTCATATGAGATTATGACTAATCCATCAATTGATAGGATCTGCATTCCTAGGATTTCAGCTGCAGCTCTAAACCATTTAGCATAGCTAATAAGCATTAATTCACCATTTATCACTTGCACTTGTAAGAGTGAAAACCCAGCCTTCCTCCATCAGTCAGCCTGAAGTATATTCTGTCAATCTCATCTCTACCCTCCTCCAGGTACAGCCAGTGCATGCAGCCTGCTGTGAGGTTTTTGGGGTGCTGAGAGGACCCCAAAAGGCATTTTCCCATCCTCTGCAGAGCCATGATGAGGGAACCCAGGAAAGAGAAGCTATCACATATCTCTAAAAGATACTACATTAAACTACAGATGCTGGAGTAAGCCCAGGACAAGATATTCTGAGGGTGTCAGACTGCAGAGTTTTCCTGATCCTGTATCAGCCATCAACCTGAGACTTCTCATTCATCAGCCCATTTATTAGAGACAGTCTGGATGGAGCAGACACTGAAAAAGGTTAAAATAATCTTTAGGGTTGGTGAGTTTATAATGTTTGGTACAGGCTCAGTTTTTGCCAAATTAAATTTGCTTATTTAACTGGGGACAGAAATGGAGACTTCAGGGAACAGTACCTGCTTCAGTCAGCTGCCAGAGCTGTATACAAGACACTGAAATTTGCAATTACCTTTAAAATGTCAGACAAATTAGGAGGAAGAAAAATTAGGAAAATATTTTCTCTTAAAAATTGCATTTTCCCACCCTTTATGACTCAATATAATTCTAATTCCTTGCTGAACCAGAAACATGCTGAGAATAATGTTTTGACTGAGCTATTTTAGGATTTCCTTCCACAGCAAGAAAGAGGGAGTGAGAAAAACCTCTTGAACTTCAATAAACATCTCTGAGGGAAAGTTCAGATCTTTTCTCATTGTTTGATGACCTGATGCCTAATGCCTGGTTTTAGTCTCATATTAAAAAAAAAAAAAAAAAAAACACAGAACAACATCTTGTTTTCACTCAAAAAAGACAACATTAGAAATAAACAGATTTTTTGCCATGAGCAAAGTTTGTCCTGAGATGCAACACAACACCTAGAACTCTTGAGCTTCCTCCTGGAAAGAATGAAAGCACTTTTTAAACTATTGATGTGCTTTTAATGGATATATATTCAGGCAGTTTATTAATGACAGGGTGACATCTATTTGTGACCATTCCTGAAGTCCAGGCATTACCCAGGTACCCCTCATGTGAATTTAGTGATCACCTTGCCCCCAGCCTGGCACCAGGGCAGCTGCCTGTGCTGCTCCTGCTCCCAAGACACCTGGAAAACTCCCCAGTGGCCATCCCAGAACCTTTCCCTAGGCTCTCACTGAGCGAGAGGAATCAATGTGTGGGCTGTGGGTGAGCATTCTCTGCGTTGTTATCTCTCGAGTTTGTGCTTCATCACTTGCCATGGTCAACAAAGACTCTTTGAAGTCCCTCTGCACGTGAGTGGAAAGTTCATTTGGAGTCTTGCTGCATGAGGAACACACAGTTTGAGAAGCCTCTGCTACAGTTAGGAGGGAGCATCAGTTTGTGAAGGACAGATGTTTTGGAGCAGCAACAGTCCTGCAGAGACCCCTGACTTGAGTCCCTGTGTGCTGCAAACTCTAAATATAGCCAGCTCTCAGGGACACTGAATAAGCTGTAAAGAATGAAACTATAAAACCCCGTCCCAAAGTGAGAAAGGGGAGAGGATGAAAGGCCAGGATGTTGTCCTTACCCCCAGAAGTCACACTGCAGCACAGCACTCAGGTCAGCTGTGGTAACATCCATTTTTCCAGTGCTGTAACTATTTCCACTCCTCTTAACCCTCCAAGCATCTCCCCCTCCCCACACTCTACATCCCATCATATGACAAATGAGTTTGACCCTTCTCCAACCCCTCTCTGCAGTCTCTCATGGCTCCGGCACCATTTGCTTCCTGCCTTTATTAAATCAGATGGGCTGTGTGTGCTCCGAGGCCCAGAGCCAGAGGAACACAGAGAGACAGGGAATTAAGGGCCATTCTCTCCCAGCCTCCAGGGCTGTGTCCTCCATTTCCTCACTCTGTTGCTTCATGAACATGCCATTCCATCATTTTTTTCTCACTCTCATGATAAAATCACTTCTTCCACCCACTAGAAAGAGAGAAATGCAGGACTCTTTCCAGTGTCACTCTACACTCCAGGACTGCGTTGTGAGCTTTCCAAGGTATTTATTATTGCACTGCCTCACTTTGACAAGGCTGATTTTCCTTCTGTCCCTTCCCACACTGCTTATTTCTCTCCTTCTTTCTCTTTCATTTCCCTGCACCTTTGACCTTTTTGCTCCTTCTCCCTGCCCAACCCACTCTGACAGTTTGCCCCTCTCCTAACACCAGTTATCCATCTCTCAAAGGGAGACCATTACCAAATTTCTTGTCACTAGAGATTTCTAAAATTTTAACTCTGACTTTTGAGGATCTTACTTGCTTCTTATCTCACTGTGTTGGGACAGCTGGATCCCTCTGCTTTCTCACTTGTGTTTGGATGGGATGAAGGAAGATTGAGAGAACAATTCAAGCTAAACATTTCTTTTGGAAATTAATAAACAAAGATTCAGCAGGTATGGGTTGGTCTGCCTCATTTCTCATTTCTCTCTGACAGCCTTGGCTGGGACTTCTGCAGCCATGAGGACTGTGGTCTCTTAGGGAGCTCAACACAGGGGCTGTCCCTGCTGATGATCTCAATACCTGTTATACCAAATGTGGGTATTTCATTTCTAACCTGAACAAAACCAAATGCAAAAATATCAAGAGCCTTCACAAAAGCTGAGTTCCTTCTTTCTCTGAGCCAGGCAGCCCAGTGCTCAGGGCACTCTGGTGGAACAGCACCAGACCCTCATGCACCTGAGGACAGCACTCACCTCTTGCCAGCCCTGACAATTTCTGACAACTCAACATTGTGAAGTGAGAGATTTGTGCCCCCCATTAGAGTAAGTGGGACTTGAAAGCAGATCCTGGAATTGAATTCCACACTTTCTAGGGTGGCGGATGTATAAATACTGCATGGAAGATCAATAAATGATTACTAGCTCTGTTAACAAGTGGCTAATGTCTTGTTACAGACTTTTACAGAGTCCAGTTGGTCAATAGGTTGCATTTAACCATGACTTATGATCACCTATATCACATAATAACCATGCCTGTAATATGCTTACACAGTCTATTCATCATGCATTAATCCTTTTAAATTTATTTATGAATATACTCTTACTCTAATGTTTCCCCAAATGGAGTAATAACAACTGGCCAAAGAAGAACAAGAGCTGTGCATCTTGCAGCCATGTTATACCTGGTCCAAGGAACTGATTTTGAATCACAGGTTCAGTTCAAACCCACTCCTGGGGATTACACCTGATGCATTAGTTCCGCCTAAAAGTATTTTGAGACTCCCTGAATTCTGTGGGAGAAAACACAATCAGCCATCTCAGAGGTGGGCAACAAGGAGGGAAAAACATCAAGATGCCCAGAGAAGCTGTGGCTGCTGTGGCCCATCCCTGGAAATGTCCAAGGCCAAGATGGCTGGGACTTGAAGCAACCTGGGATACTGGAAGGTGTCCCTGCCCATGGCAGGAGTGGAATGAAATGGGCTTTAAGGTCCCTCCCAACCCAACCTTTTCTAGGATTCTCTAACTTGATGATTCCCAGGGGAAAAACATCAACCATGAATGAATTGAGGCACAGACTCCAGTAATGGAATAAACTATTGCAAATTCTCTGTTTAATGTCTTTGGACTAGAAACTCTTAAGTGTCTGTGTGCCAACTCCAGCTCTGCCTAGAAAGTCCTTCACTGATGTACCCAGCCACTTAAAGTGAACCTTGTGACTCAGTGGAGAGGTCTCCCTTATTCCCTTCTATCCATACTCTTTCCCATTCTTACCCTTTTTCCATCCCCAGCTTCCATGTAAATCATTTTAGGTTGATTTTAATTTTCGGTTAATTGATTTAAATTTTAGTCTGATTTTTCTCTGGGTTCTTTCACCACCCAGTAAGTAGCAGAGAGACCTAGCCAACAAACTGCTGCACTTTGACTTTACTGTTAAACTTGGTTTTGCTGATACCTTTGCTCTGAGTGACCTAAAACACTCATTTATGACACATTGGTGACACAGCTGTGGCAGTGTAGAGGAACAGGGACACCCCTGGACTATCATCTCCAGCAATGGAGCCTTTTCCACACAAAACAGATCTTTGTTTTAAGAGCTCCAGCTCATACCTCTTGATTCACTGTTCCACCTGTAAGGGATCCTGGGCTGACTAATCCCAGTGTATTTTCACAGAACAGAACAGCTTCAAAGCTTCAGTAATTTATATTAAAATCAGGGCCCTCCACACCCTCCACTCAGCAAAGCCATTAAAACACAAGACTCAATATCTACTTTTTTCCCCTTCACATCACCAAACTGGTGAGTGCACCAGCTATTGTACATATAATTGTGAGGAGTGTTAAGTTTTGCCTATCATCTTAAAAATCAAGTAGTTAAAGGGTATTTCAGAAATACTTAATGGGATTTTCCCACCAGTAAACCCTGTGCTCAATGGTACATTTTAATAACAGCAGAATCAAAATCTCATTTATGGACTAAGAAGGTTGTACTGAGGGTAACATTAGGGGAGGTTTTGCCAGAGAAAACAGAAGACTTAATAAGAGAAGGGCTCAAGAGTATTAGTAAGAAAAGTTGTGAGCTGCCTACAGGCTTTTTCTCTTCTGGTATCAGAGGGGAAGAAAAGCCCCTGTGGTTGATTCATTATGCCATTTCATTTCTTCATATATAATTTACATGCAATGTAAATACAGTAAATTATTATTTCTGGATTGCATTCTTGGGCCCTGATCCAAAGCCCACTGAAGCTGAGAAAGACTTCTAGGTTACAAAAAATCAAACATTATTGAGAAACAGGCCTGTTCTATGCCAACATTCATTAGAAAGGGGTCCCAGCAAGGGTTAAAGACTAAGGGCCCTGCTCAGCAAAATGTTAAGTACATGCTTAACTCTAAGGTTATGCTCAAATCCCAAGTGGATCTAAAGCACATGGTTAATTGCTTTGCTGAATCAAAGCAAGTACAGATTTTCATCTGAGTTTAACTGCTGCGTAATCTGGAATACAGCGTAGCTGACACCACAAGGAACTTTCTTGAAGAGATTTGGAACATTCTTATTCTGGATCCATCCACCCACAAAAAAACCCATAAGGAATAATCACAATGATTAGAACTGTTTTTCAAGTTCGGGGAAGAAAAAAAATAGTTCTGTATCAGCTTAGTTCTTAGAGGAAGATTTGCATCTGTTTTTCTTTTACATTAAACTTCTTTGCTGTTTGGCTTTTCCCATCATGCTGCTCCAGGAGCTCAGGGGGTAAATCCTACCTCAGGAGCAGCAAAAATTCTTTATTTGGGTGGCAAAACAAAGCCAAGTCTCTGAAATCTCCATGCCTTCTGATCCAAATAATCCCATGTCGGAGCAGAATGACCTCAAAGGTCTTTTCAATTAAAATCTCACAGGTGTTACAATTCTGCACAAAAGCAGTAATTCAGATGCTGCTCATGGCCCGTTCCCCCCCACCTTTGGCTTACCTTCATTGTCTTGCAGCAAGGTGGAGAATATCCTCATGGATGGATGAAGGAGCTCCCTTCACCTCCTTAATTCCATGTGATATAGTTAGTTTCCCTATGATTTCATCCTCCCCACACCTGAATTTAAGGGCAACTTCACAACTTTTCATCCTCTCAACGCTTTTTGTCAGGTGACAAAAACAATTAGTACTGCTCCTGAGGTGAGGAACTCAAAGTCTGGCAGGTTTAACTATGACCAAACCAGTTGCTGCTCAAGTTACTGTGCAAGTACCAACAGACTGGCCTGCTCCAACACAGTGGCCTTGGTTTTTAATGGTCTTTTTAAAAAATACATTTCAAAACTCACAATCCTGATCACAGGAACTTTTAGCATGTTGCATGAGATCACACAGAAAGTTTGTGGCAAACAGTGACAATGAATCATTGGTCATAAATCCACCGATTTGCAGGTTTGCATACCAGTATTGAATTATCCAGCTCTACCACGTCCTTTGGGCTCAAACTGCTGCCAGAAGGGCCTCCTCAGAAGGACAGGAGGATGTCCTGTAGCCCAAGAGCTCCCAGATTCCTTGGGTTTCTCCTTACAGTGCTCTCAGAGCAATTTCAGGGTTTTCTCCCTGTTACTTTGTAAGTAAAGAACAAGTTTGAAAATCACAAAGAGCTGCAAATAAATGTTAAATAAACTTTCCATTTCACCCCAGGATTTCACTGCAGGTCCCCTGCTCAGGCTCTCCTGTCCTCCTGGGAACACACAGGGCCCTGATCCTTCAGCTCTCCTCCAATGGCCAAGCCTACTGCCGCTTTGAGGAATCTCTGCAGAAATCCTCCAGAGCTGTGCAGGGATTGGTAACGTCACCAGGAATGAGGAAAGATTACAGGGGAGAATTCACACATATTAAAACCAGAGAGACAACTCTGATATGGGTGCTGGAGGTCTTTCAAGGTTACCATATGCCACTGGATTAATCCCAACAGGTAGAGGTGAGAAATGTTCAAATTATTTGATTAACTTCAAAAGGAAAGATTTTTACGCCTCTACCTCTTGGCAGCCCACCTCTGCTCCCAAGCCAAGAAGAACTCAAAACCTCATGAGAAAGCCAGCTCCATACCTCTGACCAACAGATTCCAAATGTGTTGCAATCTTGGCTCACTTAAATCAGCCAGTTTTGAGAAGGAAAAATCTGTGCCAGTGTTACAATAATTGCCTGTCAGAAACCTCTTTATTGAAAAGCCTATTTTTTTTCTTTTTAAGTAGAAACTGGGACAGCCATGGAGAAATATCAAAGCTCTATTTTGCACCACTGAGAGCTCCTGACAAGCAGACAACAACCAATTCCATCCCAGTTTCACATTTGCTGTAACAGCCTGTCAGAAACACAGAAACACCTGTCAGAAACTGGGGCTGTCAGTGGGCACCCACAGAGAATTATTTGTACTGACCCACTGCAGCTGACCAGGAGTCAGCACTTGCCATGAGACTGCAGGATTGTATTCCAAGTATTCCCAATGGATTTCCTCTCTCCCTTCTTGCCCAAGTGAAAGTGAAGCAGAAGCTGTCTCAGCTGCTGGCACTTGTCTTGGATGGAGCACTCCAGGGCAGGGCAAGTCCTCTGAATGAGGCAGAACTTCCAGCCTCAGGAAGCGCCAGCCACTGGATTAAAATTCCTCTTGGAAATTTCTCTCTGTTGTGGGGCAATCAGGGACTATAACAGCTCTAAATCCCCACTGTACTCTGTGGCATCTTTTAGCAGTTCAAAAGGAGCAGCAATCCCAGTGCAATTCAATCTGTTCCCAAAGCTCTGCTCTGCCACCTTCCATAGCCACAGGTTTTCCTCCAGCTGCCAATGAAGAAGGGAGCAAGAGCATTCCCCTTTTACAGGAACAGCAGATAATACTCCATCCCTGAAGGTGCAAGAAGCTCAAACCAATAAATCAGGGAAATTACACATGGAGGTTTGCGTAGGTGCGTGGTTTATATCCCATAATCCCACTCCAAAGGGAGCTTTCCTGCTGCCACTCCCTAGCAACCCAACAAGCAGCTTGTTTTAGGAGTCCCTGAGTGCCTTCAGGTGTGCAGGGCTGAGCAAGGTGCTGTGTGGGGCATGGCACAATGAACACTTGGGCTCTGAGGGGCTGCAGGTGAAGTCAGGGCACAGACACCCCGGGGAATGTTCTCCATGGGCAGGAATCCCACAGCATGGGGCACAATCCAAGTAGTTTCCAACCTGAATGGCTGCCTCACGCTCCCAGGGAATGATGCAATGTAACACATTGGTTTCCAATTTCAAAAACCTGGAAAAGAACCTTCACTGATGTATTTTGAATTCAGCTGTCTCTAGTGTAAATAACATTCCACCTAAATGTGCATTTTAATTCTCATGGCAGCTGATCAGTCTGTTCAGGTGGTGTAATTCTCAAGTGTTCTGTGAAGCAATATGTGTTATAAATTTGTTATTTTTATGTAGCAGAATATTTTTTCCTACTGAATAATAAAAAAAAAACCCACACAAGCTTAATCAGAGGTGTACAGAGGGCTAAGCCAGAAATTATTATTTAATTACTGGTGCACAACCTGCGGGTCCTTGGAAATAAACTCTCTCTTCACAGGAAAGTATGAAGAGCATGAAAATGAGGGGATTACTGAATAGAACAAAGATTTCAAAACAAGGAGAAGTGCACACAACCTAGAAATTTTGCTTGGCAAAGCTCCTTCCAAACCCACCCTCCCCAGCTGCTCCTCCCAGGCCAGTTTTCCAATGCAAATCACAAGAAACTGCTGTTCAAGGAACTGCTCAGAGGAGAAAATGCTGGGCTGATGCCATGTCCTGGTGCTATTTTGGCCACCAAAAGAGGCTTCTGTAAGCAGAAATTCCAGGATAACACTCACACCTGCTGTTCCCTGGTCTCACAAAGAAGAGCTTTTAAACTTCTCCAGAAACCTTTCTACCCATGTGCAGACACATTGTCACACAGTGTGGTGTGTCAGACAATAAACCAGGTGCTTATTTGTAGGTGTTTTATGGATTCCAAGTTCTTCCTACAGAAGCACAGGAACCACCCACCTCTGACAGGATCCTGTGTGCAAACCCTGCACTGGAACAAGCAGGATCAAATTCACAATTTCCCTCTGTTCCATGCTTGGCTCACGTCGAGCTGCTGGCCCCAGATTTGTGCCAGCTGGGGAGGAAATCACACTGTACTTCTCTCGTGCCAGCTTTTAGGTGTTGCAGACTTACTCATCCTCATGCCATCATGCTGACACATTCCTGATTTGCCCAGACTAGAGCTGGCATGGCTTGGGGAAAGACTTTACTGGTCAGCTCTAGTTGACTCATTCCCAGTGGCTGTGAAGTCAGCAGAACTGACACACAGATATCCTACACTCAGCTTCAGCTTTGCTTTACCTCTGCTGGAACAGAAGTGCTTTCTCATCCCTGCAATTGTGCACACTCCAGTCATCCCTTCACACTGCTGGGAGACCTGGTTTCAAATATTACATATTTTAGCACATTTCCTGTTATGAGAGACTCGTTTTCCTTCAGTGTCCTGGCCCCTTAACAAGGGCCTTCATACAAGATATTTCCTGACTCCATTATGGAGGTGGTAGAGTCATCATCCCTGGAGGTGTTTAAGGAGAGACTGGATGTGGCACTCAGTGGTTTGGGCTGGTTGACATGGTGGTGTTGAGTCACAGGTTGGACTCAAATCTCATAGGTCTTTTCCAGCCTAATTGATTCTGGGATTCTCTCTAGACTGTCCCCATCCTCATTAAGCACAGATCTCTCAAGCTTCCCCCTCCATTTCATTCCCCACAGAGGTGTTAGGCCCCTTCAAAATGCCCATGGGTACACTAGCCAAGGACATTCCCATTAACTATCCAAGCTCCAGTGGGTGCTTGAAGTCCATTTGAACTTTTTGGCAATACCAGTCTCATGCTAATTGTGCCTTCCATACAGTACTACAAGTACAGAGACCCTGAGCTCACAGAGAGGGGCAACAGATGCCAGCAGTGCTTTCAACTATGCAGGCAACACCCTTGATGCCAGTTGTTCTGGATGTGATTTCTAACACCCAACTAGTGAACAAGGAAGATAACTCCTCTCATCATGCCCAAAGTGGAGACAAATGCTCCTCATGCATCCACCCTTCTGCCAACTGAGACAGCAGAAAGCCTCACTGGTGACAAGGAGAAGCTGGACCAGTGCTGACCCAGCAAGATCCATTCAACATCTGAAAATTCAAATCCTTATTCAAACAGTAGTGCTCAGGAATACCAACTAAAATGAATGGAAGGAAGAAAGGCTTTTTGTGTGCAGCTTGCAGACATTCATGATGGTGAATTTACATGCATTGCACATCTCCTTGGAGTGAACTGTCACTTACTGTTTCCTAGGACAGTATCAAACCCAGTGTAAAAGCTGGACTCAACCAGACTCCCTAGCTCTGCTGGACAACGGATCACAGGGAGAAATAAATCCTCATCTGCACCACAAGTTAATAACAAAGCAAAAGCCAGGATCAATATCTCCAACACCCAACGCTGCATGAACCGAGACACCAAAAAGCAATTCAAGGTTAACATCTGTCACTCTGAACTCCATCCAAAACTGAAACATGGAGTCAGACTATTGAATGAGCTAAGAGTCAGGTTCTTAAAGGACTCCAACTCATCAAATCAGCATCAGACTTCCAATAACTAGACATCTACTGAATCCCTTAGAGGGCAGATTTCCAGAAGAGGGATGGACACCTAACAGTCTGCTCATTTATTCAGATGGCTAAACAGGAATCAGGACTTCTAAAAGATCCCACTCCCACATCTGGCAGTCATGAAGAGATGCCAAAGAGACAACTTAATGAGTGACAAGAATCAGTCAGTGATGCAGCAATGGGATTCATCAAATCAATCCAAGACTCACTAAACTACAACCAATGGAAACAAGTAAAAAGTGACCCCTAACACAACTACTGAATCCTTCTTCATCTGATACTCCTGAAAACAGTGAGACACTTCACAGCCTCAGTTTTAGATGCCCACCAATACCATGCTGCTGGGATTTTAAGCCCAGTCCTAGCCTCACATGCCTGGAGGCCACTACTTGTTTGCCAGCCCAGCCCAACAGCAGCTGAGAAGACCCAGGGAGACTGTCAGTGGTGCTGAGCACAGTGAAAGGAGGCATCCCAAGAGGTGTAATTTCTGAGGAGCAGAAATTAATAAAAGCAACTGGAATTTTTTCAGTTCCCCGTACTTGATTAAATCCAGTGATGCCAATGGTTACACAAAAGCAAGTGAACTGTACATTTATAGCACATTTCTCCACAAGATGTACTTCTCTGAGACAGAAGACTTGCAGAGGAAGATTCCTTAAATATGTATTTAACAGTCAGGAATTCTGTGATGCAAGGATGGACCTTTCCACTGCTCTCTCCAGATTCCACCCAACTGCAGAGAAGGTCAGAGGGCTGAGGACCCCACTCCAGGGATCTAAGCTGAAGGTGCAAAGTTAAAATCAATATATCTGCCCACGGCAGAGCCTTCAGACAGGTTCAAATGTAGCAGGTGAGGAACTCTCTGTACTTAATCATCCTTAGGTGTGTAAATGCTTTTGGCTTTGCTATTACTCACCTGACTCCAGTGCTGTGTGCTCTCGCCAGTACATCAATATATAAACAGAGGTCATGGACAGATGGGTGTTACACTGCTTCCCCAAATATTAGTGATTTATTTCCAGTCCCTTGGATATTATTTTAATACATCTTACTTTGTCAATATAATGGTGATGGAATGCCCCTCCAGGTGAAAAGCAAAGCACCTCTGTTCAAAGCAGCAGAGAAATGAGGAAAAGCAAATGAGCTTTGGATGTTGGATGTTGTCTCAGGAACACCTGTGCTGCAACAGGAGTTAAATGGATGTAGGTACAAGGTCTCTCAGGATTGGATCTCACAGGGCTCTCCCACCACATCCCAACACACTGCACAGCCACGGCAGGTCTTGCACAGGAACAGACACTGGGCTGTGCTTCTGTGAGGAATAAAATCTACCCTCATTAAACTATTTGCCTTACACATTTTAGACCAATACCTGGAGAAATCCTCTGGAAAGTGAAGGCTTCCTGCATGCTTTAGTTCTAAGGTAACACATATTAACCTAGATATTATAACATACATTTTATAAATGTGAACAAGAATGTTAGGTAAAAAATCCCAACCACCCAAAAAAACAACAGATATGGTGATACAATTTCACTGTTTTAAAAGATCCCAATGAAAGGAAATGCAAACACTACTGATAACTGCAACATTCATTCTTTCCTACGGCATAAGTTGTCTTGCACATTCCTGCCTTTTCTGCTAAGTACAGGACTTAATATAGTATTCTCTCCATGAAAAGATGTTTATCAGAAGACAGACATGACACACAGTCAGCCTGAGTAAACATCAGGGTTCATAATTTGTATTTTCTGACATTTTGTGCAGCCTTAATGTTAAATTAATCTTGTTTTATTGCATTTAACTGAGCAGTAGTTGGAGCTGACAGCTAAGTTGCTACCACCATCAGAGCTCTGGGAACTGAATTTCTTTTCTCTTCATTTAAGCCAACCCTCTGCAAGCTTCACTGATTTTGGTAGAGGAACTACCAGATCATACCTTCACGGTGACAGAAAATGAGGCTCAAAGTCTTTCTGAGAGACTTTCACCCAGTGACAGCTCACTCATTTCATTAGAGAGAAGCAGAGTAAATACCTTAAAATCTCTGGGCTTCCCTTGTGGCTTCTCCCAGCTCCAAACCCTAAGGACTTCCTGAGCATCTCCGGATCCAAGTAATGGCCATCGAAGTCAACAGCATCTTATGGGAAAACAGCCCCGACTGCTCTGTCTGCAAATTGGGCCCCAAAGTTCACCTGCCCCGAGCACCGGGCTGCATGGCCCAGGGCAGAGCAGCACTGACCCTCTCACAAAGCCTTGTTTTGTTTTGATTCCCCGTTCAGTGGATTGCTAATGGACAAGGATATGCAGGAAGGGATAAGAAGAAGAGTATAACATGTAAATGCACATATATAGTTTTTCTTTAGCTTCCCCCCCCCTCTCCATTTCACCCTTTATAAACACAGCCTCCCTCTATATAAATATATAACCATGCATCTTTGTGTACTGGAGCCCAGGGCTAATGTTGAGCTGACAATAGTGGCACTAATGCTAATGAATTCTGATTATTCAGATCGGTCATTAAACTAATAAGCCCATCTCCAAATTAGCGTGGCTGCTTCAGCCAGCGAAAATTTAATCAAATCTGCTTCATTATTTCAGACGTGGTGCACTTGGCGAAAGTGACTGCAGGAAAGGAGAATGGGACCCTCATCTGATAATTTTATCACTTGACTGCCAGACCATGAAAAAATCGGTGTGATGAATTTTTTTTCTCTGGGGGGTGAGGGTGTGGAGCAGAGGGTGTGTGCATGCGTGTGTGTGCATGTGCTCTTGGAGCTTTTGCTCATGTTCCCTCCTAATTAAATGGAACCATCCTCCTTCTGCCCTGGAACTGTTTTGTTTTTTCCACATCTTCCCCCCACCCCCTTCAACATCTTTGCTGTCTTCTCTTCCTTCCCCCAGGTCCTCCTCTGCCTCCATCTCATCCCCTTTGCACGCATGACCAAGGAGCAGCGTTCAGCATGAGACAGAGGTTGATGAGACTTCCCTGAGCTGCACAGCCTCTGTCTTGCCCAGCTCCAGCCTCCTTAGGCACAGATTTGCCCCCCTTTGCCTCCTCAACTTTATTTTTCTCTTCATTTCTGAAGAAAACAAAAGCAGCAAATATATATCCTGGGAAAACCCCCCAACCTTCTGTCTTGCTTCCCTCCCTTGTTTTTACTTTGGACTGTGAGCATTTCAAATGCAGGTTCACCATCACTCCAAAACCAAAACCAAGCCCACCTTATCAAAGAATCCCAGAATGGTTTGGACTGGAAGGGACCTCAAAGCCCATCCAGTTCACCCCTTGCCATGGGCAGGGACATATTCCATTATCCTGGGTTGCTCCAAGCCCCATCCAGCCTGGCCTTGGACACCTCCAGGGATGGGGCAGCCACAGCTTCTCTGGGCAACCTGTGCCAGGGCCTCCCCACTTTGGCAAGAAACACTCACCCTCTACAGAAATCTGATCCCTCATATGTCCATAAGGCAGAGATCCATTAATTCCTCCAGTTACAAAAGCTAAACAAAACAACAAAGTATTCCTCAAACAAAATATGGACACAAAATCAACATTCCAAGGACAGAATGTAAATAAATTATAAAAAAAAAGAATCAGGCCTCGCAAATGCATGAGCTTCATCATTGTGCAGCCATGTTCAGTGCTCTTTTCTCAGTAACTGTGTTTATAAAGACAAATCTCACAGTTTTAGTACTTGATGGCCCTGCTGGCAATGAAATAGGATAAGACATCTTGTCAGTACAAACATAATAAAGCAGTGGTCATCCCAATAGCCAGGAATAGCAAAGGAGCCAAGGCAAAACGCATCCTTCTCCAACAATGAGCCAAAATCTGGGAGTACATGTGAAGAAAAGCAATTTCAAACAACAGCAACTATTTCTGCTACAGCACATGGTTGATGTCTCAGGACTTTACCGGCAGGGGCCTGAAGGCACCTGGAGGCCTTGCATTCCCAGAAGTAGTCAGTCTTCAACTTCAGGCACAGATTTCCTCTCAAAAGCTGGGATTCATTTCCCATGACTAACAGCATCCCAAATCTAAATTAGTCACCTAGGTTCCCTTTATCTGCAAAAGACAGAACAGCTTTCAAAGGGCTACTCCTTGATTTCAATCATGATCTTCCATTTCAAGACAGAAGGAATACTCCCTGCAGGACAGCCTGGTTTTCTCCCATGACTATATTAGAAACACAGACAGTTCTCTTTGATTTGACCAAAGTTATGTCTAAAATTAAGTACGATGAGCTCTGGACCAAGGAAATATTATCTGTGATATATCTTGGCCTGACAAGGTTTGTGAAGGTCTGAAGCATCTAGGTACACATCTGATCTGCAGCAGAAATCCTTACAAGTGGAATCAGGCACTGAAGATAAAGTTGACTGGCAGCTGACCAGGCTGTCAACAGCATCAAACCCAACTGTGCAGATGCCTTCTAAGAAAGGTACCAGAGTGATATCCTGCCATCAAGCAAATGAGCTCAATTGTTCACAGGAAAGCAGAAAGGAATACTTTGGATCCAATGCCATCAGTTCAATGAGGCAAACAAAACATATGCTCTCTTAGTAGAATCTCCAGTAATCTCTTAGTTGACAACCAGCTCTGTTCACTGCTCACTGGATGCCAAGCTTCAGCCTGTGACACGTTCCACTGTGCTAAATTGTTCTTCCTCCCCCCTTCCATCGCCTCCTCCTTCCATGTTCTACCCACCCATCCCTCCTTAGGCAGAGCACAGCACATGGACCTCCCCTGGACAGGTATCTCATGTAAAGGCTCTTTGATTAGCACAGAGTGTTCCAGATAGACGGGGCTTATCCCAAACAACAGAGCTCTCAAACAGGACCTCCCTGCAGTCTCCTTTCCCCAGCCTTGTTTAGACTGTTTCAGTGTCTCAGAGTGATTCTGCTCCTCCTCCTCACCCCCTCCAGAGCTCACTTATCCAGTAAAACACTCCATCTAATTTCAGACTTGAAGAACTGCAAAGCTAAAAGACAATTAATGTGACTGAAGCTAAAGAGGATGGTAGCTAGGAATGGAACTGGGATCTTATGACTGATAGTTTTAGCAATTAGACAGCTCTCCCTTCCAAAATTCAGGTTGATTTAGTTGATTACACTCAGAGAATATTTTTCCTCGCTGGCCCTCCAGTAACAGGTACACACATCTAGGTGAGTTAAGAGCAGAGGTGAAAATACTCAGCAGAATGCAAAATACAGATGTAACACAGGCTTTTGGACATCAGAGGAACCAAAGAACAGAGAATTTGAAACTAAATTCAAGCACTGCAAAGCAGCCTTGCTGGGCTAGAGAGACCAGCAGCACCTCAGCCATCACCTCCCACTGCACCCCTCTGTGAGAGCCATGTCACAGAAAAGGAGCCAGAAACACTCCAAAAGCCAGGGCCATGGAAAGGCATTTCAAAAAATATTTAAAAAAACATCGCTCTGAGCAAAGCTGGTGACCCCACTATCCTTTCAAACCAACACTGCAGAAACAATTCCTTTTCCTTTCTGCCCAGGAACTGGTGACAGTCAGGATATAGGTGCATACACAGACAGACACAGAGCAGATTTGCTATGAGAAAGGTTCAAGCTCTCGTGTCCTATCGCCTGGAGGAGCACGGGACATTTAGATCGTCCTCTGAGAGGGCCAGTGAGACCTTTAAAAATGACACACAGTTTGGGAGCCCTGAGATTCAAAGAGACAGGTACTCTGGTGGCCTTCTCAACTCTCCTTTCAGTCATCAGGACAAAAGTTGGCTGCAGCCATGAACTATCCCCTCCTGGAAAAGGCCTGCCCATGGATCTGTGTCAGCACTGATTAGCTGTTGCCTGGCACGTCATCCATTTGCCATTTGTTAGGCCAAACATGCCAACATTGGTAATCTAATCTTTGGCCGGCAACGGCCTCTTCCAGGTTAAATGTATTAAAGGAGTCGAGGAAACGGGGCTGACTTCACAGGCTGTGGCCTGCAGCTCTCCACCATGGCCTGACCCCCCTTCCCACCCCCTTCCCTGGAGATTGCCGGGGTCAGGACCTCCCCAGCATGGAGCTGAGTAAAACACTAACAGAGAGAGATGAGAGGATATTGGAAACATATTCTCAAGGCCTCAGTGCTTTGGAAATCTGAGAAGAACATGAGGCGTTAACTTAGAGCTTTCACTGCTGGGTTGTGTCCGTGTGTGTGTGGTTTTTTTTAAAAAAAAACATGTTTCCACAAGAATTTGATAAAGATATCAGTAAGACAAGGTTGAGAGGTTTTAATGCAGCAGCAGCAAAAAGCACAGGGCTCTGTTCATGGGAGAATCCATGTTATAGGACACCTTAACACACAGCTCATGCTGGGAAGAGGGATACTTTGTTTTTAAGGAAGTATTTCAAGTATATCAAGTACATCTTCTCAAAAAAAAAAAAAATCACTTTTATCTACCCTAGGTTCGAAGGTATTCAGAACAAACAGCACTGCTTGGTGCTCTGGCAGGGAGGGATGCTCCTGGGAATCCTTACAATTGAGAATTAGGGATCTGAAAGTGAGGAAAACAGCTATCAGGATTCCCAAAGGCAGCTTTTTCCCCCTGAAGGTAAGGGAATTCTGCTACAAAGGTGCCACATAGCTAGGTGTGTGAGACCCCTTGAAGCTCTGTCAAGCAGATTGAGGTCCCTCATGAGATCATTTCACTAAAATTAGGGGTTAGAAATTAACTTTATCTCAGATGAAGGTGCAGAGGATCAACACTAAATCCCAGAGACAGGCCCTGCTGCAGCTCAACACAGGATTACAGATGAAAACACTCAGGAAATATTTCCTAGAAAGCTCCCTTGCCTTGAAAACAATACTCAGGATGTTTCACAAATGACCCAGAATAAGAGAATTTTCTCTGGCTTTAGTCCATCATAGCAGTCAGGGCTGTGTTGGTTCCCAAAAAGCTCATGGACACGAGCTGCCCATTCTCATTATTATCACTGCTTTATTTGCATGTTTCTCTCCAAAGATTAGCTTGGGACACACATTTCCTCTGTCCTGTCAACATGCATGTACTTGGAGAAAATTTCATATTTACATAATAGGAAAAAAAGATAAGTTTGCAATGACCTTTCTGACTGATGGAAAACCTTTATTTTGAGTGCCTCACCACTCAAAATAACATTTGTGTGTCAGAACTGGTTCTTTCCTTTGGGAAAAATTTTAATGAAGCTCAGATATTTGTGGCAAAATGTAGCCTGTCCCTGGACACTGAGAGTTCCCAGATGGAACTGAATGCTCACGTCAGGAAGCCAATTCCTTCTTTGTAGTTTGCTTGGTGCTAATGTGTATTTTTATCAGTTATTTCTTCGGTGCTAATTCATTCGACTTCAAATAGGCTGCTGACACCAGGGAGTGGGGTAGGAAATGGATATAAAGGTGGAACCAATCTGGGAAGGGAGAATGATCAGGGCACTGGGCTGTACTGGCAAATCGGTGCTAGGCACAGGGAGAACCTGACACCCAAAAGAAAGCATTTAATCCCACTGATGCTGAGTGGAACGGACAGCACAGAGCAGCTGCAAGCAAACTTCACTTTCTTTAATCCTGTGCTCCTACTTAACATCCCCTTTAAGAGAAGGATGGGCTGGGGGAGATGTCTGTGATCTGTCTGAAGAGATGACAGGCAAGAGGAGGCTTCGGGGGGTTGCTGAAGGACACACACTGTGGGCAGGGAAACACAAGTGCCAGCCCATTCACCAGTTGTCCTCAGCATAACAGCTCAGGCATCCAAAAATCACCACAGAGATTTAATTCCCACTGGTCTGACCTGCCCTCCCAAATACCAGTGTTGGGAGAACAAGGCATTCAAATGAGATCATCCTGTGATGCTCAAATGCTGCAAAACTCCATTCTCCGAGTTTTGCACTTTCTGATTCAGGCTTACAAGTGGAAAAGTGTCAAAAATATGTGTCAAAAAGCACTTTACCTCACTTTTCCCAGCTGTTTGCCTCAAATTCATGAAAATCCCTCATGGCTAAAAGGCCTATTTCACCCACTAAGTCCAACCCACACAGAGAGGCCACAGGGTCCCCTGAGAAAGGTCACATTTGTGTGTGATACAGAGCCCTGGGAGCTCTGGGAAGCATCTTGTTATAGTAGGACTTGGGAGAGACTGCTGCAGAGTCCAGCTGAATTTTCCAACCAGAAACCCCTCAGGACAAGTCCTTCCTCAGGTCTGGAATCTGGAAAACACTTGCCTTACTCACATTCCCTTCAAATGACCTGCAAGATCTGGCTCCAAGGCTTACCTCTCCCAAAGATTTTATTTTTCCCCTAGAAAGAGAAGTTAAGTGAGTTCAGGAAATGTTTTTTATTTTGAACATGGTTCTACTTTCCCATTTACTACATGAATTCTCATGCAAAGCCAGTGCTGTATCTGTAAATATGTTTTCTTTACTGAATTTGATGAGATAACTCAACATTTCCTGATCTGGCCCAAGTCCATCCTTCAAAATATCATTTTCCTTGCAGCTCTCTGGGTTGGAGGGTTTTTTGCTTTGTTTCTGTTTTCTAATGGACAAGGGTGAAACACACTGAAACCTGAACCAGACACAATTCTGAGACCTGCTGGTGTGAAAGAGGTTTGGCATCAGATTTGTACAGAGATTACTGCAATCAGTGTTTGCTGACTGCTGTGCATTTTGGATCAGGCCCTTGAACTCAGGTTGCTTTTTTCCAAAGGAAGCTGTTTAGGGTTCTTTACTGCTGGTAGGAAACAGAAAGGGAGCTGCAGTGGTGAATTATTGGCATGGCATTACTCCTGGGACCCCAAAAAAGAAATCCTATTAAAGAGAGTCCTTGTGATCGCATCACTGTGTATTTCATGACTCTTCAAGAGGCTCTGCTAAAGTCATTCCCAGAAATTTTCCCCTGGAAAGGCTCAGGGGAGAAAGGAGCTGGATCACCCTCTGGTCTGTTTACCATTTACTGCTTCTGGCAAAAGAGGGTTTTTTTTTCTACAAGCAGCTCCACTGTGTAAAGAAGCCTGGAGATTCCAGGAGGAGAAAGCCAAGGCAGCCAGGATGCAATATTTCACAGCTCGGCCCTTCACGGCAGCCCTCAGGGCACAGGGCACCTTCACGTGTTCCATGGACACTGCTGACACTGCCCACTGCAACAATGCTGTTCCACAGACACAGTGTGAACGAGGACACACCCCTCTACATGCCTGAGATCTTAAATAATCATGAGATTCCCTAAGCAGAGGGTCAGACAGAGCCATCTCTAAGGTAAGGGCAATATTAATTTTTATGGAGGAATCCCAAACCAACGCACTCCCTAACAATTAACAAAGAGGTTTTAATGAAGTTCCCTATACAGAGTTCCTTGGATAAGAACCCTGCTCAGTACTGCTCTAATCCCTCTGGATGTTTCCTGTCCATTACAGACCCTGCTTACTGATCACATTAATTCAGCAATTGTAGGAAATTAATTCCTACCAAGATGTGATCTGGAGTCACTCATCCTTTCTTACTCCATTACTTTTTCTCACTCTTTAAATGCACATCAGGCAGGAAAAAGTCAAAATTTTAAAACCACCCTACTTACTACTTGCACAGCCAAATTCAGGACCCTGGAAATAGCGCAGGGAAGAAGGAACAACAGCCTCACCTGACCCTGTCCCAGTGCTCCTCTGAAGGTCCCATTTCAAATCCACAAAACCAATCCATGTGATAACGAACAGGTCGGTCAGCTGGAACACAAAAATTTAAACAAGTAGCCAAGGATAGGTCTCAAAAGCACAGTAAGACAGAGCAGGATGAAAAGCCTAAGAGCTTTTCCAAAACAGTGAGTTCATTTCATTGCCAAATGCTCTGGTATCTTGATGAGAATACAGCAGAGAAATCACAAAAAATTTTATCAAGCTCTATATTCTTTATATATTTATACATATCAAGCTTTAGATTTCGATGAAGAAAATCACCCACTGAAGAGAAACTGTGCATACAAAAAGAAATGTTTAAAGTTAAGATCATTATTAAATTACATTCCTTATATATAATCAGCACTATGCTTCAGAGCTACACAAATGCTGCAGCTTTACAGATTGATATCAGCACAAGGGCTTGGACTTTATTTCACTTTCACACAGTTACAAAGGTAAAAGCCAAGAGAAGCATTTTCAGCTGCTCAGAACTGCTGGATCAGAGCACTGTTTCACACAGTTGTAGAAGAAGTCACTATTAGAAATAGCTTTTCTTCTACACATTTAAAAGTTACCTGCAATGTTCTGTTCAAAACCCTTGATAAGTAGAAGAATTTATTTCTGCCCAAGTTTCCTCTCCCCACAGTCCCAGGCTGAGGCTAGGCTGGGATGACCCCTCAGAGCAGGTTTTAGCAAAGAGCTCCTTCCCCTTGACCTCTCATGTGGGGCTTCCCCTCCTGTCACAAGCAAAATTCCCTGACTGGCACTGAAATTGTGACATCAAGTCAAGAAGAACTTGAAAAGTAAAGGAATTTAGCAAGCAAACATTTAGTGTTTTCTGCTTTTGGGTTTGTTTTCTGTCAACACCTAACACTATTAATATCAACATATCAGACATAAATAACTTTCCTTAAAAACTCCCTTGTCTCTCCAGTTAAGATTCCAGAGCACTGAGTATCTCTGGCAAACACAACCACACTCCCAGGAAGACAGAAGTAAATTAGTATTTATGGTATTTTCAAGACAAAAGCAATATACTTTTTTTTAAATGTAAAACAAATGCAAACAGAGAAATCCTAGAGACTTTCATAATAAAGAAGCAACTTAGGTCAATCTCAAAAAATAAGCAAACAAACTAAATTAAGGGGCAGTCTTTTGCAGGTAATTTCAACCACAGGTCTGCTCCATGCTGTCACCAAAGTAAAACTCCTCTTTTCATGGAACGATCACCAATTTTACAGAAATTGACTCAAACTCTGCTGGATTCCAGCTCCATCACCATCCTTTGCAGAGGGTTTGTACAGGGAAGTGAGAGAAATTTTCTCTTTATTTGAAAATCACCCTTTCTCTGCAATTTATATTGAAAGAAGCAATGAAAACAAGTGTTTCATGCTGGGGAGTAAAAAGCAAGATATAAAATATACTTGAGCTGATAAAATCAGATCCATCTCTAGCTGTGAAGTTGGTAGTTTCCCAGCTGGATCCAGTTCATATTGGATTTTGCCTTGTGGCTGCCATACAGAGCCCTCCAAGTGCACCTCCCATAGCATGATTTGTGTGAGACATCAGGGTCAGGAAAATTGGGCTTTATCCCTTCCTTAGGATTTTTTTTTCTCTTCTTCTCTTCCTCTTTTTTTTTGAGGGGAGACAAATGTCTCAGTGCTGCCGGTCTTGGGGCCGATGTGGGGAGAGGGAAAAGCAGGAAAGAAAGGATAAGAATATAGTTCACTGGGGTTAGAAAGTCCCAAAAGGACAGAATATTCTTGGGCTGCTCCATAGGCATTGTCTAATGGGTTTTTCCCTCTGGTAATCTGTTCCTTCCGGTGAGAGCGCTCCATACGTGAGCTTTGCCTGCAGCTCCCTTCCCATCCCATCAGGAAAGATGATATATCCTAAATACCTCCTTGATATATGGCAAAGAGCCGCT
Organism: Pyrgilauda ruficollis; assembly: GCF_017590135.1. Lineage (NCBI taxonomy): Eukaryota > Metazoa > Chordata > Aves > Passeriformes > Passeridae > Pyrgilauda > Pyrgilauda ruficollis. Next base: position 4,763,445 of record NW_024531043.1, read on the forward strand.
TTCAATTTCCAATCAGCATCCTCACTCCTGCCCAGATGCTGATTGGAACCTCCTCTGAAGCTGTGCATTTTTATTTCCCGGGCGGGGTACAAAGGAGGGAAGCTCCCAGAAGTGAACTTTCGGGGGATTTAAGCGAGGGCTCTAAATTACAGCTGAATGGAGGGACCTTCCGATAGAAAGCCGGCCCTAAATCACCTCCCTGACGTCTCTGAGGCCGCTGCGAGAGCAGAGGAAGGTGGGATTTCTTACCAGGAGCAAAAGTTACAAAATATTATGCTGAAAAGTGAGGCAGAGGATGACTAGAGAAATAAATGGAAAATTTCATCTGTACAGAACAAACAATTTGTGAAAATGTCAGGATTTGGGGAACATCTGTATTTAGGAGAGGAAAAAGAATGAGGAATCCTTCTACTTTTTAAAAGACAGAATTCTTAGCAAGGCTGTTTCATTGTGCAGGATTTTGGCTTGCCTTGCTACCCTACTTTTCATAGGAAAATACGACCAGTTGTAGCCATCACTCTACCTGTTTGCAGCCTGTGGAGGGTACAGAGGAATTTTTTCTTTCAACTGTTGCAGTGTGAGGAGCATGATGCTCTCGGGATTATTTCAGCGCAGTTCAGACTCTTGTTACTCCTGTAAATTCTTTTACAGAGTGGCAGGAATTTTCCCAGGTTCCCAATGCTCGGACTGACACCATGATCCTGTATCCAAAGAGAAGGAACTACTGAGACACTTATTCCAGCTGGGGCTTCACATCACCTCGAATCTCAGCCCAACACTACCAAGGTGCAGAGACTCTTTGATTGTCTGTAAGAAAACACCGCAGCAGCTCCCAGTACCCAGACTCCCTGCTGGAATGAGCCTCAAGTGAAGAACAAGGTCATCTCTGGGAAGGAGAGCAAGGCAGGCACAAACTGAAACACCAGATCCGAACGCGCGGATGTGACGAATGTGATCCCAAACACTGTTTCATTTCAGCTTCACATCCTTTCTTCTTCCACTGACTCCTGCTCACAGCTGCTCTTATTAGAAACAGTCAAGAGATGTTATTTAAAAATATATATACCTTGAAAAAGGCACTGGTTTTCTTTCCCCTTTGTTTCTTTCACATAATGTGCATGCCTTAAAAGATTACCATCAGAATTCTCAGTCACGTCCATCCAATTTCAATTAAACCATCATTAAAAAATGTTCATTTTCTCATTCCCTGTTTTCTTGAGAGGCAAGAGCAACAGAGTTTAACTTACAACACACATCCAAAATCCATATTTATACAAGAAATACAATCCATCCTTCCTGACCTGCAATAATTTTACAATATTGCAAATACTGAAACACCTTAAAATTTGAGAAGACATCCATTTGTTAATTTATTATTTAAAATTAGCCAAGCAATTTTTATAACCCTTTTCATGACCTCTAGCTAACAAATGACTTGTTATTAACCCTTCAAACTTTCCACACAATTAAAAAATGATTAACAACTGATGAATGGGCTACAATTGAAGAAATTAGGTTGCAATTAAGAAGACATTTAAATGAATGTTTAAAACTACTTGGATTATAATTAGAACCAGATCAACTACGAAGGTCACTTTTGAGTGGCGTTCTTGTGGCATCAGAGATAATTCAGCCAATAAAGCTGAATTTAGTGGTCACTGTTGGTATTGTTGGTGCATGGCTAAAACCCTCCCAAAGGATTAGCCTCTGGCTTTGGTAGGCTCGGTTAAGCCTAAAACTGACCCCAGGCTTAGCCCTTAATCTGAGCCAGTGTGGACCTTTCAGAAGCAAAATTGCTGCATTTCTCTCAAGACTATCTCAGTGTTTCACTCAGAAAGGATCTAAGGAATCTAATGATATGGGAATAGAAGAGACACAACAGAATCCATGGATTTCTCTAGGACACAGCACCACAGCCTCTGCTCAGCCAATGCTACCAAGTCCTTGAGCCACCAAAGTGAGGTTTTAGTCACGGTGACAGAGCCCTTCAGTGTGCAGTTAAAAGCAAGGCAACTGCAATTTAAGTGCTGGGAATATATTGTTATTGTTATTATCTCTGCCAATCTCAGCCCTATCTCAAGGCATTCAAAGGAAAGGATTTCCAATCTTTTGAGGGGTTGGACACCAACTCGAAATGGCTTCAGGCAGTTTTGAAAAATCTCAGACAGGAGTTAAAACTTAACTGACTCTGCACATTAAAAGCTGTCCCTCACTCTAAAAAATTACCATCAGTATTTATTCACTTTATCATCCATGCACACAAAGCCAGTAATTATTAAATTCAAGGCAAGCAAATGTAAAGATTTGTGACCTTTGGGCTCAAACAGGAAACTACACAACACAACTAAGAAACACTAAGAAAACCAACAATTTTGATAATGTTCTTCAAAAAAGTAACCAACTGCTGTTAGCAGACACAAGAATGTAGTCTGTGTTTGGCTTTGTGGCCATTCCTTGTGGATGTTCCACCTGGCCCATTGCCACTGACCAAACATCACCTTTTCCTGCACTCACGCTTCCATCACGATTGCTTCTCCCTCCTTCACCCTCAAAAAGAAATTACATCCCATTTTTAATGAAATCATTACTCCACAAGACTTCCTCTCCTGTGACTCCTCTCCCTTGTTCTGCTCCGGGGGAGCAGCTGAGCCTTTCTTTTGTGTTTTGCCCAGCACCCAGCAAGGCCTCACCGAGCAGTGGACACCCAGCTGCCCAAACCCAGCTCCTCACAAGCTACCCAACAGCTCAGGAGGGGTCACACAAGTGATATTAGGGATTTGTTGTCACCTCAGGATCTCCAGACAGACAGAAGAGCTCAGGAAACACCACCAGAGCCAGCTGCCCACAGGCACTGATCCAGAGGTGGGTGACCAGCCCACAGCTGCCTCTGGAGCTGCCTTTCCACAGCCTCTGGGAAAAAACTGGTCCATGTAATTCCTTGTATTTCGCTTCTTGGTTTAGTTTTTATTTCCTCAGGACACAGGATAAAGGCTCTTTCCTACATTCCAAAGCTGTAATACCGAAACATTAATTAGTTCATTACAATGTTTGGTAAGAAAGGAGACAAGTGTTGAGGTGATTTCCAGTCACTTGGAGCCTGTGCTGGAACTGCACACCCAGCACTACTCTCAGGGAATTCTGTCTCCATGCTTTGAATACTGAGGCCTGAATATACACACAATGTATCCAGGGAACTCTGCAGCCTGACCTGCACTGAGCTGAATTCAGACCTTGCTGCAAGTTCCACCTCCCATCCTCAGGCTTGTGCCGCAAAACTGAAATAGCAGCTGAGTGTTTGCCCTCAACAGGAAGAGCTGCAGATTTAAAACAACAGAGAAGGCTCTATACAGGAGCTACAAACCAGACTGAGGTTTGATATGGGGAAGCTGAATCTTCAAATGGAATAAAGCATGGGGTGATCTACAAACTAGCACAAATAGGTATTTCCAGAGAAAGTGGAAACCAGTCAGGACGGGAATAATTATGGATTAATTAATTCATGCAGTGGAGGAAGAAAAAAATTACTTTGTTAGACAGAAAGAGATGAGAAATTCAAACTCTCTGTTGTCCCATACCTCCCAGAAATAGCATCAGCAGCCCTTCTCTTCCCAGAGACTTCAATATTCATCAAATTCATTACTAAACTGCACAGGGCAGGTGGGAAAACAAAACAGTGTGACCCTCTGAGACCAAATCCACTGCTGATGCAAAGCCTGTGGAGGGGTTCCAGCTTGCACTGGGCCTGAGCTGAGCTCCCACCATGCACTGTCCCTTCTGATGTCAGGTTGATGGATTACAACTTCTTAATGCAGGACTGATGCATTATGACATCCTAATGTTGGGACGATTGATTGTGACTCTTTTTTAAGTATGGCTTACTAGGCAATTATTGACACCATCCATGCATTAGAGCCCTAATTCAGCACAAACGGGCTGACAGGCCAGTGCTGGGGGAAAAGATTAACCTATTCCAAATTTTATAGATCAGGGTGAGACAGGGCTTGTTCTGGGACAGGGCCACCCTCTCATTACAGGCCTTTGGAGACAGCAAAACCTAAACAGTTTATGCCACATCTTGAAGAAAATTGCTTTATCCCTTCACCTCTAAGTGGATTCAGACGCTGCCAGTTGACTTGGGAGTGCTTTGGGGTCAGTGCACACACGCCGGAACACAGAGAGGGAAAAAAATCCAAGGAAAGGAAGGAGAGAGGTAAAAGCCAACACTGTCAGCTCCTACCCTCCAACATCTGTGAATAATGGAAGTGCAGAACCCAGGCTGGGAGTGGGGAGGTGAAGGGAGAAAAGGATGGTTGTAACAGTGACAAACAAGTCTAAGGGGACTTTTCTGCTCTCAAATGTCACTGGGGGAAGCAGACAGGAGACGGGGGAGGTAAGGAAGAGAGAAGGTCACGGCTGTAATACCCAGAGCGAGTGGACAATCAAATGTTTGCAGCTGGGCTAGGAAATGGCAATCCAGTTGCAGAGCACATCTGGCTCCCTTGCTGCGCTATGGGGCCACCTGGTTTTAATCATGCTGGGATCACCTTTGAAAAACAGAACTTAATCATAGGCCTAGTCCTAGCAATAGTGTTACATCCAGACTTCTCTCCAGGGGAGCAGAGGGCGGGAAGGGGGAGAAGATGAGTTAAAAAAAAAAACTTGCTCAATCAAGCCTGAAACTTTGTCAACAATTTCTTCTTTGTCAGGTTAAAGGGAGTCACTTTTGATTTTCTCCCTCTTTGCATTTCATTCCTGCTTAGCTTACACTTTCCTTATTTTTTTTTTTTTTGGACAGGTCACATATGTGAGTGCTAACAAGCACAGCAAGCAAAGAAGCAGCTATTTAAGGAGTTACTGTCTTTCCCCCATCTCCTCCCATCGCAGAAATGGACTTTGGATTACAAGCCCTACACCTTTCCTGAATGGTCTTCAAGAACCCAGCTGGGGGTGCCATGGGGACAAGCCTCCCTTGGCTCAGGAAAGGCCCAAACATCCTTCACCATAACCGTGAAAACAAAAGTCTGCCCAATCCACACTCAGATGGGGGTAGTAGACATCAGGCTCGGAGCAACAAAAACAGCAACTCTTTCCCCAGACCCCTGACAGATGGTGGAACTCATTGCCTTGAGTTTGATAGACACTGAATGTTTACATGGATACAGATGAGATCAAAAAAGAGGGAGAGGAGGATGGGATCAATCTTGGTACCAGAGCATCCAAGAGGCAGAGACAAAGGTAGTGGAAGTACAAACTCCATTAACAAAAATCAAACTTTGAATTCATGCTGATGAGTTGCTGGAGATGAAAAGCAGCTTCATGAACAGCAGGTTCATAGAGCCAAGGTTTCAGCCTGATTTCCTTCCCTTCACACAGAGGGAAAACTGAAGTTATTTCTAGATAACTCTTGCTTGAGAAAGGAGATGATCTTAAAAATCCCTTCGAACCCAACCCAAATCCATTCTACCATTGTAATTTATATATATATATATATATATATATGCAAATAAATGTTCTTCAGGCTTGCAGGCATCCTCACAAATCCTCAGTCCCATTCATCAGAGCCCAGTCTGAACTGCAGGACTGAAGATCCAAGTGTGCAGGGACACAAATGCAAAGGAAATCTCAAACCTTCAGCCCCACTTACAAATACTTCAAATAAGTAACCTTTCTGTTAGGGCTAAGATCAGATCATGGATAATCTTCAGTGCATCTAGTTCCTTTTGTCACAGATACTGGGGTTAGATTCCCTGCAATGCTTCAGCTACTTCACACTGTTGTCATGCTGTAAATGAGCTTTAAACTCAGCTTAACCACACCGACCACAAGTTGTTTTATATCTTATTAGAAAAATGACTTAATTTCCGGTGTAATCTTGTACAGGAGCTCAAATCTGCAACAGCAACAGTGTCACTATTGTAATATAATCTGGAAGTATTATAATAAAAATAAACATAGTCAAAGAACATTTTACAAATGTTAATTATTACTAGGGGAGAAAATCCTGTCAGACAGGTATGTGATAGTAATAGTTATCTTATTATACAGGCAGAGAAACTGAGCCAGAGATTAAGAAGTTAAGTGACTTGCCCAAGGCCATGAAGAGAGGCAAAGTGAAAATAAGGACTAACAAGCAGGAATTCCCAGCAGCCTGCAGGCTACGAGGCCCTTTTCTATCCACCTTTTCCACAATTCCCAAATCAGTTCCACTTGATTCCAATGGCTTCAAAAGAGATAATCTGATAAAGAGACCTGCCTGACAGAGAATACATTCAGGGTGTGCAACCAAGATTTCAAGAGTTATCTTGATTTTTAGGAGCTTGGCTGCACTCTCTTTTTCAGCTTTATCTTAGAAGTAGCATACAGGCATTCAAAACATCTTGATGGAGTAAAAAAAAAAAAAAATGTTTGGTTTCTCTATGCCTGTCTAAAGCAAAACCCTGGAAACAACCCGGGAACAGCCAGGATGTTTCAGCAGCCAGCGTACCACGCCAGTCTCTGTTCTGTACTGAAGGTCTCCCCATCCCAGCTGCTGCTGCTGCACCGTGAACCGACGGGAAGGGAAGCCAGGGACTGCTCCCGTGGCTTTCCTTGGAAAGACAAGGCTCGCTGTGCCACCTGCAGGGCTGGCTGGAAAAGATGCCTCTCGTAGGGATTAGCACCGGCTTCAAGGCGGGGGCCACTGTTTCCACCCAGGATGGAGCAGCCTCACAGCAGCTAATTAATATGGTGAGCAAGAACAGAACACGGATAGAGAATGATCCTCTCTCGTTCCATTGGGTGGTTTCACTCCATTCCTGCCTGCGCAAGTTCTGTGGAACCTCTCCTACCTATACCTAGCCATTTCCCCTGGCACTGAGCAGCAGTTCTTCACCAGGACTCTCTCATTTTATTTTACTTCTGATTTAATGAATTATATCCCCATAATTAGTTACTAATGCATCTCAAAATGCACACCTTTACCTTTGTGTTTTGCTGAAGCAAATGACCTGAACAAAGGAGTTCAGGAATTGGCCTAAATATACCTAAAACTAACCTAGGAAAATATCAAAGTTTGGTGGGAAGGTTAAAAATACGTGTTCCATTTTGGCTGAGGCCTTCTTTGCCTTCTTTATTGGTTGTGAGCACTTGCAGTGGAGGAGAGCAGCAGTCAGAAGCTGAGAGAGATCTATTAAGTCAACGTGTCTTCACTCATGGTGATCTCTGCTGGGCAGGCAGTCCCGAATAATGAAGTCCTCTTTATTTGATCCTTCTGCCAACATATGCTTATTCCCCACGACACTGGTTGCTCCTGCTTTCTGCAGCATGCTTTAAATGTCCCAAGAGATGGGGGTTCTACCACTTTCACTAAAAAATCGTTTACACAGCCTGGTAGATTCGGCCCCTGGGGAGGCTTTTTTATTGTGTTTGGTTTCAGTGAGAGCCTCGGAGGTGTCGGTCAGTGATTGATTATTGTTTGTATTGTGGTAGCACCTACAGGCACCCGCTGAAACTGCAGACCTGCTCGGAGGTGCTGCCGAGCCCAAATTCCTGCAGGAAGGACAGCTCAGCCAAGCAGAGGCACAGGGAGAGAAACTGATTTCCCAAGCCCAAGCAGTGGCACGTAAATGCAGTGAGGAGGGGAGACAAGCTGCTCTGAACCTGATTCCTGCATTCCCACCTGGGCACAACAGCCAGAACAGCACCTCAAACATCCAGGTGATGTGTACATGCCCACAGGAGTTGTTGTGATGAAAGGAGCACAAAAAATAATTACGCTATAGAGTGAAACAATAATCCCATAACAACCAAACCCCATTAGGGCTGAGGGTGGTTTTACAGGGCTCCAGTGCTGCAGCACAAGCCATGTGCACACAGGGTAAAACTCCATTGCAGGGTTTTCTCTCAAGCCATGGGGAAAACAGGGAGAATTCTGAGCACACCAGCAGAAATGAAGAAAAATAAAGTAGGCATCAAAGGTTAAGCCACCAGATGAGGTTGGAGGAGGTGGTAGATTATGTGATCTTCTTGTATTTTAATTCAGTTCTTTCCTTCCCATGTTAAATAAATCCTCTTTTTTGGACACCAATGGCCTCTTCCCATTTATCCTCAGACAAAGTTTGCTGTGAGAAGCAGCACCTGGACTAAACCATCATTCCAGAGCTAAAACAAATCATTTGCTGACTCCTCAAATGGTGAGGGGGACATTGGTATTAAGATCAAGGTTAACACCTTCATTCAACCAGGCTCTTCATTCAGTTGGGGAATCACTCAACAGCCCAGCAAACAGAGCCCAACATCCCACTGGTCTTTCTTCCTTCACTGGGCAACTCTTACAAGCACAGAAATACAGCTCTGTGTCTGAAGAGTAAAAAAAAAATTACTATACTGTGGTATCTGTTAATCTGATGGATGGTTAAAACAGAAGCTAAAACTTGAGATGCATAAATAACTGATTTTGTATTTTGCTTGCATTATAGGAAAAATAAAGGAAGAAAGATTAGTTGGGCAGCAGCCCAAAATAAACACTATTTTTTCAGAATTTTTTTCAGTGAACTGAAAAACAGAATGACATAACATTTTGGCCTCAAACAAAACATTTAATTTGACCCAAGGAAAAACACTTAAAAATAACACTGAAGTTAATTCCTAAGTTTCTCATTTGAAACAAAAATACCAAACTGCTTTTTCCCCTCCGAGTGCTCTGATTAGTTTCAAAAACTGGCAGTAGGGCACATGGTGTCTGCTTTAACCAATGGATTTCAGCTCCTATTTTTGAGATAATTTGACCAAAACCTGTATTTCCTGAGTGAGAAAACAACAGAAGTGATTTGGGCCAACTAGTGACTGCACTTTGGTCAGTACAAACTGCTCCGGAAGTTTTCTATTCATGAGATCCCATTTCCCAAGAGCATTCACAGTATCCCTCAGAGCATGGACAACCAGAGAACATGAGAATCTCATCAAAAGATTAAAGCTCTGTTTCTTATGTCAGTACTAGATCATACTGGAGAGGACACAGACACACGCTGCAATTTAGGCTGAAAGTTTGGGCAGGATGGAACGTGAGGAAAGGGATGCTTTTACCCCAGAAACACCCTGGGAGAATGTCCACAGTCCCAGCATATGCCCCCATCCTTGGATTCTCCCATCTCATTCCTGAGGCGTGTTTATGAGGCTGAGAAAAGCCCACCATAATCCACAGGCTGTCTAAAATATCCACAAGAGCCGTCCTGAGTCACGAAGATGACAAATGTGTGTCCAGCCAGGACTGCTCTCCACTGCTTCAGTTTCAGCAACTCCAAATGAACTTTCAGAGCGCTGTGACCCGGTGAAGCCAAATCGTGCGTCCCTTGAGACCTTCTCATTCCTTTCTCGCTCCCCCTCAGCCCCCTCATCAAATAAAGCCCAGAGTACGTGCGTCATTCTGACACATTGCCTTCAGGAAGTGATGGGAAGAGGATAGATTTTCTTCCTCCTAATGCCCCGGCTGTGTCCCTGCAGCACGAGGTCCCTCATTCCCACACTAACAGGCCTCCTGTGCGACGGGGCCGCGGGTAACCCGAGGAGCCATGACCAATGCGATGTCGGATTAGCATCGCCCGGGGACACTGTCAGCAGCCTTCTGCTGGGCTCTTTAAGAGAATATCCTGCTGTGATTCACAACAAGTCCTGTGTTCCAGAGACCAGAGATCTCATCCAGCAAATTAAAAGCGCTACAGTGAATTGCAGTATTCCTGCTCAGAGCTCTCCCGGGGACTGACCTAAATGGTGTGTGCTCTATCAAGGGTAAAAGCCACCTGCTACACAGAGCCTGGGCTGCAGAGCACCGAGACCCACCTGTGACCACGAGGGACACGAGGGACCGGGACTGCAGGGCTGCTGCTCAACTTCTCCGTGGTTTGGCAAAGTTTGGTTCAGCACAGCAATTTGTCTCAAGCGTGTTGAGTCACGTATTGGTAACTCTTCAATACGTTCTGCAGTATTCACTGACACATATTTGTTATCTTAATTACTAATTACAAAAAGCAGGGTGACTCACTCACAACATGGGCTGGAGAGACCACTGGTTTGACCAGCCTTGCTGGCTTGTGCTGGGCTGGGAGTTGTGTGCATGGCTGGCTGGGAAGGAGCTGCAGCAAAAGTCTGCTCTGCAGCTGTGACAGAGCACCAAGCACCCAGCCAGGGACAAAGCAGTGACCTGAAACTCATGATCAGAGTCATAGAATGGGTCAGGCTGGAAGGGACCATAGTGGGTCACCTGGTGCCACCTCCGTATCCTCTCTGGACAATCTGTTCGGGGCTTGGTCACTGCCCAGGGAAGAAGTTCTGCCTCCTGTGTAGCGGAATTGCTGGGATCAGTCCCTGCCCATGCCTCTGGTGCCATTGCTGGGCCCCCGTAGCAGAGCCTGGGCCCTGCTCTGCCCCTCCCTGCAGACAGGTACACCCAGGGCTGAGGGCCCCTCTCAGCCACCTCTTCTCAAGGCTGAGCAGCCCCAGCTCCCTGGACCCTTCCTCATAAGAGAAATGCTCCAACAACTCTCCATGTGTAAAACCACTCAGAAGAGTATGAAGGAATACAGGAGTGATTTGCATTTCTGCTTGATGAATACCATAATGCCAGAGAAAAAAAGCTGCCTTCCTAACTAGCAACAGCACAAGGAAAAGGGGCACGGGGAAACAAGAAAGAGGTAATTGCTTTCATGGAAATACACCAAGAACATAGGGCTTAACTCCTTTTCTTGTAAAATGGGGTTTGTATGTCCTCAAATGTCAGAACTGTAGGTTTGCATCTCCTTGGAAAGTGAATGCTGAATGCAACACTGGCAATACCTTCCCTTTTAGCCAAAAGCATGGAATGCCATCAGCTGCAACACTGGGTGTTTGCTGTAACTGCAGCAACCCACCAAGGAACTTGCCACTAAAGCAGGCCCTGCTCAGTCTGAGGGAGCCAACAATATCCCTAGGTAATGTGCCTCCAAACACGTTTGATTACACCAAAAGAACAGGAACACTCAGCTGTGCTGCGGCTCCTCCTTTCTTCTCCCTCTGGCCTCCCACGTTACAGATTAAAACAAGAACAACAAGAACGCATCTGGCATTTACGGAGCGTCAAAAACTTCTCCGAGACCTCCTGGAACAAACGGCCCCTCAGAGCTGCTGATAGGTCTCCAGCTCTGTGCAAGGGGTCAGACTTAGGAACTGTCAACAGCTTCCTAATGTATGCTCTTTCTCCAGGAAAGGGGGTCCCAGGTTTTATAGCCTAATAGATTCGTTAATCGGAACACACACAGGCTGGGACAGCCACTGTTTGTTTTCTCTGACAAGTTTGGCATTTTCCTCCTGGGAGCCAGGAAGCTTTAAAGATGTAAGACTCTCCCACTTTAACTGGACAAGAAAACCAGTCTGGACAAACTGAGACATGTCATCGTGGCTACTTAATTCTGAGCCAGAAGGTGCCATTTTAGAGAGTTTACAATAACATCGATGTCAGGGCAAAGGAAATTAAATTCCCCTCCCTCTCCTCTCCATTTTCTCCAGGCTTTCACCCCGGTACCTCAGGACACTCTGGCCCATCAGAGGCCCAATACATGTGGCCATGCTGATAATGATGCTCCCATCAGGAAGCTGTTCCAGAGGGAGTGCTCCAAGCAAAGTAAGCCTGCCCTGTGTGTGGTGGCACTGTGCCACAGACTGCTTCTGTTCACTCATGACAGCAGCTTAAAAACCAGAAACATGAAATGGCAAACAGAGCAAGCAAAACTTCTAAATGAAACTACACCCCCTTCAAATCAGCAGCTCTGTGATGTAGACTCTACGATCAGAGTAAGGACTTACTATAAATAACTCCCAGACAATCACAAAGGGGAATTCCAAGTGTTTCCAAGGTGGTGTAGCCCAGCCACTTAAAAAAGTTTCTTAAATCCTAGAAGCTGCTATAATTTATTACACTTTAATGGCCTGGATGAGACAAGAAAATTGTACTCCTAAGATTTTATGCCATCAAGGAGGAATCAACAAGAGGATTTCAGCAAAAATAATTTCAGCCTCTTTTCCTCATGACTTGCTCAACATTAAAACTCTCCCCTATGAAATCATTCCAGCACCAGAAGGGCTGCAGGGACCCTTGCTGTGTTCCTGGCAGAAAATGACCATCACAGTCCAGGTGTGGTGTCCAGCTCAGCATGTCCCCAGGACACTGAGTCTCACCAAGGAAGGGAGTATTCAGCACTTCTCCCATTTCTAAAAACTCTTCCTAAGCACCTGCTGTAAGGCATTGCCAGAGACAGTTTCTGGAGACAGATGAACCTTCTGGCAGTTACAGCAGTCAGAAGCCGTTTTCTATGGGCACATTCCCATTCTTCCTTCATTGTATTCCCGTCCTTCCTCCCTTTGACTGGAATTCTTGGTTTCCACAACCTCCTCTGGCTCTAGCACAGCTATTAAAACACTCCACAACGGGAACGGCCAAGATTAAGGAAGGCAAATGGGTGCTTAGTCCAGCAGTGATACCTTGCAGGAAGAAGGCTCCACTATGCTTCTTTAGAATGGGAACTCACTTTACCTTAGAGTTTTAAGCACAGCACACACACTCACGCCAAGTCACACAGGCATTTCTCCTGTCACTAGCTGGAGCAGTGCTTATATCTTGCTGAAGTCAAAGCATGTCCCATTGAAGTTACAATGAAACACTGCTTAAGTGCTTTGCTGAATCAGAGCCATCATAACTATCCATTAGGCTTTGATCTGGTTAATGTTTGTCCAAATATGGCCCCACAACGGGAAAGCAATGAACCATTATTAAAAGAAGGAAGAACAGCTGGAATTATTTTAGTGTACAACTACATGCACAAACACACAGCAAGTAACAGATTGAAAGCTGTTCTTGTTATTCCTTGAATTATTCTCCTCTCATTCCCTTAGTTACAAAACTATTAATTAGGGTCTTATTTTTGTTCCGCCCCCTCCCCCTTAATGTACTCAATGCTCATCCAATTTACACACAGAGTTTATCTTGGCAAAAAAAGAAAGGGAAGGAGAAGAATCTCTGCACAGGGGTGGAGGGGGGAGAGGTGTTTGTTTGAGGGGAGTCACCATAGTCATCACTCAGTCACAGTACAAGAGAAGAAGGAGAAATACTAAGGAAGGCTTAACTCTTCATGCTATTTATACACCAGAGACATGTGTTGTGCACAACTGAAAGGTAGTTGAGAACTTGCCTCTTCTTCACTTACACAATCTATTCTGTCTATTTCTTGACCAAAAAAAACCAACCAAAAAAAAAAAAAAAAAAAAAAAACAAACCCCAAAAAAAAAAAAAAACCCACCAACCTGGCCTCTTCCAGTCTAGTTTCTTGAAAAGCAGGTTCGTTGCCAGAATATGTAGAAAGAAGACAAAATTAGAAAGAACTAACTCCATGCATGCCAACAAGCTCACTCTAACGCAGGGTCTGCACTCAGTGAAGTTGGTGACTATTCCTCTTTCTAGTCTAAACATTCCCTGCTGTACCCCAGGGTACACAAGTCTCACAGTCTCACATCATTTGCCTCTGGGCTCTTCAGGATGAGTTGAGGTCACCCAGCACTGCACAGCCCATCTCCTGCAGGCCAGTGCTAGCTAAGAGAGGAGATCCACCTTCAACGAGGGCAGCCCCAGCACTCCCAGCTGCTGGACTGCAGCAGAACAACACCATAATTTTCTGCATCTTCCAGAGCTCTCCCTCTGGTGACAGGGCTTGAGGACTTCACCTTTGCCATTGCATTGTTCTGTTTGGACAGCAGAGGTTTAAGAGATAAGCAAACAGATTTGGTGGCATGTTCTGATTAGAAAACACAGGTAAAAGGCTCTCTTGAAATGCCTGATTAGGCCATTATAAATAAGACAGACAATCTGTTTCCAAACCAGTTTTCCATTCATCCACAGCTGATAAAGAGCAGTTTTGCAGAGGAGCAGAGGACTGGCTATTTCTCCTGACATCAGTGAGGGCTGTGTCTGTGAACGAAGGTGTGTGTGCACCCACATTTGAGGATGTATACTCGTCCCTCCCAACAAACTTCTTTTCCAAATAGAGCCTCCCAACACTGCTCCAGCTCAAAGAAACATAAATATCAAAGGCAAGGTTAGAGTTAGTGTGAATAAAGGAGCCACTTGCCCTAAGTCTGGCATGGACAGGAGGCACCACCCTGCACATTTCCTGTTTTCCACTCAAAGTAGAGCAAGGAGCTGCTGTGCCCTTGCCCAAATCCCATCCCAGCAGCCATGTTTCACACGCACTGCCCTGGGATCGGAGCCTTAGCACAGGCAAGCCGCGACCATCCCACTCGGAACAAAGCCAGGAGGGACACAGGGACTTCCCAAGGCTCAGGACCTGTGGCCAGGGCTCCTGAGTGGGGCTGATGTGACTCCAGCTACTCTGGTGACCCATGGCGGGACGCTGGGCCCTGGCAGCTGTGAAGGCAGCACAGCACCTCCTGTTTCCCAGACTCTGAGCCCACTCCCAGACTGCAGGAGCAGCACCATGTGTAGCCCCTCTGGAAAGGCTTCCAAAGCTAGAGGTTCAAAGGGCTGAACATTATCTCACTCAAAGTTTGGACCCTGTCTCACCCTTTCAGGCACAACCACCCAAGCAATGCTGGCAGAGGAGACCCCAAACCATTCCATGATCCATCTTCTCCTGCCTGCACTGGAGGGAAAACAACTCTTGGGACTGCTGGGTTTGACACCGCTCTGGCTAAAGATGGAAAGATCAGCAGTCATTTCCAGAGGAACACAATGCATTTCCTTATGGAACAGTCCCACAGTCTTAGCTTCACTTAACTCAGTCTAATCTGGATCATTTTCTGTCACAGGTTTTGCAAAAAAAATATTTTCCCATTCAGACTACAAATTCTCATTTGCAAAACAGAACAATAAAATAAATTTGGAAGTCCTCTTCCTCTTTTCTAACACTATGGCTTATTCCAGTAACATATTTTTAGACCTCTGACATGTATATAAAAATATATGTTCCCAGAGGAATTTCATACCACTATGCAATGGGAACTTGTTAGAGCATTTACTACTGACACACCCAGATTTATTGTTTCCCATGCTTGTCTATAGTTTATTTTTTGATGTAAAAAGAAAACAACCAAAACAAACCCATAAAAATAAAAAGGCAGGTATTTGTATGTTTGCCTAAAAATAATGACATTTCTTAAGCTGTGCACTGACCTAAGATTTATCTTCTCTGTATACAGTTTTTAGGCCAAACCCTCTTCTTTTTATGGAGACTTGATAAAAATCTAGATATGCCAGTATTTTTAAAACAATACATTCCTAGCTTCTTTTTGTGCTGCTGAAAACCTAGTGTGCATAGAAAATGAAGAATTTTCCCACAGAAATAGTCAGGATTCTCAAACCCACAAGATCTAATTACATCTGGACAGCTCTGAAGACCTTGATAAAAGATTTATATACAAAAGTCCAAAGTCTTGTGACATCTGTTCTGCCTTCATCCAAGCATTTTCAAACTTTCCCTCCTGATTTAGAGGACTGAGCACATCTGAAGGGCGAACTGTAGTTTTAACTGAAAACTTGGTAATTAATCTGATTTCAATGGAAAAAATGGACAAACATTTTGGAGGACATATGTACCAAGATGTTATCTCAGGTCTTGACCAGATTCAGCAAGAGGGGAAGGACAGAGGATGAAAGAAGGAAGGGAAGAGAGCAGGGAAGGCAGGAACTGACCATGGACACAAGGCTAAAGCTAAACCACACTGCAAATCGTGCAGCTTTTTTATCTGCAAAAATACAGGTGTGGAGCTCCCCTGCAAACCACACCCTTCATTCACTTGAAGCCTCTCCCACAGAGGGGGAATATTCTCTGTAACTGTGATTACCCCTTAAGGCCTTCAGAACAGAAAACAGGAGGTGCCCAGCTCCCCATCCACCTCCCCTTAGTACCAGCACTCCCTGATTATATCTGTGAGTAGGAAGAGCATCTTTCTAGGATGCACAAATTCCATAAGCAAGATCTTAATTCAAAGGGAATATGGCACCCTATTGAATGTCTCCTCCTGGCCAGAGCACCAGGTCAAGTACTGCAAGCTGTGATAATGAGGCTTGATTCTGACAATTCTGACCAGTAGCTGTTGTCATCTTGACTGCTTCTAAACCATCAAGAAGACACTGAATGACTTAGGCAGGGTTTATTTTTGGTATACAAATGTAAAGGAAAATGAAATTCAATGTCACAATTTCTGCCCCAGTCTCTGAGGAAATGCTATTTCAGAAGTACATGAAGAATGTCCCCAGCCCAGAGCATGCCTTCTCTAACCAGATTTCTCAGACACTCAGGAATTTTTTGGGTTTTTTTTTTTTTTTCCGTCCAGAACCCTTAAAATTCCACCTTTCCTACTAAAGGCTTTCTGCCTTGAGGGAAAATCCTGTCCATCACGTGTCCATCACATCTCAGTTAAGCGACTACGGACAACAAGAAGCTGCCTCTGATGTCCCAACAGAGGGGACAGAAGGAGAGTGGGGAGTAAGAAACACAAGGGAGTGGGAATACTGACTGCAGCCCTTTTCCTCTGGCCCCCAGCATGTAAATCACATGAACATGCCCTCGCTTCAGATCAGTTACACCCTGTTTGCATCCCTTTGCAACACTCCCAAGCAGTGCCAGTAGGAACCAGCAGAGCTGTCACTGCCAGCCTGCGGGAGGGATGAGCTTCCAAAGGCTCCAAGCCCAGGAGGCTTTTAAAAGTAGCACACAGTATTCTGTCAGAAACAGTCAAATGAGAAACAGCCTGGGCTAAGCTAGAGTGGTGTGTAAGACACCAGCAGTTCCAAGAAGGAATAAGCCAGGAAGAGGAGAAATCCATGGCATTAAGGCCTTAAACTGGACATGCAGACCAATTTCAGCTCTGTCATACATTCCCTTTGACATCAAGCACACAATTGACTGTTCTTCAGGCTTCCTATCTGTGAAATGGCAGCAAGAATCTTACTTATCTCTTTTTAAAATGTGATTTTTCCATTCTTGAGGCCATCACTCATTCTAGGTGCATAAAACAGGGACTTGATCTTAGTTATGGCTTCTAGTTGCTACTGTAATAACTTCATATTGTGGTGTGATTTAAGCCACTGAAGAGTCATTTGCCCACACTTACCCAAGTTTGTATGGGCAGCTGATGGCTCCAATTCAGAGAGCTTTCCACAGGTTAGAATAGACTCTGACTGTATGAATCCCTCTGTCACCTCAGCACTAAGAGCTGCACCCTAAAACACTGAAAATAATGTCAACTGTGCTATTCAGAGTGGCATTGTTCAGTATAGCAGCAGCAAGGACATACCCAAAAAGAGGGTAAAGCATAAACCTGCCAAGTGCAAAAACTACAGTATGGATTCACATTCCTGTCATTTATCTCTTATTTATGTTCTTGCTAAATTATTCGACAGAGGGATTTTTAAAAGTCTTGGAGAAAGAACATTGCCCATTTATTTCTCTAGGTTATCTGCATATTTATCTATTAGCCTTGAACTGAAAAGCTTGCTCATTACATTCCTGTTGAATCTACAGAAACATTTCAGAACATTGCAGAAGCCCAGGAGTATCACCGCTGAATGTCTGATTTAATCTTCAGTGAAGCTAAGCTGTAACAGCTTTAGACCAGCAGAAGAAGAAGCTCAGGTAAATCAGACCTCTCCTACTGCTCTGCCACAGTATGTCACTTATCTGTGGCAGCGTGACAAAGCCACACTCTTCCCAAGGCCACCACTAACAGAATCATGACTGCAGGTCCATCCTGTCCCAGCAGCTGCATCCCTAGAGAGGCTGCAACTCCTGAAAACATCTTGGGCAATAAGCATGAATCTGAAAATTACAGGTAAAGTCCAGCAAGACATTCAGTATGGCTGCTTCAACTGAATTAAGGGGCCGAAACTTAGGTTTTGCAGCAAAGGCTGCAGCAGAATGGGAGCCCTACGCTGCACTGATCCTACCCAAAAATCAATCAAGTGTAAGGCTTTATAAGCTGTGACTAAAACCTTCGGCCATCTTTGGTGCAAGGCAGTTGAACTTCCTCAGGGCAATGCAGTAACATTTATTTTCATTTCTCTCAGCAGCATTGGAAAGCCAGGCAGCAACACAAGAGCCTGGGACCAGACATCCAAACAAATTCAGTGACAGAGATTCAAGTGTTCTTCACCCAAAATCTGAGTTGATGCTAGAGTTCAGATCCTTTGGAGCAGTGAAGACACTGCATTATCCATGTGAAAATAACTCACCGACACTGAGAACATTACCAGACTGCTCTCAAGTGCTCCAGGTGGGATGCTAAAATATTTACCAGCTGCATTACTTGTCTTGTCACATCTCTTCAGGCTTCAAATAAGACATAACGGATTCAAAGAACACATCAGAGGAACAAGAACTGCAAGAACAGCCCATACAACCCCCGGTAGATGTGTTTTACTACCAGAACTATTTATGATTCAGAACAGTGGAACAAATGAGGCATAGGAAGTAAAAGAGAAAGAACCCAGGGGAATAAAAGGGCAAAGAGATAGAGAACATAATTTCTCTGCACTGAATTCCACAGAAATGTTGCCAGAAGGAAAAGGCTCTGGGTGGCAGAACAGTTGCAGGTTTTTTTTCAACTAGCCATCAGGATTATTATTCCTAACTTCAGAGGGAACAGCACCAGGCTCATATCCCAGAGCCTGTGCTGCCCTTGGTTACACTATTCTACATCTCACCATAAATCAACTGTCACCAAATTCAAAACAACTCCGAGTGCCGAGTGTGGAGCAACACTGCACAAGCGCGTAAGGGAACACAGGCACAGACAATCCAGAGGCAACCTCTGCTCCGTGCAAATGCCTGACACAGAACACATCCAAAAACGTGGAAAAAGGCCCCAGTATGATCAACAATGCTTCACTGTCACTGGGATGACATTTACACCTAACCAGCCTTTATGATGGCACCAACAGTTTATTTTGCCATAGGGTGAGAAGGAAACATCTAATTAAGCAGTCTAAAAAGTCTGGTTGTCATAACTTAAACCATGCTTTACACTGGGCAAACAAAACTGCTCTTCACAGGAACTTGAACAAGACTGGACTAGAGAGGGGTCCTAAAACAGCAGAAGTGGAAGATATCAAAAGAGAAACAGCAGGAAAATTGCTCTGTTAAACTATTCTCTTTCTTTCCTCACCAAAATCTCTGCTGAGCCACTCTTTCCCCCACTCCCTCTAAGTTCGTTTTAATTCAATACTTGCTGAAGTTAAACTTGCATCAGGTTTTGCAATCTGCGTCCTTAATTCTTCCTTGCAATTTGTCACCTGAGAGATGGATTCTCTGGGGGTTGACATAGTGACCAGGATGTCACAACCTGTGTGATAACAAGCAGTGTGAGACCAGAAACAGGGAGAACTTTTTTTTCTTCTAAAGGTGTCAGATTGATTTTCCTCCTGCCTCCACTGAAACCTCCATAGATCCAAAGCAAAGCCCACAGCCAGCACCAATTCTCTGCATATACCCAGGATTATTAAGGGCTTTTGCAATACAACTACTTGTAACTCGGTTTCTCCCTATGAAAGGCAGATCCTTGAAGATCCAAGACAAGATAGCCACAAACCTCTCAGTAGTATCCAAGACTGTCATAAAAGTTTATGGGCCACACCCACATAAGGCATGGTTGTGATCTCTATCCAGATTGGCTGCAGTTATTTAACCTCCTCGTTATCTCCAGATCAGAAGCAAAGGATTGAGGCACTAAATGGTGTTTAAACTCTCACCCCAGCTGGTGGGTTAAATCATGACTCCACAATATAGCCCTGTATCTTTAACTAGGTTGCAGGAGGGAAGGATATCAAGCCTTGGAGATGTTATCCCACAGCTTGCATATTTGGCCTAGGCATAAATCAGCTGTCTTGAGTCCCAAGCACAGCAAAAATAAAAATAGCAAGAAAATAAAAGAAGTAGCAGAGGTTTATTCGAGATGCTGTTAAAAGGAAAACACAATGGTTTAAAGAGGAAGGAAAACACGTCAAAGACCTGGAGCATCAACTACCCTCACAACCATGCCTAGTTTGATCAAATTAATTTTCCATTACTTAGGTCATTGCTATGTGCATTTAAGCACAGTACTTTGAACTCTTCTGATGCCTTGGCTACCCCCATGGGGGAGGAAGGATGGACCAGTTATAATTGTCTTTATATTGTCTCCCAAAAGATCCATGATTAGATACTAGGCTAGTATCTCCCAATATGGGAAACTCTTATCACTCCAGATCACAGATGCATGAAGGGTAGGGGTGAGTGTTAGACACTGGAGAGCCCCTTCACAGCACTGCCTGCCCACTGAAACCTCCCGAGAATTGGACCTTCTTGTACCAGAGGGGCAGCACAGCTCACACACTACCAGGCACTTCTGTTCTCTTGCCTTAGGTCACACTGCTCCTGACACAACACCAAGACAGCAAAGCAACACAGCCTCTGGCCAAGACCAATTGGTCCACCCTGTATTTTCTCTTCTGCTCATCACTCTTTGATCTCATATCTACATACAGAACAAACTCCTCCATTGCCAGGTCATGGGCAGGGTGTTCAGGAACACACCACTGCTGGAACAGCGATCCATGTGGTGTTGATTGGGTTCCTCAGAGAAATTCCTCAGGTATTTCCTGTAAAGGAGGCTGACCTTCCCTGTGGACTCCAAACAAGCAAAGCCTATCTCCTGGACTGGCCCTGACACTCAAAGTCACATGAAGCCAAATGTGCTGTTAGCTGAGGACTAAAGCTATACAGCAAATGGTTTATAAAGTTAATCAGGAAGCAGTAGGGTGGCATTTATGTGGTTGTCATGTGGACTTACCCAGAAAGGTCACTGTCACTGAGCAATTAGTTAATGGAGCATTGCTAGTTACTGAAGATTGTCAGAACTCAGTATCTCAGACCTATTCAGAATTCCTGAGAACAAAGATTATCTACAGCCTACAGAGAAATCAGAAAGTATATTTAGAAACCCCATTTAGTAAAGCGCTTCCTATGACAAGAGGAGGGGCAATTGGTGTCTGAGTTAAGCATTGCTTTTCCTTTTGAATCATCTGTGATTTCTATCTCCTACAGTATTGTCACACAGTAACACCCCTGGGATGAAGAAATGCTCTGATAACTGGTCAGAATGAGAGTCAAGCTTTCCCAGATTGCACAAGAAGGTTTTGCATTTCCAGGGGTTTGGATCATACCCCCATGGCCCTTCTATCTGAGCATCTCTCACTTCATCACTGCTACGAGATTCTTCATTCCTTTCTAAGGACAATTCCTTCTTTATTTCAATCTTCTCTGTAAACTTAACTCTAAACACATATCAGTTGACAGTATTAAAAGATGGTTCCTGAAACTGAAACTGTAAAAAGTGCCATCTTTAATTAGCATTAAAAATCTAAAGTGTGGTGTTTTAATTGAAGAGAGATGACTTTCAAGAAAAGGTTGTCAAAGAAACTGAGAATTCAGTCATCTAATGATGATCTTTAGATATATTCCCACTAGATCAAACAACACAGTTCTGTTTCTAGACCTGCCATTAACCCTCTGCACCTCTCTATATCACGACACATGAAAAAAATGGAACACAACAACTTGATGTATTACAGCCCCTTGTTTCTCATGTCCCCATGATTACTGTGCAGCAAGATACTTGACTTAGAAGCACAGTTTGAACAGCTGGATTGGCAAAGACAACCTCAGACATGAAGCAGAATTGTCTCCCTTGACAAATCTGGTAGCACAGGTTCTGGTTTTCAGAGGAGTGTTGGTCTGTGAGGAGGACAGTGAATTTCTGTACAGGGCCTTGAAAAGCCAGCACACAGACAGATGCTCCTGGACTGCTTGGAAACCACCATGGGAAATATTTTGGGGAGGACGTGCACGCCGTGAAGAGGAACACTTCTGAACAGCTCTGTCCTTGCTTTGGTTTTGACAGGGCAAATACAAAAGGGAGACCTGGCAAACAGAGGCAAGGTGAAAGTTCACCTTTCCCCATAAAGGAGGGTAGGTGACAGCAAGCGCTGGCTCCGGATGTCACGTTGGGTGTTTACTCATCACTGAGCGGGTGAGGAGCCATCTGAGCACGGCCCTCCCTCGCAGGCCACCGAGCCACCCGCGCCAGTCCCGCCGGCGCCAGCAGAGCTGCAATAACCTGCTCATTGCCACAGTGCCCAGCCCAGCCCCTATCTCCATTCACACTCCTCCTCATTGCTCACCTGATAACCACGGCCCCACCAGAATTGCCAGGCTGTGCTGCGCCGCTGGCGGGGAAGCGGATAAGGAGTATCTATCCCTTCTCTCAGCACAAATGTGTAAAAGTTTGTTCAGGGCTTTATGAGGCGTGGAGCAAAGCAGCTGCTTTCACTGTGAGCTGAAGTGTTAACTGCTGAGGTATTGTGGGGTGGCTCCTGCCAGCTCACCGTGTCTCCCTGGACAGGCTAACACAGAGGCTTCTGCGTCAGCCTCAAACAGGTGTTAGGAAGGAAACTATTTCATGGTAGAAGGTGGGTCAGAGGGACAGATCTCTTCAAGTTTTAAAGGGCTGGAAAAACTTGCTTTCATTTCAGGCTTCAAACACAACATACATGCCTGGAAAGGGAAAGCTTTCCCTGCCAAGTCTCTGGTTTTCCCTGGCGTTGCAGGCCTCTTTCCAAAACTCCAAGAGGAATTCATCCAACTCCAGATCTACAGCATGTCCTTCCAGGCTGTCAAGCTGTGAGAGTGATTCTGTGATGCACTTGCAAGTCCTGGAATGATCAAATTGAGATTTCAGACTCGTTTTGTATATAGGCCACAGACCAGCTGTCAAGCAGTGAAGTGTCTCGGGTGTAGGAGCCAGGCCTTAAACTGCTGAGAAATCTGGGATTTGGAGCACAGGCTCATAGTACTGGGTTTTTAATAGTGCCTGAATGTATACACAGAAGGATATTTCTCATGTTTACTGAACACTTAATCCTGTCACCTGGGGAAGGCAGGTGTTGCAAACGCTATTAAGAAAAGCCAGAATGAGGATTTTCACCTCATTTTGTCTGTACTTCAAGCTTATGCAAAGCTAATCCTTGGTCTCTGCTGAGGCTGGCCACAGAGCTGAGGGGATGGTGTGGTTTTGACAGCAAGGCCAGGCCCTGGTGTGAGATCTGAGAGGGACCTCACCAAAGCTACCAAACGTGTCAGGCAGTAGGACATTATAAATGGAGGAATCATGCTGGCTACAGCAGGTTTCCAGCTGTGCAAACAGACTCCTAGAAGCTTGCACTACAAACCCTAAACCAGTTGGAGAAATACAGCAAAGAACTATTATTCCAGCAGCTCATCAGGTCCCTTTGCCCAACACTTTGTGTCCTCCTGCTGTGGGTCTGAGCACTGACATGGGATGGTACAGCCCAGCATCTCAGTGTCTGGGTAAAAGGGATTTGGGGGTCTTGGTTTTCTCCCTTGGATTTAAAGAAGTTATGTATCACATAAGATACTGTGCCTTTAAATCATAGCCAGCTGGTGACTCAGATTGGTTTTTTGCTAGCTCCCAGAATATGACCAGACATTAATCTTCTGTGCAGGACAAATGGGGTTACAAAAACTTGGGACTGTAAGGAAAATGAAAAGAGAGAGGCTGTGGAAGGAGTCGACTGCAGAGGCAGAAAAGGTGAAGAAAAGCTGGAATTTCCAGGCACTCCAAGGGTAGGAGATCAGCTGGAAAAGATGGTGCAAAAGGGACTCTTGAAAGTTTGTGAGAGAAAGTGTCAGGTGAGAGAAAATCAAAAAAAAGTAAAGGGAAAAAGAAGAGGAGGAGGAGCAGCACCAGAACTACCTCATAGTGGGAGCATGTAACACCCTAAGACAGGTGCCTCAAACCTCAAACAAGCACCAAGACTGTGAGCCTCTGAAAACTCTGCCCCTACCCTGTCGTAAACGAGACCGGTTCTGGACCAAGGCTGGAAAATACCACCTCAGGGCAATAAATCTCCCATTGATAGGGTCTGGCAAACACAGGCCTCGAGAAAGGTTGAAGTCAGCTCTGAAGTCTATAATGACTCACTGAGGATTGAAGGAATTAGAAGGAAAGGTGACACTCAATATAACAGCAGCATTAATAAGTAATCGTTGCCTGCAAACGTCTGGGCAGTTATAAAACATTGGCAAGACAAACCTTAATCTTACAAGTTTGGCTCAACTACATACAGCAAAATGTTCTTTATCGAGTAACCCTGGGGAAAGTCCTTCCAAAGATCCATGCTGATAGAGGATCACAAGTATCTGTAACACCTCAGCACACACCTCCATAAAACCCTGTCACCAGTGAAGTCAGGACCTTCCCAGGTTCTCCCTCGGAGTCTTTCTGGAGATGCTTTGTCAGTTCTCTCCCACTCGCACGTTTGGTCCCATAAGGGAAAATTATTTCTGGACAACTCCTGCATTTTGCACTGTGTTTAAACAAACCAAGGTGCTGGGAAGTAACACACAGCATTGGTGTAATCTGAGAAATGAGCTTTTTAGTCATTAGAAACGCAGCTAAAACAAACAATAAATACAGTGCAGTGACATTTATGGTGAAAGCCACCAGAGCTTCAGAGATTTCCCCGCCTGGTGCTGTAAAGGCCTACCCAGCACCAAAGGCATTTAAAGCTAAATTAAAATCCTCATTAGCTGCTCTTGAGTGTATTTGCATTGATGAGGTCCCTGGTGGATGTGGTTTTATGGGCATGGAGGTAAACCTGTGTGGCATAACTACAGAGAGAGCTTTCAGCTGCACTGATGTAACCTGTGTGTGATATGCCAGTGATTGAGATACTCCATCATGAGCCAAGCTCGTACGAGTGCTCCACACCACAAAATCAAAATAAACAAAAAAACCCCCACACAATTGTCACTCCACTATCTGATTGAGAGAGGAAGATGGACTTTTAAATACAAGCAAGGATGTTTATCCTTATACCCAATACATGACGACCTCAACGTTTATGTTTACGGCAAAAAGACTGCCCAGGACATTTTGTCCAGCTCCAAAATGACACAGATACAACCTGTTTGGATGAAGAACAAGTGACCACAGTCACCTGACCTCCTCAGAGTTTCTCACACCATACGTTTTTGAGCATCAGCTGGATTTGATGTCTAACTTTAATGCCATCACATGATAGTGATAGGTAACAAAAAATCCTCAAAAAGACAGACTTAGCATATGAAACAGAGCCAACCAGCTATGACCAAAAGAAAATGGAAGTTCAAGAGGAGCTGCTGGAGCACCTTTCCAACCAAAGAACTGTACATGTGAGTTGGGATGAAAGGAGAAAAAACACTGAGAGACATTGCAGGAACTGTGGAAAAACAAGCCCTTTGGGGACGCCTAGATGTGTGGTTTGATACAAAACCCAAGGTAGCTGTTTAACTGGGGGTGTCTAATTTCACAGGAGAAAAGCACTGTATCTTGCACATATATTTCCATTACCATGATAAAATAACCCTCTCGACATCCTGGCCAGGTACTGGAGATGGAACTCCCTCAAGGGGAATATCCACTTGAGTTGTGCTACTTTGTACAGCAAAGAGATGGACTCAAACTAAATCAAGCAACTTGCAAGAGAAGCTGATGTTGAAATACAATTCAGAATAATTACATTCTAGTTATCCTTCTCCAGTTCTTGGGATACAGGGCTCTGCCCTCTGGCTAAATAGTTTTTGTACATTTTTGTACCTCTTGCCAGTTTCCATCCCAAAGGTGGCTGCCTCTGTGCACAGGGCAAGCACCTGTGTGTGTGCATGTTTTACATCCACACTGCTTTATACTGCCCTAAATGGGCTCATGGTTTGCAAAATGGGATCCATAAATCATTAATTAATGATAATACAAATATAAATAATGTAGGAGACAGAAGGGCAAGAGTCACCACTCCATCTTCAACACCATTGTGGATGCTTGGATAAGCACTGTACCCACAAGAGCCATCCCTGCCAAGAGCACCATTACTCTAGAAATGCTGAAGAATCACAAAAGATTGCAGTGTATACCATGGGAAATGAAAGGACTTAATCAATAGTATGCTAATGCAGAGGATTTTAACCCTTGAAATCTTGCTGTCCAGTACAGTGAAAGAAGGTATTCTCATTTCCCAATTCCGGTTCCCTCAGCAGTGGTTCCTTCTGGCTCATGGAATTACAAGATACTGCTGCATCCTGCTGTTACAAACTGAACTGCAACTTGTGAGCTATTCACAAGTTCACAAAGGGAGTTTTCCAGCCTTATCTTTATTAACTGTGAATTTATCTCCCTTCCCAGATACAATGTTGAGAGAGAAGGTGAGCTGGAAGGGGTCATTCCTGCTGTACAAGGATCAAATGCCATAAACGGCCCGGAGTGTGACTGTGTTCACTTGTGCCCTTTTAATTGCCCCCGTTAAAGCTCACATTAAACACGCAATCTCTGTGACCAAAGGTAACAGGGAGTTTGGCTATAAGCAAGCAGTCACTCGATAAGACAACAGCATTTCAAAACACCATAAATTAATTCCCTGGGCTAATTTCCCTAAGAGCAATGGAGATAATAAATCTCATTGTTGGCGTTAAGGGTGACTGGAGAATCTGCTTCATGTGCTTGCCAACACGCTACCGGAGCAGTGCCACGGATCTGCAGCTCCCCAGCTTCTCCCAGGCAGGGAGAGAACAGCAGACACGTAAAAACGTGCTGCTGCCTGTGCTGCTGGGGCAGGTCACTTGCCAGGGAGAGAGGGTGGAACAGGAAAAGGAATGTTCCACCAAATGAAATCAAGCTGGAACATTTCACATGGCAGAGAGCAAAAGATGCCCAAAGAACAGGGGCTGAAAATCATTTTTGAAGGCACAGGACATAAATTTAAATTACCGTGGACTAACAAGTCAGGAAGAACAGAAGGGAAATTCAGAGACACAGCCTTTCCTTGATCAGTGTCTGGAACTCCCCTTGAAGTTTAACAGAAGACCCTTTGCCCATCAAAATTACAAGAGGTCCATCCGTATAGCCACACTCACACTCACCACCTCCTTTCCACAAGTGTAAAATATCTCCCAGGTCTCCCTTCCTTCCAGTACACGTCTGTACTCACAGACAAGGTGAAACAAGGGTGGATATTGCAACTTGGCAATTTTTATAGACTTGTGGAATATCCTGAGCACAAGGATCATCCAGTCCAACCCCTGGCACTGCAAACAGACATCCAACAATCATACCCTGTCCCTGAGAGAATTGTCCAAATATTCCTGGAGCTCTGGCTGCCTTGGAGCCATGACCATACCGTGGGGAGCCTGGTCAGTGCCCAATTGCTTCTTCTGGGGTTATGCTGAATTCATTTTTTCCCCAGAAAAGTGGTTCAGCAAAACTCAAAATGCTTTGCCCAATAAATACAAAGGGTACTACATAAATTTCCAGTGTGAAAAATCTACACTCACCAAGTTAAAGGCTAATTCTAATCCCCCTTCTAACACCTTAGATTAAAACTAATTTAGTTCTGAAAAGCCCTTATGTTGGCAGGATGGGATCAGCCTGCCATCTCCTCCTTCTGAGTTACCCCAGTCCATGTTTTGGAAAAGAAAGTCTCTCCCTTTATCCCAGCACCACCTTGCCTGTATCAGCCTTTGCTCAGACCTCTCTCTCTGAATAGCAGAGCTTCCTACTGTTGGAGTTATTCAGAAATCCACTGAAGTCTCCTTAGAACCGGAGGGCTGGCCGAGGGGCAGAGGCACAAAAGGAAAACACAATTTGGAGGCACAACTTGAACACTTTCCTTTCACAGATGAGTCTCCAAATGCCTGAAGACTGATATTTTACTTGCTAAACCTTCACAAATCATATTGAAAAAGTTGGGAAGTGACAAGCCTGCATGGCCCAGGACATACACAAGCAGAGCTCTGCTGCTTCCAACCATATCAGCAATGACTCTTGATTTTAAAATTATGGGGTTTTTTAACTTACATTATTAATATCATCATTTAGGGCTAAACAGCCCTGGATTTCTGGCATGCATCTGGAGGGTCAGTTGTGTGTTAGGAGAATAAATACAGGAACTCAAAAGAAAAAACTATATATATTCCACTTATATACACACATATATAATACATACACACATTTAGGGGTATGCATTTCCCTAATCATCTAGCATAAATATATATTTATTAGACACACTATGGTATGTATATATCAAAATGCACTGAAGATTTAGAAATAATTTAGAAAATTGACCAGTTTCTTTACAATTTAGCTTATATGGTACAACGTAATATATTTTAAATACCATGGAAAATGGCCAATTTTCCAATATTTATATATTTGTATTATATCATTACAAACATTTTACAAAGGAAACATATGGCAAATTTGGAATTCTTTCCAGATGAATGATGTCCAGACCCTCTGATATATGAATGACCTCCAGAGCCTCCTGCATTTTCCCTGCTTTGAATGCTTTGCTTCTGGTTTGGAGTTTGCCATTGAAATTTTGTCAATTAGAATGAAATGTTGGGTCTCTAAAATGAAAAAGCCATAGGAGTGACAAGTGAGTGGTTCATTCATTCAGTCCAGCCCAAAGTACAGTAGTAATTACCCTCAGCCAGGCAGGGGACTCTATTCCTGCCTCTAACAGCAATTCCCAAGCCATTGTGCCCATCCAATGCCTGTTTGAACAGGGAAGTACAGGACCCACAAAACACTCAATTCTTCTTCTTTCATGCAAACAAGCAGCAAGGGAAAAAAGGGAATTGTACTGTTGCCTCACTTGGAAAGACCTGAGCACAGCTCGCCCTCATCAGAGGAGCTGTGAAGTAGAGCTGTTCATCCATGGGCTCAGGGAATGACCTGTGGAACCAAGTGCTGCTCCAGGGGCACAGGGGCATGAAGAATGCACAGGGTGGGACAGCACCAGGGACAGATGTCACAGGAAAATGGTTATCTGAACACAGACACAGCAGCAGAACAACTGGGCAAACTATTCCACAAAACCTCACATGCTACAGGTACAACGAAGAGCAAAGTCACCATCCAGAAGAAGAGATGCACTTCCTTGGGGAGAAAGCTGCAAAAATAACACACGTCACAAAAGCTACACAGTATGTTCCACTGGGGAGTGGGAAACCCCAAACTAAAAGCTCAAAGATTTTACTCCATGCTTTAAAATTTGCTTTTCAACAGAGACAAGGATTTTTGAAGGAAGGAGATACCTTCTAGAAAAATGTTCATTTTGAATGAGATTAATTTTTCTTTGAGGGTGATTTTGATAGAGTTCTATTTTTTGTCAATGGGTCTGGTACTTCCAATACCCCAATGGCAGGCCCTGACTGCAGTCTGCAATATCCAGGTAACAACATTAAGTCACGAACAGGGACATAAATGAAGGCAGGATTTTGTTCTTTTTTTATAGTCCCACCTCTTTGCCATCTTCACCTGGCAATTCCCTCTAAAGAAAGAGAGCACTTATGCACAAAAGACGGTGGAAAAGATGCTCATCCAAAGAGCTCTCTCCATTCACACACACACACTGACAATTGCACTGACTGGGTTTTTCACATCACCTCTGCTGGAGGAGCTTTTGATACCTTCCCTACAGACCTGAATCCAGGCTTACCCAACACTGGGAGAAGTGAGACTCTAGCCAAAATCATGTTGGCCAGAGTCAACATGACGAGGTGTGAATCAAGTAGTGGATGTGAGAAGGTAGGTGTGAGAGGTCAGCAATTTAAAGATATTGAGGAACTAAGGTAGGAAAATGGGCCTGGAAAAGGAATTCTGTGTCATTTTGGAATTTCCACAAAGACCAAGATGCCAATGAGACAACAGTAGCCACACACTTGGCCCCAATAGTTTCTCCTAAGCACAGGAAGGAAGGACGTATTTGAAGATGTAAACCAGTGTCAGACAATAGACAGGCGAGTCCAGCACTGGAACCTCACCAAGGTCACCCAGAGGGCATTGGTGTAATAGAATGTTAATTATATCCACGTGCAGGATGAACAACACAGAGATGCCAATCTCCCTCACAGAGATGGGTTTTCCCTGATACAGGCAGAACCAGGCATCCAATTACAGATCTTCACAGGATTTGTATCTGTTTCCCTCCACATCTTTTGTTTAGAATTTTTTATTCATCTAAATGGCAACTACAAGGAAACTGTTTCATAACAAGGGTAGAGTTCCAAACGAAGTTCTGGGTCTTCCACAAGTCCACAGTGAGGTGCAAAGGACAGTAATGGAAACAGAGGAACAACAATGGGAGATTTGTTGAAGATCACAGTGGAGATAGATGTGGACAGCCTGTTCCCCACATTCATCCCAGATTAAATACCTCAGTGGGATTGTAGCTGTGCACTAGTACTGCGTTGATGATAGATCTACCTCTAACAGGTCTGGGTGGCAGCAGGCAGCACTGCACAAGTTGTAGAAATATCTTTATCTATTAAGCCCTCCAGAACTGATTCAAAAGAAATGAAATTTTAAATATATGGTAATGATGTCAAAACACAAGTTATCACATCCTGGCTCTGCCGAATCAGACTGAACACACACACACAGAGACCAACAGATGTGGAGAACAAACCCCAGCACAGACAAGCCATGGCTTCCCCATCCCTGGAAGTGCTCAAAGCCAGGCTGTACAGGGCTTGGAGCAACCTGGGGTGCTGGAAAGTGTCTCTGCCATGGCAGGGGGCTAGAATGGGATGATCTTTAAGGTCCCTTTAAGGTCAGGAGTTGTGGTCAGAGACCACAAGCCATGGTCTCACTGCAAGTTAAGCACCTGTATGTCTGTTTTCATTAATTTTGCAGCTCTCAATATCTTCCTATACCCAAACAGCAGCACAGGAGCATCTGGACAAATAGAAATCTCCATTATGAATGCTGTATTTCCAGATTTCTTTCAAACATAAAATAATAATAGAATGGTCAGCCCCATCCTGTAGTGTTCAACAGCGATTACCTTTTTGTACTATTGAAGCCTTACACGCATTGTAACTTTCCAATTCTTTCCAAAGGGTCAGTTTGATTTTCTTGAAGTGCCTCAGTATCACAGGCCAGCTTCACCAACTGCTCAAGAAATTAGGCAAGTTTCAATGTTTTTGTTGTTTTCCCAGGGAGGTATTTTCACTGACCAAGCGGCCCCTCCACCCCAAACCCGTTGGGATCCTGGGAATCCGACTGTAAATGACACTACCAGCTGAGATGTAATGGGTGTTGGAGCAGCAGCCGTTTCCTGTCCAGCAGGAACCCGAAGGTACAGGAATGTGGGAAGACTCCAGTGAGCCTCCTTAAGCAGCCAGAGCGGGCTGGGAACTAGAGAAGAGATAAGGGATGCCCTTTCCTCCTCCACCCACTGCAGCAGATAAGCATCATATGCCTCAGACATCTTGTCCACTGATCTGGGCTTTTCTCCCGTGTCTCAGTATCTGTGACTCTACCTTCCTTCCTCTGCGGAACGGGCCAGCCCGGCCCGCGCTGATAACGGGCCGGTGCCTGCCCAGGGATGCAGCGGGGCTGTAAAGGCTCTGCAGCCAGGAGACACCTGGCTCTTCCGGGGAAGGGACACGGATAAAGCACCAGGGCTCCACAGAGAGCAAACCCCTGTGTTTGAGGAGACAGGTGTGCTCCAGCAGACGGAGTCAGAGCCTATTTGCTCAGGCAACATCCACAGGCCTGGCTCCAAAAGCAATTAATTTATTGTTTGTTTGGACACCAACATAATCACAAAATTGCAACACCTTGCTCTGCAAACTGCAGCAAAGTGCCATGGCCCTGTCAGGGGAGTGACACACAAACAGCAATGGAACTGAGAGGTAAAAACTGGGGTTTAAGAGCCGTATACAGGGGGAGAGACGCTGGTGCTGTGACAACACAGGAACAGGCCATGGGGCAAACAAGAAAGCACCACATAAAGAGGATCCAAGAGGTACCAGAAAAGACTGATCACAGATTCCAGATCTCCTGTCTCTGAAAGGAAGGCACTAAATAACTGACTGCTCTGCCTCACAAGCTTGCAGGCTTCAGGCCAAGATAATGACAGTAACACAGGCTGCATGTCATTCCAGAGCATCCCACGGTGCTGAGACAGAAGGCAGCAGCCAGTTAGGCAGTAGGGGAATTTAGGGCCAGGAGAAACACAAGATAAAGAAGGAAAATCCCTAGAAAATAGATCTGGGGAATTTAGATCCTGTGACAAACAGAAATAACCTTTCCACCCAGTCACCTCCCACTGCAGCCTCCCTGAGTAATACAATTCCAAAATTAGCCCAGCTAGAACAATCCTGAATTTATCTCTCTGAAGATTCAGAGGATCAGAAAGCCTGAGCCTTTTACACTCTTTCAGGTTTTGTTGTTGCTCATCTAAGTGTTTGTCAGGGAGATTGTGCAAAGAAAGAATTCTGAGTCCTGGCTTATTGTTAGCCCTGCTGCAGGAGCCAGAAGATAAGAGCAGGCAGGACTGGTCCCAAGGAAAAAACTCTCAGCTCTGGCACTGAGGTTTTCTTTTTGGGTGAAGAATTGCTTGAAACTAAGGAATGATGCATTGATTTGAAGGAGTAAAAACAAAACAACACTCACACAAAAACAAAAACCAATCAGATTGAGCAACATTATAAGGTTTTCCTTTGGAAAATGGGAGATTATAAATTTAAAATCATCTTTCCACATTACCCCTTGCTATAAGCCTTTGTAGAAGAGAAGGAATGGTATTTCAGCCCAAGCCTTGAGCTACTTTATCTTCAAAGTTTCATTATTATTGCAAAATTCCAGCAATCCTCCAGACCTTGCTGCCTTTTTACTAAGCCTTGGCCTGCTTAAACATCCCTTGCCTGAACTGACTGCCCACTTCAGGAATTCTTCCTCTTCTGTGTTTCACCTGACATAAAACTGGAAGAGCTGAAATACTGTTAAAGAGGTGGGGCCCAAGAGCTTTCAATTTCAGTTTTGTGCAGCCAGCTTCAAAGATAGTAAAAGATAGTAAAGGACAATCCTTATCTGAGCAAGTTTTTCCATGTGCTGTAGGAGCTCATGCTGAGCTCTCCTGTGATGATAAAGCCAATTATTCAGCCCTGCACATGCACAAGTGTGTCACTGAACACACAGTGCCCAGCCCCTGCATTGAACTGGGACCCACAGGCAACACCTGAACCCTTGCAGGAGCAGCCTGCACCCACCATGAATTCAAGAATGTATTGTAATTCCCACAGAGGGTGTCACTTGCTCTTGCCTATCCATTTGCAGTGATATCCTGAGAATCAGAACTGGCAGCAGTCTGGAGGACAGTGGTATTTGCTGTCTCTGCTGCCCCCAGCCCTCACACATCCTCCTCTCCTTTGGGGCTCTGATTGACAGACTCCTGAATTATGAAAAGGTAGAAAGAGCCTTGGTGAAGCTCAGAGGTATTTTTATCGCAGTTTGTGGCCCCCTACCCCCATCACATATATCAGAATAAGAATGCTTTTACACAGGAAAAAAAAAATAAAATCTATAGAGTCCTCAAAGGAACAGTTTTTCTACTCCTCTCAGCAGCCTGTCCTCAGTCTGGTTCCCTTTTCAATGGGCGGCTGGCTCCTAGCTGTCTGCTGATAGGAAGGATTAGCTACAGAAATGGCACAGGGAAGGAGTCAAAACTCGAGAGGAGTACAGCCCTCCAGCCCATGGGGCCATCTGTGTGCATTCAGCCACAGTTTGTTAAAACAACAAACTGCAGGTGCTGCAATATTTCCTTTCCTTCTGGCTGGGCCATCCCTATAAAAAGCAGGAGTCAATCAAGTGTGTTCAAAAATGCTGAGAAAGGTTACAATTAAACAGGAAAATTTAAAGTTATTAATATAGTCATGCTTTCTCCCTTTCCCGTCCTTTTTTTTTTTTTTTTTTTTTTTTTAGTTTAGGGACTAATACTAATATTTCACGTTGTTCTTTACAAATACAGACAGATATTCTAATCTGTTTTCACACTGAATGCTGAGAGGCAGTTTCCAAACCCAGATGCCAGACTTCACAATCTCAGTGAGCCATTATTCCTGAAGTGTTGAGCATTCCCCCTCTCTGCCTTCCACAGGAATCTTGGGAATCTTAGAAGCCAGGTTTCCTTCTCTGAGATGCACAAACATAATTTAGGAGGTTACATTTTAGGCACCAGCCTTTCCAATGAGACCCTGCACAAGGCTTTGGAAGAGCTCTTCTCCAGATGTAGGCAGGAGCTGCAAGCCCTGGGAACCAACCCTGCTGCACCAATGGCTCTCTCCATCACATCCCAACACAGAATTGTTGGATCCACCAACACAGGTGGATCTGCTCCCCACCACACCACACAGAACAAGACTTTTTCGTGTGCCAGAATTGTTTTGGAGATGAACTTTCCAAAAAGGCACTATGTAACTAATTGCTGCTCAAGAACATGAGACCTAAAGACTTTCAACCTTTGAAATTGTCTCTTGGCTCCAGCAGGACAGTGGTTGTGTATACACAGTGCACTTTTATATTTATTTCCCAGCAGTGTAAAAAGTTGTCTTCTCACCCTTTTTAAGTACATGAGCACAAGTAGGCCAAGGCCTGCCTTCCTGTTTTAAGAAGTGAAAGCACTGGGGCAGACTGCCAGAGGACTTAATATAGTCTCAGATCTAAATTTAACAACAATAACATGGCTCCAGTCTGACCCTACAAAGAAAAGTTTGGAGAGACAAAAAAAAAAAAAAAAAAAGGTAATTCTTCACAAATTAAGAAAACAATAAAGGTCCCTTTCAAGTGTCAAGGAATATTCTTAGCCAGCCTGCAACACCTAAATCAAGAGAGAGGTTGTTAAAATGGCATAATACCAGGAAATTCGCCTACAGGGTCTACTTCCTCCTTGGAGACTCCAGCCTGGAGTGCCGGAGTCAGTGTGCTCGCCATGGGGGAGGTGGGAGGGAGGAACAGGGAGCTGACTAAAGCGACTCTATAAAAAAAGCCCAGGCTGGGTATCAACACCACCGTCCCTAGATCTAAGATGATACAAGCAGCCTTCCTGGCCCGAGATTCCGAGTCACATCAATAGGCTCTTTAATCCTTTCCCACCCAACATTTCCTGACAGCGACCGCAGAAGTCAACAAGTTCAAGCCCAGCACAGAAATTAGCACTCGCACACAATACAGCCGGGTGATAACGCGCCTGTATTTATAGCTCAGAGCCAGCCCCCTCGGAGCAGTCATTAAAGATCCTGGTGGGAAGAAAACACAACTAGAAGAAAGTTATTCAAGTAAGTTAAAGATACACCTGAACCCTCCCTTCCTCTCCCACCCCTCTCTGAGGTCATAACATCACAATATAGTCTCCTAAGCAAGGACGTTCCTCCGGGACACTCTGATAGGGAAAGTGTGAACAACAAAAGCCCATTGTTAGCAGGGAACGGTGGTGCCACTTAGACCCTCGTTAAGCTCCCCAGGGGCTGTGGTTTGCGTTATGCAGGCTTAAAAATAAAAGGCACTAGGACAAGGGACAAACAAATAATGAAGTCATTTCCATTTACCTAGACCAGCATGGGGGCTGCCAAGCAGGGTAACCGGTTATTGCTGGGTGTTAGCAGCATCTCCGCCCTGGGACTCCCACTCCTCTACTCCAGCTTCTCCCAGCAAATTTGTCACATTAAGCACAACTCCATCCCGCAATTAGATATGGATGACACCCACAGACCACTAGCATCTTACAAATCCCGTGTATTGGGAGATTCTTCCTTGTACAACATCTGCTCATCATCCAAAGAACCGGAAAATGCCTTTTAAAAGAGCTCCAAGGTTGTCAGTGTGCATTACTCTTGAGTTCAAGGAAGATTTTTAAACGAGTACCTCAGCTGCATGGCACAGTTAATTAGCTCATCCTCAGATTACTACCCCTGAGCCATAAGTTTGAGCAGTTACATCACCTCATAACATTCCAGCTACTGAATCTGAATTTTGCTTGCATGACAAACACAAACTCTGGCCATTGCTGAGCTGCTCCGCCAAACCCTCTCCAGTCACCCACTGGAGAATTTTCCATCACACTCAAAGAGGAAGGGCCCAAATGCAGTCCCCTTGAGTAAAGGGGAGGTATTAGTGGCTTGAAGGTACATTAACCAAACACCAGCAGCTCCTTCTAGATCCAACCCTTTGGATAACAGCACTGTGTGGAGTCCTCCTGTGTGAGGGGAGCTTGTTCTTCTCTGTGATGCACAAGAGCTGTTCCAAGAACCCCAACAGCCTGTTGGAGAGTCCTCCAGAAAGGGTAACTTTGGCTAGTACTGAATCCTGGCACTCACCTCCACATCACAGAAACCTCCTGCAGCCTAGAAAGAAGCTTTTCTGCATTTCCAGGGACTAGTAAATGCCTAGAAATCAGGATGGTACAGAAGCCCTTTACCACCTACTGGAGCTGCTCCGAGAGCTGCTCCAGGCCACAACAGGAGCATTCTCACCCAGGACACAGCATAAGCTGCCTTCTGCTCCTGGCCCTGTGCAGCTGTGAGCTCTAATTTAACCTAATGCTCTGCACGTGGGGAAAGCAGGTGCTACAGGCAGCAGGAGAGTGCTGTTTGTTTCCTTCATCTTTGCCAACTGCAATCCTCCCTCAAGCCTTGCTTCTCCAACAGCCTTTTTAGCTCAATGAAAAAAAAAAAAAAAAAAAAAAAGGGAAAAAAAAAGAATACTTGTGAAGTTAACATTTGAGTTCATTCCAGTCAAGCCACTGAAGGACTCCACTTGCCATTTCCATCATTTGCTCTAGCACTGCATATTTTAACATGTAAGTAGTTATAGCCATAATTATTATCAGTAATCAGAAGAAAGTTGCCCCCTTTAATTCTGAAAGAAAATAATAGAAAGTAGCTGTTCTACCCAAAGCTAGTCCTCTTTTTTTCCCAGCAGCATGGATCCTCCACAAGAAATAACAGACTTTCAGTGCCCTGGTAGGAAGGATTGCCAAAAAAGCCAGAGAGCAGCCTCTAGTCTCAGCTCTAAAATGGTTTGTGACAGTGATTCGCTTTTTTCCTTTACTTCAGCTTCCCAGTATTTATTTTCACCTTGGGTGGGCTGGAAAATACAGTTTTAAGATGCTCCAGCATGAAAATAAAATATTTATCCATGCTAAGTATTATTCTATTTACTCTTGCAGTAGTACAAGCAGCTGTGGCCAGATTAAGGCTGTACAGCAATTTGCAGTTACAGTGGAGTTCTCCTCATGTGAGAGCACCACACTGAGTAATCAAACCTTTACACAACCCAGGACTACAAGCAAGACTGAAAGCTTGTTTCACATTTACACTAAAGTTCCTTTATACTGTTCTGGCAGAAAAATAAATGAGATTTCAAGTGTATGTAATACTTCAAGTCTCTCTGGTATTACTTGTAGTAGGGATTCAGTAGTAAGGCAGATTGGACTGAATATTTGAGTAGTTCACAATAAGCCTGCTGAGAAGATGCAAAAATATAAGAGTTTTAAATGAAATGGGAGTTGAGCTTACCCTCTAAGGCTCCTTTAGGTACCGAGTGGCTCTACCTATGAGAGGAAGACCCTAAACACTGATAAAATATCTCAGACAGGAGCTGTTCTTTTAAAAAAAACAGTCTTAGCCAAGTTCTTCTACATGATAAACATATTCTGTCCAGGCTTAGCATCGCTAACCTCTACAGCCAAGCCTTCCAAACTCCCAGCCTGACACCTAGATGTGTTCCCAAAGTTCAAACTTTGAGTGCAGAAGCCTCAAATTTTCTGATCATAATTTTCAAATCACTGCTGAGCCCTCTCTGAACCCTGAGTAAAAGGAAAGGTAGTTCTCCACAGACAACTGTCAAACACCTGAGAGTGGACTTCATGAAAACCTCTGCACAGACCCACTGAAGGTGACAGACACAGCCACGGGAGCAGCTCCCTGGGGGAAATCACACATGGGCCTGAAGGAGCTGCATTGTTTTATCTTTATTTATATTCTCATTTATTTAGAAGTAGGCCTCTGAATTCTAAGGTCACTTTCTAAGTCAGTGGAGCCTTGTGCAGTCAGTACCATGGCAGCTGGAAAGGCAGCTCAGGGGTGGTTCAGGATTCACACACAGTTCCGGATATAAGGATCAAATGCACCACACAATGAAATACATTTGTTAAGGAAATTGGCACTGCTAAAAAAGAAACACTCTGCGGAGAGCCAAGGAACATCTAAGGCTCCTTAACCCAATTAGCTAAACACTCTTCTGCCACTGAAAAAAAAAGAAAACAAAAACCACCTCATGAAATTGAGCTGAGTTTGGGGTAGAAAGTGAATATCTTGATAAACTGTTGGTATCTTTGCCTGCCAGAGCTATTAGCCAAGAGTCTGCTGAGTCTAGACAAAGGTTTGATTTTGAATTGAAAGGGGAATCATTTGCAGAGAGTAAAGCAATTTGGGTTTTGAAAAACAACCATGAATTTTTAACTATTAACCCAAAAGAGAGACAAGGAGCCTCTGCAGGCACATAAGGCTTTTAAATACTATCCGCTGCCACAGAAGGTCATGGAGAGTGGAGTGATTTTAAGATCAGAGAGCTTCATTAGGCCAAACCATTTAATGTACCCGAGGGCTGGAAGGAAAAGATTAAATTGGTGGAGGTAGAGATGCTGAGGGAGAATTCTGTATTTGTCTCATTTACTGAAATCACTGGTTCTGCTCCGTATGATACCAGCAGCAAGCAACTGCTGACAGCCAGGAACTGCAGCAATGACAAGCACAAGGTACCAGATTGTCCCTGTCCATTGCATGACTGCACAGAAGACATGGACCTAAAGCTTGTTTCTTTATTTGAGTCTCAGAGTGGACTCCAGGCATGGAATTATTTCCCTCTTCATGAACACAGATAGCACTTGGGCTGCAGCTGGGCAGACAGGCTGGTGGGCAGTCACACATTCCTCCTGCAAAGCAGAGTATTCCAGTAGGAACTGGACTCTTCTCAAATAATTTCTTTAGATCGTTCTATGAACAGTAGAGAAAACCACTTTCTACCACACAGAGCTTTGCTAACAAAGCAAATGGAAGGAAAAGGTCTGTCTGAGGAGATACTTATGAGATCCAGAGAAGCACCAAGCCTGCACACTATGAAGGAAGCCTGATTGCTGTTAGATCCCCACCATGATCAATCAGCAGATTGTCTAATCAGTACTGCAAAAAGAGCTCTCTGGCTGGTATCAAACTGCCAGCTGGGACTGGCAGTGAGGCTGCTGTGCCAGCTGTGAGTCTGAGGAAGGCCCTGCCCTGACCCCACGTGCTGTTTGCTGCAACCATGGCAGCTTGTAAAATTAGCACATGAGCGCTTGTTTTCCTTCAGGCCCCATGGCAAAATGTTCCAGGAGGCTGGAGATGAGAGCAGGGCACAGAACAATGGGAAACCAATGAAATAATGAAGGAACAGTTTCTTCACCTTCTGTGGCTCGGTGTCACGCAGAGGAGCCTGGAGGCATCTGGTTTGATCTCGGTTTTCTAAAGCACGGATGTGGTTTGACCAACTCCTTTGGTGACTTAATAACATCCAGTTGCTCTGTGTCACATTGGTCACTATTTCTCAGAACACTGGGAAATGGGGAAACTGAGGCACTGGGCGGGGACTCTGGTGATGTCACCCCAGTGCGCGGCGGCACCCCCGGGCCGTGCCCTGTCCAACAGCGCCTTCTGGTGGAGAGAGAACGTCTGTGCATGGCCGAGGGTGTGGGCACCAAAACCCCACCAAAGTACTTCCTTAGGGCCGGGCTCTGGGCACGTGAGTCCACTCCTGTCCTCTAGGAATTGTTCTTCACTTGGCAACTTCGCTTTTCATACTCAAGCCAGGCTGTTTGAGACAGCAAGGAGTCATTCTGGCCTTTGAGGATCCCTGGTAATCAAGCATCAGGAAGCCTTTGCTTTAGTAGCCACCAGCACATGGCACCCCGAAAGTAATAACAGTGCAATGGGATAAATATATTCTTAGGAAGGCACGGGGCATTCAGTCTCTGCTTTTGTGTTCTCATGACAATGATTGTAATGACGCAGCTGGAGTGGGAAATGGCCCAGCATAAATCCATCCTGGCAACAATGCTGTGCAACAAAAACTGTAAAAGGAGGCAGGCATGTTTAGGATAAGCTGGAGATAGGAATCTGGTTATTTTTCCAAGGCCCCAGTCAAACACTACACTGAGGAGATCCTGATTGTGTCACCTGGGCCCCTACCACACGTACCCTTTGCAGAAGAACAATGTAGACAGAAGTCTCTTGGCCCATCTGAAAATGCCTGAGGTAATTCTGCGAGCAGGAAATGACATGAGGCAGCATGTCTGCCACAGCCCCTTCAGCCAGGAGGCACAATCCTGTCTCCTCTGCCACGGGGAGCACAGGCAGCAGTGCCAGAGTCAACTGAGACACCAAGATTTGCATCTATGAAAGAGAAAAGCAAAAGAAACTGCCATGAACAAGGCCAGGACTAAAAAGTACAGCTTTAAATGGTTTAACTACTGAGGAGGATGTATCTCATCCAAAGGGAGCCCTCTGGGCTGCTGTATAAGCAACTCATGTTCACATGTAAGAAAACTGAGAAAGTCGGTAGAGGCAAAACAGCTGATCAGGAATTTATTGATGAGATCTTCTATTAAAAAAGTCAATTATCCAAACCAGAATCTTTCCCCTTTCCAAGAATGAAGCATCATTCATTGGGAAAAAATGTAATGAGAGCATCATTCTCAGGTTTGTGAGTGAACTTCCACTCTTTGAAAAAACCCCAAACTCAGAATAGCTGTAAGCTGCTGCCCAGGAGAGATTCTTGAGCTCCAGAAGACTCTGGTTTACAGCTTGTCTTCTCTCCCTCAGGAAAGTTCTGGGCTGTCACCTGTTTTAGGGGACAGTTGTGCCAGTTTGCTCCCAAGGAGACTTGTGCTTGTCTGCTCCAGTCTCATCCAGTCTCATCCAGTACAGATTCCATAAGGCTTTCATTTCACACCTTCCAGGGGGCTACCTTGGCCACCAGACTGGGCTGTTCCACACCTCAGAAATTCCTTCCCTTGGGCCAAGTTCCCTTTGGGGTTTGGAAACAGCTTAAGTCACTCCCTTTACAATAAGTATTTCCTACCAAAAATAAAAACACCAATACAAAGCCTCATGCCGATATAACGATGCTTTATACAAAAGCAATTTATTTCCCATCCCATACAGGATCAAAAAGGTGAAAATCCCCACATAAAGACCACAGTAGCCACCCCAGAAAGACTTTATCCATTCGATGTGACAAATACAGGCACTGAAGCTTGTGAGATCATCTCACACAGCCTGACAGGACAGATCACACACATCTCTGCAGGGCTTCCTTTGCAAGCACTAATTCCTACAGTTTTCAGTCCAGTTTATCAGTGAGCCACTGGATGTGATGCAACAGGGATGGTGTTTCAACACAGACACAGATACATAGAGATACTTCTGCTGGTGCAATTAATTTTTAATAAGCCCTTTTTCATATTGCTGTCGCTGCAGCCACACCGAAAGTATGATCCCTGTTAAACTGTGAAGTCAAATTAAGAAAAGCTGAATATTTGCCTACCATGAAGGGGAAAAAAAAAAAAAAAAGATTCCATTCCTGCCTAACTCCTCCAAAAGGCAGTAAGTTAGCTCGTTTCTCTGACAGCAGGTTGAACTCACAATGGAGAAGGTTTCTCTGTTCTTAACTTTGGGACTTGTCTCTTGCCCTTGGACTAATTCTTCTGGATTTGCATTTTGTGCTGAGTGTTGTCACCTCCTGTTCCTTGGCTGAGTGCATTGTGATACAGAAGAGGTGCTAATCCTCTAGTAATTAGCACCTCATTGGGAGGTCAAGAAGGGGTCATGGAAGTAGGCTTGTTTATTTTTCAGGAGAATTCTGGTTTGCTCCTTGTTTTCATTAGGGATGTTGAGGTGTTCCAGCTCTCAGCAGGCTGATGCTGTTCAGAACACAGGGGCACTTCTCGGAGCAGCTCATCTTCAGGCCACAAGGGATCTCGGAAGCGTAAAACAACCATGATTCCCATTTAACATTCCTAAGCCTCCTCAGTCACCTCATGAGAGGACCCCTGATGTACCTGACTTTTAGTTTCAGTTCTGTCTGGGGCTGGTCTCTCTCCAACTTTCTACATGCAAATAAATGTTTGCACAAACTTTGTGTGGTGTAGTTGGCAGAAGTACATTCACCTGGTCAATAGGATCACAGGATTCATGGTTCCTGCTTGAGACATCGATGTTTCATTCACACAGTGAGCCAGATTTAGGACTCCAAAAAAAATTGGCTTAAATGCTTTTTCCTAACAGAGGAATTGGACAATTTTAAGAATCAAAGAAAACTCTGTTCACCTCCAAATCAGGCACGAAGGTCATGTCAGGGGATAGTGGTCTTCCTTTAAAAGCTGCTCTCTGGGTGAGATCTCCTCCCTCAGCTGCTGACCTGGTCTAACCATGGATGAGGAAGCCAAGCCCTTGCTGATTCTACCAACCAGCTCTCAAACAGAACCAGTTCTCCTCAGAGGTCTTCAAATGGCCTTTTTACCTCCTCCAAAACACTCATCTCTAACTTAGTGAGGTCGTTAATTTGCCTTCAATTGCAGTCACCAGAAATACATTCCCTGGCAACACAACAGGTCCATAAGCACAGCAGACCATCCCAACCAGAAGCACATCCAAAGGCTTCCATCTCCACTGGGGATCTCACTGCAGGGAGAGAAAGCCCTGGATCCTCCATGGCAAAACACCAGGGTCTCCTGCCCTACACTTTTCAGAGGTATAACAATACACACAAAAACTCAAAAGGTAACTGTGTGTAATGCTGCAAAAGGACACTTCCCAGAGGATTCAGGGTATCCAAACATCTCTGGATGTCCTAGAGAATGCTTAGGAATGCCAGCAGAAGCAAACAATAAATGGATATTCTTGTTTTCATGCAAAGGCCAGGACAATTGCATTGTCTGTGGGATCATATCACTGTTTGAATCCTCAGCCTCCAGAAATTTCTCAATTCTCTAGAAATTGCAAGCTCCTCCATCTAAGAGCTGTCACAACTGCTCTCACTCCCCCTCTCCCATCCATTCCCAGGCTAATCCAAAGAGACTGCAGAGGAAGAAATGCTCGGACTTAAATCAGCACCAGCAATGCCGAGGGAGCTGTTACTGTTGGAATTCCCCATTCTTGAGTGGTCTCTATTAAGATCAATGGACCCCTGTGCTGGGCCCAGCACAAATTATGAGCCAGCAGCCAGGTTAACTCTTACCACAGTGTCTGTAATGACACAGCATCCATGATCACTGCTTCCCATCAGGAAAAAATAAAGCCTGATTAGTATTTCCCACATCTTCGTAGCAAGGTTCCTTGCTATCTATTTGTGAAAATGATTTTTAAATATATAACATATAAAACACAGACTTAAATTTTTTACAGATTTGGCCAGTTTTCAATATTTTAGTCTATGTGGAATGATCCAAATATGTTTTCAATATATTTCAACACATACAGTTGTCATATTCAGACCAGTATATTTTACTTATTAGCAAAACTGGCCAAGTATGTGTTATTTTTCAATATAGTTGCTCTATCGCCTCATATATTTTAGAGACATGATTGTACAGCACATTTTAGGAAAGATATTACAAATGAAGAAAGATCATTTTTCTCTTACAGAAAGGATGTGGTTTGCTAAACCATTTGGAAGACAGAACTGGATTGCTTTGTCACTGGGAATGGACTCTGGACACAGTGCCTGGGGGTAGAACAAGGGCAGAGGTTTCTGTGGTGCCCACACCAACCTGGGCATGTGTTGCCCAAAAGGTTTGGATGCAAGACTAAGGAGAAGAATAATCTGGTGTATTTCCCAAAGCAGACTCTGGGTTCAAGAAACAGGGAAAAGTCTGCTATAGAGGACATAACCCAACACTCTAAAGTTAAGCTGACATCACAGCGTGACTGATCCCACATGGGAACCTGATCCC
Organism: Pyrgilauda ruficollis; assembly: GCF_017590135.1. NCBI lineage: Eukaryota > Metazoa > Chordata > Aves > Passeriformes > Passeridae > Pyrgilauda > Pyrgilauda ruficollis. Next base: position 4,807,381 of record NW_024531043.1, read on the forward strand.
AGCATTGCTCACCGACTTCACACTGGCCGCAGACCCCACAGTCATCATACAGGAAGAAAAGCACTGACTTGCTCACTAGAGGACACCTGAAAGGAAAGTTGAAAGAAGGCCTCAGACATCCCAACAATCAGCTTTGAATCCTAAACTGAGTCCAAAGAAAGCTTCAAAGTCTGTGAAACTCTTAAGTCTTTTCACTAAATTCCGAGGACTCAGCTACAATTTTTCTGTAAGACTTGTACAGGAGATGGATAATTAGATTTGTGCACATCTGTAGATATTAAATGAGCATAGCCAACCTGCCTTGCCTGGGATTAATGATGCTGCAGCAGAGGGTCGCCAGATGGCCCTGACCTGAATTCTGGACACCAGCAATCTTGAAATCATAAAAAAAGAAGAACAACAGAGGAGAGTTAAAAGCGGTGGTCTCCAGGAAAAGCAAAAAAGAAAAACAAACTAAGAAACATAAAAATTTGCCAAACAAATCAAACAAAACAACCCAAAGAATTTTGTGTGTTGCTGATTCTTTTGTCACCCTGAGGAACTTGGCAAGAGTTATTCTGAGAGACAGAATCTCTTCTTTCTCTTCACCCAGCAGCATTTCATATCACACATCAGACAAGCTCAAGATTTGTGCTTTGCATGGAAAAGCTGCCATCCCAAGAGCTTTGCCTGGCTTTTACCCTTCTCTCTCTTGTTACTTGTCTTGCAGTAGATTGGTGACATATTTGAAGGCTCTCGGTGCCACATGCTCATGTTTTCTCTTGTCTCCTACATGTTTGCAGATGTTTCAGCCACTTACCTGGATCCCTAAGCTGTCCTCCAGATGACTTTTAATGCTCATTTTGAAAGAGGTCCTTATGGTCAGAGCACAGCAAGAACAAGGAGAGGTTGAACTTTGCCACCACAGGAACAGAAGCATGAAACTGGAAGACATCCCCAGGTATTTAGATTTGAAATGAAGCCACAAAAAAAGCCTAGACTTGTTTAACTTGCAAATTTTATACTACACCAAGATGAAAAAACCAACATTAAAATGAGGCAAAAAGCATTTTGCTCAATACAAAATATCTTTGCTTGATTTATTTTCTTTTACCATGAACTGAAGAAGCATACATAGGTTTTACTTAAGCGAAGTTTTGCTTCATCTGATTATGAGGCTTATGCAGATCTTTAAGTCATTTGCCAGTCACTCCTATAAGGCTATTGATGGCTACAGTAAAGACAAGGGTTTTTTTCTAGCCTTGCAAGTTCCTCCTTCAGCTGTTCCCCTGTTTTAATCCCAGAAGGTATAGATGAGGTCCTGATGCCTGCACGTACATCCAGCCTAACTGATGACAAACCTCCGTCTCCCTGCAATGAGCCCTTGCAGCCTAAATCTCAGGGAAGGGGGAGGAGGTTGTTCCCAGCAACGCCTTGGCAGCATCCTGTGTTTGCTGGTGGGTCTCCCATGTTTTGGGATGCCATCAGCACTTTTCAGCTGATCACAGCTGCTGGGATTATCCTGCAGCTGCCAACCTGAGTGTCTGTGCTCACTCACCTGAAATCAGGTGGCAGATACAGAGGCTGCAGAGCTGGCAGCCTGTTTCTCCACCACTGGCAGCCCAGCATTCGCAGTGTGCCAGGCTTCCACACTCTCTGCTGTGTTTTCTGAGCCTTGTTTGCTTCTCAAATATTCTCACCACAGGGCTCATTGAAATGATGTTTCATGTACTGCTCTCTGGGTTATGGCCATCAAAGACTCCATCCTTGTAAACTCCAGCTAACTCTTTATAATGAAAAGTATTTGCAGAAATGCTGTTTTAAGCAAAGCACTGAGTTCTCTTTTCAGTAATGAATAAGCCTTTGACCTTAGTTTGACATAAACTCACATTCACAAAGTAAGTTTTAATAGCTGCCTAAGCATAAAGAAAAAAAAAAAATTTCAGGTACTATGGAAGCTTCTTTGTTATAACAAGTGAAAATAAATTAAGAGTTACAACTCAGAGACATGTCCTGAAGGCATGCTACTCTACTCTGGAGTACATCTTTCTTTAAGGCACAACTTAGTAAGGTACTAGGGCAGTCATTAATTCTGTGAGTTGAAAGATAATTTTAAAAATGAGAGCTCATTTCCTGAGTGTTCCTAACAACACTTAGCTGGATAAAGCCTGGGAAAAACTAGTTAAGGAGAAGTTATGTTGGCTACATACAGATAAGTGCTGCTTGACCTTTCACTGTCAATGAATTTCACCAAGGATCTAAAAAATCAGAAGCCCACAAAATCGTCCATGAGCCTACTCAAGAGGGCAAATAAAGAGATAAAGGCATGAACAGGGTATAGGGGAAGAGAGATGTCCTATTTCCATCCTATCTTTTAGCAGCAGTCACCTTCAGGACCTGAATCAACCGAGTAAAACAGACAGAAAATAAACATAAGCCACAAAACCTCAACCCTCACAGAGACCATTTAGAAGGAGAAACTCACAGGGCTTCTCCATTCCACCTCACCCTGCTCATGAAATATTGATAAGGAACAGCAGTGGCAGTTGTTAGCAGGAGCTGGTAACGGAAGCATGAAAAGTAAAAATCAATGGGATTTCTTATTTTGATGAAGAAAGGCAAAACTGTGTGTGCTGTGACAGGGTGTGCTGCACATGGCCATCAGCATTGTGTGGGAAGTACAGGGATAGACACACTGGGACAGAATTTGATGCACACAGACACGGGGAAATTTCTGTGAAGTCTCATTTATACAACCAGTGCTGAAACTGAGGAATGGGAGTGCCACACTGTGAATATTTGTGTCTGTGCCCTCAGAAGGGGGAATTTCTGCGTGGTCAGGAGGGACTGTCCATCAATCAGCTGGGTTGAGTGGCCTTGAATGTAGGGTTGTGTTTGTTGTGTTGTTTCTTGCTCTGAGTACAGAGATGCATTTTCACTTTATGGATTTGCAGAGGCACTCAGGAAACTTCAGTTGTTCCATCCTTGCAAGTGTAGCTAATGAGCTCCTCAGTCATTAATATGCGCCCACATTTAGCACTCTAGCTAGCTACCCAGCTTTCAAGGAGAGCGTTTTTGTGCACTAAGACTCTAGCAGCAGTAATTAATAGCTATTTACCATGTAAAAATGATCTGATTGCAATGCAGTGCAAGTGAGCCCTCACGGCAGTGACATCACCAGATGCACCACACACTCTGAGCAGCTCAGTGAGAACTGGCGTGTCCAAAAGGGAAGCCAGAGGTGACACCACAACACATTTTGAGGTCTAGTTCAATGTCTCACCAGTATCACACACAGGGTGCAAATTCTTCCACTGCCTAATGGAAGAGTGAGGTCTGGGATTCAGATACTTCCTACCCAGTCAGAATTACAGTAATCACAGCCTTACATTAAAGCTGTTGACCTCTCCTCTTTTCAGCTAAAGTAGGAAGCTGAATAGAAGGTGTGAACCATCAAGCCTGTCAAACCAATCTCTTTCAGCACCAATGAGTTCACTTAAAATGTGTCCAGAGGAAAAGCTTGGGATGGAGGGAGAGACTTTAAAGGAAAAACATTCCACAGTTTAAGACAGTGGAATTGAGTTCCTCCCTTTATTCTTTGGTCACAGATGCCTTTCAAAGCAACATAAAATGCAGGAACTCTCTGAAGGAAGAAAAATAAGATCCATATTGATAGAATGGTTCAGTTTGCTACCCTTGGCACTGATCTATTGAAGACAATACACAAAGAAGAAACCACCTTGTCCTCTCCTTAAAGCACCGGGTTCAGGCCCTCTGAAATGGGCAGAGATTGCAACAGTTTTGTTCTGGGGTATTAACCCACTGAAAGTGAGGAAGCAGTTGCTGGTTCTTACATTCCACTAGAATGCTTTTCTTGGTTTCCCAGTTCAGAGAACAACCAAATGTACCATCTGATTTCTCACACAAATAAGCCCCACACACATCCCTAGGCTGACCTTAGTCATAACTAAGTAACCTGAGTAATAAGCAGAATTGAAGCTCTGGTGCTAAAGGTACTTTGCACACCCTGCAGGAACCATCAACAGCCTGAGCATAAGTGCCTGAGCAAAGGTTCTGATGAGCCCTCACAGCCATGAACTCCTTTGACGAGGAAAGCTGAAGAAAGAAAGGAAAGCCATGTACAGCATCTTTCTGTACCTGGTACAAGTCTGGCCCAATATATCCCTGACTACGATGGTTTGCTTTTCTCCCAAGCTTACAGGCTCTCTTAAGGATGCCATATTCTAGAAGCTGGTGTCTGCAGGGAAGAGGTAGGCATATTTTGATTGTTAGACAGAACTGATAGTTCATGAGCTTGGGATTTGGAGCTTAGGTTTTGAAACAAATCACTGCAGAGCTTTCACTCACTTTGTGCCTGCCTTAGTAAAAGTGACATGCTGTCAAAGGAGTTTAAAGGCCTCATACATCAGTTCTGGGATTGCATTTTGAGAGAAAGAAAGAGGCAGAGAACTTTGGATGCCTAAGCCTTTCACCCAAGAATCTGCACATTGTGATAATTTATAAAAAGCCTAAAATTGCCTAGATATCAGTGCATTAAAAATTAATTTTAAATTGAAACTGTTATCTGAATGCAGTGGCCTGTGAGATATGTATTTGGAACATCCTGCCCAGAAAACCTATTAAAGTACTTTCTGCAATTATTATTTAATATTGAACATTTTATAGCAGCAGTGCCTTGAGGCCAAACAAGTCATCATTGTGTTACACACCAGACAAATGTAACACAATTAAAACAGCTCAAGTTTAAAGTTATTTATGCATTGTTTGGTACGGCACTGCAAGGCCCATTATGGTCCATTTTTAGGAGGAACTGGAGACATGAACATCTTGTGATTTCTAATAAAAATAAGATACTGATCATTGCTCTCTCTCCCCCCTGATCACGCCTTTCCTTCCAGCTTCTTTGGGAAGGAATAATCTATAAAAAACCTGGATCATGTAGAAAATTATCAGTAAACTAAGAACGAAAATAATTGCTTTCAATGGAATGAGGAGATTTTGTTTTCAAATGCAACTCATAATCATGGAATTATTTGAGATGAGAAGAACCCCCAGGCAAGATGAGCTTGTACCTCTGGATGGTGCTTCCCACAGTCACACTGTCTTAAGTCAGTCACAAAACTGCATCACAAGGTTCCAGGTCACTCAAAATCAAGGCACAAGTACCTAAACCACTTCGACTTTAAAAAACTGAAAGGAGGAAAGTGTAAAACATCTGAAAATCTACCACCTTCAGCTCAAGACAAACCTATGCAGCACCTAGATCTGAGAGAAAGAATCTGAATTCAGGTGAAATTGGCTGCACCTCAATCCCCAAGTCAAGTACATCCAAGCTGCTATTACCTGGACTTTGTAAACAAATGGTGGCAGCCAGAACTCCCAGCAGAGTTCCTGACATTGCCAGCTTCTTCCCAGGATATATCAAAGGCTGGTGCACCTTAGCATCATGAAAGTCATTCACTTTGGGTGGAGTGAAGAGCATTGTCGCATGGACCAACCTCCCCCTTCACCAGCAGCACACCATCACAGCCAGGTCACCTCCTTGAAGGGGCTTTGCTTCCAGCCCAGCCCAGGTCAATTAGACTTTCCCTGCCCATTTTTGAGACTAAAATCTTAGAAGCAGGAGAGCATGAAGGTACAATTCACATCTGAACTGATGGTCCTAGCCCAAATAAGTAGTTCTGAATATATGTCTTACTGACACCTGATGCATGCAAAGTTCTACCTCCAGAAGTCTGACTGGATATTTATAAGAAACAACACCACACAGTCCCCACTGCTCACCCTGGCCTTGTATGTACAAAGCAGACTGTCTCCAATTTCAGGGTAATGAACCTGATCTCTTCTTTAGCTATCACTCTGTTCAGCCAAAATTTCCATGTGTAAATATTGGATAGCCCTGGATTTGTAAAAGCTGAATCTTTGAAATAAAGAATGACAATGCGATGGCAGAAAGCAGAGAAGGTATGAAGAGGACTAAAGGATCATTAGCAATTCTCTCAATTAATTAAACAAAGCTAAGGAGGAAGAGGAACAGAGGCCTTCAGACAGCTCATGGCTGGGCTGGAGGCAGGGGGGTGCTATTCCCCAAGGCCTTTTGTGGGTTACCACAAAGAGAGTTCACAGATCCTCCACTCACTTACTTAAATATTTGATATGAAATTAAAGCCCTGTTCCAACTTGTATGACCACTGTCTCCCTGGCTCTCCCCTCCTCCTATTCCCAGCAGACCCCTCCATCCTTCACATGCCTGTCCTCAGCCCAAGACATGAGCACAATTAGCACCAGCCCACTGGCGCCAATTAGCAGCCAATAGTGTCTATATTGTGGCAGGGGGGGCTGAGGCAGCGGGTGCAGTGTCTCCAGCCTGCCTTCACACTCAATTACATTAAGTGGAGTCTCCTGGCTGGGCCTGGCCGGACAGTTGGTGCAGTAATTGTGTCCTCTCTGGCTGCAGGCGATCTCCTGCAGGCTCCCTACCCCACTATTGGCTGCTGCATTGTCCACTTACATCATCACAGTCTTCCTCCGAGGGAAAAGGAGCAGGGCAGCACACAGGAGCAGAGGGAGCTGAGCAGGAGAGAGACCCCAAAGTCTTTGTTTGAAAGTTTGAGAGTGTGAAACTCTGGGGCTTTGACCTCTCTGGGGCTCAGCTGTGCCTGTTCCCTGTGACTGTCACAGCTCCAGAGAATGCCCTCACTGGATCCAGCCCCTTGGCATCTCACAGGGGAGCCTGGTGTCTTTGTGAGGAATGGAACACTAATAACATGGGTTTAGCTCTGAACCAAACCTGACCAGGAAATGAGCTGGTGGATTCCCATCCCTGCTTTTGGCCAATGGCAAATGCTGGGAAATGAGCAGGATAATTGGCAGACCTGGCTATCTGAACCACTGGAACACTGCACAGCTCTACGGTAATGGTCTGACTTTGCAGGTATCTGATAAAACCAAAATTCCATCATTTTCAACACAAAACTAAAATTTAAAAAGTTTTATATGTGTTCCCAGTTAATTTAAAATTCCCTTCTTAAATGTTTTAGCTTTTGTACACGGTATCATAACACACTGCTCCCAGTGCTGCAACAGGACATACTTTGATGGAATACTCTGCTTTCATTTTATTTTTAAACTCATGAAGGACAACGGCTACTTAGCACCAACATAAATATTTGTCCTTCTTGTGTAGATCCAAGTGTCTTCCTGTTTTTAACAGCCCAGTGTGACTCTGAATAGGAATAATTTCTACTTTAACACCTATTTTAACATGAGTTGAATGATGCTCTGGAGCTGCTGATTTCTTACTGCCTACAGCAGAGCTGTGGTGTAGGAGCATGAGAAAACTGGACCAAAATGGGATCAATCACACCCTTGTTGGGACACTCTGTGGCACAGTTATTCCAAGTACTACTACTGAGATGAAATTTAAAAACAGACATAGAAAACACAAAACCTTTTAAATGTGATATCTGATACTAAGAAAGAGAAGAAGCAATCTTCCAAAGTAAGATTTTTTTGGTAGAATTTAAAGCAGTATCAGAACATGTAAAATGGTCAGTAATAAAATCAGTTCTTGGGAAAGGTTAATAACACCCTCAATCTATGAGCAGGACCTTTTGGTTCTTCAATAGTAATTCTGTTACAAAGAAAGGATAAAAGAATAGAGGGTGGCAGTGAGAATGAATCATCTTCAAAATATATAAACCCATAATTTTATTGCTGCAGCTAATGAAGTGCTACACATTCCTGGACGAATTGGCTGTTGGCTTCTATCGGTAAGTCCCAGGTGTTAGCTGCTGTCTCAGTTGGTCACTCAGTAGCTGATGTTCACAGTTTGTGCAACACATAAAAAGGATTCTCTTTTGCTCTGTGTCAAGACTGAGGATTTTCCTGGAGATGCTAACAAAAATGAACCCCTGAAGAGTAAGATTAAAAATATTATGACAGAAACACTTTCTGCCCCTCTTTTCCCTTAACTTCTCTAGACCCAGGATTCCTCTTACAGGCTATGTCCTATCCTTCATCACTTCAGGCTTCTCAAGTTGTTCTAAGAACTCTCTACCTGCTGATGCTTTCTTCCATATTCCTTTAGCTCTTTTTCTTTTGGTCCATTTTCAATGTGCTCTCAGTATCTCTCATCTCAGGTCGCTTCCACCTATTTCTTAATTTCTTCCCTGCTCCATCCACACATCCTCATTTTCTCTCTTTTGCCCTGTGTTCTACTTTCTCTATTCCTTCTTTAGCTCTTACCCTTCTTCCCTTCTTCAATTATCCCCCTTTCCTTCATATTCTTCCTTCCTCATCTTCATTCCTATTCCCCAATTCCTTCACTTCTGTCTTCCACCTCTTGTATTTCCTTATTGTTCAGGAGTGGGTTGTGAAGATTCCTGGCTCTTTCTTGTGCTCAGGAAACGTTTACTGACATCGGAAACGTCCTCATTAGCTCTGGACAGGTGGGAACCATCTTTGTTTCCTGCAGGCACCATCTCCTGTCTGCTCCCTAAGCCTCAGTGACAGCTGCTCGGCTCTGACGTGGAGACATCTTCTCTTCTCCACCCATTACTGGGGCCCCAGCTCAAACCCCCCAGGTGCTGAGGAGGAAGAGGTTGATGGGCAAAGATGACCCCAATTAAATTAAGTTAAAACTCTTTCCTCTCCTTCGGACTTTGCAGAGATTGGAAGGTCAGGCTCAAGGGCTAAACATTACCAAGCTCTCCCAGCTGACTCTTGTGGAAGGACAGAAGTCGAGCAATTAACAGTGTGAGAAACAAACAAAGGAAGAGAAACAACTAAAGATTCAAATTTCTGCCCTCAAATCAGTAGTAGAAAATGTCCATTTTTAAACTTGATCTCACTGAAGTGTTGATAACAGATCAATGAAAACTGCTGCAGATCAGGATCTGATTCTGTTGTTATGTATCATATCCTAGGTAGAAAAACTGCAAGGAAGTCAGTTCATTTTAGCAATTTAAACTGACACCAGAATTAGGCAGGTTAGCTCTTTGCAAGGCACTTTTTGTTCCATAGTGCATGTGTTCCCTGTGTGTTCCCTGAATAGGTATTGGCCAGTACATGCTAAGACCCACTAAGTGGTTATTTCTTAAGACAATTACAATTCACTATAGAAAATCTAATTCCAAAAGCAAAATCTTTCCCTCCAAGAGCTACTCACAAGTCCTTGGTATCAGATTTGCCCAATGCCATCTCCAACATCCCTGGAGATAACATGAGATACAATTCACCACTGAGAGGCAGCTGATTCATCCCGTGGATATTTTTTTCAGAAAGAAGTCATCTATTTGATCAAAGGATTTACTGATCTGGAGATGTTCCTGAAACAGAGCTTGCTTCAAAATCTGTTTGGGCAAAATGTGTTTTTGCTGATTTCACCCGATTTGGGATCACACCTATGGATTATGGGAAGACGGCAGAATTAAAACCCTACCATCCGTTGCCCTTTCAGCCCTTACATAAGTACAGCAGCACTATTCCATATTGAAAAATTACTTCAGTCCCCCTCATCAAGCTGCTGCTGTCCCGCCTCTATGAACTAGGGCAGCAACTTCCCTTGTGAAGCAGGACCCACAGGGAAGGTTACCTTTATCCTAAATGCACTGCAAAGATATCTCCGACACATCTTGTCAGCACTTAAACATCCGTGACAGCCTTCCTGCAACATTTTCCAGGTGAGCACCCTGGCTCCTTCTCCCATGTCCCAGGCTCATCATTCAGCACTCAGACACAGTGGGAGCAGCCTGTTGACATGGTTTCTCTCACTTTTCCTGCCCCCTGCAGCTGACCTCCTGTCTCCCCAGCTAGATCAACTCCAGGAGACTGTACTTAGGGCTGGGTCACTGCAGGGTGTTAAAAGCCTTTCTCTTCTCTCAGCAACCAAAGTTAGAAGGTGGTAGGTGGGAGAGAAAACACTTCAAGTTGACTTTCCTTCAGGAGACATTTCCTGTCAGATGGGAAAGACTCCCAGGCACAGGCAAGGGTCTTGAAGGGTTTGCAGAATGGCATATTCACACCTTTAGAGATTTAACAACTAGACCAGATTTTCTTCCCTCTCTTGGCTGCATCCAAGTGATCATATATGGAAAAGTTCCCTAGTCAGGGAACTTTTCTTTATTGCTGCTTATGAAAACTCAAGAAAGCACCTTTGAAGGGAAACATTAAGTTCCAGGATGTCCTTTCAAAGTGAAATTTTCTGTTTGCCATACCAGTAGAATACACCACCAGTTTGAAGGGGTGCAGATTTGATTTTGCCACATAACATTCCAAGTTTGTGTCCAAGTTGAGCTTAATAATCAGCCACTGAATTTCTGACAAAGAATCTGACAAAACACACAATACAAACCAAACACTCCCATTTATGTCTGTGCCAAACTGGTAAGATAGACATAAATGTAATGTTTCACTTCATGCTTTTCCTAAAGGTGCTCTCCAAGGCAGATTCTAGTCTTGTTTCCTTCATGTCAGAAAGAACACCTTTCTATTGTACTATTTATTAAATAAATACAATAGCACCAATCAGGAGTGGGTCATCTGAAGAGAACAAGCCTTGCTCCCTTGCAGAGAACAAAGACTCAACCCTTCTCCCGCAGTTTCCATCCTGGTTGAATGGTACTGTAAGATGACTGATCTGCCCAAAAAATCATAAGACTGTGCTTAAAATCGTAAGACTGTGCTTCAAAGAGTAAAGAATTGAGTAGAGTGAGTCAAATTTTAATTGAGAAATTAGTGTTCTATGTTTTCTCAGAGAATCCTCTGCTTTCAAACCCAATCCAATGAAGCAGCAAACAATGCACACTGTAGAACTGATCCTCCCCTGCATCACCAGCTCCCTGGGCTCAAATTCAAGCCAGGATGTTGGAGTATTCTTCCACAAAAGCTTGTCTGAAAATACCTCCACAATCTGGAGCAATTTAGGATCTGGATTCTGCCAAAGAGCACATCTATATTTTTTTACCTCCATCACATCATTTTTCCTCTGGCCACTACAGGTAGAGGCATTTCCCTTCATAAAGTGGATCGGTAGCTGATCCTCACATGAGCTGAAACTCAGAGCTTTGCCAAGCTATACCACAATTTCTGATCACATAAGCCCCCATCAAGACTCAAGGCCAAGGAACTTCTGCACTCACAGTGTTCTGTCAGCCACCTCTAACCATGCTGCTTGTTCTCCATGCAAAATGACGGTTTTTAACCATGGAAAAATCTGCACTCACAGCAGGCTCCCCCTTCCCAGAAGGGATAATCAAACACTTCTATGGAAGCCATCACCTTACATGTGGCTTCCTTCCTGCCCAGAACGTGGTTGGGACACTTCCTCCAGCCCACGATCTCAGAGCTTTAGGGCACAAGCCATAAAGTGTATTGGCAAGTGAGCAACACTGCAAACACAGGAGTGTGTGAGCATCCAGCATGGCAGATCCTTAGTGGCTTGGCATAAACAGGGAAGGTAAGAAATCCCATCCTTTCAGCAGTCAGACAGATTTCTCAAGTGGCTTTTCTAAATAGGTCATGTGCTTCATTCAGCAGCTCCAGCTGATGCTTCCAAAAGAAACCCATTAACAGACTCCCCTATGTGTTCCTTATTGTTTGCACAGCCTTAATGGCCCCATCTGGCATCATCTTAAAGCCTCCTGGTCAGAAGCAGAGAGCAGCTTCTGGTTACAGCAGCATGAGAAGTTGTACTTTGCAGCCCCTTTCTCTACTCACAAGATCTAACTTTGATGATAGATAAATGTTTGGAACCAGGCAAGGTGTGGGACCACCTGAAACCTGAGTGACACCACAGTGGAGAACTTCAGTTCTTTTCCTTCACACTATGGCACGCCAGGTACCTGCACACCAGATGCCTCCTCAACCTTTGTCGTACCTAACAGTCTGTGGAAGTATATCTCATTCCATGGAAAGAGAGGAGGGAATCAAAGCATATCTCCACTGATGAGCGATTAAGGATGAGCCTCTGGTACCCCAGACCCACACTGGCTGAGCAGGTTCCAGTACAGAGGTATTACAACACACACTGCCTCTCAGAAAAGCCTGAACATCTGTCACCCAGTTTATTTTGTTGCCAAAGGCTGCTCAAGTGTGATACAATGATTCTTCTGTGACATAAGTGTTTGGGTTACTCCGGTGAAGTCCCAGCCAATGCAGTAAAGATTAGCAGGACAGGCTGCAGCACACCTGAGAGCAGCAGAGTCCCTGAGTGGCATCTGCTGGTTTGCTCTGGTGACCAGGTATGACTGATTGATGGATGGTTTTATCTGACTGCATGGACATTCTGACATGGGACACGTCTCTCCACTTGGGAGGTCCCTGGATGGCTCTGGGCTGCCAGATAAACACAGTTTATCAATAACAGATGCTGGTTGGACACTCTTCAGATGGTCATATCCTCTCCAGGCTTGGCTTAGCTTCTGCTGTTATGGCAGCTCAGCACACCTTTTTGAGGTAAGCCTCAACCTAGCCAAGCATTTAAAAGCACACATGCCCTACTGCCCATATGTATGAATTCCCTTGGAAAGCCTTTTCCTATAGGCACCTTCTGGAACCAGACTCCCTGCATGAAGAGGTTTCCAGTGTGCTTCTGGGAGGCGCAGCCAGACGAACAGGGTTTGCACGGGAGCAAGAGCCAAGGCAGGAAGCTGACAGTTTGTTCTCTACCCTCTCCCCTTTCTTCTCAAACACAGTGTTGCTGAGAGCCAGCTGAAAGGCCAGAGACAGTCTGCAGTCGGCTGGTCTTTACCAAACAAAAGTTTACTTTCATCCACTGTGCCGCAGCCGCTGGAGTCACTTCCTCCTTCCTCCAGCCTTTCTTCGAGGCGAGAAAACAGTCGGCTCTTTCAGCACGTTAAGAAAGCCATTACAATCAATTTAGGCAGTGCACAGACAGACTCCGTGTCTACTGTATTCTGTTACCACAGGCCGGGGGAGCGGGGGGGAGCGGACCCACTGCCCAGCTCCCCTCGCACTCTGCTCCGTAATGGAAAGGATGCCGGCGCCGGCAGCTATTGGGATCTCGCTAACAAATGAAGCTGTCATCAAACACCTCTTGGGGGAAGCGCTGGGCAGCGGGGGGTGCGTTCTTGTGCTGGAGCTGCCTCCACCGCACTGGTCCTGCCGCTAATTGCTCAGCATGGAGAGCACACACTTAAAGCGCTATCGGCCTCGTCAATAATGGGGTATTAGGTGCCTCCTGGTTAGCGTGGCATTGATCTGTTCCAGCTTTCCCCTGTTGTTGTTGTGTTGGGGTTTGAGGGTTTTTTTCTTTTCCTTTGTAAGTGTTTTCTGAGCCTGTGTTTAGCGTGAGTGCTGCTTAAGTGCTAATTGTTACACCACAGATTGATTGGCGACAAGATGGCTTGCCAAGTTTCTTCTCCGATCTCCCCGGGTGGGGTGTGGAGGAAGGACAGAGGGTGGGGGCTGAGAAGTGGGGAGAGAGGGAATCCTTTTGCACTCATTGACTTCCTCTCTCACTGTCTCTCTGAACTGGAAACTTTTGGCCTTTCCGAGCCACTCCTGCCAGTTTCCATTCCTGTTTTGATGTTCCCTTCCCTGCTACAGAAACAGTACATCTTCCATTCCTGGGAATGTCCCTGTGTGTCCTTTGTCCTAGATGACTTGGTGGGTAAGTTGAGTGCTGCAATGACAGAAGAGGGTCTTGGCCTTTTCTTTAAGGAAAAAAAAAAAAAAAAAAAAAAAAAAAAAGAGGGAGTGCTTACTTTTTTTTTAAAAAAAAAAAAAAAAAAAAAAAAAAAAAAAAAAAAAAAAAAAAAAAAAAAACCACCAAAAAAATCCACAAAAACTTGAAAGGGTTCCATGCCTCCAGATACTCCCTTTCTCCATCACATTCATGCTTCCAAAAACCTGTACTGCTGAGGCCAATGGTGAGAGAACTGCATAATTAATGACACAGCAATGCCATGACTCTCTAGAATCCTGAAGCATCTGGGCAGGTGCCGGAGGAAGGATTTGAAACCCTCCCAGAGAATGTGGATGAAAGCTCTGAAACACAGAGATACTGGCTTCAAGACCTGCACTATCCTGGCTAACACGAAACATAAGGAATGTTCCACCTAAGGTTAAAGAAGGTGAAACTTAAAAGACATTTTCTTCAAAGAGGTTTAACTGTTGCTCAGCTGAAGAAGTTCATTAGCCAACATTTTTTTTATGATTTCAACTCATTTTCCATTGAATCACAGAATATTCTGAGCTGGAAGGGACCCACAAGGATCATCCAGCCCAACTCCAACATACTCAGTATGCAGAACCACCATTTGTTCTGATTCTTCCAGCACAGCAAGCAACTTACAATAATCATTTTGATTGCTATCAGTGCCACTGGTCAAGCCACTGGGAAAGCAACTTTGTGACATTAACAGAGAAGCAAGCTGGGAACTGAAAATGCTGGCAATGGAAAGTAGTACTTGGACTTTGCTTTTTCCAGTTATATGAAATTTTGAATGTAAAGTTCTGCTCTCCTGATGCATCAATTTGTGGTGACTGAACTAAATAGAATTAGATTTTCTCTTAGTATAAAAGGTTCCAACAGAAGAAACAGCCTTAAACTTTGTTTTCCAATTAACATTCACACTAATAACCCTTATGTACTTGAACATGACCAAGAAAAGGAAAGCCACATATAATTGAGTTCCAATTTGCTTTTCAATTCAAGCAAATATGCACAGGCATTTTTCTCACTGATCCCTCAGATCTGTTAAAAACACTGAGGTCTGGCAGTGTTTCCCCAGCCCTGGAAAGACTGTAAGAAACAGCTTTAACATTATCAGCAGCAGCTTGCTGGTGACCATTCACTTCCCTCAGGAGGTTCAGGACATCCAGGACTACACTACCCCATCTCTCCAGGAAAAGCAAAGCACACCCCTCAGAAAGCAGTCAAGCCACAGCAGAGGGAGAAAAAACATCCTTTACACCTTATTAAGCTTATCCCCAACACCAAGTGAAACTCCTCTAGCTCTGGCTGCCCAATGAGAAACACAATAAAATCAGAAGCAAGGAACATTCTTTAAAAAAATCAAATAACTGGATGTCAAAGAGTCACAGGTAGAGGAGAATGAGAAACACAGGAAACAAGCAACTGAGGAAGCAGGAAAATGAGACTTCCTGGGTTCATATCCTATTCCTAGTGGGTAGTATGACAGAAAGTTAACATAGTGATGCTGTAAGGTGAAAAAATATATAAGCATAATAGTCATTGCTTAATTCTAGTCTGAATTGTCAAAGACAATAAGCACCTGAGGTTCTGCTTTTCTGAAGGTGGGCCTTCAGTACCTTTGAAAATAGGTCATAAAAATACATTGAACAAAAATCTAAGAGAAGCTTCAACTGGCAGAAGATGGTCAGAGAGGAGGGATGAGGATGAGAACCTTCTTAGCAAGGTTTTCTGTCCTTAACTCTCAGTTACAGTAGCAAATCTGACCTCATTTCATTCATTAAGCCCAAGGACAAATTCCAGCCAAACTTTTCCATTCCCATTTGTAAACAGTTAACTTGTACTCCCAAAAAGTATTTGCTCCGAGCTTCAGCAAGTCACAGTGAGCAACATCGTGACAGAAGAGACCAGAATGTACAGTGGATAAATGAGAATTTAATCACTTACACACACACACAAAATAAAGAAAAAACACTCAAACACACACACTGAGAAGAAAATGCTAACAGAGCACATACATGGAAAACTGTTTTCTGAACTACTCTTGTCCAAAAACCACAGAACAAATTGCTGAGGCTTTTCCCCATTGCACAAAGTGCCTTTTAGCATCCCAGGTTTTCTCCTGAGGGACAGGAGGAAAAGGAAAAGACAACTGGCGTCGAGCTGCATATTGTCTGAAGATGCTGTCAAGAACATCATAAGGAAAGAGCTGTGTCTGAGGTCATCGGATTAGAGGAGAAACAAGGAACGGAGCAGGGGCTGGGGATGGAAAGGGAAGGGGGAGGCACAGTGACCTGAGTGACCTCTGCTGCACTAACTTGATATAACAAATAGTTCTGAAAAACCAAATACTGTTAACCCTTTTAAACTGGGTCATTCCCTGCTGTGGATGGCTCATGGAGCAGAATCCTTAACTCCTTCCTCCCCACACACTTGGAAACACCTACACTTGGCACTGCATTAGGTCACAGTACATTTGCAGCTCTCTACCCAAATGAAAATGTGTCATGGATTTCAACTCCAAATTTAGACAGCTTTTTCAAGGCAAAACACAGCCTCTGCAAATATAAATGTGATCCATTTTCCTAAAGAAAAAACTCACTTTTGGATGACAAACTCAGTGTTTCTCTCTGCTGACATCTTCACTCCTTTAGACAAAGGAACATTCTTAAGACCTTTGATAACATCCAGAGAAAAATCTCTTCTTATGAGGGAAGGCAAAGGCAGTGACTCTCCCAACCTGCTTTGGACTCTGTAGAGCAACAAGTGCAACCTGATGGGGTGAAAATCTTCAAGCCTTTATGGGGCCCCAGTCACAGAGACCTCCCTGTAACCTCAGATCTTGGTTTTGACCCACTCCTGACTGCTGTCTAACTGCAAACTGTAGCAAACCTCCCAACTCTGCAAAACTGGGCTCCAAACCTTGGAGGAAATTATTAGCTTGTGTGTGATTTCTAGTACATTTTTACTTCTGCTCACAACTCCAAACACTCAGATAAATTGTGAGGTATCTTGGTCTTTCTGGTTCTATTCCTAACCACAAATTAAAATGGAAAAAATTATCCAGAAGTTTCAGAACTCTACAAACCAAGTTTAAATTTCACTCTGGTTTTGAACTGGGATAAGCATTTCAAAAAAGAACATAGATTATCCATTACTAATTTTTTTTATTCCTCATGAAAACCCTTAGTTTTCTCCTTCTATTACTGTGATAACCACTCTTTAACATGCCCAGCACTATAGCTTTGTGCAGTTTTCCACTTGGATGAGTGCCATGAACTTCCAATTTTGAGGCTCCAGAAGAAAACCCAGCCTACCTCTGTTCCACAGTTCCACAGAGAGGTCACACATTTTTTTTTGGCCACAGCCACTGCAGAAAGGCCACTCCAGCAGGGAGGGCTGGCAGGATGCAGCAATGCTGACTCTTGGAAACCCTGATGGGAAAAGATGGTTGTACGGGATTAAGGACGGAACAGGATTCTGAAGTGCTCTCCCCCTCTTCTTTGAGCTTGGATCCTATGGCCTCCAAAAATCCCTTCCAACTTATATTATTCCACAGTTCTGTAGGGAGCTAAGGACTGTTTTGCAGAGCAATATGTTGGTCTGTATCAGGTGTCTAGGAAAAGAAGATGAGGTCTATTTTCCTAGGACTAGTCCAGAAAAATGTGATATTATCAATAAGCTCTATATGGCACCACACTTAATAGAAGAGATAGAAATTGCTCCTGGAAAAAGACACAAAACCTGCTTGACCATTTCAACACACAAGTGCACAAGGATCTTTAGAGTGCTCCTGAAGCATTGAGAGATATTTTTACTGCCTGCTCATTTATACCCCACTTCTACAAGTCAGGGAAAGGATTTCTCCCTCAAGTCTCTGTGCAGACAGAAGAGGGAGGCAAACAGGTTTCTCCAGAGCATTCAGAGCAGAAGCACAGCATGTGTGATTTGTGTCCTTGTCTTAGCAATGCAAGTAAGATACCTCAGAGCTCTGTAGGGAATTCACCCCATTAGTCGCAAACATCAGCAGATTCCTTCCAGAAAACCATCTCTAGTTTAATTACAGATAAAATAGCATGGCTGATGAGAAGCAGAAGTCTGTGAGTAGGCCAGCAGATTGGCATTGAGAAAAATGACCTTCAGCCTTCTCTGCTTTATTTGTTGCTCATCTGAAATTGAAAGAGGAGTGATGAGAGGATGGGAGGTATTCAGTCACTTTTGAAAAGCTCCTTCTCTGTGTCCATGAGAGAGACTGGACAAACCATGTCAGAAGCTGGGAATGACTCAAGGGTAGCTTTGTTTCCAGGCTCTGTCATTCTCAGCTGCTCTGCTCAGCCTGACAAAGAAGCTGAGTAGAGGAAGGGATTTTAAGGAACGAGACAGGAAAGCCTTATACTAAAGAACTGGATTTTAAAGGCTTTCACTGACATTAGATTTAGGATTTTGTCTATAAAGACTATACCTACTACAAGAAAACTGTAGGCATAGTTCTTCCTCTTTCAAAACCTAGAAAAATGTTTCCAGATGTAGGATTTCATCTTCCTGACTCTGGTAGGGTTATGAAGAAGTCTGTCTAGTTTTTTCACTTCATTTCAGTGGCTACAGGTAAGATGAAAATATAGTCCATGTCCCATCTTTTCATTTCAGTAGGAGTGAATTAAATTCCTCCAAACCCACTGACACTGTTCTGGAACAGTTTGCTGTCTGCCCAGCTTACCCAGGCACACAGCTAGGGCACACGGTGGAAGTGCCAGGAATAACAAATGACACAAGGACTAAACTGGGGGTGACAATACTGTGCCCTAACAATTAAGCCTTTGTAAAGCTTAATACCAGTGTTGTGAGACTAATCAAGAGTCAAAGTTTCCTTTGATTCTGTTTGCATATGAATCTTGTCCATGATGGTTATCAACACCCAGATGCTCTTCTCTTCCCTCCCAACCAAAATAATGAGCTGCAACATCTCATCCAGAGAACACTGGCAGGATAAGCACTACTGAGGAATAGCACTGGCATTCTACCAAGATGGCTACTGCAAATAAATGGGGCATCAATCAGTTGGTAAAAATAATAATTGACTTTAAAAAGGTGATGTTATTGAATAAGTAACTGGCTCAATGATGCTTTATGAAGTAGCCTATGTCTTTTACATGTAATATCTTACATGTACCTCAAAGAGTCCCCTACTAAGATGGTCAAAAGTGCTACTGCTGGAGTGTCCAGCCATGAAAGGATATTCAAGTTTAATAGAGATTAATCATGCTGAAAAGGCAAGTGTAACAGAGAAGCCAAGTGTAAAGAGGAGACTTCAAACTGAGCTCAGCAACTCTGGAGTCTTGAGCAAGGAAAAGGTTAAAGTACTGCAAAAGTTAGTGGAGTCTCCTAATCACTCAGCAGTGACCATTCCATTTATCTGCATGGTGATAATTGTGCAGTATCTCCAGCACTACAGATGATTCCTAAAAATTTGTCAGCGGGAAGCTGTGCCAATTTCTTAGCATGGAGCAGAGGAACACAGGACATTGCAGTCTAACACTGGTATCTACAGCAAGCACAGCAGCAAATCTCTCTGTGCTCCAGCTGTAAGAAGGGCTCAGAGCTGTTTCTTTCTGCTTCTTTCCCCCTCATCCTCATCCCCCTGTTTCCACCAAGGAGAGTCTCCTAAAGCCAGCATGTGAGGAGATCTGCTTGGCCCTGCCTCTCCAAATAAAGGAGAAACTTCTAAGCTGCCTACTGCAGGCTGACTGAGGGGGCAGGGAGGCTCTCAAGCAGCCTGATGAGAATTTACAGGTCGCCGGCTCCCTTTCCCCGCTGTCAAGCAGGGGGCAAACCCTTAATGGGGCGGAACGGGGAGCGCGGGGCTGGCTCCCGGCTCAGCCCCTAATGAGGGCCGGCGGCTCGGCCCGCAGCTCGTTAGGGGAGGGCGGGCGCAGCACAGAACGGGAGCCAGGGACAGAGGCACACAATGGCTCTTGAGGGACCAGCAGCCGCAGCACTGGGGCTCGGGGTGGGGGGGCATAACCACCCCCTCCTCCTTTGCCTACTCCTTGCCTCTTAAAATCCCATTACCTTCCTTTTATTTCACAGTAGACACTGGTGGGAGGGAAAAGAGGGGGAGATGTCCGGGAGGAGCTGCCTCTGTCTAGTGCCTTCTGTCAGCAGAGGTCAGGCCCATAGGATCAATTTTTTTCTGTGGATGTGATTTTCTTGTCTCCCTCTTTTTTTTTTTTTTTTTTTTAAACAAGAATACGGGCGCCAGGCTTACAAGAGATCCTCAAGCGCTGTCAATCAGGGGCATGAAATATTCAGAGAGCTTAATCTTCTTAGGAGATCTGTAGAGACCCCCTCATGGGGTCTGAATGCTCTTCACGAACCTGCAAAGAATGGGTAAGGGGAAGGAGGAAAACAAACACAGCTGAAAAGAATGAAAAGAGAGACATCCTTAGACAGACACCCTCACATCTCAGTGAGGGGCATATTGTAAGAATTTAAACAGAATAGAAAAGACCTCTTAAGACCCAATTAGTGGAACAGTCTCCTTTCTGACTGGGAATCTGGAAAACCACCTTTGGGTACTCTTCATCATGGCTATTTTTTCCTTTTTTTGCTCAACAGGTAGCCCAGTTCATTGGCATTCCCAGCTCGGCCATGACCTAGTTTTTGACCTTATACAACTTCTGTTTCTCCACAGACTTTGACTTTCGTGTGGTCTGGCCAATACACAAGAATTCCATCGATCTGCTTAGTTAAAGGTCAGGAACAGGTACACTGGCCTGGTGGGTAGTCTGCAAGCTTCATCAATTTCCTTTGAGATCCTGGGAATTACATGTGGATTTTTTAGCGTATTAGCACAACTGAAAGTAAGTCAGTCTTGAGATACTTAATTACATTGGGCTCACAGCAAGTACTTTTATTAAAGGAATACTATCTCAAAAAACATACTGAGAGATGTGACTCATCTATATGAGCAATAAGAGCCCTAACAGAGAGAACTAAGATAGATGCAGATCATTACATTTTCAAGTGAAAACTTGGCTATCTATTTTTCAAAGACAAGCCAGGGACAGGCTGTTTCCTGTTCAAAAGTCATAGTAAGTTTTCTGAAAAGAGACTCCTCTCTGTTTCTCTAACTCTTTTTATCTCTGCTTAAAATATCTTAAGGAAATTCTGTGTGAAGAATGAATGCTGTAAATAAAATAACTTGTATCAAGTTATCACCCTCACAAAGTAAACTGTCTCTAAAACTTAAATGTCCCATGTCTGTTGTTTGAAGGACCATGTCCAGCATCTGTGACAAGTCCCTGCAGACCCCAGAGAATCATGTCCACCATCTCACTCCAGCCTTTAAGAAACAAATTATTAAAATGAGCAGACTGAGAAGCCCCCTGTATTTATCCCTTCCATTAGCATCCAAAATGCAAAAAATAATTCCATTGCTGCTGCAAATTCTAAGAGGGAAAAATTTCAAATCACGCTGGGAGGATGATCCAGCAGTTAAAGACACTAGTTCTGAATTGAAGCCTTATGGGTTTGCACATAAATGTCTTGTTAACCACTGGGCCTTACTTAAGTCAAGAAGAAAAATAGTTTTCATCATCTAGCTGGTTCACTAAATCCTAGTTTGGGAAACAACTCTGCAGCAGTGTGTGACACCTGAGCATCTGGCCTTTACCTGTCCTCCTTGCCCCACTGACCTGTGTAAATACTGCTATAAAGGAGCAAGGGAAGGCAGTTTTCCTGTCAGGAGATGTATCCATTTACTACTATATACTGGGATGAATAAGAGGATTGGTACCTTCCCCCCACCCAGCTCTCGAGGGAAAAGCTATCCGTATAGCAGTTTGTGCTCATGCATCTCACACAAGCTGTGGTGAAGAACTGTGCTCAGAGAGTTTTACATCTAGAGGGCACAGTGAGGTTGGAAGTGTTTGCTTATTCATTGAGGGACAACAGCTACAGCTCTGCATACAGAACAATGTGGATAAAGAGGAGAAAATCCAGTAACCAGCCATTGAAACCTATAAAGGGAAAACTTATGGTGTAGCATGTAGGAAGAGAAAGTGCCAGTGCAGGTCAAGAGAGGGGGCAGTACAAGAGCAAAGACAAGGTATATTTTGTCAGGCAGTGGTAACAAATTGAAAAAAAAAAAAAAAAAAAAAAAAAAAAGGGAGAAAGCTGCCTTCTCCCTCCTCCTCTTCTCCTGCACCTGGGGTCATGCTGTGACCTTTTGGAAGACGGGATGTAAAAGTGACCTTTGTCAGAGTGTGACAGAGCGTCCAGCCAGGCTTTCCGTGAGCAGACATGGGAGGCCCACAGGCAGTGCTCCTTCCCCGGGCAGAGGTCCTGACCTGCAGCAGCAGGCTCAGGGAGCTGTCAGGGCAGGCTCCTGTCCCCAGCTCCTCTGCTTTGGGAAGCACAGACAGGAATACAGCCTAGCACACAAAGAGCCTGCTCTTAAAACTTTCTCATCCTGCCTGTAACAACAGAGGTATTGCTTGGGAGCTCTAAGACAGTGCTTCTCTATTTCTCTCTCTGTCCTCTCTCTGAGTCCTAAAATAATCTTATGAAAAGGCCACAACCTCTAGATGCTCGAGTTGCCTTCAAGAAGTCACAGGCACACTGAAGTGCTTTGAAAGGCAAGAGCGGGGGGAATGGGGCCAGAGATTCTTTGCTGCTTTACTGCCACCACTTTATAAAACCAAACCACCCAGCACATGTAACTAATTTTGTTGAAGAGGCTCAGGAATGGTTTGGTGGACACTCTTCTCTGGCTCTTCTCTGAGCTCCAGGGCTGTGTGCATTTTGCTAAATACTTTATGTCTATACATTTTCCTGTAATCAATTGCACAGATGTGGGAGAACAAATGAAGTTACAGAAAAAAATAATCCAGCACTAGGACAGACCCCAGCAAGTTGTAAACACATCAGTCCCACACAGCAAAGCAGGGAAGCCCTGGAGAAAACCCAGCAGGAGCTGTATGAGACCAGCTCACCCCACACACACATGTTCTGCTGCCACTTGCAGGGACAGACACTTCCCCATTCTGCCCCTAAGCCCTGCTTTGGCTAATTTACAGCAGATCCTCTGGATAAACACATCTCTGTTGGACATGCAGTTCAGGTGCTGGCTGCTCCAGCTGGGAATCCCTCATGTCCTTCCTATGTCCTGGAGGCATGAGAGGGCACAGGAAGCAGGGCAATCTCCAGCCTCCATCTCCTGCTGCCCCACGACCCCTGGGCTGCCACCGCTGACCCTGCTGGGGTTGCCAGGAGTTGACTAATTTGGACACGTTCAGGCAATTGCTGTCATCAGCTTCCTGCTTTGTGGATCAGGGAGGTTTTTGCTGTAGGCGGGAGTCAATTATTTGGCAATCTCAGGATGATCGGAAGAGACTATTAGTGTTTGACATTTTAAAGGGAAATGGAAAACAGCCCACCTCTCCCTTTCTGCCAGCTAAACCAACCACTTCATATTAAACTTTACATGTCTCCTTCCTCATACAAATTGGCTCAACAACTGCTGCTCGTCTCCAATGTCAATTGGCCACCTCACAAAAGGATGCTTGACCATGACTCCAAACCTGCTTTCATAGAAAGTGGCATCTGGGCTGCAATGGAGCCTCCGGAAGCCTATGAGCAGCAAAAATCCCTCATGGAAGACATAAACCAGCAGGCTGAGTAGGGAGCACAAGCATGGAAGTATCTCCAAATTAGTTAAATGGAGCTATATGCTGTACATTCAACATCCTGACCTGCCAACACACAGATGAAACTTGTTTGAAGCTTAAAAATCTCACTGTACAAAAAGATCAATCCTAAGTGGTAGGATGGCAAATTTAAGAGCTGTTCAGCAAGCCCATGCAATTCATGAGAACAGACTAAATCAGACACTCTTACAAAACTCAATTCTATGCCTACATATGGGATGAGAGGGTTATCCACTTCTCCCCATGATTTCTTTCTGGGGATTTATGCAGAAAAGAATACTTACTTGGAAGAGTAGAGCAGAGACCAAGACAGGCCCATTGGTAGTGTAAGCAGCAGAATCATAAACCAGCAGCCCTAGCTCCAACTGTGTTTAAAAACTAGTCCTTGGGAAAGAAGGGAATGCAGTAGGGCCCTTGTTTCAGAACTAACAGCAATAGAAGTGATATTGCTGTTTCCAGCTGTCTCTCTTCTGTCTGCCTTAACTGCAGAATATGTAATATTACTTTTTAGCAGGCAAGTGTAGAAATACCATCTGGAATCAAACCCTCATTGTACTTCCCACTGTGCAAATATACCGAAGCATTTTGATTTTTCCGTCCTTTAATATGAAAACTTAAGGTTTGACCAACAGAATTTTTTATTTCCAAAGGCTTAGACAGATTGACATCAGGGAATTCTTTTAGAAAATCACTGAGTATTAACAACTTTCTTCCACAGTAACTGAAGTGTTGACTTGAAAGTGAAGTCCACACTTCCCTGTAAGGACTGACACAGGAAAGCCACTCTCCAATACTCAGCAGTTTAGCAAGAAAATGCTTGCCTTGACTCCTGCTTCCTAACAAGGAGAGAGGAACACAACTTTATGGTTTCCCCACTGCTACAAATGCAAAAAGTCACCCTAAATAATGGTTTTTCTGCTCCATGATGGAGCCTAACGAGGGGCTGTTGGTGAGGACTGCTCCCTCCTCCCCTTGCCTTTATTACCACCAGTATCCAGTTGGCCCAGGTTCCCCCGGGACTGGCCAGGGTTTGTCTGTGTGCAGACAGCTCTGATGTGGCAGCAGGGCAGACTCTAAGCGCTGGTGTGATTTAATAAACAGACACTTAAGGCAGTTTACGCTGGAGTCAGCCACTTCGATGGCCTTCTCTGCTAATTTAACACTGGCTGCAGCCCCCGAGCTGGCGTCTCCCTGCTCATTAGGGAGCAGGGGTGTGTGTGCCTGTGTGGGGGGAAGGAATTCTTGTTTCACATTGGTGCTCCAGAGATTTTATTATACTGGGCAGCTCATTTCAGTCACTATATTGCAGAGGAGTTTTAAAGAGAAAGGGGGAGGCAGGGCATGCTAGTTAGGATCCTTCCCTGTTGTTATTTTCATTAATTTTCCTCTTTTTTTGTTTTGGTTGGGGGGGGATGTGACAAAAAGGGACAATAATTGCCATTTGCCGCAGACTTTGAGGAGTCCTCCTCAGCCATTACAGATTAAATTGCATTCTGTACAAGTGTCCATCAGGCCCCAGCTCCAGACTCCAGGCTGGTTAGAGGGCAGCTGATTCAGCTGCAAGAACATTTTGCTCCACTTCTGATCTGTCCTAATTATAAAAGGGATGCTCTTGCCTTTAACCCCTGGAGTTCTCTCTCCCCTATTAGGATGGAACAGCGCTCAGCCAGCTCTTCCACTGCTTTAACTGAGTCACCTGGACTGCCAGCAGCAGAGAATAATCTACGCAGACCTCTGCTGCCTGTCTCTCTCCCCATTTTTATCTCTCAGACCTGAACAAACAAAGCCTTTCAGATTCCAAATGGAGAATGGTAAAACCAAGACAGGTTTACTTGCAGAAGCCACTGAATCAGGTTTTAGATTTTGTAAAATCAAATTTGAAACTAAAGAAAATGCCCACCCTTTTAGTCCAAAGCATGAACAGGTTGAATAGACATGGCTGAGGTAGTTTTAAGGTAGTGAGCATCAGTACTCCTAGGAGTATACTGAGAGGCAGAGTTAATAATATTTTTGGAGAAGGCACACATGGAGTCTATTATGGTTCTGGCAGCACAGACAGAAGTATCAAGGCCAGCTTGTTAACAGCTGCCTCAGGAAGAGCTACACAGCTGTACTGACAGTACTGCAGTGTAGATACAGAATGCACACCTGGACTGAACCCAAAAAGCAGTGAGTTGTCCTTTTCCCTTCAAATAAATAATTATTCCACTTTAAAACCCCTTACAATGGATTTTTCCATATCTTTGGTCACAATGAGGTGCAACAAGACTAAAAACAAAGCAGAAAACCTTTGTGGGCCTGATACTGCTCCCTTCAAGCCTGATTTTGATGTAACTCTGACACTGACTTCAGCTGGGTTACATCAGATAAGAATCTACCTTTGTTTGATTTTGGCTTCTGCGGCACAGACTCCCCTCATCCCTTCCTAATAGCAAGCTCCTGCCTTTTCCCTCTCACAGCTAATTCCCATTCCTTCCATAGCCCCTTTCCTAAGAGAAGAACAGGGTTGGGATCCAGGCTTCCCTGAAAACTGGCTGGGGGCCCAAGCTGCCCAAGAATGCCATGAGCACTTGTGGCCCTACAGCACCACAATCAGGACAAAACTGTCCCTTAGCACCACACTGTTTTGGTTTTGTTCTGTTTTCAATGAATTTACATTCTGCTGAATACTTCTTAGAATCAACACTCCCTTAACCATTGGCTGCATGTTTAGAATACATTAGTGGAAAATGTAAAAGAAGGAAAAAAAACTTAATAAAATATCCATGAAGAAGAGCAGCACAGTGTGTCTTCTCCAGCAAGCACTGGACAGCTCCCTCAAACCAGGCTCTCATCCTCAATGCCTAATGGCACAGGGAGCATTTTAATACCCTTCTGATACAAACGAGAATCAGCTGTTGCCAAACCCATGAACCAGGTCTATGAAAACACTCAGGGACACTGTGCAGAAGGCTTGCAGCAAACAATCTGGAAATTGTTATTAGCAAATTTATCCTCAGTGTTAGAGAGCGACTGATGTCCTGAAGCAACAAGTCTGACATTACTGCCAGAGACCTTACCTGGTAAAGCAATTCCTTTGCTGTCCTTGTCCTTGTGGTATTTTAATTATGCTTACCTTTTGGATTTCAGTGATCCTTGTGGGAGCCTTCCAGCTCGGGACATTCTTCAATGTTATGATTCTACCTTCTAAACCCCTTTCAGGGAGAAGTTCCTAATACACATTCTCTGCATCATTCACTCTGTGAAGACCACATTTATTCCTTTTGGACTTACCATTTTCCTATACAGCATCACAGAGGCACTGGTCAGAACTGGACTCATATTTTAGTTTGGAATCCCCTGTCCAGTCCATTAATACAGGATGAGCTATCTCCAGCTTCTTAAAACCACATCTCTGAAAAATCAGAAATTTCTTACTTCAGTCGACAGAGGAAAGATAGTTATAGCAATGTAAAATTAGTTCAAAATAGGTGTCACACTGCAGTAAATAATATCAAATGATCACATATGTAAGTAAAATATTTATAGCAGTAAAAATGTGATAAGTGAATGAAGCTGTAGGGGTCAAACACAGGACGAAGGATCAAACAAACAAGGAACTGAGTCAGTCAGCTGAGCTTCTGCAACTGTTCATGTGCATTTTTAGCTCACCCTAATTTTGAAAAATGACAAGTTAAAATCAATAATTACTTAATGAGTAAATGCTTAATTGTTTATTTATCACCATCAATTTTTTTTACATATTGCTGTTAGTTCCAGAGGTTAGAAAAAGAAGAGACAGAGGAAAGTATATCACAGCAGTTGTGTGAGACATGGTTGTTTAAGGAGTTTAAGAAGTCAAAGAAATCCTAAACAAAACTAACAGAGAGAATGTAACTGACCCTGAAAATCATAGTCTAAAATCCAATTAGAACACGTGAGGCTGGCACCAGGAAAGGAATACAGCAACAAACATGAATTACACTGCAGAGCTACCTAAGAACCTCTGCCACTGACCATAACATTTGTACTACAAGCTGTGCCAACCCCAGAAAAAAAGAGAATCCCCACAGGGAGAGAGCAGAAATAGGTGTAAAATGCTCCAACTCAGTAAGTATTAAAAAACATCTCCTCAAAACTCAAATGTAATTTATTCTCTTCAGCACTGCCATCATTTCCACTTGTGAACTCAAAGCCTGGCGCAGTTTGCACAGCAAGCAGGTGGATAAATCCCTGTGCTGGGTGGAAAGATGACTCGGGTTTAAGACAAGGAAAGGAAGGCCAAGCTTTCAGCCATTTTGTGCAGCCGTTTCCATGCTCTCGGACGAGCTGATCGTGTCAGTGTCTCAAGGTCTCCAGAGACCGTAATCTTATGTGTTCAGAGAGGCTTTAGTTCATGCAAGGTCAGAGTAATTGTGCATGATTAATGGTTTATCTCTTCCTGAAAGCCTTACACAAAGGCTCCAAACCAAGTTAGCCGTAATTCCATACTCCTTACAGTCCGCTTAAAGGGGCAGCATCCTATTTCCTGTTGGTGAGGCCAAGCAGGTTGACTTTATCTATCAGAATTGGAAGTGAGCCATGTGGCCTTTAAAAGAAGTTCCTCTCCCCATTCAGATCCTAAGGAAACATGAATACACTGGGAAAAAAAAAAAAAAAAAAAAAAAAAAAAAAAAGGGGAAAAAAGAAAGTAAAAAAAAGTCCAAATTCAGTCTAAACTACCCTAAAGTCTGAAAAGACTCCTCTGTAACAGTCCCCAAATCTTTTTCTGTGAGATTCTTTGGTTTTCTACAGAAATGCTCCTTATCCCATTGCCAGAGTAGGACACATTAGAATCACCTTAGAATCTCATTTTTATTCTGCAGCCTTATTTTGTTACAAAAAGGATAACTTTTAATCAATTACAGCTTTGTGACCATGGGCAGTCAAATAAGCTGATTAAATTATTATTCGTAGATAAAGTTCACAGATAATTCCTTAGGGATGGCTGCAAATTCAGCCCTTTTTTGTTTCCCAATGCATTAAAGCACACAATTGCCCCAAATGCATTGTGCCTTTTGCTGGAGCTTTCAGCTGCCTGTTTTCAGACTGTGGAGCATTTGTGAGCTGCTCGTTCAGCTCCTTGGTGACACACAGGGTGTAATTGGGCACCTAAGTCCTATGCTGTGGTTTATGCCCTCTGAGTGGATCTGCAAAGCCCTTTAGCCAAGAGAATAGTGAAGAGTTTTGTTCACATATCAAATCCTCCTTGCTCTCTAAGATGTTCAGATCAAACACCACATTCACTGTGGTTTTATGCGAATCAAAATCCACATACGTCAAGTTTGTTCCCTAACAGCAAACGACAGGGATCACAAACATGGATGAATACAAACAGCAGTTGGCAGCTCAAATATACTTTTGTCTTTTGTAAATGCAGTTCCCACCAGCAAAAGTTTTGATTTATCTGGGAATTTGAAATGTTATGTCATGTCAGAGGGAAGAAAAGGCATCCAGTGTGGTTAGAAACTTCCACACAGCAATAATAGGGGTTGCCCAGAGCTCATGGAAAATGAACCAGGAAACCTCTGGAAGGGCAACATTGACAGCCAAAGACTGCTCACCCCACTCTGCCGGTGTGTCAGGAACACATTTATTTCACAAGGTGGAGGAGTTGAACCAAGTCATCAGCTGCCTTGAACACCTTCCTACCCAGCAGGAATGGACTGGCTGAACACTGCAACCAGAAGACAACTTGGATGAAAAAGAATCATGACCTCAAATGTTTTGCTGTAAGAGGAAAGGTAATATCAGACAATGGACTGCAAAACAGGAGATGCCAGCAAGCTGGGGAGATTGGCTTCTTGGAATGACTTCCCGTGGGAAGCAAGGTAGAGTAAAGCTGGAATTTTCTGGACAGACTACAGCAAGAGTACAGTGACAAACTGACAGAAGGGAAATTGAATGCCTCTGATCTTAACTAACTCAAAAAAATTGAACACTAACATGGAAATAGCAACACACAAGTAAGGGTTAATATCAAGGAAAAACATATGAGGAAGAGAAAATTCATGGACAGAACTGCAAAACAGATTACATGCACCACACATAAAAAGCAGAAAGGGAAAAAATAAGAAAGTCATCAATGCCTTCTTTACTTCCACATTCACTAAAAGATTAATGGTGATGCAAGGTAATTTTTCCTATCAAGAGAAAGACACAGTCCAGAACAAATACAAAGCAGGTTAAATAACACTTCTGTCAGTACAGCCCAACTGGGGGGCTGTGTGCTAAATCCTCTTTCCCCAGAGAGAAAAGGAAACATCATTAATTATCCAAGATGTGGAACAGATTCTATACACAGGGCTCTATACACCACATGCCCAAAGAACCAGGAACTGGGCATGGCAGCGGGCCTCCTCTGTAACAACAGGCTCTGGGGAGAGAACTACAAAAATTCTAGACCTCATGGAAGCCACATTTGGGTCACCCTGAGCTCCCCACTGGACTGTCCCAAACCAAAACACTGATCAGCCCAGATCACTCAGCAGCAGGCAGTCAAGACTTTGGTCTGATAAGCAAGGTGTGGACTGAGGAGATTCACCAGGAATAGCGCTCAGGAATCCTGGACTGGCTTTCAAGTCCCCCATCAAAGCAGCCGGGAGGTTTGCACGTGACAGCACCATGCAGGGTCACAGTGCAGCCTCTGCTGCAAACACAGCATTCGAGCTCAGTGTCACCAGCAGGCACTGTCTGCTATGTGGTCACATCCACAACAAATGGGGACCTGCCATGTCACATTTCCTTGGCTCAACAGCCATAAAGCCAGCATGTGATACAGAACAGATTCAAAGAAGAAAATCACTGCTTGCATCTTCAGCACACATTTTCTGACGCAGACTGAAGATTTATCAGCTGGCCGCCTTCTATTCTTTGTAATACCATGAGGAAAATGGGAGAGAAGCCTATTCCATACACTGCTATGAATGTCCCTTGGAAAAGCAGCAAACAACCTTGGCTTGGGATGCAATGTCCTTTCCAGCACAGTAGCAATGCTTTCCTGGGTTTTTGGGGCTTTTTTTAACTGTTACAGTTACTAACCATTTCAACTACCTAACTCATAGTTGCCATGGAGCCTGGGCCTCAATTTCTTTTTCTTGTCTCTTTGGGGTAAAGTAGATTTCTATGCCAGATTAAGCAAAGTGCTGGTCTTCTTTGATCTACAGTTCAGGCCACAGTCCTGACTGGAGAAGGGAAAAATAATTCACCAGGGTGCTCCTAACTTAACTGCAGCCAAAAACACTTGGGTTTCCAAGGTTCCCCCTATTTCCTTTTCAGTAGGGACATCAAGAAACAAGTAACAAGTTAAATATGTTGAAATACATTTCTGGTTTGCTCTTCATTTCTTTCCCATTTGCTCTCTTTCTCTACAAGTAGAACCTGAACAAATAGAAAAGCCTCAGTGTGAACCACCAGAAGGTTTATAAAATACTTCTAAGTTATTTAATACCCACAGTATCCTAACCCTCAATGCCCCTTTCCCACTTTGCTCCTTCAAGCCACTGTTCAGCATACGACAGACTGTACAATTTTTTAACAAATATTTTTGACACCACATGTAAGACATCTCTAAAGAGGAGGAAAACTCTAGAAAGCTTAATCCAGTCTGGTGCATATGTCAAATGACAGAAACATCCCCACATTCCTCAGTGCTTATATTTAGCTTCAAACTCCTGTTAATTAGCATTCAGCAACCTCTGTATGATTTTAAAACTGCGATAATAGTAACAACTATAGCTGAAATGAAAACTTCCTCAGCTCAGACCTTAACTAAGTCAGGCAGAACATGGAAGTTCTAAGATAGCAAGGATAAAGTCATCTAAAGTCTAGATGACAATGAATGTGCTTACTTGTGCCAAAATTAACAGTAGAGTCTGCATAACTCAGAATATAAACAACACCAGGTGCTTAAATAGCACTTAGTCTGGTGTTAATTATATCTCATGAGCTCTGTCTTTCAGCAGAAAAGTTTCCAAGAAATCACTCTCCAGTGGCACCAGATGATTTGGAAACAGCTAGTTAGTACCTTACAGAAACAAAGGACTAAATTGTGCCTCAAAACATCCAACACAGACCACTGCAAAGCCATTCATGTAAATCTAGTGCTTCTTACAATTACTGTGAGTGAGACCCTGATAGAGCTAGAAGGACAAAGCTGAGAAACAAATACAGTCATAGCTATGAGGGGCAAAAGTAGGGGAACTAGATCAGAACCCAGGGCTTCTGTAGCCCTACAATTTCTTTTCTTCCACTAGTTTTGCTCTTTATAGAGTTACAGACCTCCTTCTGTAGCCTGGGCTGCTTTCTAGCTCAGCCAAAACACGTATTCCAAATATTTCAGTCCTTCTTGTGAAATAGCTCAGCTGTTGCTAGGCCTGAGGTAAACCCACCTCCTCTTCTCTGTTAAAATGATGAGATATTGGACACCAGACAGTTGATTTCAACCCAGTAGTTCATTACTCTGCAAGTGAAAAAAGCAGTACATCAACCCCCAACCCACACCTACATAACAGAAAACTGACCCAGTCTGGGACTACAACCAG
This sequence comes from Pyrgilauda ruficollis, assembly GCF_017590135.1. Lineage (NCBI taxonomy): Eukaryota > Metazoa > Chordata > Aves > Passeriformes > Passeridae > Pyrgilauda > Pyrgilauda ruficollis. Next base: position 4,839,327 of record NW_024531043.1, read on the forward strand.
GACATCAGACGGTAATTTTTTTTTCTCTTTTAGAATACTCAGTATGCAATGCAAAATAATTAGTTAGCTGGGGTGTTCTGTGCTTTTTTAATTAAAAGGAACAATCTTGCAATGCCAAAAATTGACTTTTGGAGGGGATTTGAGTGATATGAGTAACTGTTGCATTCCACTTATCTGAGCCTACAGACAAGTGATACACAGAGTAAAGGACATCAGCAGATTCGGGGTTTTACCTCATTCCTGTATGGAAGAACTCACCGACTTTCAAAATGTAGTTTACAGCCCCTGAGCTCAGCTGTACAACCTGGAAAGTGGAAGTGAGGAACAGCAGCAGCAAACAGGATGGCTGGGCCCAGGGAAGGCTCATGTCTCTCCAGACATTCAGTCACACCTGTCTGAACATTGTCATTCAACCTTCCCTTCACAAGAGTGTTCCCTCCTGCACAGAAGGTCTCACATTATCCTTCCACAGGGCCCAGCAGGATAATGAGGGTGTGCAGAATTGCTCTCCACAGTAAATGCCTTCATCAGAAAAAAAGAAAGTTATTGCACCTAAAGTCATGGAAAAATAAATAAACTGAAAGAGTTGCATCAGCACTCGTGTTAGTAACAGCCTAGAAAAAAATGGGGGGATTTTGAGATGCTGTCTTCCCAGGAAGCTTCAGTGGTTTACTAAGTAGAAAGCACCAGCACTCCAAATAAATTCCTAACTATCTAACTTTGGATTCTTTTAGCATATCGTTCCACTCAAATTCAAACTCCTCCTATTTCCCTGGGTATTACAATAGGACAGGTTGAACCTACTGAGCAAAGTAGTTACACTCCAATATCTGAAGATCTTTTCCAAGGGCACAGAACACAGACATGCACCACACAGGTCACGCTTTGAGAGTCATGACTTTGATGGGACACCAAACACTGCACAGACAGATTTTGTTTTGCATAAATATATGGTACAGAAAGGAATTGGTTAACAAGAACACAGGAAACTCCTTACAAATTGGTAGTGATGGCAATTTCCTGCAATAACTTAGAAGATTTTCACTTGCTTGGTTGGGTTGGTAACTCATATCCTTAGGTTGAAATTCAAGAACCTCAAGTCTTGACACGCAATCCAGTGATTAATAATATAGACTGTGTATACAAGAATGTGGAATATACAGAACCAAATTCATGGTATACCTACATTAGATGTAACCTAAGTGCCTTTCAGACAGGTTTCTGGTTTCAAAACACTTTTGCACAGCTTGTTACTGGAGAAGAGGCTTAAAAAATTGACTATTCAAGAAAAGCTACCACTACAGTCAATGAGAGTTATGTCCAACTGCAAAAAAAGAGCTGAGCAATGACTAGGATTCAGAATGGGATTTTCAATATCACTCAAATGATACAGGGCTATTGAATGATTTTTGGAGGCAGAGAGGGCATTTAAGCATCCTACTCCTATCAGCTTTCTTAAGAAGGTATTAAGTTATCGATCTGACAATTGTAAATTTGTCTAATCCTTAACCAAGTAAGCACTTTTAAAAGTTGTAATGTGAGCCTTTAGCTGTACAGGTAAGTCCTATGTGGTTATAAGGAAGCACAATAATGGTTTTCAAAAGAACAAAATACAGTGACTACACATCAAGTGCTGAGCTCTTCTGAAAATTCAGGCACTTGATTCTGTTGTCAAAATGTAAAACTGACAAACTGCAAACACTTTTTAAGCAAAGATAGGAAGATCTGTCTCTGACCTCTGCCAAAATCCATATATTATTGACCAAAATCAGAGGAGGGGTTAAAAACAAGGGCATATGGATGAATACATTCTTTCATTTTCTTGGTCTTTACAAGCACAGCTTGTAAACAGTTGTAAACAGTTGTTTCTTCACAACAGAGATGCTTCTGTGTTTAAGGACAGATTAGTGGCTAGAATATAGTACAGCTGAGGAAAATGGGAGGAGAAGGAGGCAGGAAAACACCCTGAAATCACTGTTGTGAACCAGACGCTTCCACCTCACAGTCTGACACGAACCACAAGGTTTGATGGCCAAAGGGCAGCATGTCATGCTTTAGTGTTGCATTTTTCTCCCCCATGGCAATGAGTTGCATTACAATCTGTAAAGTAGTAAACCCACAGAGACCATTATAAATAGGCATGGAATGCCCTAGAGTGACTGCAGCAGAGCTGGAACTGTGCTTTCTGAGCCCCTCAAGGAATTTCAGCTGTGCCTTAACTGTAGGGACATCACTTATCCTATCAGCTGAATATCTAGTAGACAGGTAGATGTGGGCCTTCACACAAGATGTGACAAGGTGTACAGATGCTTCAGTGAATCCATGTTTGCTGGGATGAGGCTTTAGGGGCCTTCAGTTCCTGAAAACAGCAGTCATCTCTATGCCATCTCATCTCCCCCCGGTCCTTCTTCCACAGAGAATCATCCCCTTGTCCAAGGCAGGAGGCAGTAGCTGAGGCCCAGCTTAGGAGATCACAAGGAAAACAAGCATAACTCAGCATTTCTTCCCTGACCCACTGATGTGGTTCCCCACACGCACCCCACTGAAAATGTCCCCAGCCCTCATGAGCAGCCAAGATACACTGACAGTGTCTCTTTTGCTCTGTGGACAATGGCTTAGGGAGGTGACAACAGCAGAACCACAACACCTGCAGCAAAACACTGCTGCAGTTCACAGGCACTGCCTCCCTCTGGAACCATGCTGATTCCCACCCTCCAACACAGAGCTGGGCCTCAAACTCCCTCCAGATGCTTGTGGAAATGTCACTTGTCCCATTGGGTGCCAGGAGTAAAATACAACCTTCAGCTCTGCTCTGTCCACAGTCTCCACTCCTGCTATTTCAAAAGTTCTACCAAGGTAGCTTGAGGCACTTTGCACCCACTGGTTAAGGTACAGGATGACATATTTCCTTTGGGAAGCCCTCTTATTTCCTTTTTCCCCCATTGTTCATTTCAGTTTCTGACACACACTGCAGCTAGAAGAGCTACACAAGTTTCAGTTCTCTCACCAACTGGTGTTTGTGTCACCAAGCTTCTTGTCCTGTAGAATTAGCCTAGAAACTCTCCCCAAGGCTTTCCTGGTTTTGTGGGCAATGATGGCTATTCAACACTGGGGAAAACCAGGAACTGGAGAGCACTCCCAGCATCTAAAGATTATCCCATATTCTTACAAAAGTGGGGCTGAAATTGACCACAGTTTTGCCCCGCCGCCCCTTGCCCCAAAGTCCACTTGGCTCTTGCTTGTATTATTTACTGTCCAAACTTGTGACATTTGATGGTCTGCTGTACTCAAGACTTCACAGAACTTACTCCTGTGCCAGGCTTGTTATGAGATCTCAGGCTGTAGCTTCAGGAAGATCAACTCCCATCAAGTTTCTGCCTCACCTGCACTGTAAAAAGAGCAGTGCAGGCCCTACCTTCCTCTAGAAAGGGCAGTGCAGGACCCAGCTGTGGTGGTACCACAGTGTGCCTTGTAGAGCAGCAATTCCTCCTCAGTTGCACAACACACAGATAGGTTCTGTGGTGCTGGAATGACACAGCAGCAGACTGGTCTGTGCCATGTCTCCTCTCTGAAGGAAATGAAGAGAACTGCTTGCCCCTGTCCCTTCCAGGAGCACATAATTGAGATGGCTCCTTTCCCTGCCCCGACACAGAGGCGGGCTCAGGCAGGTTTGCAGCGCAGTGCCTTTGGCTCCTGCACCAGCTGAGTGGGGACAGAGCAGCTGTGTGAGCCCACAACCATCCCGGGCCAGGGCCGGTGCCTGTGCACGGTCTGAAGTGCCGCAGCAGCTAATTCCTTACAGCTTGCACTGCTGAGCTCTCGCCGGGGCAGACACTTGGGCGCCCCTGTACAGTTAAAGATCACAGGCCTTGATAACCTGGCTCTTTGATTTATGACAGCCCAGACCTTAGTGATCACCTAATGAGGGGAACCTGGAGTGTCAACCTGTTTATTAAATACCCAGAACCAGCTGTAGACCCAGCCAAGGAAATAACTTAATCATATTTCTCATTTATTTTGTGTATCCCTCTAACTCCCTGGCTCTCCCCATTCTCTCCTTCGTTCTGCCTGACTCCCTCTTTTCATCTCAGAAGGGGAGGGATTTCGGACAGGTCATTTACGGAGACTGTCAGGGGGCCAAAATGTTTGTGATTTCCTACTGATTTCTTAGGTGTTTAGAAGTTAATAATATTCAGCACCTCATGATTCTTTCCTAGATGTCAAACAAAGACATGAAAGGCAAGCAATCCAAGAGGAAAGGCGGGGGAAGGAGGGAAAGGGATGGAGCAGCAGAGGCAGTAGGAGAACAACTTTCCCTTTCCCCACAGTTTTAAAGGAAGTTGCATCCAAGAACAATCCAGCCTTAGTACTAACACAAAAAAGAAGCACATAGGAGTCATGCAAAGATATTTCTATTGCTTTAGTCAGACAAAAGTTTCTTTGCTCTTCTTTGTAACACCCTGAGCAGTGGAAACTAAGATCCAAAAGGCAAAGATTCAACCTGTAAAACTACATTTATGAATTTTCTCTTCTATCCCTGTTTAGGGCTCTTACTTGCCTAATCCATTCAAGTATTTGGGTTTGTTACATTTTTGGGATTTTTTTAACACCTTAGAAGAAACATGAAAAACAAGAGTAACTAAAAGAAAAACAAAACAAAACAAAACAAAAACCCCACAAAAATCACTGTATCTATCCTGATAGGACACAACTCAGAATCCAGAGGGGAAAAAAGATATCTAATGTTGTGATGACATCAGATATCACACAAATAATCTGGATAACTCAGACAGAAATCTAGGGCACAGAGCAAGTGCAGTTCTGTCTATATTATCATATTATTGTGAGGTTTATAATCATTAAAACTTTAATAAAGCTCAGCTATCACCAATTTAAGTGTTTTCATTTCTCTTTGACCACAACAGATCTCTTCCTTGAACTCAGCAGAGTGTTAATCAAGAAAGTACATCTCTTGTCCATGAGCACAGCTTCTGCTCCCTCACAAGATGAAGCTGGCCCCAGCAGCTGTGAGTCTCCCTCTGAATAAGCCTGTCTGCCACATCTGGAAAGATAAACCTCAAAATCTGAGGCAATAAACACCCTTCTTTATAAATTCTTTGGTGAAACATATATGTGCAGAAAGCTCTCAGATACCTTCTCTGATCCACACAGGACAATGAATCAGGCCACATCTATCCCTTCTGCTGTATTTACAAAAAATAAGGCAGCTGATACAGAGCATAAGGAAAATCCAATATTTAGTGTTCCTAAATAATAGCTCCCTATGTTTTACTCCATCTCAACCAGCAGTGTGCTATTTGAATTGCAATCAGGTCTGTTCTGAGAGCTGGAGCCTATTTGTGCACCCCAGCCAGGAGGTCAGCAGGGCCTGATGCAGGGCAGGTCCACAACCAATACAAGCAGTCAGAGCCCAGGGCCAGCTGCTTGAGGGAAAGGCAATACCTGTCTCTGTTACCACCTCAGAGGCCAAAAGGAGAGGGCTATGGGATGACACAGCTTTTGAATTGCAAATGTCAGATAAGTATCTTCACTTCTGGCCCGTTAGCAATCAGATAGGAGCCTGAGGTCTGGGCTCACCAGACAGGACCTTGTTCCTGTTTTTTGCTTGGCTTCCATCAGAAACTGGGAGAGCAGGAGCTGGCTTTTCAGAGGAGAAAGGGGCCTGAATAGCACCTTCTTATTGAGTAGAATCAGGATGCTTCTCACAGCACCTTTCAGAGCCTTCAAGCAAACACCTTCCCCACCTTCTTTCACAGTGTCCAGGTGAGGTCACAGACTGAGCTCTGCGATGTCCTCCATGAATGAACTAACAGGGACAGAAAGGAGCTCACATGATTCCTTGTTGTTGGCAGCTGCAGAAGAAACAAACCTCCTGATGTGCCGATCCTGCAAGTCTCTGAGTGAGCTGACAAGACCTCCAAGGAGTCAGGTTTATCAGAAGTTGTTGCCTCATCCTTCCAGGCTCAATGTTTGCAGAATTAGCCTAAGACATCAAGTGGTGCTATTTACAGAGGCTCCACCTTGATGGGATGATTTTCAAAAGTACCAGACACCCAATCTGAGCTGAACAATTGCAAATCCAACCTGTGGTATTTGTGGTATTTCAGTGTTCATTCCCCTTTCATCCGTCCTGAGTCAGCACTCACCTCAGCATGTACCTCTGTCTCCTTGTGCCCCTTCCCAGGCCTTCCCATCACACCATTAACCGGCTTTTGCAACTCAAAGCATGAGCTCAGCCAGGCTTAAGAGCCCAGAGCCCAAGATTGACAGGTTTACCAATTCAATCCTCTGCTTACTGTCACAAATGAGTGCTTCAAGCTACCAAGTTCATGCACCCTCTAGCCTACACAACAATCTGCCTAAAGCTTCCTCACATCTCTCTGGCTTGCACTGGCCAGCAGAGCCCATAAGGGTAGCCCAGAGTGCACTTTCTCTGGTTCTTTATCCAGCCTGCTTGGAAATGACGAGGAAATGCTTTGGGTTGCTGTAGACTGGCCCGATTTTTAGCTTCAGAAACCTTAACGCTTTGCTTGGTTCCCTTTTATCTGCCTCTTTATCTGTTTAAATTTAGCCTGGTTCCTCTCTGCTGTTTCCCAAGTCCGAGCCAATATCTGTTACCCAGTAGCCAAGGGGAATCTTTCTCTGCCACTTTCCTTCTTCCTTCAGCTCTGCTTATTCTCTCACAAGAGCTGAGGCTCTCTTGACCCAAAACCACAATCCTGCTGGCAGCTGCTGCTACTGGAGGTAAGACATCTTCAAGGCATGACATCAAGGAGTACTGCAGAAAATAGAAGCAAATCCTAAAGGCTTCCTGTGTCTATATAATATATTTATTTAATTGATATGTTCTCAGCTTTCTTTAATAGAAATCGTCAGAAGCATCCAACAGATGAGAGTTTTGCCAGTCTCCTGCTATTCACTGAGTCCCCCAGAGCAGGCAGGTAGCAGATGGGGATGGGAAGAAATTGCTAACTTCCCTTATTGTGTGGAAATGAGCCTGTGAGCACTTGCAAGGAGGAGTATTTCAAGGCTCAACTGAGAAATAATACTATAGACATTGCAGGAAGCAGCTAAAGCAGGAAACAGGAGCAAAACAGGTCTGTGTTGAGAAGGGACTTAAAAAGAAAAGAATGTACCCAGTGGCTGCTGGCATGAGGAGCAAGCTCTGAGGGTGGTTCTCTAACTGGGGATATGGGAAGGAGACACACACAAAGGAGTTGTTTTCCTTCCCTTTGAAGACCCTGAAGCCAACATGACTGGCAGCTGTCACTCAGCCCCTGTCTGCTGTGCTGTCTTTCACTAAGACAATCTGGCTGGCATGGAAAAGAGCAGGATGTGTAGGGAAGCCACTGCAGGCAGCTGCCTCGGCCGCTCTGCTCTCAGCCCCCGAGCAGGCGGGACACGCCCGCAGCACCCTGAGCTGTCGGGGTCGCTGCGCTGTCACCGGACAGTCACGGCTCCGCACGGGGCTGTCACATCACCACGGCCCCAGAGGGCAGCAGGGACGTGCCTTCCCTTCTCCCTGCCCTGTTCCCTCTCCTGCCTGCTTCTGGTCATGCTGTATGGGGCTACTCTGCCCACATTGTTCCCCCTCACAGACACTCCTCAGGAGAGGAAACCAGCCTAAATCTTATCCACATCCATTTCTGTTTAAAGCAAGCTCTTGTCACCACTTCCCTGCCTGATGGAATATTCTGTGCAACATGATCATGGATCATCATCATGTTTTAATTCCTCAGCAGCCCTATCAAGAGAAAGGATTTTCCAGACTAGGTGAGGATCTTTGCAGCAGTTCTCTAGCAATCAGATCTAAGATAGCCCTGCCACATGGGTAGGATAAAGAACGGAATCTTTACAACTGAACACAAAGAATATTTGTTTAAAATTTTACTTTCTTCTCCCCTTTTGCCAGGAAGAAGAGCAAATGCATTCTCTTGTTAACATCCTTTCGGAACAACAGAAAAGCCTTCAGGGCCAGCTGCGACTGTGATGGCAACAGCAATGGGGGAAAAGAACTTCAGTGGTTTGGCTGCTTGCATGACTTGCAGTGGTGGTGCTGGTGCTTTCCCTGCTGCACAATAAATCCAGCCATCATCTGATGGTAAAAAAAGGTCCTCACCCAGTAGCACAGACCTGGAGCTTCTTACAGAGCTTTAAAAGCATGAGGCACATTCTCCCTTATCCTCAGAGCCTTCAGTTACAAGCAAAACCAAGGAGTATCATGCACAAATTACTTCAGCTACTCTGGCACCGAAGTCCATTTGGGCCAGATGTTTACCCATTTTTCCTTTCCCTTACTCCATTAACTGATGCTTCCTTTTCTCTTTCACCCCAAACACCATGTTTGTATTGCTTTTCCCTATCGTTCTATGTTGAACATCTAGTCCTCACTGCTAAATACCCCGCACTCCAAAGGGTAATGATGGAATCCCATTTTCCTCTGTCACATTTGGTTTTGTTATTGCATAACAAAAGTAAAGCATATGTAGAGCACAGTGGATGTCAAGCTGGTCAATAGTTTCACTGCAGTAACTCCCTTCTGTTTACTTAATTTTGGCAAGGCAGCATTTTCAGAAATACCCACAACACTCTGACCTTCAGTGAGACTGAGCTGGGCTTCAAGGTAAGATGTGCTCTCCTCAAGATCACCTCCACAAAGCCATACAGGCAGCTTGAGACTCAGATCTTGGACCAACTTTCTTATCTCTACTAGTCAGTCACTTTGAAGTCAAGAGGAGACAGGTCTAACTCATTTGGTGCTTTTGTAAAGATCACCAGGCATTTCAGATATCCACACAGCTCTGTAAATCTGGCCCCGAGGCTCAGACCCTCCAAAAAGGCATTTAAAGTTTCCAGCCTTCACTGCCTTCAATGGAAGATCGGCACCTTAATATGTTTGTAATTCCAGTGCTCACACCTAAATCACCTTTAAAAATGGTACACGGTGAAAGTCAACACTGCAGCGCAACTCCCAGGGCAGAGGTCCCTAAGCTGCTAAATCCCCCCAACCCGGCCCTGCCTGGGTTCGGGGATCCCACAGAGCCTGGCCACATTAGCAGGATACCGCATTCCCCCTAACAAGCCCCATCTGCTGAAGACTTGCCCTGAGGCTCCTGTGTCACTTAGGTGCTTTTAAAATGTTGCCCTTCAACTAAATCCAGCTCCCGAATCAGTATAATGACAATTCTGCCCCCTTGGCTTCACTTCTCAAACATTTGTGTGGCTGGAATTCACTCGCACAAACATTGGGCTTGTTTTTCTCCCGCATGTCCATGCATAAATCAAAGCATTAGCCCATGAAACTCTTCCTCAACCAACTTGTTTGTAAAAACACAATTACTTGGGGGAGTCCCAACAAACAAAAATTCAATGCAAGCTTGCTAGGAGGCTAATAAATTTGACTTATTTCAGTCTTTCTCCCTCAGCCAGGAAGGAACCCAGCTATTTTTAAATCTGGATTCGTGTATGTAGCCAAATATAATGTTCTTTCTTCTGTGAGAGAGAACAGGAAAAGATTTTAAATGTCCTAACATTTCCTAGGCCAGCTTATCACTCTGTCACTCTCCCCAAGAAAAACCCACTGTCTGCCTTGTCTGTTTAGACTGTAATTATTTCTTTTTAGGCCAGAGTTGTCTTTTATTATGTGTTTGCACAAAGCCTGGTACAATGAGACCAGTCCCCTCTGGATACTGCTGTTGTTCGAATAATAAGCCTATGCTGCGGATGTATATAGCAACAAGATCCCTGTTTCCCAAAGGAATGAGCATGCAGGTCTAGGTCGAGAAAGTAAATTAAAATGAAAAAAATAAACAAAATCAAAATTGAGAAGAAGGTTTTTCAGAGATGGAAAGGTTAGGTGCACACACATCTGATTTTCTTGGCTCCCAGCATAGTAGCTGTCTTTACTCTGTGGCCTTGTTCCCATACTTAGGGGTAAACAAGTAGTTTTGTACTTTTTTGGATTGTGGCCCACAGTCTGGCAGAGTGATAACCACCAAAGCTGATGCATGAAGAGCAAATGCCAAGACATTAAGGCAGCCAGACACAAGCTTTTCAAAACACATCGTTATTAAACAGAGGTGTGGGTGGGAGGAGATTTCAGATCAGAAAGACACACCCAAGGTTACCACATTGTGTTCTAATTTTAACACTTCTTATGACCCAGCAGCAGTACCTCTCTGGCTTCAGCTCATAATATCTCCAAATCCAGGAAGCCATTATGATTCTCCAGGGTCAAAGGTTGCTTGCATTGTAATTCGCTTCCTCCTTTGGAGGTTTAATTTTGGAAATATTTCTAATTGCCATTGTATGTGACATCGTCTTTCAGATAACCATGGAATGAGTTTTCTATTTGTTGGCTATGACTCAAGTATCCAAAACAAAAAGAAAAAGCAACCCTGTACTTTCTTTGGAACAATGATTTAAGAGTGACACAGACTTCACAGAGGCTGTTCCACAGTCCCAGTTCTCAGCTCTAGGACTGGGAAGGTGGTGCCTCCCATACCCAGGGAGGACTCCACAATGGACACACTGTTAGTGTGTTGAAACAGCCTTCCCAGGCTTCCAAGGTCCCTGGTGTAATTAGTTCCATTCTCAGCAGCTCTGAGAGGCACTCATGGCTATCTGCTGTTTAGTTCTCCTTCTGGCCCTTAATGACTGTATGTACCTAATGACTATCTGCCACATCTACATAGGCTTCTCTCCCCAAACAAATGCCCTGATTTTGATCTGGCACTACCTCCTCCCCATCTTACTTTCCATAGTCTCCTTCTCTGAACTCTTACCTCTTCTCAATATCAGTCTGATCACAAGCCCCCCTTCCATTTCATTCCTACCCGTAAAGACCTTCCAGCAGCACCTGCTCACACTGTCACAAATCCCTATTAATGCTGCTCAAGTGCAAAATGGAAGAGAATATATGTTATCCAAACAAAATGCATCAGAAATTTAACAGGTTTTGTCTAAGCATACACTGGTGTTTAATTTCTTATTTCCCTCTGATTCCCTGCACCAGCAACTTGACAGTTTTGCTACTGGTCTTCATTGTTCAGTGGCACCACAAAAGTTTAAGTGCACCAGTGTACCAGTGTACCAGAGCACTGTGCAAACACCTACAACACACTGGGACCAGTGGATGCTATTACAATTGTTACACGTAAAGACAAGTCAGAATATAATAGATTTGAGCAAGAGTAAGGAAATAAAAAGTGGATTATTACAAGGTAATTTTTTTGTTCCACCCCTAATCAAAATTTAATGGTTTGGTTAGAGAAAATGCTTCAGTCTCCGCAAGCGTTCAAGTGCAATGGACTAAATCCTTCCAGACAAAAAAAAAAAAAAAAAAAAGTAAATCGCCTTTTTGGATTAACAGCTCCCAGCATGCCAACCCCAGCAGTCCATCCAGTCGTGCAGTTGGTGTGGAGGAGGACTGTCTGTAAAGGAATTAAAACACTTCCAGCTCTGTTGACACCGTGAGCCAAAGGTTGGGGGTGGGGTGTGGAGGAAGTGTTAGAAGTCAGAGTCTGCTGGACAAAGTTGTGAACAAGCCAATTAAACCCCAACACTTCTGGACAAAGAGGTCTCTTAGGAAGAAGGAGATTAGCACCTCCTATTCATCAAGAGCAGCAGCTTTCTGCGGGCTGTAGAACTGCCTGGCCGATCTCAAGGAGCCACCAGGGGACCAAGAGCCCGGCTGTCATCTGGGGTGGGGGTGCTCACCCTCTCCCAGCAGGACGGGATCCTCTCATGTACCTTGCCTTTTGCTTGAATGTGTAAAGAAACACGGCTATTGAAATCACTGCCACACTGTCACTGTGGCTTTGTCAGGTACCCCCAAGCTTGTATTAACAATGCCTGGTACCATCACCAACAGTGCAGCCACCTTCATCCACCTTTCTTCAAGCCTAGGATTGATACAATAAAACAGACAGCCACAAGCACCTCCAGTATTCAAACTAAGATGGCCCTGGACATCGGTCCTGGCCCATTATGGATCCAGAGGTAGTTTGAAGCTTGGTCAAAAAGCACTATGATTTGTGCATTAAGACTGTGCTGGATCTAAAACTCCAGAAAAGACCCTGTGGATCTGCAAGTTGGGCATTTAAAGGTCCCAGATTAAAAACAAAATCATGAGTCATGGCACTGGGTGTATCTGGACAGCAAAAACATGCAAACAAAACCGTGTAAAATTTCTCAGCTGGGACATTGTAAATGAGGCATCCAAAGTACTGGGAACTGCTGAGCTCTTGTACATGCTTCACTTCCAGTTACACTTTATTCCAAGAGGACAATTCCCAGTATTATACACCTGACAGCACCCTGTTGTTCACCACTACAGTCTTTTCTAAGTTGGCACTTTCCACTTGTTTACATAATGGCACTTGCAAATGTAGCCCCAGGTTTGAGGAGGTTCAGTAAAACCAGAGCTCTAAGAGGAACAATTCCATGTTCACCCAACCAAAGAAAGCCAACAGAAAATGAATTGATGATCCTATTACAACAAAAGAATACATACTTTTTGTAACTAGAGAGTAAGGTGAAAAATGGCCTTTTGAGACTTCCTACTCCTCCCTTCTTTGCCTTTTGGTTTAACAGTGACCTTGGACTGCCTAATGCCACCAATACAGAAAACATTTTTAAGGACCTTTTCCTTTAATTCATTATTTGCCACTGAGTGTGCACATGCCCTAAACGGTCATTACCCAGATGAGACTGTGTAAATGAGAATTCAAAATTCACACATAGGTAAACTGATGCACCTTAAAAACAAGTGGACTTTCATTTGGCTCAGCTTAATGACCAGGAACTGTAAATTTATCTCCAAGTGCTTCAGATCAGATGGTATATAGTTCTTGTTGTGACAGGAGATGAGAGTTCAGTTTTTGATTTAGGTCTCAAGGGAATTTTCTACACCTTGAATTAAAAGGGCATGTACCATTTGACTGTTTCCTTGAACCCCTCCACACCTCATTCTCCTGCTCTTGACATAATGCCAGAGAAAGCACAAGGATGGAGAGCTGGGTTATTAATTTGAGTAGTCAGGAAGAAGCAAGAAGTCTGAGCTAATGAGAGCTGAGTGAATGCTCGACATTCTCTCTGGCTCTCCAAGTCATGAACTCATTTTGCCTGTGCTCATGGTTCCTTTGGGGTTCACTTTCCATGAGCACTCCAGCCGACCAGTTTCTTGGCAGGAAAAATCTCAGAAGCAGCCAAGTTCTAAAGAAACATTTAGAGAATACTTGTGGAAAAGGAATTTTCAGGTTGTCAAACTCCACTTTCATCCCAGCAAACAGGTCCTCGGTGCTGCTGCATGTGTTCATCTGATCAGGGTGCAGAGAAGATGCCAAATGATCAATCTGCCCAACAAAATTAGTTCAAATTAGAACCAAATTAGTTCACTTCTAAACATTGAGAATTCACACCTAGATGCTCATAATCTGCCAACATTTTCCAGCCAATAATTAAAAATACCACGTGCTGGAAGACCAGAAGCTATTTACAAAGACAAGACTTTTTTATTAGAAAGAGCTCATAATTAACCAGAGCTCCATTCACAAATACAAAATCCTTTCCCTTCCTTCCTGACTGTCATGTTATCCAGCTGGAATGACACATTTCAGTGGTAACCTAGACCTAAAATACATTTTTGGTCTGTAATGTAGGCTCAGGCCTAATTTTCACTTTTAATCTGCTATGCCATCTCTAAATTCTATGTATTTGGTGATAAAGAACAGAAGATCTTTTCTCTAGAACCACAGAGACTTTCTGAAGTGGTTGGGATGATATTGAAGGAACTTAGAGCAAGAACAATCCTGCTTCCCAATACGGCTGCTCTTACTTGGTTCACTACGAGATGTACCTCAACCACAGACAACTTCAGTGACTTTAGGTAATGAAGCAAATACATTTTTCACAGCCAAGCTGAGAAGTTCTTTCAACACCTATTTGGAAGTTCTCTGAAGTTAAAAAATATTCTTCTATTAAATCCACAGACAGTGGATTAGTTGAAAGCAAAGAAAGGGAGGAAGGTGTCCTTCAGTATGTACTCAACTCCCATGAAGTCACACCTTGTCTTTCAGTTGATCCAATGGCCTCAAATCAGAGATCATTAAGGAAAAATGGATCAGTTTAGTTCAGTATTTTGATTTAAAACCTTCAAAGTCTTTCTCTTTAGGGGTGTGTGTTCACTGGTCAAATAGTATTTAGGCCCTTTCCCTTCTCTTCCCACATTTAATCACAACATTACTAATGAAAACAAAAAAAAGAAACTCTAGCTGGGCCTTACATGATTTAGGTACCAAGTAAACAGTACTTAACAGTTCTAATTGAAGGTCAGTAAATCCCCAAGAGATTAAATGAATCCTGCAGTGAGATGTGTAAATCTCACTGCCTTTTACGGCGTCCCAGCCAAGACCCTGTGCTGGGTTGTGCAAGACTTAATAAATGTGGTATGCACTTAATCAAAACCATTTTGCCACCAAAGGGGCAGCGGGTGTAAATCACAATTACTCTTGGCACTAAACCACTGGCACAAAGAGGCCCAGCGATGCCAAACGTCACCGGGCTGACTCCCCGCGCCTACTCAGCTGTCTGGCACTGCGCGCGTGTCTGAGCGCCCGCTTGCTGCTCAGCAGGGAAATCCAGATGGGGAAAATAAAACACAGCAAAGGATACTGAATGCATAAGGGTCGTGCTTCTCTTGAGCTCGCTCTCCACTTGCCCTCTGCCAGCTCTCACCCCAATTTAGTAACTATTAATAAGCTAAAGCATAGAGCTTTGGCAACAGCCTGACTCTTTGCAGCTAAACCTTGTAGATTTAATAATCCCATCATAGTTTATGTTCCAAATTGTATTTCAAGGTTTAATAACTGGTGCACCAAGAGACTCTGGAAAGTTTTTAAGAAGTTGGTTTCTTTTAGCCAGTCAGGAATTCGGAATGGCAAAAAAAGAGTGAACCAGTGATGCTGATGATCTTAAAAGTTTTTTTCCAATCTAAACAATTCCATGATTCTATTGCTCATGATGGTCATCACCCAGGAACTTTTATCCATTCCTAGATGAGCTGTCCAAAGTAGGATTATGGGTCAAGGACACTGGAGTCCTCAAGAGAGTAGTAATGTATTTAAAAATAGGTTTTTTAAAAGACAAAAAGTGAATGCACATTTTGAAATAATGTACTCCAGCACATTATTTCAAAACAGACACAAAATAGAAGATCCCAGATAATAAGAGTTACTAGAAAAGAGCAAGTCATGATCATGCCAAGCAGCAGGGAACAAGCAAGAGAACCTGAAAGTCTGAGACCGAACAGTTGGAAGAGATGGAAACCTCTTTGTATTCAAACAACATAATTGAAAATATAGAAAAGATCTAGTAATTTTATGATGAAAACATTTGGGTTTCACAAAGAACACAACTCCTAATTCAGCTGTAATCTCAGAATCTTTTATTACTTTCGTTTCCCAAGGGGCTGATCCTTGTATTTCTTCCAGTAACAGATCATTTTCATGGCACAGAAGGTGAGATACAAGTTGCTTAGCTTGCTGTTTCAATTTTAAGCATTAATTCTGAGCACTGTCAAACTGGAGCTTTGGATGCATCTGATGAGTTGTTTTCAAAAGTAATTTAGTGGTTCTCCCCACTGACAGACAACTGTAAAACAGCAGCTGATTTACATTGGTAGCTCACAGTAAGTCAGTAATAAAGGGATTCTCCAGCACCACAGTTGGCAGACTGGGACAATGGGCTTCTTTGCCACCAGCAGCAAGTATCTAAAAGCACTCAAGTTTCCTTCATCTCCTTGCTTTCATGGTTTTCCTTGCTACTTGTCTTGTTCTGCCACTTCCTCTTTCTTTCACCTCGCAAAGCCACATTTTCATTCCTTTATTTCCCTCCTGTTCCCCCTCTTTTTATTATTCCCTCTTCTAAGACATTTTCATATTTTTTCCTCATATTTTGTCCCATGCTGCTCTTATTTCCCATTCTTCCACACTGCAGTTTCCCTTTCTTCCCCCTCTATATTTACTTCTCTTCCCCCCCTTTCCCCACTCTTACTTTTCACTTTTATCTTCTTTTCCTGTCGTCTCTTCCCCCAGTGTGCCTGGAGCTTGAGTAGAGAGTCGGCTGGAGCCTTAATTGCTGCGCCTCTGCCTGACATCCATCGGAGATGACATCTCCTGAGCACAGAGCCGCAGCCGTCCTTTTGCATATTCCCTCTGTCTGAGCACATCAGGAGAGATGTCACAAGCAGAAAGCTGGAAGCCTTCGCAGAAGCAGGGAGCCACGGAGATCACTGAAGCCAGCATGAAACATTGGAGAGGTTGGTAAACCTCGCTTCTACAACGGGTTCTTCCAACGCTTTCTGCACTGTTGGTCTCAGGCTCAGAGCATTTACAGGAACTGACATATCCGAAGTTGCACAGCAATGTTACACCAGGGTTTTTAAACAAAACAAATGTTTGTGTTCAACTCCATTACAGCCTCGTGGCTCCCTGTGGGAGGGTGACTTTCCAGTAATTGAGCAAAGATGGTGTTTCATAGCATAAGGGACACTAAGTACTTGCATCATTTTAGACCTGATCTTTGACTGAAAGAAGGAGCTGCTCACAACACAGGGAAAGAAACAGCACAGGCAGCTGTGTCCATGCACTCAGTCCCAAGACCTGACACTGGAGCTTCCATGCATTCCTTCCTCAGAAGATGCAGGCATGTGCACTTCAGCTCCTGCTCCCACATGGCCTTTCCCCAATTATTTAACTAAAACAGCGATTACAGCATCAGCCCCTTCCCTATCAATTGATTCTCCTCTAGTTTTTCAGCTACTTAGCTGAATTAGCTATTCAACTCCTTAACCCTATTTGAATTTTGCAAATACACTTCTCCCCAGATCTGCAGATGAAATCCATGAACACAGAAATGCCAGCATGTCGGTTTGGTTCACATCAGCAAAGAGAAGGAACTTCCAGCAGTGGCTGGAAGGACTGAAACTCACCCTGTAGCTCCTGCAAAATGGTTTGAACTTTGATCCTAGGAAAGTTTGGTCACTCTAAATTGTGGGGGGGAGTAAAAGAAATAAGGATATCCTGCTGTCCAAGTCCTGTGCAGTATTTTTTTAATATCATCCTTGCCTCACACACATAATCAGGCACAGCAGTAATTGCTTTTGGTTTGCTAAAGTAGCACCTTAAAATGCTTGCAGAAAACAGCATTTTCACCAAACAAGTAAATACTCTGCAGCAATTACAGGTTCTATATTCTGTTTCATGGTTTTATCTTAATTCAAAAAGTCTTCATTTGAATCTTCCTTCAGTTTAAGGAGTTGCTGTCCTAGAAGATCACTCTCTATCTATCATCCACCAAATGGGTGAGTTGAAGAGCAGCAAACTGTTGCTCAGATCTTCAATCTTACCTGCATGGCTCACTTCAGAATATGAGTTCAATGCCATAAAGGCCTGTCCTGTTCACATAAGCTTCATATGTCGTTTTAAAATGCACCACCTCGAAACTCATACAGGAGTATATAATGTGAACTCACATACACATCAGCAACTGCAAGTGGCTCACATTATATGAGAATCAAGAGTGGAGTTTAGAGCAAGAAAATTGCTTTATTTGGTGCCTCTGAGGCATTTAAGATTTTACCTGAAATTGACCAAAATTGTCACACTTTTAAAAAAACAAAACAGTAAGAAATGGATAGTTTCAGTGTCTTGTTAAAACTGTCAAGTGCCAATATGTCTGTGTTTCAGTTAACCACCACACAGCAAGACTTTATTTCAGGATTTTCAATGTGTTCACATTTCAAACCTTTTACTCTTCAGTGTTTTCTGTGTCATTACACAGAGAAAATACAGTTAAGAACAGACCATGCCGTGCAGGTGTAACACTGCTAAATGTGCAGATCAGGAAGGGCTTCCCAGAGCAAGGCAGAGTGTCAGCACCATATTCCATATGAAACCACTGAGACACCAAGAAGCAAAATCAATGTGCTGTATGACCACAGGCAAGTTAAGAACTCATGTTTCCTGGCTGACAAGTTGGTTCTCATCATACAGGCACTGAAGCTGCTCCATTACACGAAAACTTGGGACTGATGCTGCTGTTTTGAACACTAAGTTTTTAGTGTCTGCCTACCACTACAGTTCCCTTTATATAAAAAATTACGCAAATGCAGTTATAATACTTGCAAAGTACTTGAAGTGTGTTTACCTTACCCAGCTACCAACCAGCTATTCACCTCCACTCTTCTGATCAGTTTCTGATGGACTTTACTAACCACAATAAAAATCTGCACCACATTTACACAGCTCCATTACTAACCGACCTAAATGCTGTAAATCCTCAAAATAAAGAACAACAAACAATGAAACTCACCAGCTGGAACCCAGAAATCTCAGCCAAGCAGGAACCCATCAGAGGCAGTGAGTGAAGCTTTCTACTACATGTAGGCTCCACAGAGCTCCTCAAGGCTCTCCAAGTCAAAGTACAATGTGCTGGTAGCACATTCAGTATGACTCCTACAGAGAGTTAAGTTCCACATCTACTTGGGGTAGAGATGGTGGGAGTCACTTGGCAGCCTCAATCACTGCCTGAGAACTGCCTGTGAGTGAACCAGAACTGAAGCCTCCTGAAGACTCTTCCATATTCTCTTCATACTAACCTGCTCTGGGAAATTACACCTACCAGTGCAAGATACCACCACAATATTCACTGCCTCTTAAATGGGAACTGCTGCTCTGAAAAACAGGTCCTCAGACACCATAGGCTCAAATCACAGATTTACACTGTGCTAAAGAAAAATTCTATGACTGGTACATAACCTTTACTCTTTGGTCAATAAAAACTTGATCTTGCAAGATGCAGTCACTGTTCCAGGCTCCCTAAATCCTCCACTAATCTCACTGGCTCCCAGAGTTCCAGATCTATAGTGCAATTTAAAAATGGCACATGGATAAGAAATACAAACCTGCTTTCCCCATTTAAAACTGATACATGGGACAAGGGGCTTTGATTTCAGCCAAAGTGTTTGTTAACCACCTATCAGACAGAGAAGGAGCTCTGTAACTTGCTGAAATCACTGGAATAAAAGCAGACAAGATAACCAGGAAAAGAGTTCCTGAATGAATTACTGTGAATTACCAGGTGGGCCCAAGAGAAGCAGTACCAGATTTTAGAGGTAAGGTTGCAGTGTACATATAAAATGGGAAAAAAAATGTTAATAAAGAAAAGAATCCAGGGAATTATGAAGTTGCCATGCCAAATTCAAAGGACAGCCATACTGGATGGGCACAAGTGAGCACAGAGAGTGGTTTCAAAGTAAAACTCAAAGTTGTGTATGTGCTCGTGTGCTTGTGCTTTACTACACAGCGATCAGAGGACACCACCCCAACTCAATATTTGCCCTCCCTTCTGTGACGCTGTGACACATTACCTGAGCACACACACAGCCTTTTCAGTGTATATGAACCCAAACAGACAGCTATGGAAGCTCTGATTTGACCCACTGAGGGCAACAAAAGAGAGGACAGTAAACTGTTTGTCCTACTGGGAATAATTGGCAGAGGTTTTATTCCACCCATCTTAATTAAAAAGTCACTTGATGCTAAAGGAAGGACCAAAGAAGCAGCAAAACATGGGTTTGATGATCAGCTGAAGCTAAGTACAAGATCACAGGCAGAGAATGAGTTTTCACAATTTTAAAACTTCTTCCCTTTAGAACCAGAAGACATGCAATTTTTCAACAAGGATTGTTACACTGGAAATACTGCAGTCACCTTTCATGGCTTTGCTTTATTAAGTTCTAAGATCAGAAGTCATAAGGCAATTTGATTTTTCCATCTTCTCTAAGATCTGTATTAAAATGAGTAATTAATTCCCTGTAAATTCCCTCTAAAGTAGCCAAGGTGGGAAGCTTGCCTAGTTGCACACAGATTGGGATGTATCCCCTGTTATTTATCTGGAAGTTAGCACAGATCCTTCCTGTCACAATTCAGTGTTCCTAATCACAACACCACGTTTTAAACACTGCATGCAATCATCTGTTTGAAATCTCAACCAAGCAAAACTGGTGCTGTATTTCTGACAGGGAAGAATCATCCTCATTTACCTCTATTGTTTTTAATCCTAGAGCTCCAGAAGGACAATTTAAGTGTCAGTTATTGAATTGTTTCACTGTTAATTATTATTCAAGTATTTTTGCTGAAATGTGTGTCCCACAGCAGGAGTGCCCACTATTGTTCCACGGCGGGCTGGTATGGAAATTCTATGCAAATTCCAAAAAGAAATGGCTCCACCCTATTCTCTTTCTCTTTCTTTTCTTTTCTTTTCTTTCTTTCTTTCTTTCTTTCTTTCTTTCTTTCTTTCTTTCTTTCTTTCTTTCTTTCTTTCTTTCTTTCTTTCTTTTTTTCTTTCTTTTCTTCTTTCTTTCTTTCTTTCTTCTTTTCTTTCTTTTCTTTCTTTTCTTTCTTTTCTTTCTTTCTTTTTCTCCTAGCTGTAGCCTGTATCAATCCTTCCATCTAAATCAATACAGATCTTCACAAACAGGAGAGCCAGGATAATGAGAAAGGAGGGATCTTTCCCTGGCACTGTTGGCTCAAGAGGCTCAAATAACTCCTGAGAGGGGAGTGTGTGCATACACACACACCCCCCACACACTGTCTCAGCTGCAGAGCTCCCACAGCTCCAGCTGAAGCTTCTCAACAGAAACTTCTGTTTTCATCCTCAGGATGTAGATTTTTGTTTTGACAGCAATAACGAAAAAAGAAAAGTGTGAAGACAGCTCAAGAGAAAGAATATTCAGTATCACAATCAGTAAGAAGGGACACACTGTGTAGTGTATTTTGTACATTCCCCCCATAAAATTCTCTAATTTCAGTAGAAGGGCTACAAAACTCCCCACCTTCTATTCCACAACAGGATTCCCTTTCCCATGGTTTCGTCTGCAGGTCAGGAAGGACAGACATGAACACAAGGCATCAAAGAACTTGGCTGCCTGCAGGTTGTGCTGGTGCAGGCCAGAACCTGTGTGGAAGGTGCCAGTACCAGTCCCTCAGCCTTTTTCTTCACCAGTACCAGCTCACCCATGGAAACTGAACATCAGTGACAGCAGTAAGTCAGAGACACTCCAAGCATCTTGAAATCTCCCTATTCTCTTAATTAAGTGCAGAATCCAACTGCCTTTCCCTCTTACACCCACCCTAAACCTTACACACTTGCTTACCTAGTGCATGAGAAAAAGCAAAACCAGTGATCACTCTTGCTGGCCATATTTTCCATGGTTTAGGATTTGAGCAGTAAGTGATCCTCAACTTCAGCTGTGTGTGAGTATCTGACAGGATCCAGATTGCTTCCAACAACCAGGCACATTGGTTTGTGGAGATTCAACTGAAAACTGATCACCAGAGATGCTCATGAACATCCTCTTCTACAAGAAAAACAAGCTACAGAAATGACATCCGATTTTTTTTTTTGGGGGGGGGGGGTATATTTTTTGTTGTTGCTTCTTGGGCATTAATTTTAAAATTGTAACCTGCTCACAGACAAAAAAGGCAGCTTTGGTCCACTGCAAATGCAGTATTACAGAATCACTATTATGCAGCAAAAATATCCTCAGGTGGCATAAAGAAGAGATTCTTGAAATAAGCCATTTCCACAGCACTGACAATACACTTGAAAGGCTTTGAAGACCTTTGTATTCAGAGAAGGGCTGTAGGCAGATACACACAATAAAACCTAAGAATTTCTCAGAAATACATTGAGGTGATTAGTTCAGTCAACTCAGTCAAACTGGACCACACAGGGTTGTTTGTCTGGGACTTGAGCTTCAAAATGCTTGCTTAGAGCAATGACAAAAGACAATATGGTAGTTTAAGGAGGATCCTCACTCTCCCACTGCAGAGAAACTCTCCAATCAACACTGACATCATGACACAGGTAGCATTGGCATCCTGAAGGTAGGCAAAAGTTAAGTTTCTCAAACTCTACACAGGAGGAAGAGAAAATTAAGGAATTGTCCAGAAAGTAGAGAAACATATCTGAAAGCCATATTCAAGTTAGCCTAATTTTACTTCATATTTTAATGATATTTTATAGGGTGTTCCAGGGAATCCTGTGCAAACACTAAACAGTGTTTCTTCAACAACAAGAAAACGTCCATTACAGTGGACTCCCCATTTGCTGTACTAGCTCCAACCTACAGCCTGCCTTCAGCAGGACCAAAGACCTAAGTGAAAGAGAGAAATGCAAAACTAATTAAGTAAAATTACCAGGCTTAAAATGATTCAGAAGTGCAAATGCTAAGGTAGTGCTAATCCATTCCTACAGTAAAGCTCCCTCTTTTAAGTATGGGGATCTTCACTCCTACTGCACTGAGTGCTCTCAGCTCTGGAGGGACAGGGATGTATCAGCAGTTACAAGTGCCACTAAATATCCAGTCCTTGTGGAATTATGACAGGTTGTGCCATTATAAATTTTAGCACATGGTTAAACTCATGATTCTCCCGTTCAGCTTCTGTGTTTTTATTGCACTAGAAAACTTCAACCAATCATTGGCATGCACCACACTTGTCTCAAGTTTCCATTCCTGTTCCCAAGCTCCTCATACATCTCTGAACACTGGCAGATAAAGCTCTGCTACAGGACAGGACTGCAGCACAGATACCAAGGCTGTCCTTGCTCCTTGGAACACATTTCCCAAAGAAGCACAGCAACCTTGTCTCCCTTTGCACCTGACTCTGACAGAAACTAAAAACATGGTTCAGTGTGCTAGGACGAGCAAAGATGCACTTCCATGAATTCATGGCTGAGAGAAATTTGTGAGATAGCATTTTTTGTATTCACTCATGCATACCTATGTGCAAACTATCCTTAGCTTATTCTCTGGAATAGATCTCTAAAATCCCATTCACCTCCAGCAAAAACAACTCTTCATACACAAAAGATTCTTGCACTCCTATCTTCCTGAGCAGATAAAAGGAAATTTCCACTAAATTTATAATCTCATTGCATAATACTGACTTGTTAAAAAAATTCAGCTGATGTGAAATAAGGGTGTATTAAGTCACCATCCATGGGGATTATATGAGATGTCAACCTCCCATCCATCCCTCTCCTCTTGCTCTCCCTGCCCCCTCTTCTCTTTCACTCCCTTCTTAACCCCTCCCTGGCTCCTCTGAGCTCCCCCTGTCCCAGCCAGAGCAGCTAAAGACATTACTGACAGACACAAAAGGCGGCAGAAATCAAATAAAAGGCAAACGCAGCAGCCGCAGGTCAGCCTTGTATAAATATTTATGCGGGAGGAAGGCTCAGTGCCTGAGTAATGACCTTGTGGCTGGTATTAATAGAGATAATGTGAGTCTGTAAAGACATGCTGCCAGAGAGAGGGAGAATTTGGAGGGTTATAAATCTCTGTGTCGAGCTGCAGTGCTGGCTGACCTTTACACTGCTCTCTCTCCTGCCTTCCATCTTTCTTCTTCTTTCTTTCAATAAGAGAGAGATTGGTAGAGCACATTAGCAAGGGGAGGAGTATCCAAATCCAAACCATTTGCTCAAGAGGATTTGATGCAAGTCAGAATTCCCACAGCAACAAAAAATCAGAGTGAGGAATCCAATACATGTAGTGTTTACCTCCATGACACATGCAGAGCTCCACAGACTCCCCTGTGCACACACCCCTGTGCTGATCAAAAACCATGGACAGAAACATGCACTTATACTTTACATGACTTGTCTGAATGCATGTAAATTCATATATGCATCTATATATGTATATATCTATGTAAATATATATATATATATATATATATATATACAGAAACTCTCTGTACCACATATATGGATGCTCCCAAAAGTAATCTGCACTCTCTCATACCTATATAACAATCATGGCCGAGAAGAAGAGCTGCAAAAAGTGGCTTTAATGAAAATTTAAGGCCCCACTGAGAGGGATTGAAGTATCTTCTGAATTTCTGCCACATACAGCCCTGCAACAAGAGGTTTCAGTAGCAGATGAAGAAGAGGTAGAAGCAAGGTTTTGATCCAAGGTACAAGACATCAACCTCAAGCACTGCTGTCTCTTATTAAAAGCTGCTCCTACTGCCACCTAAGTTTCAGTGGAAATCTCCAAATTATTATAAAGTGACTAAGACTGAGATCTGAAACAGCCACAACAATTCCCTCTTGGGTGAGCATTACTGGGCCATTAGTCTTGAGTCCCTAGAAGATTAACCCTTTGGCTTTCATCATGTATCATGTCATCTGTGCTTCAGGCAGACACTCAGAAATGCATGCTAGGGAAAACAGCAGCATTCAAACTACAATTTTGGGGCTAAAAGATGGAAGAGAGAAAATTTTGTGGGGTTTGCTGGCTTTCCTCTGTTACACTTGAGTAAAAAGAAAGCGAGGAACCACAGCAAATGTGCATAAAGTTCCATTTGACAGGAACTTAGTTTTTAATATAGATTTATGTCTCTTGCATTTTTTTTTTTCTGAAAGAAACCCCCAACAAGCCAAGCTTATTAATATTTGATAGGAAAGTAATTTGGTAGAAACAGGCTCCACAATCTTTTTAATTCAAACATCTAAATGACAACTTTGTTATTTTGCTGCACAGTGACTCACAGTTGGAGCTGGGTTTTGCTGGGTCATGTACAAAGTAAGATACAGAAAGCTCAAAGTGAGACAGACCATACAACACTGTTGGTGGGGAGCTGGACAGTAGAAACCTTAGAGTCTAAGGAGCACTACTGGACCTACAGATTGGGTTTTATAATGTCATTCTGAGGCCCATCAAGTATCAACTGAGAAAATGTTTCAGGAGGGGAGCAGACTGAAGAGGTGCTGCTGAGTTCTTGGAGAGACAGCAAAAGGCAGACAGAACCAGCCAGGCTCACTATGGCCAGGGAACAGCACCTCAATTAGTCTGACACACAGTTCACTTAAGAACACCAGAGAATGACTGCTGATGTTACTGAACACTTCTGGCATCAGCATCACCTATTCCTGGTTCTGTGCTATTTGCCTCAATCTCTACGTTGACCACCTCCAGGACTCTTTCCTTGAGTTTCTGTTAATTTCTCCTCTGCACTGATGATTTTCACTAACAGAAATCTTAACCTGCCATGGCAGAATAGTGTCAACAGGTACCCAGAGTATAAAGAACACAAGCTGTCACAAAGTGTCTCTGTCTCTGTTCTAATAAAGTATAGAATATATACATACAATATTAGAATTCACAAAATAATCTCACAGGACATTGATAGTTTTTCTATTTCCATTCCATTCTACGTGAGTTTCATTCAAAGTGTTACATGAAAACTAAAAATCAGTTCCAATAATATTGTCCTTTCAGAAAGGATAAGTTGTTATCAAATTCCTGATCCATGTTTCACCCTTTGAGATTCTGACCTTTTTCCCTACAAGGCATTTGTTCCATGTATGACTTGTTCTGATTTTGAGCTATGTTGCAACTACCCTGTAGGCCAGGATTTCCACTTCCCTAATACATGCAGACATCCCTAGCCCAGGGATATTCCAAGAAGTTACTAAGTACATAGATGTCAGTGAAAGTTCTGATTCTTTGGATGGTGTATAATATATGGTTAATGCCTAATTAGCCCATTCATGGGTAATTCACAGTTAGATATTAACAAATGTAAGAACAAACAAGAGCTATATGTTGAAGCTCTTAAATCATGGAACTAACCTTTTGTCATACAAAAAGGAGAATGCATGATTTACTCAGGAAGACAAACACAGAGCCAGGTGACCACTGGGCAGCACAGAGCATCCCCACTCCAAGAAACTAAACTTCTCAGTCACCTGAGAGAAGAACCAAATGCTTGATTGCCATGCTAGAGGATACAGCAATGTGAGAAGGTAAAGGTTTGTGGCTTAATACTGTCTGTTCTGAATAGGTTCCTCATAGAAGAGAACAGGGCTGTGTAAGAGAAAGACAGACTGGTGCCCAAGACATTTTGCCTTGAGAATCCAACACACCAGAACTTCTCACTGGATAGAGGACTGGACACTCCCAAGTATCCCCATATTTTTTTGTCTTGTGAGGGAGCTGGATGTCACCAGTAGAGGCTGTGACACACTAGTATGTGCACAGCCAGATGGAGACAAACACACCATGCAAGGACGAGGAGCATCTGAGAGTGTACGCAGTCATTTCCAAACTTTAGACAACTCTCAGCAGCATTGTTTCCCTGCATAAACCCAAATGAATGATAGCATACAGGAAAGATGTCCCACAACAGAGGATCATCCCTTATATTATACAAGTACTTTATGCAAACTGGAAGAGCTCCAAGAGGAATTTTGAGCTCAACCCCACACCACCTCAAAGCCCAAGATAAGACAGTCACTCAACAAATGTTTGAATTATTCTGCACTTAAGTCAAGATCTAAGCAGTGGAATGAAGCTTTCCTGAGCATGTTTCATTATTTCTGAACCACACTTTCATTTGGACACAAAAAATTTATTAATTTTAGGGATGGATGTTTGAGCAAGTCTTGCCCTACTCCTGAGCTATTTGCAGAAGGACTGTTCATCAAGCAAAAAACCCATCTCTGAAGATCAAAAAAGGGTTTTCCTTCAAATTTAGGTAACTGCTACATATCCCAGTACAATGAACGTGTTTCTCTATAACATTCCAGGAAGTAGAAACACCATAGTATTTCACTGAGCCACTGCAGAGCACAAATATATACACAAAGCCCCCAAGCAAAGAGAAACCAGATGCAAACTGTACAAGCCTACTCATATTGGCAGAAATCTCTCCATATAAAGTGGTTGCTGAGCAATTGAAAACAATGAATACATTCCTAAAATATGCCTACTTGTGCATAATTCATGAACAGAAACAAGCACTAAATCCATTGGATAAATTGTGGACTATGAATCGTTTGCCCTGCTCTAATTATAATTCCATTTCAGTCTACTAATGGCACCATAAACCATTTGAGTTTCACCCTTGTGGTTTATTGCCTCATTAGCTCTCCTTTGAAGTAATTAATGCTTTGTCAATTTACCTGACTAGAGCTCCCATGGTGGTTATGGGTGAGATTCAATGAACTCCATGCACCCAGCAGACCTGGAACTTCTGCTCAAGTGGGAGACTTCAAGCTCTTTGGGACTGGGGCTTTCTGTGCTCTTGTCCATACAACACCTCCCGTAACAGCCCATACCTACATACATACCTGACTACCATTTTTGAAGGCTACCATAAAATGGACTTAAATCTAGGTATGGATTACTGCATTTCTAGGACAATGGCATCAGACAGAATTGTTGAGGGGAGGTGTGCATTATCTGAGCCAGCACTTTGCACTGATATTTTTTTCTCTCATAAACCCTCTCATGTAAACGACCAGCAGATCTTGGGTTCATTTGTCTAAAGTTCATACCTTGAGCCTAGCTTCACTGAAAAAAACCTCTTGTTTTCACCCATTCCTCTCCTTTCCTCAGCTAGCCAGAGATCTCCTTAGTCCAACAGAGGGCAATCCTAAGCTTGGCCACAAAATACACTTTCAAAAACATAGCAAGCCCCACTGTTGGATTCAAACTGGACCACACATGAGAAATTCAATAAACATCATTTGTCAGAAGCCTTTGTCGGCTCACAGCTGTATTTATTTATAGGCTCCCTTGTTATTTATTGGTCCTTATGCTCAATATAAAAGTTGTGCAAAGGAACAGTGGTCCTGATGCAGGGGGAAGGGAAGGCCAAGTGTTCTGCTGATTATACCAACACCAGAGTGTCTTTTCTAAGAACGAAAAGGTGAACATCTACTTCATCTCCTATCCCCTTCCCATGGTCATTGAAACCAATAATTGTCAAAGCCTAGTTCAAGTTACTTTCAATTTAGCTACAAACACCATTTTGAAGAACTCTACCAATTCGGAGATCAACTTGGAGTGCTGTTGACTCTTCCTAAATGTAGACACCATGTGTAGATGTTAAAAACTACAGGATCTTGTCATCCAACATAGAGGAATTTCTGTACCCCAACCTTCTCCCGCCATGCGGGAGTTTATCACATCTTCCATTGGGCAATATAAAGGATGCAAAGACCAACCAAGGTCACTGTGCTGTGAAGAATAATGTAGCACAGTTCTGTGCCCTCTGCTTATTATCTGTTTTGTATTAGATCCTTGAATTCAAGTTTTCAAACTGTAGACCCAGACTGCTTTAAATTACTCTGAAGCCCAGGAACATTATGGCCAAGGGGACTGAACATCTTGTTACTAAATCTGCCTGTAATCTCTGGTGGTTGAAATAAAACCTTGACAATGAGAATCCTGAAGTGATATTTTTGAACTATTTGGGGGGGGGGAGGGGGGGGGGAGCCCAGCACAATATAATATAAACCTCAGAAAGAACTGCTGAGCATTTAGAGGTGGGGTAAGAAGGGAATTTCTCAGACCTTTTCTTTATAACACAACAAAAAGAAAGTTAGGGCCCAAAACCATAAATTCTAACATATGTATGCACACACACCCTATGGACAATATTTAATTCTGCACATCCACAAAGAATACTCAATACTTTATAGTTCTTTGCTTCAAAGAGTTGGATCCATGGTACAAATCAGCATAGCCTTATTATGGCTCCATTAACTACAAGTCATACCTGCTAAGGAGCCAGCCCATTAATTAATCAAACAAATTCATTTGGGGTTTCTACTAAGGATTATGTAGTAGTTTGAAAAATGAGTAGGACACAATAAAACAACCACACAGTTATCATTCCCTCACTAAGTGTTTTAAATCTTGGGTGTTCTTCTCCTCATGCCCATTTACTGAATATAGAAGCTGTAACAGAAACAATATTCATAAACAGAAAAAAGCTCAAGAGACACTCCACAATCCATACTCTGAGGGAACAAAGAGAAAGTAGCAATTGTATTGGATGTTATTTCTACCCAGAGAATCCTGAGCAGTGAAGAAATTTCCAAGTTACAGAACAAGAAAATCTTTTATACTCTTCAACAGATGTGTCATTTCTTCTAAGATATTGTTGCCTTTCCAGTGGACTGTTCCCATTTGAAGAGCCATTAAATACTCTTAAAGCAGATGCTGATTACCCTCAAAAACAGAGAGTTTGGAAAAGACACTGTGGTTGGAAATATGCTATCTGAAAATCTAGACATGCTCCCAATGAGGTACACAGCAACCTCAGCTACCAGTGGATCAGGTCAGATGAGCTGCTCCCGTTGGCCAGATGCTGGTGTCAGTCTCATGAAAATCCACTGCAACTCCACTGCAGAAATGGGCAACATTCCAGAGGTATCCTAATGGGACTAAGATCACAGACCTGCCTTCTGCTAGAAACTGTTTTGGCTTACTTTATATACATCCCATTGAATATGAATTACATCTCCCTGCCATTTCATTCCCATTAAACTGATTTCCATGAAATGCAATCTTTGTTTCTTAGGGATTATGGATTTCTTTTTGGCCAAAATATGTCAAGCCTTGTTTTTTTGGAGACTTTGTGACAGTTCCTGCATTCTCCACTGCTTGTATCCGTTGGCAGAAATTGGCAGCAACACACAAGTATTCTTTGGCTAGGATGTGGGAGGGCAAGAGCACTGTTTGAAGAAACACTGGCTGGTAAAGCTTCATGTTGTCCTTGGCAGGTGTGCGTTTAGCTGAAACAAAAGGCTTAGGTAGGCTCTGCCAGAGCAGCGTGGCCTGTGATGTTACTTTGAAAGGGAGGGCAGCAGAAGGCCCTGGTGTGTTTGCTCAACAGGAGAAGGGACTCATTTTACGAGGCTTGATTCTGGGCTTGTAAACACTGTGGCACAGAGAGCAATGACAGGCTTTTCTTCCATGAATTACCAAATCCAAGGCATTCCCAGCGATGCCCAGCAGAAAGGGAATGCCTGCAGTGATGCAATCTTACAGGCATAGCTATCCTGATCACACACACTACCTCAAATGCCAAGTAATGTCTATATTCTCCATAGCACAAATCTGCTTCCAGAGTGAACCTTTTAGTCAATGTGGCACTTCCCATCACTAAGTCAGGAGCTCCCCAGCATGAGTCCACTACATAGAATTTAGAACTGCCCCTTCCCATATCTGCAAAACTGATGTGTAAATTCACAATTACATGATTTTGAAAGTTAGTCATAAGATATTAAAAACAAAGAGAAAAATAAATGAAGAGCAAGCAGTACTTTTGGATTCCAAAAGAACAAAGTGGGGACTGTTTTCACCTACCTCTTTTTTTCAGCTGTTACCATACTTAGGGAACACACTTTCAGGCTATTCTCTACCATGATCAAGACCAGCAATATGACCCTTTAGTTAATGATAAGGTTTTAATGAAATTCCAAAGTATGACACACCCAAAGTACTGAAAGATTTAATAACACTAAGGCAGATGCAAAACTAACATCACTTTTTCTTGTCAAGCCAAAAGAGATGACAGTAGCTCACGTGGACTTAACTTTATTTGGTTTGCATACCCTGCAGGGCAATTAAATCATTCAGTTTGCAGGCTGAACACTGCATGAAACTATACACAAGACAGATTCTTGTCTGAAATTACATGAAAGTTATACACTGAAAGATCTGAGCTTGGGGCTTCAGGTGCAATCTTGTAACCTAATTTTGTCTTCTTCTATTAGTAGGAAAAGATGTCAGAAAACAGGACAACAGTGCAAGAGGAGCTGGAAATAAATGTATTAAGGTGGATAGTATCACTGTACTACTTTTTCCTCCAGGAGCTGTTGTCTGTGCTTTACCCCACCAGGGAATTAAACATCTTAGATAAGACAGTGAATAATTCTCCACTGGAAAGGGCAAAAGGACGCAAGGTACAAGAGCAAAAGCTCAAGCTGTAAATCTAATCTGCATGCAGTTGCCAGTGGATTTTTAATGACCCCCAAAGAAATGGCCACTGGTTGAAGTCTTTTTTTAATGACAAAAATTGTCAGTCATCAGTGTGTTTACTTGTCAAATAGGCAACACTGTTTGGTTCAGGGGTTTTTTTTATACAGAGGGAGGGATGGAGACCTGGAGACTACTATCATCCCTGTTATTCAGAACATCAGATGCTGTCACAAAGTATGCAGACATTAATACTGGTTTCTGGATCTCTTGTAGCAAACAGTACAAAAGATTCTAATATATTTTAGTGCCAGCCACTACCAGTAATGCTATTAAAAATAAGTGTACTGACATAGCATTTATTTTGTCCTTTTCAGCACCCTCCTTTTAAGCTAGCACTTGTTGCTGGAAGAAAGCAGATGAAAGAGTTCATTTACCACCATGTTAAGCCAGCCTCAAATACGATTTTTGGCAAAGGTTTCTTAACAAGATGTTTAAGGAAGCAGATCCAGCAGCAGAATGAGCTTGCAAGCAGTTAGTGTCATAATGCCTTGAGTGAGTCAGAGATCTCTTTGTTTGAAGGCTTAAGTTCCTTTTGTCTGAAGGAAAGACTTACGCACACATTTTCAAAAGCAGCAAAGTAATTAAAAGACAAATTCCTTTTGAATTCATCAGCCCACACCA
Organism: Pyrgilauda ruficollis; assembly: GCF_017590135.1. Taxonomy (NCBI): domain Eukaryota; kingdom Metazoa; phylum Chordata; class Aves; order Passeriformes; family Passeridae; genus Pyrgilauda; species Pyrgilauda ruficollis. The sequence goes on from NW_024531043.1 coordinate 4,870,870, forward strand.
CACAAGCCACTTCTTACCTATCTCCTCCCTACAGTTACTTACATTATTGATTACCATTAGCTAAATGAAGTCCTTTTGGATATAGGTTTGCAAACAACCCACCTCTCCCCAGGCCTGTACCTTGACTTTACTGCTTACAAGCAGCTGAGAGAGGATAGTAGACAAATATGTTTCATGGGGTAAGAAGAGACCAGAGTGGGACAATCCCAAGGTTAATGCTTTCCCAGAAAAGTGTTAACCAAACCCTGTAAACAGAAGTTCCACAGTGCATTTTGGTCTCTGTAAGAGAAGAGCTGGTGGCCAAGCTAACAGGCATAGAGTGCATATAGCAAGGAAAATTGGATCGGAGGGAATGCTTAAAACCTCACTAACTATTAATTCAGACATGCCATAGTCCAATATATTAAACATATTTATACATCCATCTCTACTGAAATCAGTAAGAGACAGGTACTATTCAAAGAATTGGGCTTCTATCTATTGATTTTTAGTAAGTCTCAAACTCATGTGTGTTGCTCAAGGGAACAGTATATGGAGCCTGGGGAAAATTACCTGGGTGCCCTTGAAAAGGTAGCTCTGCTCAGCCTTTAGCAAAAAAAAGGTCAGTTTCCAGATGGGAAGTAGTGAGGAACCATGGTGTTCAATAGGAGCTGTGTAGAACAAAGCCTGCAGGTGAATGCACTGGAAGCTGGTTTTTACTCAGAGGATCCAATTTAAGGCATTCTTCTGGTATGAGAATACTGCTACTGAGAATACACCTCCGCACCGGGCAGCATGTGGAGAGAGAACCAGTCCTCACCTGGAACACCCAACCTTGCAACGCTTTCCTTCACTCATAGAGACTGGATCCCTCAGAAAAGGAGGCTGAGTGCTACAAAATTCCCTGGCACCAGGTCAGCTCCTACGGGGATGCTGAGCTCCTAGCAGCCAGTGTGAGGAACAAGGAGGTTCACATGACACAGGTCCCACAAAATCCCCCACTTTTCTTTGTCTCAGTCATGGCTTCTGTTGACTCTCCATCCAGGTGCCCCTCCTGCAGCACAGGAGACATTCTAACATTCCTTAAGCGTTCTTCCAAATTACTTTGTGAGGCATGGAGACTGCTATTAATTGCACATTTTGAAATTATACAAAGTACAGGAATTGCCCTTCACATCTAACAAATGCCTGAGTAAAACAAACCTTTTGTGGGCAGCTGTGAAATATCTCAACCATCATAAAATATTTATAATAATCCTTTATTGTCACAAATAGAACAGCACATCCGTTGATAAGGATCAGGTGTGTGGAATGGTGCAGAGAAAGTACACCTCTTGGGGCACTAAGAGGTGGTTCTGCAACTGTGAGGAGAAATGAGAAAGGAACAACACAGCCAGCAGTTCTCTTGGCAAACCTCAACTTTAACTAGTGTTTGCTGTGCCAGAGGCAAGGTGGCAATCACACCATTTCCTTACCTCGCAGGGGTGTGAGGTGAGCTAGTTAATGTCTGCAGAGTACAAAGTCAAAGCTGACTATTATTGCTGGGGTATTACGTCCTACCAAGTTTCTCTGCGCAGTAGGACAGGGAACACTGAGTGGAAAATTGCAAATGTAATAGCTGAAGTTATTCATTTTACAAGTTACCTCAATGTTTTTCTTTTCAGCTGTCAAAGTGCTTTATAAAAAGCAGCTCAGCTAAAAAACTCTCACCCTCTACAATTTGGTTTTGTTTGCTTCCTAACCTGGAAACGGGCATCTCTTGTCTTTATTTCATTTCCAAGTCAAGCCTGAAAATAAAAATGCTTGTAGAAAAATCGTGTAATTACAAGATCTGATTTTCATTTGAATTTTGCTTCATTTATATGGTACCAACAACTTCTGAAATTCAATGAAACTAATGTAATTACAATTTATATGGAAGAATGAGTGGGAAAGTCTTTAAGTGGGCACATATATGATAGAGTATATGTCCATACGAGAAAAAAAAGTACTTACAGGATTAATACAGAGTCATAGGAATAGTAATATATGAACCAGCTTTCCTGAAGAATCCAGCCTCCATTTGGATATTAAAATAAATGGCTAGATTTTCAAAACTCCCTAGCTTCCACCATGCTGAGCAATTTTGATTATCTGGCCATAAAAATGTCTCAGTGAGAACTGCTGGGTGCCAAGCACTTTTGGAAATCTGGGCTCAATTGTGGGCTCTGAGCATTTGAGAAACCACTAGCTCCAAATGTAAATAGTGGTTGTATGAAGCAATGGGTGAAAGTCATATAAAAAGCATATATGTGTCTGAAAGTATATGTATTTTCTTAGCTTCCCTTAAACATCTAATCTGCATCCTACTCCTGCATGTTACCATGCAAAAAAAGACAATCATGTTGCAAGTCTTTCTTCTGAAATGGAAACAAATGTCAAAATTCAGCTGTGTCCTAAATAAGTTCTGCTTCAATACATAATCTCACAGGAAAACTGTGAGGATGTTCCTTAATTTTCTGTATTCATCCAAATGATGCAGGATGGTGCCAGTAGAGGATAAACTTACTTACCATTGCAGGAGGAGTCATAAAGTCATTAAGAGCTAGACTATGATGGACAAATTCACCACACATTTGAAAGAGACACCTCCTTTCCAATCCCACCAGAAAAAAACAAATATACAAAAGAAATAATATGATTGGAAACAACAAACACTGAAGTCTATGACACCAGTGAGTGCATGCTTATGAGCCAAGCAAGTCCTGCACCAGTGCTCTTTTTAGCCACCATGAGCCTGTGTGGATTTGCTTTGCAGTTACCTGGTTGCCTCAGACACCAGCTCACCACAGCCCAGCTTCTCTGGACAGGTCTGGTATAGCCAACTCATTCAGCAGTGACATTTAAAACTTGTCAGTCATCATTCCTTTGTTCTGAGTTATTTAACCAAAATGGAACAGAAAGAGGACCATGTGATCTAGATGGCCAGTGGGATAAAAAATTTTAATACTTAAGAGAAAAAGTCTCTGAAAACTGTTTGTAAACAACTTACAGCTTGAAGTATATTCATGTGAAATATTTGTTAGTGTTTTCCAGTGACAGGTATAATTATATCAATAGTTATGGAAAATTGATAGATGGGATTTGACAAAATTGTCAACATTTTTCTTAAAAATAGTTTTCCCCGCTCAATTTGCAGCTGTATTACAATAATGTTGTATTTAACTCCATCATCTTTAATAATGTACAAGAAAGTGAGTAAATATCAGCTGATGCAGAAAGCTGCAAAGCATTTGCAGTCACTTTATGAAGAGATACTTTCTACTAACCCTACATGCCAGTCACTTTGATTTTGTGAAAAAAAAAGTGTTGCTCAGTGCCCCAAGGGACTCCACAGCTTTGTACAGATGCTGCTAATCTCAATGGTCAGGCCAGAATCACAAAAAGAAATCAAACTCCCCACACAGACGGAGTGTCATTAAACATTAAATTAAGCTGGCATTAATTAGTAAAGCATTGGTTAGTAATTTAATGAAAAAGATGGAAAAAGAGAAAAGAAGGTAAAACAGGAAAACAAAAGATGAGTGGTAAAAGAAAGCGGCATGAAACATTTTCTTCAATTGCTTTTGATGCTTTTAGAAGAGAATACACAATTCAATGAAGTAACGTGAACAAAGACTATATTTTTGTTCCAATAAACGCTTCATTTCCCTCAAATCTGGATAGCAATGCTTCCTCTTTCAAAAGTGCCTCTTATTGACTGGTAATAGTTAATCCCCTCATTTTCAGGTGACTTTGCTGAAGGGGGTGGAGGGAAATCAAGGAAAAGTGTTTTGTTACTTATTTTACTTCCCTCGCTGTTCTCCAAGAGCTTATGAGAAGTATATTTTTACCTGTACCAAGCTTTCCAACAACTGTGATTTAAATGTGCTAATGGAAATGCTGGAAAAAAAATTGGCAACTTTTTAGTGTGTAACTATTTCTAAATTAAAACAATGAAACTTTTGTGGTGAAAGCTTTGGCCAGGGTTTGTTTGCTCCCCTCTCCTCCACTCTCCAGCCCCTGCCTCTCCTTCCCTTCGGGTGCTTAAGAAATCAAGTGGCTGTTTTGTGCTTCAGTGTAGTAGCTCATAAGGCAAATGGATCAGATAGTGCAGATTATGCCCTTTAGGCCTTTACAACCCAAACAAATTTTTCCTTTTTAACTGTATAAGGCAAACATTTCTTCAAAGCACAACTATTAAGCTACACCAAACCCCTCTGATCTGTATCCGTCAGAGAGTAACAATCGTATGCCAGAAGAGGATTGGTGCACTTCCACTCACCAGCTTTAATGAGGATGAGAAACTGTCTGAAGTTCAAGTGTGCAAAGCATTTGGAAATTTTCTCTTACTACTGCTGTAAACCATTCTCAATATGGACTGTTGGACAGAAAGGGCTTCTAGACAGCAGCATGACCTCATGTGTGGAGTGACTCAGCAAGCAATCCAAGTGTTCTCCACAATCCAAGACAAGCTGGGCCACGGTGCCTGCTCAGATCCCTGTGCAGTGTGAGACAACCTACAAAGGAGTTCAACAGAGCAGCTGCTTCTCCCATACCCGTGAATATTCAGCAACTGCAGCAAAACTACAATTCCAGAAAGGCTGTTGAATGTCAGGAAATCCTGGGCAAACAGGCAGAGCACAAAGTTCCTTTTCATTTATAAACAACATTTCAGGACAATTCAGATATATGGTAGCCCACACTGACAGTTATAGGGCACAGATTACAAATGATCACCACTTGAAAAAAGGAGCCCTTGGCAGCCCAGCATGGATGGTCCTCGTGTGCTTTTTTGGCACACGTAAACATGCTCGCACTGTGCTCCATTCTGCACAAATGGTCAGATTTTCAGAACAGCTAAGCTGCCTTTTAGGGTGACTAGACAGATTTTTGGAATGAGTTAAACCCATCTGATGTGTCCTGGATGGAGAAAATATTTTGAATCCTTATTTATTTGCCCAGGTGAGAAGTGAAGCCTTTAGAAAATGTGCTCCCCTAACATCAGATCGCAGTCAGAAACATACTTTATTTTTGGCATCAGACAAGCCAAAACTTTTTAAATCAGGCCTTGCTAGTACTAGTTTAGTTTCCAACTTCTACTAAACCAGATTGTTAAAGGTATTTTTTTGCACTTCATTGCTACTTTTTGCATTGAATTGCCTTGCAAGTCCCATAGAAGGGAAAGGGTCAAGACACGGGTTATTATGTATTCCTGCAGTTCAGAGCTAGTCTGGTTGTATTATCCTAGAAGGAGCCGCGTTTTAGTAGTGACTGATAGAATGTATCATATTTAATCCTATCCAGAGTGGCTACAGTACCTTCTCAGGAGGCAACTCTGAGGAAGCAGCGACTCCCACGATGGCTGAGCAGAAGCCGCGGGCAGAAGCTGCAAAGCTCCACACCCCTTTCATTCGATGAAGACCTACAGAGACAGAAAAATTTACACAGTTGCTCCCAGCATTGCACACCACAGACTTCCAGTGAGGAAAAGAGAACAGATCTTTTCCTCCTTCCCCGTCCATGCTTTTATCATGAACTTTTCACACACAGACATCACCAGACTCTGTAGGGTTAAACTTGCAAATATTTTCTCTCTAAAGTGCCTATGAATATATGCAGATATCTATTTTTTTAAAAAACTGGTCACACTACTCACAAAAGTGAGCAAATTTACTGGCAAGTATTTTTTACATATCAGGACAATCATGCCTATATCACTAAACAAAAAATCATATGCACAGAAAAGTGATCTGCCTATTACAGCAGCCTGGTGACAATTTGTTTCATTTCATTTAGCTTTGTTTCATTTTTATCTCAAGAAAACAAAAAAATGCATTTATCATCTCTGTGCATTCTTTCATCCCAGACATGCTAGGTCAGAGTCATAATGCTGAGAATGGCTCTATTTTTTTAATTGTTTTAATACTTATTAATAATTAATGCTATGGAATTATATCTAGAATTAATTAGAGCCTCATTGTGGGTGCAAAAGAAATTTTATGAGATGTGCTATATTTATGTGTGGATGCTGCTGACAAGCAAAGATAAAGGCAAAGCTATTTTCAGTGTTCGCAGAAGATAAAATTTGTCTGCGTACATAAATATATGTGCCTGTAAACAACATGCAGAGGGAATTGGTGCCTTTGGCTGCTCATCAGCATGAGCACCAAGAGACCTTTCAGAACATCTTTGGACTCCTTTAGAGCATCTGAGTTTCACCATTCAAAAGTAAAAATTACATCAAACCACTAACAGCCTTCCAAAATTTAATCAACTGTGCATTCATGCAATTTCAGTGTATAAGACTCCATTTTACTCTGAATTTCAATTCTGTATCTCAGAGTCCACTACTCTGCCCATTTTTCATTAAGTACACAATTATAAAAAAAGGTTATTTTTGAAAATTCTCCATGCAAATGTCTTACAAAAAATGAAAATATAAATAAAACCACCAAGATTTCAATTGCAGCAAAAAAAAAAAAAAAACCATAAGGAAAAGGTATTTCTTAAAGTGTCTCCCATCTTTTACTGTAATTGTTCTTCCAAACCATACTGATTTTTTTGTTGCTCATTATCACACAATGTTCCTAACCAGGGTTTGTAAAGCTATGCATAAGATTTGAAAGGAAAAAGAGAATGTGAAGTGTGGATTTAAGTCGGCCAAAGGAGATATCTAAACAAATGCCCAAGAATTTTGTTCAGAAAAATAAAAGTTATTTCAAACCTGCCCCAAATATCCATGTATTTTACACAACATTTATGCACATAGGATCCTATTTCAATGGTTTTCAGAGGCAGCAACATCATCTGCATTTAGCAGTTAGCTGCCAGCAAAGAGCCGTGATGGATTTACAGTGTATATTTCTTTTCTATCTATTTCTGAACACTGCAAACATTGACGGTACCTTTGAATTTGATTTCCTCTGTCACTGGCTTTTAACCTGAGAGAAAAAGGAATATGAGCCCTTCTCTCTTGTGTACTTTCATGATTTGAGATATATGGAGGCAGAGGGTCTGTTTAATGGGAAATTATTTCCTAGTATTTTCTGCCTTGCTTGGATTTCCTTTCTTTCTAGTATTTTTAGATCCCAAGATAAAAAACCCCTTGGTTTATTTGTGTTGTAAGACAATCCACCAAATAAAGCACGGATCACTGGGAGACTTTCTTCAATGAAAGGTCCAGTTTAACTGGTTCACTTTTAATTTAATGAATGGCTCTTTCCCTCAGACAAGGAGAAACCGCCACAGACATTTACAAAGACACAAAGCCAACACTGGGCTGTTTTATGTTAGTGTCTTTTCTTAAAACATTTGTTTTTAACTTGAAATGTTCAAGGCAGAACTTGCAGATACAAATACTTCCCCTAATAGAAACAAAAGTGTTTATATAGCCCACAGTAAATAAACCCTAATTAAATATATGCATCAACTATATTCTTTTATATCATTTATTATTTGTTTCCAGAATGTAAGATAATGTTTGATGGAGACCTATAATTAAATCTTTATCATACAGCAAATGCCATTTTTCTTTTGGATATTACATAGCCTTTTCTTCTTTAGAAGGCTATCATGTCTGATAGATGCAGCTTCTTAACACCAATCCAGTACTTTTTGTCCTGTTTGGATGTATTTTGACATAAAACATAACCACTTCATGCCATCAGTTGCTGCCTCTAGTGTAGTCCTAGTAGTGGTACTTACTGCATATTTCTACAAAACATTATTTCCTCTTTTCCTCCTCCTGCAAAGTTAAAATGCAAACAACTCAGTGAATGTAACAGAAAGGGAGGGGGGAAAGGGGAAAAAATAAAACAGAAAAAGAAAAAAGAAAAAGAAGAAACAAGAAACATGCCATCTAATATAGTCCAGAAATTTTTTCATTGTTTTTACAGAGGTTTACAGTGAAAAAGGAAGGAAAAATTCATATTTTGTTTTCTGCCTTTCTAGTGGTTTGTGCTTGTTGTAGAAATAAAGTATTACAAATAGAAACCAGAGAGAGAGAAGGGAGGGGGGGGCGGGCGGGGGAAAGCTCGTTTAGTTTCCCTTTTTCATTTCCTTTGCTGGAATCCTGGTTTGGAACATCTGAAGACAAAAAGGATTTCAAAGTTGGATGTTTTGTTGTTGTTTAAAGGAGCCCTTAAAGCAGCCACGGTCCGGGGTTCGTGGTGTCACAGCGGCCCCTGGAGGCCGCGGGCCGGGGCACGGCGACGTCTCGGCCCGGAGCTCCCAAACGATCGCAGATTCTCACAAACGCTCTTCCCTTTTCCCCTTCAGCCCCCTTTAGTTGGGGTCTCACCTTGGCCGCTTCCCAAAGATTTTAATCTGCTACCTGTGGAAATAGCGAAGGTGGGAGCATGTATGGAGAACTGCCCGGAGTTAGTAAAAGTCTTCATGACCAAACTGCCTTGGCTCTGTCCTTGTAGCTTAACCCCTATAATTATAGACTTCACACATGTTTTTTAAACTCTTATGTTTAACAGCACCACACTAAAGCAGAGAAAGTGCTCAGCACATAAAGCAAAGTCCGTCATATTTGAATATGATCAGTTTTTCAAATGTACTGAATACAAACGTGGTAGTCATATACAGATCTAAATACCTGCATTACATGACTGCCAATTCCAATTTGGGTTCAAAGTGTGAAATTCAGTTACTTTTCTGAGAAATAAATATATCTAAAGTGGGGTAGACTATCAGAATCTAGTTTATTGCTTCATTCACTATGCAAAATATCTTGGAGGGTGCAGACCAGAAAATAAATCATTCTGTTTTTGAGACATGAGTATCTCTTGACCCCAAGACTTTTGTTTATCTGATAGAAATTGCTATAGAGGCAGAGAGATAACTTCATTATAATGTTTTATAATTTAAACATGTGTAATCAATCACAAAATTGGGCCAATATATGCACAATTTTTATTGTTATAGAATTCCAGTTGTTGCCTTCACTGTTCTTAATATTGTATAAACATTTTTCCAAACCATTCTTTTGGGAAAAATGGATAGAAGCTCACTGCAGCAGGAAATCTGACTGTTTAAGTTTTAGATTACTAGCACACATATTTGTTTTCAATGTAAAGAGCATATTGGGCTCAAGAATTCTTAATTGGATATTTCATGTTCATATCGATAACTTAGATACTTCATGCAATGTTGATATTTCTGATAATTTTTTCCTCTTCTTTATATATTTAAAGAAAATTTAAATACACATTAAATAAATCTAATATTTTGGTATTTCAAAATGTTTACTTAAAGTGAGTAATCGTAATAATGTCTCCCAGTGGGAACCTGTACAAATATTGTACATCCTCGATATGATCCTGTTATATAGGACAATTAACTGCAAAAACATCTATTTGTGCTTACAGTGATGCTTTTAAAGCATCTGTAGAATTTAAACAAGATTTAATATAGAATCAGTGGAGGCATCTGCCTCATATACTGTCCAAGGAGTTACAAATGTAACAAAATGTGCACGTGTGAAAGTATTTCAAACTCTGTTGACAAAATAATGAAGTAGAAAAAAATCCAGCTATGTCAGATAAAAACAACCATAACTTGTCACTCATGCAGTTATGAATATACACCAGCTCCATTGTCCTTCCACACCAACCACAAGAATCTCATCCTTCAGTTCTGACACAACCAGGACCTGCATTTCTTACTGCAGTGGCTCCTGGATCCAACCTAAGCATTGTTCTGGGAAGGACACAGCAGATCTCACTCTTTCCATCTGACCTCCCAGCTTCCAAGCAAGTTCTGTACTTCCTAAACCCTCCAGGAGAAAAGAAACTGACTCAGTGGCTCTAAATCAAATAAAAGCAGACCACCACTGAACCTTAGAAATCATTTGTAAAAACACCTTTAGTGGGTGTTTAATGAAAGCTACTGCTCCACTGGGAGGGGGAATTTTTTGGTCTCCAACAGTCATGTAAATATCAGATGGAAATTACAAACTAAAGTAACTGTACTTAAACACAGCTGGAAAATACAGGAGAGATTTTTCTGAGAAAATCATGGCAAATTCTCATTCTACTCCTGCAATAGCAAATGCTCTGCCTGGACAGACAAATTACATTTGTATATAATACACCACTCTGGAAAATATATTTGCCCCCTTTTTGAGGAAACTAAAGACAATTTTTTAGGGCTGTGACACAAACCAACAAAAGCCAGGAAATGCAGTGTTAGGACTGACGTTGTGATCTTACCTCTCTCATCATTGTGCTTTTTCCCCACAAAACACACTCACAATAGCATGAGGCAAGTGGGGAATATCAGTCCTAAATTACATTTCCTGGCTTCTTCCAGCTGCTGTCCAAAACCTTACAGTTGTTTAGACAGAACTGAGTTCTTTTGTATTTCAAGTTTATGTTGTGCATGCAGGAACATAAAATGTATCTAATTATGAAGTCAACTAAAAGACTGAATACACAACTTTTTGCTACGCTAAGAAAAAAAGATAAATCATGGCTTTATTTCTATGTTAGGAATTGGAAATAACTAACAGGAATAGCTACCAATGAGAAACAAACCCTTTTCTGTCATTAATACCACAATGCCATGTACTATTTAACATCACAGAGCATTTTGAACTACATTATTGACCGAGGACACCAATGTGATGTAAAAATAAGACCTCAACCTCTAAAGATTTTTGTTTAAGAGTACAGTTGGTGAAATATCCAGGTATATTTGAAGCAAGTTGCCCAAAAGACAAGCTACAAAGGGGAAAAAGCAAGAAAAGAAAAGGAAAAAAAAAAAGACAGTTTGAATGCTAACACTATTACTTAGTGTGTAATACTTCAATAATACTGAGTGATGAAAGACTGAACATACAGGTTTTCTTCATGTTGATTCTCTGCAAGTTCTTTTGCTTATCTTCTTCTGCAAAATGTTTAAACTTTAACTACATTTTAGCATTTGAAGCATGATATATGTGCATGTAAAACTTCCAGTGTGTACATAGTTATTCATTAAAACAAGCTTTATGACACTCTCAGTTAATTTTTGCATTTTTAAGGTGCATGCAGAAAGTCGTGGGGTTTTTTTTAACGCATTTCGGTTGGATTTCATTGAATGTGTTGTACACCTTGACATTTTAGGTACTTTAATGGGGGTTTTCTTAGTTACAAAAACGAAGTTCTTGAAAGAGAGGTTGAGAAGGGGGGAAATCCTTTTAGGAAAAAAGAGGGGGGCAGTATGGGTAAAAGGACTTTATTTTCTAAAGCTCAAATTCCAAAGGAGGAAGACGGGGAGAAATAGGAACTGAAACTAATTTACCTGCATTCCTTTGTCACTGCTTGGCCCTTGACTAGTAAATGATTCCTTTCACTAGCCAATAAAACCAAATCAAAAGCAGGCTTAGGGAGCAGAGGGGGAAGGGGGGCAAGAGAGTAGATGAGAGAATCAACTTAAACTTTGACAAAAAAAAAAAAAAAAAAAAAAAGAAAAAGGGAAGAAAGCAAACTCACTCCTCTTGCTTTCCAGAAGCTCTCAGGAGCTGTATGCCTGACTCCTTGTGCTAACTTCCCAGCATTAGCACAGCACAAAGACATTCCCTACCTGCTTTCTTGCAGCACTAGCTAAGGTTGTTCCATTGTTCCCCAGGACAGATAGAGCTGCTTTTGTGTCCATGCCATGCTGGTCCCAGCCCTGCCAATTTAGGTACAGTGGGAGGCCTGTACAGCGGCTTCAGAGGTGAACGGTATCCCAGAATGGGTTTGCTCAGCACTAACGATGCCTCAGCAGCGGATCCGCGAGACCTGGCAAATGTTCACTTCAAAGGAGGCACGTTCAGTAACATGACAGCAGCACTAAGAACACTGAGGATGAGAGCCTGGGATTGTGGATGCTGTGCAAACATGTACCCTGGTATCTTCTCCCCTGGAGCACTTCACATTCTAGAGAAGCAAGACAGGGGTTTAGAGAAGACACAGAATGTGCTGACAGGGTCAAATTTTCAAAAGTGCCCACATGCTTAAGGTATATTGAAGTCCGCTCAAAGATACTTTGAATTCTGATTTTAATTTTACCCTATTAATTATTTTTAATAAATGATTGGTGGGAAAATCGGCAAGATAAGCTCCTCAAAACCAGACAACAGAAAGTACGATATGGACATACTTCGTTCTTGAAACCATTACATCATATTTTTAGCATCAAAGGGGTTTCCTCAGAGCTCAGTATATAGCTTTTTTCAGAACTGGGTTTTGTTTTCTTCTTTCATGCCTCTCTTGACTAAAACAAAGAGTTGATTAGAATGACAAGGAGGCAGTAAAGAGCATAATGAACAGAAAAGCCAAATAGATCTCTTAGTAACACGCACATATTCAAGTGGTTGTAGTGCTGCCAAATACAAGTCAGGACGTACAAGCACAAGTGGAAATAACTGCTTTAAGTCCTGTCAAGGTCAGGATCATTTAAAACTTTTTATTTTAATTTTAAGGCATTACATTTTAATTTTAAGGTGTTACAAGTCTGTGGAGAGAGGGTGCAGGGACTGGGTCAGACGCAAGCAGAGCCTACCAGCTGCTCCAGCACCCTACACGTGTTGCTTCACCAACACTCACAAGAAGTCCTAAGGAGTACGAACCCCACAAAGACGTGGATCAGCAACAGAGTGGAAATTGGACCAGATTTTACCAAGACATCAGCCCTAAACACTCTCCATGACCCTGGGGTACCTCTACAATAGAGGTTAAGATATAGTCAGACAAATACTTACCTATTTTCTTCCTGCCTAAATTAGTGGGTTGTGCCCAAATGACCTGTATTCATCTCCGTGGCAGAGGAAAACACCATCAGTGTATGCAAAGCCATGTGGTATTGTTGTCTATATCTGTACTGTAAAAGATATAGGCCCACCTTGGGGAACCTGGATGAACTTCCTTTCCAGGGGAGAGGGAGAGCCACCTCAGGAGACTGTGACAGTTCTAGCTGTGGTCAATCAGCAAAATCTTTTTAAGCTTTCCACCTTAGGGAAAAGCTTCCTCAATAAATTAGGTCAGCATTAAAATAGCAGGTGAAGGAAGCATACTTTCCCTTTCAACTTTCAGGGGTAGGGAATACTCAAGATTGCCGTTGAGCAGTGTTTGGAATTTCATGCAGACTACAGGGTAGTTATTCTAATTAGCAGTAAATATAACACATACAATAAAGAATTCTAAGAATTCAAAATTTCCCTTTCTATAGTATGTGTATATATACACCCACACCAGGTTTTACAGTCCTGCTTTCCCAGATGCTCAAGCAAACAACTACAAATAGAGGTGTAGCCTTGAACAACTTGTTAAGATGTTTAATATGGGAAAAAGAGTATAGTAAGTATCAGTGTGACAGAAGATTTCAGGAGCTCTGGGTAAGATAAAATGAGAGCACTGTACCTGCAAAGGACCAATGCTCTGTAATAAAGGGCTCCATTTATAGTGATGAAGAAATAGAAAACTAAAATTCCTTGGTGTAGCTTGAAGCTGCACCAAAACAGGTGTACACACTTTGCAGTGAGAACAAAGAACGAGCTGTGGTGCACAAAGCACTCAAATATCAGACAGGATAAAGGTTAGTGATATCAGTCATAGTCACCAGAAGGTGTAAGAACTAAGAGTGGCATAAAGCCCCAGAACCACTACAGTGACACTTATGTGCAGATTTATTCTGGAAATGACAGAGATGTGCCAGCTCATACATCTGAATTCACTGGGGTTCCAAATGAGGACAGCAAAAACTCTGGACTGGTGACTACCTCAGTAAAATCCCATGGAAAGAAGGCTGCAAAAGAAAGTTATCACAGAAAAAACCCATGGAACACGGTGTCACACTTTTCCCTGGCATCTCAGAAAATACATCACAGAAATTTCAGCTTTTCAGTGCAGATATTAATAAACAAAGTATATTTTTTCCTTCTGTCAGAAGACCTTGACCAGATTTATGTGTATGTCAGATATTCAGACTCATACGGAAGAATGGCAATGGGCAATAAAAATTATTATTAAGAGCAAATTAAATCCATAGGAATCTATGATGTCTGTAGCCTACCTGAGAGGAGGTGTTAGGAGCTTGGTTCAAATGAAAGTCACTAAGCCCATGGCAGAGCTGTGTAATATAAATATGAACAGCTGAAGGAACTGCAGTCATGAAAATACAATGGGAATGCTGGGAAAATCTTAGACATTTACTCTAACAAAAGAAATTGTGAAAAGATGGAGTACATAAGAAACAGGTAAAAAAAAAATCTCTTTTGAAAATAAATTAGTATACACAGGAAAAGCATTGCCCAGACAACCAAATTCAGTCCAGACTGAGACACTGTTCTATTAAGCATGGTAGGAACATATAAGAAATCCTGGCCCCGTCTTGAAGTATTTGCATTTAAGATGATGAAAGGAATTCATAAAAGCTGAATAGTTGGGATGTTCTATGGTCTGTTTGCAGACAAACCGTGAACAAAAATAGGGATGGAAAAAATTAAATTAATCAGGAGAAAATATGCACTATTATTTATCCTAGCAGACCTCAACAAAGTCAAGGATTTGGGTTTTTTTTTCAAAACACACCACTGATCAATGACAAATATTTTTAACAATATCAGTGTACAAACATGTATTTCTTTGGACACTAACTCGGAAGGTGGAGTGAGTCAGTCATCAAGTGTAGCTGTAGGAACTTCAGCATATTTAAGGCCTCTAATTTTTCCCACTGAATTCTGCAAAGTTTTTAAGACTAGCAAATTACAATAATAATATTTTGCTTTGTGAAATAATCTTCCTTGCTCTCCCTAATCTCTTTGTCTCCACAAAGTCTATAATTTAATGGAGCAGGATGCTTCAAAATATTGCCAAGGCCATTATCTCCTGTGGTATTAATAAACTTGCCTCCAAGACATGCCCATACTCACATTCCCACATGCACCCATTTCACATGGAAGGCACAGAGAATGCCTCAGCCCCTGCGGGCAACGTTTCTGAGTGCTATGAAAGAAACAGTGCTGAAGCACAAACAGGTAGGGCATGGCAAACAAATGAAAAACCACTCTCATCTCCATGAGAAAACAGGCTGAGCAGCCCATTTGCCAAGCTCAAAGTTTCCTGGAGCAAACAAGTTGCAGGAAACTCCTCAAACAAGCCAGAGCTGGCCACACAAAAAGCATAACCCCTCCCTTTGGTTGTTGCGTTGATAATGGGGCAATCCCTGGCCAGAGGGTTTGAGGAATAGGAAGGCAGGGACAGGAAATTTCAAGATCCAGTTCATGGAATACCATAGTGAAACACTGGCTACCAGAGCACAGAAAAATACATATCCCCATCAACTTCCCCTGATCTAAAAGCATAAAATAAATGGTTCAGGGAGATAAAGTCTTCTCAAAAATGTATAGAACTGCTTTGTCAGTTACCCATAATTTGTCTAATAAATACATCAATGCACAGCAGGTTAATACAGGTACAGACACACTCAGGGAGGCAAGCAGTGAGCATCTCCATCTACACAGGTAGCCAGTTGGCTTTCTTGGTTCCACAGAAACAGATGATGAGGCTGGTCAGCTACAAGCATTCCTGCAGGAGGAAAACACCACTGATTTCTGCTACACAGTTCTGCTCTGAGCTGCAGTGCAAGTTCTTATTCACTGAAAACAATACAGACACAACACATCTCTTAGATCAACCTAGTACCTGTCATACCCTACTCTGTTCTAGATGCTTTAGGACAGCCTTGCCTTTAGCTAATAGCAGGATCATCTGCAAACACTCAAGATCTTGTAGCTTTTTTCCTCCTCTTTCTGCTGATCAGGGTTGTTCCCTTTGCTGGCTCTTAAAACATCTGCTAACTCACATCAGACACTTCACCTCCTCTCCATGCTTTCCAGAGTGTCTGGTCTCTTAGATCAATGCAAGAGGTGTTAATCTTTATTCCCCAGATTCTCCACGCTCCCTTCACAGACCTCTTTGCCACTGGGTAGAGCCCTGTCATACAGTGCAACAGCAGCAAAAGCAGTACATGCATAGTTTTACACACAAGAGCACTGAATTTACTGGTGACAATGACCTCTCTGCCATTTCACACCTCACTGCTTCCTACCTTTTTCCCCTGCATCCTTTAGCAACCCTATACCAATTCCACCTTTGGCTTCCCCACAAACACTACCCAAGATGGTACAATCAGTCCTTAAACCACCTGTCTGCTAAAAACTACAGAAGAATTGCAGATACTTAATTTTCTCTCAGGAGTTCACAAAAATCTCTCTGTGCAGGCACTAGAGAGCTGGGCCAAGACACCATGTTAAAATAACCAAGCTTTGGGTTTTAGTTTTCACCCAGAGAAGGAAGTACGTTCCATGCTTTGCCGTTTCCAGGCCTTTCTTTGAAAATCCTTTCTTTTCTTTAAATAACAAGGGGTAGCAGTCAAGTGAAAGCAAGGGCTACTTGATCCATTGTTTGGCCCCCAGCCAGGTTCTGCTGGTCCCGCTTTCCCTCTCAACCACCCGTTTTTCTATCGGTCCTGTAATTTGGGGAGATTAAGATGTATAGCCTGTAAATTGGCTAAACTTTTCCAGGCTGCTTTAATGAGACTTCATATAATAGGGTTGGCTTTTTTTTTTTTTTTAATATTTTCCTTAACGTGACCCATATGGAAATAAAAAGATATATTTTTTAATGTATGCTAGATTATGGCCGACATTTTCCTCAAATTAAAATCCATGCTTCAGCAGCAGCATACATTTTCAATGATGTCAAATATATTTTTTTCAGCCAACTGGCTGGGGTCACCCTTATAACTCAAAGTTTAAGTGTGCTGGATAATCAGTAGAACATGTGAGACTCTGTAGGGCACTGTGGCTGCCTCGGTGCCTGCTCAGGAGCACACAGGGCCTATTCTACTCCAAGGCACTCAAGGCAGGAGATACGGAATAAGACAGGGATAAAGCTCTGCCTCGGAACGGGCTGACAGCACATGGCTCACAGCAGGAACCATGTGGCTCCAGCCCAGGTTGGCATCGAGCTCTTCCAGCAGAGATCTCCAGGACACGATCACCACGCTCAGCTATAGGCTAAGACTAAATTTACAGGCTGAGCTAAAACCACCAGCACTTCTCCATTGGCAGATGGGGTGTCCTTTGTTCAGAGATGCCATACAACCTTGTCAACCATTCCTGTTATCATTTTGTTGGGAATGACGCCCAGTGGGAGCAGCCACAACCTAAAAAAGGGCTGTTCTTAGCTTTGTTCATAACATTCACATTACTGAAGTACTTATTTACCTGATATTCCCACCTTAAGAATAGCATCAGAATATTACCTATAGCATAGCAAATGTTTGGGCCCATTGACACTATGCTTTTAAACCTTGTTTTACAGCAACTTGCACAGATTGCAACTGAGGCTGAATCAGAATTTAAATAAATTTCAACTGACATATCTGTAGAGGCTAAATTCAAACAACCTGGAGAAATATTTTCCAAATACTAAAGCAAAAGTGAGAATTCAAACAGTTTCCATGCAGAAGTTCAGTTTTCTAACAATTCTTTTAACTCACAAGTAGATGATAATGAATCCACAATTGCACGGGGAGCCACAAGAAACACTGGGCTTTCAGCTTTAAATGGGTTTTCCTCTTTTTGTGGTTAGAAATTGCATTGTCATACAATTCAGTCCAAAATTCCCACTTCCATCCAAAGGATGTCCATTCAGCTTTACAGACAAATATGTTTTAAGTTATTTCATAGCTAGCACAGGTAGCAATAGCTTAGAATAGGAAACTGAAACCTGGCCTATACTTAAAAGTTGCATAAGAACACGGGTATTGACTGGGTGTAGAGAGTTACTCCTGTAACCCTAATATGGATGAATTCAAAAATGGGCAAAAAACCCAAAAGCAAAC
The DNA here is from genome assembly GCF_017590135.1 of Pyrgilauda ruficollis. Lineage (NCBI taxonomy): Eukaryota > Metazoa > Chordata > Aves > Passeriformes > Passeridae > Pyrgilauda > Pyrgilauda ruficollis. The sequence goes on from NW_024531043.1 coordinate 4,888,750, forward strand.
AACCAAAGTCAATTTGCTTCCAGGGCTTGCCTCGGGCATGAGGAAATCCTTAAAAACTATGTAGACAAACGGTTCTTTTAAAGCTGTGGCTCCACTCAGAAGATTCAGTGATACAATTGTATCAGGGTATTTATAGCAGCAAATACTTTGTAGTTAATACATAAAACCCCATCCAAACCTAATTTACAGTGGAAATGACAGGTAATTAACACACAAGGGATTATGTCACTTCAAATAAGATTCAAGAAAGTTATGGGATACAAGTATCAGGCTTCCCCCATAAATAAATTTGTTCAGTCACACCTGGCTTGCCCCATCTCTCCATCTTCCCATCGCTATTCTACTCCTGTTTAAAGATTCATGCTGTGAAATAGTCATTTTTAGCTCAGGTTGCAGAGAAATTGAGCCCCCTGGGGCCTTGCTCTATTACTGTACAGTTCTATGGGGTTTTTACTAAACAACAACAAAGTTATTACTAAATAACTGTACTAAGAACATATTTGTGACTGCATAGATTCAGATTTCCTGGAGAAGCCAGTCCTGCCTTACTGCGTGGAGCCCAGATGAGCCACCAAAGGCTCTGGAGCAATTTTATCCCAGGATGCAGAGGACACAGTGGAAATTAAGGAGAAAATCAAGCCACCCTAAAGGTATGGATTTGCTGAACAAGAATAAAAGAGTTTTGATATAAACTGTCTACAGTCATAAACCGAAACAACCATAGTATTGGAAATGCAGACTAGGACACAACCAAACCTTCAGAGAGGTTGTCATTGAAACAAACATGAAATTGACTGTTGATACTGAAACACAAAACCAAGAGTTTCAGAGTCATTTGTAGCATTTCACAAACAATACCTAAAAGAAAGACCATAAACTACAACACAAGAAGTTCCACCTCAGCATGAGGAAGAACTTCTTTCCATGGAGGGTGGCAGAGCTGGAACACCTGAAATCTCCCTCTCAGGAGACATTCCAAACCCACCTGGGACACGTTCCAAACCCTCAAAGGACATGTTCCTTCGTCACCCGCACCAGGTGACCCTGCCTTGCAGGGGAGTGTGACTGGGTGATCTGCAGAGGTGCCTTCCAACCCTGACTATCCCGTGAGTGTGTGAAAGCCGCGTTCACTGCTCCGAGGTCACATCCTTACCCTCAGCCTCCTCCCGCCGCCAGCGCTCCCTGAGGGGCCGCATCACCACCACCAACACCACGGCGCTTCGTGTCCCTCCGCGCCTCACGGCCTCGCGCGCTCGAGACCTGGGGCCACGTCACCGCGTCGCGTACCCCTCCGCGCCTCATGCCTTCGCGCGCTCGAGCCGCGGGGTCGCGTCACCGCGCCTCGTGTCCCTCCGCGGCTCGGCCGCCACCGCCCTGCCCTCCCTGCCCCGCCGCAGCAGCAGGTAGCTGCTCACCCGTGCCCTGCCAGGAGCACCCTCCAGCGCCAGGGACATCCCAGGTAGGTTTGAGGAAGTAACCGTCTCGGGTATTAGAGAAACACAGAATGGTTCGGGTTGTGAAGGGATCTGTAAGTTTCATCTCGTCCCAAGCCCTGCCATGGGCAGAGACACCTTCCACTATCCCAGGTTGCTCCCAGCCCCTTCCAGCCTGGCTTTGGGCGCTTCCATGGATGGGGCAGCCGCAGCTTCTCTGGGCATGCTATGCCAGGACTTCACCTCACAGCACTGGGACCCTGGAAAAGGAGAATGTGGCTACCCTCAGGTAGGAGATGAGGGTGACAATTATTTTCCAAACTCAGCTTTGTGGCATTCTGTTAAACTTGCTCATGGCATTGAATCAAATAAAATAAATCTAATTAATTAAATAAATTTGTCACCAGAAAATAGACAGAAAATGCCTTGGTTTCTTCTCTCATTGTGACAGCTTAAGTGGCCTTTCCCCATCTCCTGGTCTGCACTGGCACTAGCAAGGTTGAAGCATTCAGATGATACTGAAGGCTGAAACTGAGGCAAGTAACAAGAATCTAGATGATTCCCAATGAAATTAGTTACAGCTTGGTGCTAGTAACATCAAGGTTTCAGGTTCTATCCCTGTACAGGCCATATATATTTAAGAGTTGGACTTAATGATCCTTGTGGGTACCTTCCAGCCCAGAATATTCTATGAATCAAAATCCTTGTTTACTCTATGCTGTCATTTTGGTTGAAATGAAGCAAAAATACAGAAGGTAATTGAGGCAGTTTCCTGAAAATCATAAAATTCTCCCTGGGGTTCTCATTGTTCTGAAGTTTGTTCTCCTGTGTTTCTCTCTAAACTTTTATTTAATCAACTTACTGTCATTGATAATCCATAGTAAAGCAAGGCTGCAGTTCTCATTGGATATTACTGCATTTTAGCTGAGCACCAGAAATATTTTTTAATGATATGACCTGTTAGACAGTTGAACTCTCTTCCAATGGAACACACAGAGGCCCTGTTATTACAGCCCGTGGTAAATTCATTGTACAAAATACTCAGTAGGCAGCAGTTTCAGGACAAAACTAAACTGATGTTTTCTCTCTCCAGGATTTTGGGGAGTTGCTCTATGAACCATGGGAGCTGTGAAAAAGCTGGGGTTTCCTAGCTGCCTTGCCTAGATTGCTTACACCTGTGAATAATTAAGAGTTCAGTTCTATAAGCTCTTCAGAACTTTCTGGAAGGTCATAAGTAGTTGACTCACCAGATCATTGAAATTGTTCAATTTTCCGTGGCAGAGATTGGTTACATCAGCAGAATCAGGTTCTTAGTAAAATGCAGGAATAGGCAAGAGCAGCCTTGATTCAAAATTTGAGTATAGCATTGATATATTTATTTCTTTTGATCATGAACTTTTTTGCACTCTACAGTAGTAACAAAAGCATTATATTTGCATTTAAATTTCCTTATTCCATAGCTAACACGCTGAACTGTGAAAAAGGTTCCAGACTATTTTTCTCAGATAATTTCTAGGTCCTGTATCTGCTGGTTTCATTTAGGAGCTGAAAGATGAAATGGAACTAAAAACTAAAAACTGGAGTGGTATCTTGAAATTGTCTGATACCCAGATACACCAGAAATCTCCTTAAAATATTATGTATCAGAGTTCCATAAAATGTTCTCAATCAAACAGGTCTATGGAAATATCCCTAACTATCAAGGTACAGTACAGAAAAGGGTGAAGAGAAGGAAGGATGCAGATTTTTAAAGAACTTTGGGAATTCTGAACAGAATAAATCTCCAGTAGGAAACAGGAAAAAATCAAGTAATTGTTTTTGCCTCAACACTAAGTATTACAGAAATACCCTGCTTTGGCTGATGAGAGGAAAAGGCAGGGAAACAGAAGATGGTTTGAATGTTCACTGCCCAGGCAGTGGAGTGGTTTGAAATGTGCTCTGGTACAGCTGCGTTTTGTCACGCAGCCATGTGCAGGCAGCCTTTGGACTGCCTGCCAGGACACGCAGGTAAGAGTGAGCAGTGTCAGCTCCTGCCACCTCCCAGCCCTGGCTGTGCACTGCACGTGCTGCAGGCTCGCTGCCAGCTGAAAGCCACCTTGTTTTCCCAGTTAGGCATTCCACAGGGTTACTGGAAAACTGCTTCAAGTGGCCATCCAGTACTAGGGAGTGTTTTTCACAACATGAACTGATTCTAATGGACCCTAGAGGGCAGCTGGTATTTTCTAGCATTTGCTATGGCACTTCAGGAATGAAAATAACTCTTGCCAGACTAAACAAGGCTAAATTAAATGAAAAAAGATCCAGTCTCTAGGACAAGTGCAATAACTTGTAGTTATAGGGCAGTGGAGGAACTGACAGAATAGTTTCTTTTGGATACGATGATGTCACAGTGCACAGCTTTGGTCTATTGACTAAGGTGGATTTTGTATTCCCATGTATCTTATCATCAGCACTTTCAAGTCAGTTTTACCCTTTTGAGGAAGGGAAGTGAGAGTTGGAGGTTGGATTTTTATTAGGCACAGCTGGTCCAAGGGACGTCATTTATTCCTAAAGCCAGGGCTGTCTTTCATATGAAACCGTGGGGTGGATGGTGGGCAGGGGGAATCACTCGAAGTGGTTTCAACAGCTGGGGGTCAAATTATAGGGAAAAGTGGAGAGAAGGGAAATTTATAATCTATAATTTGAAACCAAAATAAGAATGAGACAAGCTTATTTGAAGGACTGGAAGGAAAAGGATGTGATATATGGCCTGATACAGCCAAGCAAAATGAACACTGCCATTGCACTATTACTTTGCAGACAATCCAAAAAAACCAAAAGGCCCTATTAAGGCTGTCTCTGTGGAGATCTAATTAGGTCATACAAACAATCTCTGTTGTTAATAGGACCCTTTAACTGTACGTGGACACCTTAAGAAGTCTGTAGCAGATATAGGAAAGATTCTGATCCATGATGGAAATAAGAAGTGAATAAGAGCAAAGAAATAACAGATGAGAAATTGGCATAGGAATTAAAAAAGGTCTATAAATAGAATTATTGAAGTAGGAGAGGAATGTGAGAGCCTTATTCTTCCCTAGAGGTGATGTTGTCCTATTCTGTGAGACACAATCTGCTTTGTTTGCTTGAAGTTAAGGGAATGGAGAAGAGGAATTAGTAGGAAACAATGCATTTTGAGGGGAAAGAAAAAGCTTCCAAGGGAAAGTGTGGGAAAGATCATGTTAAAAGAATGTGTTTGCTTAGAGTTTGTGTGAGCAGTGACTACCTGTATCATCCTAGTGAAGGAGATCTAGAGGACAGTTGGGTGTAAATTAAAACAGAATCACAACAAATGCAGTGGGACCACTTCTGGCTTCAGGACATCACACCAGAAAGGTGTGTGGGTCCTCACTCAGTGCAGACTGGACTTCAGACAACAACAGCACCAAGTGATCCACTCACCCTTACACTGAAAGTGTGGTCCCTCTTTACACTTATCTTCTCTCCCTCCCAAGTTTCCAGGTAGAAAATAACTGTTTCACACCTGTTACTCGCATTATGTCCCAATAATATTCTGACCACTTCTCTAGCACAGAACCCCATTCCTGTACTTGTTATAGCTAAGGGTTGAGTAATATTTTTATGAACATATCCTATAATCTTGAAAGAGTTATGGACTTAATCATAGCAGGATACTCTGTGGGCCAGCAAATGTTCAGTGTACCTGGATAAGGGAGAATTTAATATCTGAATATCTGCAGAAAGCACACACTGAATGAGCAGTTGTTCATGGCATACTTGGAATGTGCTGTTCAGTCACCAGTGGGTGTACAGTATTTCTGTCACCTGAGTCCTGTAACTGGCTCACTTGGGATGAATTTGCAGGTGGAATATTCACAGTGGCCTGGTTTTGAGCTATTTGCAACAAGCAATATTGCACACTAACACTTACAGGTAGTAAAGCATCAGAAATTTCATAATGTCACAATCCACTTACCAGTGGTTCAATACTATAAAGAGCCTAATTCAGTACTCAGACAGAATCTTCCCTTGGGTATTTAAGTCCCACTGAATCAGATGCTAAGAGAGTCAAAACCATGAGAAAAAACCACTTTGGACACCTTTATATGCATTTCAATCCAGCAGTGCATGGCCCTACAGCATTTTATCAGCAGTATTTAAGCTCAAAACCCATATGAAAACCAGAGGGGTCATACAGCTTTGCTTATGCTGTGCTGAATAATTCCTGAAGATTGTGTAGGTAACCTGTAGTTCAGCTGGTTAAAAGCATCCTGTCCCACCCCAATCCTTCACTTCTCATTGAGGAACACTGCAAGTATGGCTGTCCCAGGGAAAGAGATGGCTTAGGAGATTTGTTAGGCTTCCTTTCTGGCCTGATTTCTATGACTCTGTGCTGTGTTCCATAAAATAAGTCTGACACTCCACTGCTTGGATTGTGGAGCAGCCCAGTTATAACTAGTTGAAAAACCCCAGTGAAGCGACTGTGTCTACTCATCACCCTGGATAGTTTTTACTAGTATATGTTGCCTAGAACCAAGGGCAAAATAGGAATACTGCTAGTCTCAGGAGGAAGCCAGGAATTTTAGAAGCAGCATTGAAAATAAGATGATCTACTTGTAGCAGAATTTCTTCAAACTCAACTACATCTGCATAGTAGTCTACAGAAAAGTATCCTCATTTTAGATCACTTTATTCACAAATCTGTCATCTGTTGTTCTGTCTGCTAAGGAAGCAGTCAAAAAGCTGCCTGGGAGTTCACCCTGCCATGACTGAGCTGCATTTCACTTTAGATTGGGTTGGAACATCTTTACAATAGATCTTTGTGACCAGAGGTTTCAAGAAGGCAAAAAAACCCAGATTTTAAGGGTCCAAAAGCTAATTTTAAGTATTTATAACAAAATAAGTAATCTATATGCCAGTTATATACAGGCACCCTGTATATCAGCAGGTGCCACCACATATAGGAAACTCAAGGCAGTGATTTGGTAGCAAACCAACTGAGCTGATACTATGTTTTGTTGGTGATGTCATCACTGCTGGATGGTTCTTTGGAACAAATAACCTCTTCCACATGTCCCTAAGCACACAGCTCCAAAATAAATTTCAATTGCTATAAGGCTCAAGAACGTCCTAAATCACCTTGGGTTAATAAGCAGCAGAAATGGAGAAGGAAGGAGTCCAGGATTTGTTTTTATTTCACTAGAAATACTTCAGATGAAGCAATTGTTAAATGCATTAAATACTATTCAGGGCAAGCAGGAAATAAAAGCATGAAGGTGGGAGAGATGTTTATATCAGATTAACATCCTGAAAACCTGGCAGGAAATACTGCTCTAACTGGTGTATTGCCAGACTGGAAACCATGGCAGCATTCAAGATAAGTTGAGGTTCTGTAACTGTTTAATGAGCACTGGTTTTGTCAGGAGTCTTTGCAGAGGGTTGTGCTAAATATTTCAGAATATAGAGGAAGTTTAATGTGAAACTTCCCTGAGGAAAGAAAACGCCACAAGAATACTCGCATTCTCACTTGCAAACAGCAAAATGAATTCCCGAGTAGATGATCAGTGAAGGATGAGCAAATATAACTTCCACTTAGACCTAATCTGTAATTCTGAAGTGTAAATGGTGCCTTTATCTCTTGCTCTGAACAGGGAGAATTTAAGAAAGTATGAATAGATGTGTTATGGATGAGTAGTGCCAGTTTATTTAGAAGTGTCTAGAGTAGTTGATCTTCCAGGAACTAACAGGTGAAAATGAGTCCTTAGCCAATTTAGGCTGGTTCTCTTTTTAAAGAAGTTGGATTTAATTATTCTGATGTGGTCTTTGCTTATCAGTCTGTAATACGGTCTGGAGACACTTTTGCATTTAACATGCCCTGTCACTGCAGCAAAAGGTAAACCCTATTTTAATACTTAGCTTGTGTTTCACTGAGTTTTTGAGAATTTTGGCTGCTGCTTCAAGCCTTGCACATCTGTGTGATGCGCTACAGAGAATAGCATGGTTGCACTCCCAGAGACTTTATGAAGCTGGAATTTTATTTAAATAATAATTGGAATATTATTATTAATATTATGTTCCAGTTTCTAAAGACATACAAAGCATAAGGAGTAGAGGTGTAAATAAATTATGAGTGCACAATATATAGAAGATCTTGTCCCTACAGCTAGAGAAGAGATGAGGGACTTCTCTCTGAATGTAGTGGATGCTTTCTAAACATCAGGTTTGTCTTCTCCCTCTGCCCTGTTAGAGCTTTTTTTCTTCTTACAACAGATAATAACAAAGCATAAAAACACACGAACCTGCCCTGAGTAGTGTTTTACCCTCAAGACCTATAGGGAAACCATTTACAGGAGTTGCTACCTCTGTACAAAACTAAGAAGGAAATAAAAAGCTCTTGTAGTTGGAACCATCCTTCTGTTTTTTGTGAGAAAAACCAGGCTTAGCTTACAAGTGCAATGGGAGAAGTGACCAGTGTCCAGCACAGATTCCCTTTTTCTTTTTTACATGTTGCACTATGGAGCATGACACCATTTTGGTTCATGAGAGAAAATTAAAAAGGAAAAACAAGTGTAGAAAAACCACCTGCTAACCTAAACGGTGGGTGGTTTTTGATGGGTATGATTTGACTTGTCCAGTTGTGTGCAGCTGAACTGGACTGAGCAGCTGTGACAGGCAGGCTTTCAGAGAAGTGGTACATTCAGAAGTCCCATTACACCACTCATCTCTGCTGACTTTTTCCTCACAATGCAGTATTTTCTCTTGTTCTTTGTTCAGTGCTGTCTTGAAACTATTTGAACATCATAGTTTCACAAGTCCCTTGCAGACTGCACTTATCATTCTGCATTTCATCCCATCCAACTTGTTCTACTCCCCAGAAAGCTGAGGCAATCTCTTCCACTGCCTGGTGTGTTCCCCTTGCCCACCATGGCTGGGGCAGCTGCCAGAGGTGGAGGTGAGCAGGAAGCAGTGATGGAGAGAGCAGAGGGGAGCATCTGGCACGGTGAGATCACACTAGTAAGAGCTGGTTTAAAATTTCTGTCGATGAAAGGCAGTTCAGAGACACTTGACAGTTTTATCACAGCAGAGCACACTGTAATTTCACTGTTTACATGGTGCATGTGCTTGCATTTTACTGGTGTTTGTCCACCTCCCCACCACAGTTACCTGAATGCAGTGACTTGAGTCACAAAGTTACTTTGCTCTCATTCTCTCTGTCCTGTACCACATCACACTGAAAATCCAGTAGAGAAGAATGCCATCTATTTATCCTATCTCCCAGGAAATACTGGCAAAGACTGGATGTTTTAAAAACTCTGAATAGCACAGGAGTTTGGGTGTTGCACTAAGTGGAATTTTCATGTCAGTTGAATTTTTTTTTTCAGGAACTTGTGCCTTTTATGAGTGTTTCACCATGTATTTGCTGTGTAGAAATGGTTCTCCCTGTCCCAAATCCAACTCCATATCCTCTGTCCCACCTCCCATGTTTACAGAGAATGCCATAATCATATGGTGCTATTATTGTGCCTGTCACAAAGCAGATATGTCTAAATGGCAGCCTTTCAGGATTTTAGCTCCCTCTTCCAGAAACTGCAGTTGCAATTGTTTTCAGCTGCATATCCTCAGCTCGAATCAGCTGAGATAGAGACCTTGGCAATCATTTCTCAGAAGCAGAAGTGCCAAAGATGCCTGCATTGAGGCAGATTTTTGTAAGCCTTTAGCTGTTCCACAATCCTTCCACAAACAGTGAGACTTGTGTGGCAAACTGTAAGTATGCGAGTCAAGATTCTTAGCGTATGGCACCACCACCATGCTTTTCCCTGGCAGCAGGCACAGTGCCTGGGACACTGAGGGAGCAGAGCTGGTGGGTGACCGGGGTGTGCTCCCTGACCTCCCAAGAAGAGAACCCAAGTAGTCTCTGACAAGCCTCGTCCTTCACACCCTGAGACCTTGCTGTAAGCACTGTTCCTCCAGACCAGTCAGGGCAGCAAGAGGAGGAGGGCTGGGACAGAGGACAGCAAGCCCAGGGAAGTTTAGTTTAGCAGGCTATAAATCCCCCTTCCCCTCCTCCCTTCTTTATTGCCTGTCTTTGGAAAACACAATCCGATATAAACCAGAGAGAGTGGAAGCAGTGCAATAAAACTGTACGGCAGGAGCACGAGTGTCACAGGGGTGTTATATTACTGGCATTCCAAGTGGCTGATGTCAGGCAGTGAGCCGCAGGGCCCACAAACCCACCAGGGCAAAGAAATGTCCCAACTGTCCTTTTCGCCCTGTGACATCCCTTTCCTTCAGATCCATTCTCAACTCTTAGCTATTAATCTCTTTTGCCCTTTGCTACTCCCAAGTCCTTGTGTTATGATTTCAGAGGTTCTGGTTTCCACGCTGTTCAAGTTGAGCACTAAGGCCTTCTGACCATGAGTCAAGAAACTCTTGAAACACATGATGTGCTGTCTGATCCTTGGGTAACAGGATAAGCAGTGCTGCATATACAAAAATTATTTATTGATGTGCACATGGTTGGATTAAAATATATATGTATTGATTTATTTTAAAGTTAATTTATGCAAACTCAACTCCTTTTAGATATGGCCGAGAGTCTCAAAACTGGTTAGCAGTGAGTGAGTGATGGTTTTCACAGGACTGGCTCCCAGCATTTTCTGAAAACCAGGTCCCTTTAAGGTACTATTAATTGTGCACTTAAAAGAGTTTTCAACTGTCTTTTCAATGTTTGCTGTGAAAAATTGAAGGAAAGACCCTTAACCACAAGTTCTGAGGTATAAATATTGCTCAGAAACTCACATGTAGTTCCATTCATAGGAGCTGGCACAAGTACGATTTCTTGGGGCTAAGTTTCTTTCTCCTCAGTTGTCTTCAGTTAGGTGTTTGCTATAAATTAACTTGCAAAGCTCACATAATTGGTAGACTGAAAGAAGTATCTCTGGAAAAGAATTCATCCTGGTTTTTTTTTTTTTTTGGATACGGTCGCACAATCAAAATTAAGCCGGCTTAAGTCAAGATGCATAACTCATATTTTTCTCTCTCTTCTCGTTGTTGGTATTGTTCAGAGCTGGTTTGAGTTGGATCAGTTTCCCGACTTGATTTGTTCCGCGGCTGTATGAATACTTGCTGGCACATGAAACATGGGGAAACATGCAGCTAAGGACAAGGGAATATGAGGTGAACTTTTGGGGACAACTTCCCCTTATGTGAATCTACAGCAACCCTGTAACAGCAGCCTCAGAGATGCCTACCATGATGGCTTTGTCATCCTCTAGGTTTGCACATCTTTCTGTGGAGTTAAGACATGTAACAAACGTAGAGACCTCACTTTGGACAACCAAAGTTTGGTGAGGTGAATCTCACTATTTATCATTTAAGTATATTCCAGTTCTGAGGGCTACTCTGCAGTGCCAATATGCTTACTGAAATAGTAAATTCTGAGTGTAGATTCACAGAGCTCTGTGCTTGAATTTCTCTGCCATTTTATAAATATGACACATGTACTCTGGGGTAGCTTCGGAGCATGTTGGGGAAAAATATCCAAATTAACTTCTGAAGTGGACCAATTAAAGCATAGTAAATCCCTGTGTAGACACTCTTCCTGAGTATCAAAGAGGCCTTAATTCAGGTCAACCTAATTTATTTTGTATTGAAGTAAAACAAATCAAATAAAGGTCCCTTTAATCCTAAATGAGAGTGCCTGTGCAGGCGGGTGGAGGGGGCTTAACGCTATTCAGAATTTAATGGCATTTGATAGCAATTACTTAGAATAATCTCCTTTATGAGGGTTTTTGGACACTCCTCTCAAATTCAGTTGCACTGTTTGTTTAATTATAAATAAAGTTGACATTGAAGAGTTAACGTTGGAAATTGAATTCCAAAGGTTTTCTGTACATGAAATGTTGAGATTTTGAATGACCAAGGAAGCAGGAAAAGGATATGTGATTATCTCACAATTACAGATAGGCATTGCTCTCCATCTCATTTATTTCTACACATTTTCTCAAGTCTGCATAGCACTCACTGATTTTTAGATCTGAGTTAACTTTTTGGTTCAACAGAGCACTCTGAAGAGAAAACTGTTAGATTAATGATTGAGTTTCCTGGTCTACATATGAAGGGAACTTGTCTTCATTCTCTTCATCCAGATGGAAATTTAATGTACAGAGTACCATACTATTTTGCATGAACATATCATATAACACCTTTAATCCTGTGATCCTAAAGGGCCTTTCAAATGTCAGTGAATAAAGCCTGCCCCTGAGAAAATCAGAGAAGTTCCATTATCCCAGGTTTACAAATAGGAAAGACACGATCCTAAGAAGTGAATTGTCTTGCCTAAGGTCACACACAAGGAGAGAATGACTGCACGGAATAAAACCAATTCTTCTAAATCCCTGTCTTGTGACTCAGTCACAGACTGCCTTTCTCTATTGTTTTATAACAATAAACACAAGCCTTATTTCCACTATCTCCCCTTCCAGAAATTCTGCTGTCAATACAGTCCTTTCTGTGGTAGCCACATTGTCTGGCAGTATCTGTTAGGAAAGATGGAGAAGTTGCTGGTGGTGTGCTTTAGGGCTGCCATGGCACTTGAGTGTGGTGGGGTCTTTCTGCTCCTAATCCATTGTATCAGCTCCTGGCAATTCAAGCCCTGTCTACTGAATTGCTGGGGGTGAAAGGTCAATGCATTAAGCATAGCAGATTAATACACTGCAGTAAATCCCAGAACCAGCACTTTAAGGAGCCAGTAATATTTCACACATGATTGTTCTACCAATTGATTGCACCATCTTGTGAGTGCGTTGTGTGTGTGTATTTCTTTGACTCCATTTACGAGTTTTCCCAAGCTCCCCTGTTTAGTGGAGATTGCTGTGTCCCACACTGGTTGCACTTTGATCAGGGAAATTCAATACCTGAGGTCTGGGCTTTATAGGAAAGCAAGGTCCAGATTAAGGGAATTAGCCACAGTATATCACAACTAATAAAAGAGTGATTGAGCCCCACCACAGTGCTGCCCCAGGGGATGGGAGGAAAAAGGAGGGGGGCAGTTAGTGGAGGGGGAGGAAGACTTGCAGATAAAGCCATGTCCATAATTAAAAATGAATAAACCTGCTATCACATCATGCCTCTTACTGTGCTACCAACCAAAGCAACATCTTTTCACAAAATGTTGCAGCTATAGCTTTTTATTTACTTTTTTCCTTTCCCATTTCTTCCTGTTGACCTTGTCCATTCCCACATTTTTAGTGCAACTAAATGACAAGTCTTTTTAGGAATTTTGTGGAGAAATAAATTGCATATTTGGCTGATTCTTATGTCCATTTCATGGCAGTGATTAAATGACTCAGGTCAGTAGGGGCTAAAATTTCAGACACTTGACAAAAGCAGGAGCACCAACTATTGTGTGGATGCTGGGATTTCTCTCAAGATAAGCTTTGAGAGTTTTGTAAAGGGCTGCCTGTTGTTATTATGAATCCAATCAGAATCATCAATCTTTCTTTATCTGTGCTGCTTTAAAGAAAATTTAAAAATCAAACCAGATCTGAGCATGTAGTTTCTCTTGGACTAAGAAAATTGGAATGTTTTCATAGTAGTATGCCAAGACACAGTGTAACATCTGAATATCTAAATCAGAAAAAAAATAGGTTTTATTATTTTATAGACAGTGACTGAGGAAAGATTATTGATCATTCTATCAGAGGGAATCAGAATGCTGCAAAGTCCAGATCATTCAGTTACAAAAAGATTTTGTATCAACTGTCATCACTAAGGCTGTGAGCTTCACTTTGTTCTAATTTCCTTGCCCATTTTTTTTCTGAGCTCTTAATCCAGACCAAACTTCGCTTGCATTTTTCTTATTCTTTTTAAAGACATTTTCTTGAACTGGGAGTGGCAGAAAGAGTAGAAAAAGACCCAGCACATAATGCCTGTGTCTGGCTTCTCCTTGGTCATACACACGTCTGGGGCTGGGTACACTGTTAGAGGTGCAGATGTACACGAACAGCCTCACTTTGTTTCCCAAACTCAGTACTTGCTTTTTCATGTTCTTTGTCCATGATGTTTGTTTGGAAAACAAATATAGAAAAATACCTGATTTTATGGTATCCCTTTGCATTCAGAAATCTGATAATGTAATGAATTTGGAGCTTTCTAATTTGAATCTCCAAAAGCATTTTAGCATACGCATAATATGACCTGTCATGTGTTTTAGTTTTCCTGCAGTCAAACAGAGGGCTAAGTGCTTCAGTGAGTCAGAGCCACAGCAATTTAAACTAGACACATAATGAAAGGAAGAATGTATTACCATACTTAGTGCCTCGCAGAGTTTTAGGATTTCTGTGTGTTGGATAAACATCAACATCCTCTCCAATGACAAATTCCTATATTTTTTACTAACTCTTTTCATTTCAATACTCTTCAGCATTCTAGCATGAACAATGGTTCAAGCCAATGAAGTCATTGGAAAGAGTGTGTTCAACTAAATGCATATTTGGTCAGGTTCTTAGAATCCATTTTCACCTATTATTTATTATTACTGTTTATTATTATGGTATAAAGTAGATGGCTACATAAATAGGTATTCTGACTAATTAGGCTGGTCTGCCTGAAATCATCATTCTTTTGCCAGATAATGCATTTTCATGCAAGTAGCACAACTGTATTGATTAATCACAGTAACTCTTGACAGTGTTTTTAGAACACCTGACCATGCACAGTACTTTGAAAGCATATGCGAATTTTATTTTGTCCCCTTGTGCCAGCTAATTAAATTTGCCCTAGGTTTTCAGAAGTAGATAAAGTAATTTTCTTCCAGGATCAGGATTTTCTGCTTTCTAACACTTCTGTTTTCCTTAAGGCCAGAAATCTTCATGCCAAAGCACACATTTGTGCTTCTTACATTCTCTATAAGCAAACCAGGTTCCCAGCCTCCTCAGCTTTGTTTTCATTACAAGAGGAGATACAAAAAATGAACAGAAAAGAATGTTCAATTCAAGTTTGTTATGTTGTGAAAAGCTATCAATAATTCAAGACAAATGGCTTGTTCACTTAAGCAGAAAATTTTGGTTAAATAGCAGAAAGAAAGATTTTGTTTTCCTGGCCCAATTGACCATTTCTTTGAATTGTCTGTCAAAAGTGGGATAAACTCAAAAGCAAAATTATATGTATTAGTTGAGACAGTGACAGCGCTGAAATGTATTAAACGTGCTCACGTACAAGCAAACCCGTTTTACTGTGGTACAGAAGTTAAGCACTCAGGAACATACTGTGAACCAGAACAATACTATTTTATTTGAAATTAAAATGTAAATAAGGTGGAGAATTTCAATTTTGTAATCACTTGCTGTTAAAGACTTAAACCTAAACTTTGTGTCCCATAAAATCTTAAAAGTTCATGTGCTCTTATGTAGTCTGTTACCTCACAGTAATTAAAGACCAGCTCAAGCAACTTTGTGACAGCACAGCAACTCTTATTGAAGATGGTCAATGCTGAGCAGTTTCTCTCTGTCTAATCCCCCACTGTCAACTGTAATTCTGCTGATGTAGATTATCTGCTTTCATTATTCACCTGCCAAATAACAGGGAAAAAATTATAAACCCGACTTTGTCTAAAAAACCCTCTAGTTGTCACATCAGAAGATGCCTTTAACCCAGTGCCCTGTGCATGAATGGATTGTGGATCTGGGTATCAGTGAGACAAAGTTGTTTAGGGAAATCATGTCAATAAACAAACAGGGAAACTTTTTTGAGAAACCCATTTAAAATTAAATGGGCAAGCAATGGACCTAATGCAGTTCAGCTTTCCTTAGCATCCCCAGTCCAGTCCCTGATGCCCCTCCAAGCTACAACTAGAATAAGTTTACTTCATAGTCCTGAAATGTTAGCATTTTAATGAGGCAAAGTTTTGTCCCATAGAAGCTAAACTCTACCAGAAATGTGTAGGTAAGAGCCAAGTACTGAAAATTTTTATGTACACAGTAATTCTTTTTCATACAATACTGCCATAGAGCTAAGAAATTGATTTCTTTCAGAAGAAAACAAGAGAGCAGCACCCATTAGTTCTTAGTTAAATATTAGATGAAATTACTTAAATGCAAAATTTATGGCATTCATTCAGTACAGGATTCAGACTAGTTTTTTAACTGCTTTGTTACTTTTTCCAATCCATGAACAATTTACATGGTGAGGGATTAGCTACCACTTATTTAGGCATTTATTCCTGCTTCTATTCAAGTGAATGGTAAAATTTTGATGGGTTTGAACAGTGAAGAATCAAGGCTGATATGAAGATTCCCATCAATCCCCATAGTCTTTGCAGCAGGATCCCACATGAGTGTAAACTTGAAGCAGCTCAGTGGAGTTATTTAGAATAACCCAAAACAAGTCTGTTACTGTAACTTGAGCCTGTTTTATGAAGTGGCAGGAAATGAAGACACTGTTGATGGGCAGAACTCAGGAAATGGATTAAACCCCTCAAAATCTCTCTTTTGAGATCCATATCCACAAGCAGCAGATGAATGCTACAAGTGATGATGAAATGCCAGTGAGCAGGGCCAGCCCACATCAACTGTTTTGTGACTGCTTGCCAGACAAACAGATTGGTTGTCAGAGCAGCAGGAGAAATAACTTGGACTGCCAATAACCAGAAGTTGAAAATCTGGCAAGGTCACTCTTTCCCTCTGATCCCAACACTCAGATACTGACTTCTGTTCCCTCCTGACAATGTGATAAAATTCATTTAAACTAAAACTGCTTTTAAAGTAGATAGGTAGCAGCTAGGCATTAAAATATTTGTGTAAAGATATCCTAAGCTCTGCCAAACAGGATGCACATTGCTGTATAAAAGCCATCCAGACAGGACACTAAAGTTACGATACTGTCATCTCCACACAGTTATGAAAGATACATTTATGAGACTTCCACATCCAGCTCAGTTATCATATCCCCAGTTCCAACTAGACTGTACCTTCCAGTAATCCTCTAAGTCCAGTCTCAGCTATCCAATAGCATTTATCTTTCATTTGAACACTTTTTATCCATTTATGTCAATATATGTCTTATAAAGAAAGCCCATTTGTCCTTATCATTTCATAGCTAGAGACAAAATTATTTACTCAAAACACTCCAGTGGCAGAGCCAGCAGTAAATGCAGTTTCCTGACTCAGTGCCCTTTTTCTGAACCACACTGTGCTAGTCTAACATTCCCTAATATCTGCAATCTCATTCAGTAGCCTGGTTATCAACCCCCCATTATCTGTAACAACATGTACTGTAGTGTTTGACTCTTCTAAGAAATTAGAGACTAGCAAATATTAGGTATAATTTTCTGATTTTGATTACCGTTGCCCTAAATGGATAGTATCATAGTTACCACCTCCCCATCCATCTGTTCCTACTCAATCACGTATTTTAAAACCATTTTCTAAATAAAACTTCATTCTACCAAGGGGTCTGGAGAGATTTTGACCTATACAGTGCTACTATTCTTTTGTTGTTGTTGTTTAAAATGGTCCCTTATTAAATGGGAGCATCTACTTCAGTCCAGATTATCAGTATGGGTTCTGTGTTCCTTTTACCTGCACTCCAGGTATCTCTTCTCTGTATTTACAGAAAACTGTAAACAGTTGTCACTGGGACAGCTCAATGCAGACCTTTTGTCCATACAAGTGGATTTGTTCATCCTTTTCTTGAGCTGGTACCACTTATCCTCCCCCTGTCACCATCTACCACAGCACAGGGGGTACTAATGCTCTGTAGGAACAGGTTCTGATTAAGCCCTCAGGCTTCCAGTTTTTCCTAAGGGACAAAGAACAGAATAGTCAGGGCTGTGGTTAATAGAAGGTGGGCAAAATGCTTCCCATGTCAGCTTGAAATCAAAATGTATTGAGGAATATTTTCTTTGAATATGTTCTCACAAGATATTCAGAATGTTTTCAGTGCTTCCTTACATAATGATGGCAGTGTGCAAGGAGCTTCCTTGGCAAACACAGAATAGAAATCTTTGGTTTGGGAAGCTGACAGATCTTAAACCTTAGAGATGACTATCATTTTACCCTGGCAGCTTGTAGTTCTAGACTGCCACATTTGGCATGCTTTCTCATCAGCATTATGCTCTGGTAGACAAAATACGTAACATTTTCTAGTCAGGCTGCTATGATGAAAAGCCTTTTCTACACTGTGATTCTGGCTGATCTCCTCTTGCCTGGGGTAATCCTAACAAATGAAGTGCTGCAGTCAGGAGTGAATGTCAGTACACACATGTTCAGAAAGGGCAAGTTTATTGCTGAAGATAACATGGAAGTAGAACAGCGAAGTCAGTATCTGAGTGTGGTGATGCCCCCAGTAGAGACTCCTGTAACTGCAGACTCGGGCACACAGAACCTGCTATAACCTTCTATTAATTTGTTTTCATCTGGTTTTGTAGCCACTTGGCCCATGAGAACATGTGTGTATAGCCACAGATACGATTCCTATGTTTTGATTTTTGATTTTGATATGATTCTGATGATGTGGAGGGTTGTGGAGTTCAGGAGATGCCAGAAGAATCATCAAAAGGGGTGAAGGTTGTTTGACCTGAGCATCTTTGATCTTCTGGACAAGAGGCTAGTTTGAACTGGAAACAGAGGTATAGGTGACTGTAAAAGGCAGAAATAGAGAGAGAAAAAAACCTGCTGTTTGGGATCAATGTACCTGGATTTGCCATGGTGCTGTGTAAACAACTAGAGAAATCCAGACTTCCACTGTATAAATGAAGATAGCTTTCCCTCGGGAAATCTGGCCTGGCCTTCCATAGGCATGGAATGCCTTGAAGCAGTAATAGGAAGATGATAGAAAAGTCCAGTGAATAAAAATTTAGATAGATACCTAGCACCCCAAGAATTTCTGTGATTGCACATGGGACACCAGAGGATCTGGGCAAGCTTCAAAACTGGGAAAGCATGGGACAATTTGTAAATTGCCCTTTTGTCCTCCCAAGTGGCACCGCGTCCTCGTCCCTACTCCACTGTTGAGTGATGGCACTTCCACACAGTTTCCACAGAAGTTGGTTGCCCAAGAGGAAGTCTCTCACAGAAGTGAGTCCTCAAGGCCATACTGAGATAAACTGAATGCTTACCCCTTCACTGTGAAATTTTCCAGCAGGTACTCAGAAAAATATTTCACTGCCCTAAAGGCAGGTTCTTAATTTACTTCCTGCCCTGCACGGTGTCTCACTCTTGCTTGTGTTTTTCTCTTTATTTTGAGAGTAGGGGACTGGGTTTTTATGGTGGCCATGTTAATCGTATCCCTGGTGGTCACAAAGGGGTTTAATAAAAGGGGTGGGTGGCTGGGTTAATTATTTTTTCCATCTGTCTTAGGAGAAGAGTGTTTTAAATAAATACAGCTCTGTTGGAGCAGAGGGGTTGCAAGGGTAACGTTTTTTGTTTCCCTTCCTTTGTCACCCCACCACCCTCCTTCCCACCCCCCACTTTGTTTCCTGCTGTGGAGACAAGTGACTTAATAAACTATTATTTATTTGTTAAAGATGTCTCTTTCCAGCACTAGCTTTCCTGCTGGGGAGATGAGTGTCTATAAAATATTTCCAAAGGTGTAGCTCCTTTAAAGATTTAGTGGGTTTCCCAATAGCACACTCCAAGTCCTGCTGCTGTAAAAGTTGCTGGCTGTTTATTTTTCAACATGTCTAAGAGCCCGAGTGATGGAACAAGAGGAAAGTTTTGTTCTTCCACAATTTTTTTAATCTGCTTCTACTTTGAGTCTCAGTCCTGTACAGCAGGAGCAAACTGCCAAGCCACCACTGAGCCCTATTTTGTTTAACAAGGCTCTGGTTTAGCTCAACTTTATACCATGCAGATTTGCTAAGCAGGATTGAGACCTTCATTTTAAACAACTTTGTGAACAGTTGCTGAGCAGGGAGGCTTGAAGTTAAACTTTGGGCTGGAAGGCTCTGGGCCACAGATTTCAGTATCACAGTGGTCAACTCAGTTTCTTTCATGTTTCAAGTCAAGTTATATTTTTACTACACCAGCATCTATGGAGGAGACTAAATACAATACGTTCCTGGTGGAAAAAAAAGTCAGAATGGACTTTTTTTCACCACTGACATGTCAATTCATTTTTTAAAAGCAGACTTTAATTTCTAGTTTTTGCTCAAAAATTAAGTCTGTCATGCTTAGTGCTGTGTCCAGCACCTTTCTGCTTTTCTCACAGAAATCAGTAGAATATACTACATAATTACCGCATCCTAAGGGTATATATCCTCACAAATGGCATACAGTTTCTTTAACAATACTATAGAAATAGGAATTAGTACTGTAGAAATCATACAAATTGTGTAATACAACCTTCATACACATACAGCATTACAACCTGGTGGACCAGGCAAGCTTAACCTGCCAACTTCAGGAGCAATGATTTTGTACAATATCATGTCATTTGCTTTTTGTAACCTCCCTGTATTGCATTAATCTCAAAGCTACAGGTGAAACCCCACATTTGGGTCCCAATTTTTCCTTGGGAGAAACCCTCAAGACTGATAGTTTGGAGGTATGAGGACGTCAACCAACCCAGTGTCTCTTTCCTTCCCATGTGTGGTTTTGGTCCAAGTTCTGGTTGTTTAGTGCTGGTGTTGGACCTGGCACAAATTTTAAGCCTAGAGTTTGGCATATTTAGGAGCTACCTGAAGCAGGAGAGTACTCGAAAACCTTCCAAAAGTAAGGATCTCAGTGTGGTTCTCTGCTTCCCCCAGGTGGAGGTATCTGTGCTGGCATGGTTCTGAGATGGACACGGCCTCTGCTGAGAGCTTTCCTCGGCAGAGGGGAGAATAAATCACTAGGGGGTCCCTGAGACAAACTGGGTGGGAGAAGGAGGCTGCTGAACAGAAGTCTACCAGAGACATGAGGAAGGAGGAATTCCCAGTTTGGGAAGTAGGTAGAGTAAGACTGAAATGCCCAAGGTATGACTGGTCACTCTCTGTCCACTGTTCTGGTGAGTTGTATGTGAGTTTCTGCCTGACATCTTCATTGAGCAAAAATGCCATCTTGCCATCATAGGGTGGGCTCAGCATTCTCTGTGTTTGTGCATTACTGCTGAAAGTGTTCCAGGAATATTTGTGTTCACCACCTAGATGAACTAAGAGGGAGAGAGCTATGCAGAGAGGAGATAGGGGGAGCACTAAGAGGATTTGAGAGAAGAGTTGAAGTATCACTAGAAAGAGGCAGACACTGACTTTAGTTCTTTTAAGCCTGGCCTTACAGAATTTGAGATAACACACAGGACTCCTGCACCATCTCACGTTGTAAGACAGGCCTACTGGATTGCCTTGAGCTACAGGTCCACACCAAGCAGTTCACTCTGAATGTAGCTCCTTGGAACATTAATTCCTTCCAGTTTGTGAAAAGTTGCAGAGAGGTTGCTTCTCCACTAGGTACAAGGGGAAGGAAGGAGCCTGCAGAGGGAGCAGAAGATAGTTCAGGAGTGTAACTACTGAAAAGATGCAGTAGAATCTGCTAGCGGAATGCAGGGCTTAGTCCCCTGTGTAGATGACCTTGAAGAGAAAGAATGCAGGAAAAGTAGAGAAGGCTTGGAAAATGGTTCTTTTTTGACAACTCAATTGTCTAATCTCAGGAGGGCCCTGAAGAGAGATGAACCAGTGCATGATAAGAAACCAAGAGAGTGGGTGTTGGAAGCAGACTGTTATACAGCAACGACTGACAGCTATATAAAATTCTGGAGACAGATAATTGTAATCAAGATTCAGTCCCACAGAGATAATTAGTTATGTGAATAGGAACCAGAGCACAGATAACTGAATGGGAAAGAAATATTTCATTCCTGTATAAGACTGAAAAAAAAGCTAGGAAAAATATGTGAAGAGGCATCCTATGTACCATGAATGAAATGATTATATTATTTGAAACTTCTAAATTTCAGGCATTATTCAACACCCTAACTATGTATACATCTACTCAGAGTGGCCTTATCTGCAAGGGCCATTTAGAGTTTGTGGTTTTACCCTTGTTCCAGATTTGAGGTTTTTTTGCTTACTCAAAACACCGGTGTGAAATTGGAGAATTCTGAAACATCCCTGGATTTAAAGCAGCGGAATCTGAAGTCAGGACCTTCCCTTAGCTTTGGCATCACCTTTCTCATTTTGTCCTCATTGATTTCAACAGTATTGCATGTGTAATAAAGTAAACACGTTGAGATTTGGCCCATAGCAGGAGTCATAAATTCTTTGGTTTTGAAGGCCTGATCCTTCATCCACTGATGTTAATAGAGGAATTCTTATTTGACATCATTTGGGAGGAACAGATCCCAAGGCGTTTGTTCTCAGGCATATCAAAGCAACTATTTTGTATTGAAAGTAAATTAAAATGCAATATTCCTGCATTTGCCAGGAGTGTAAATCTGAGCACCACAAATCAAATTAATTGTATATCTGTGTCCAATATTTCAAATGAAACCTGTGACAGTCAGACAAGTTGTTCGATAACTGATCTTTCAAAAACATCAGAGCAAGATTATTCAAAGGATTACTTCAAACCATTTTTTAGTGGCTGAAGCACAAAACAGTCTCAATTTAAAGTTTAATTATAGCAATTTAATTTGAAGTTTCTCTGTATTTTCTCAAGGATGCTTGAGAACAGAATGTCACCTGAATGAGCTACTCCCTACACTAACCAGAAGGTGACTGGACAATTCACATCTGTGTACTTATTGAAAGGAAGGCTGAAGAATCATTTTTGTTGGTGAGTCTTGCAACAATGTTATTATGTGGGAAAACAAGCTCTAGGAGAAAAAGAGGAAAAAAAAATTCTAAATGGTCTCTGATCATATCCAGCTTCACAGCAATGTGAGGATATCCAGGATAATTCTTGATGCATCATTTTTAAATCATTCCCCATTTAGTTCAGCAACACACCCCCACCTCACTTTTGTTCAGTTTTTTTACAGAACATTTCTGACACTATAAATTCACTATGTAGGGTAACGTCCTTACTATAGGAAGGAATAATTCCTTTGCTTGTCATGCTAATACTTGGCTGTTTTACATGATTTATGTGTTTTACTTGTTGTGGAAGTCTTAGTGTATTTGTGTGTATACACATACTATATATATAAGTAAATTAGTTTCTTTTCTGTTTTTCTGTAAAGTTTCTTTCTAGGGAAGGCTACTCTTTCTAGGTTTTTATAAGCTGATGGAACAGGCTTGTCAAATAGTCTTTATGAGAGAAGAAACAGGAAGATGGCTTGGTTTGCAGACAGAGGGTTATTGGGCAATTATGTTTTTTATAGAGCTGTTGTAGGACAAATCACGGGCCTGCTTTTGCCTTTGATGCTACGAGGCAGACGGCCCAATAAAGATCAGAACAAGGGAGGGCAAAGGGGGTCAGGGACAGAGCCTTCCCTTGGGGTCCCGCTTCTGCCGCTCGCCTCAGAAACCAGACACCCCTTCCAGATGCACCATAGCTCCACTGTGACCCTCCTGATGGGCTATGCTGGGAAACTGGGAATGCTCCAGGAAGCGTTCACCCTGCACAGCCAGCTCCAGGGTTACATGGATGCTGGGGAGAAAGCTGCCCTCCGAGGTGTCCTGGCACAACCACAGAGATTGTTTGTTCCCATGACTATAAAAAGCCAACATACAAGAAACTTTGTATGGAAAAAACTAGCTTAGCTTATGCAAGGTTGTATAACTGGCAAGACTCTCCCTGCATTTGTCCCTTTCTTGATATATATTTCCTTTTGTACTTCTGAGCTCAACTTTCAGCCACTCTCTAACTTTTCACAATTAAGAAGAATTCTCCTTGGGGCAAGTTGTCCTATCAATTTTTATTTTGTTTCACCTTCATCTGTAGCAGTTGGGCCTGTAAGAGAATCTTGGCTTACATAAACTAGAAGTTATTTGTCTATGCCAATTCTTTTATATTTAAACAATGTTTGGTGGAAAGGAGTGCTTATTTTCATAATGGAGATTCATCATATGCCCGTGTAGGGGACACTGGGGAAATCTCATTCTGCTGCCATTTAGAGATAGTTCAGTTGGGCAGTTCATTCCAAATACAAAATAGATAAATAAATTCGGAAAAAAAAAAAGTGGTTGCACATTTTACATAATCTTTTCCTCATTATTCAGAGCAGCACATGATATGAACCTGAGCTGTTTCTGTTCTGCTTTATTTTCCTTTGAGACACTTTGATGGCATTAGTTAGGTAAAGACCATATCCACATAAATGCTGTGAATAGTGTACTGGAGTTACCTTTGGGAAAACCCTGCTCTGCTCTCAGGGAGTTGGTGACTGGGATAAGTGTCAGAGCCCAGAACTGCATGGAAAGGAGCACTGTACGTCCAATGCTTGACTGGCCAAAGCTATAAAATGAATACATACACAACAAAACAGGTCCACCTAGGAAAGCTTGGGGCAGTAGATGTGTTAGAACCAAATTATTTCATAGTGTTAAAATTGTGACTCAGTTACTTGAGACAGTTCCTGCACTGACACATGGCACAGGCTTCCAAATTATCTATTTTGATCACTTTCACCACTGTTTTCCTCACAAGGAAAGTGTGTTGTGTCATGGATATCGGAGAGACCAAAAAGAGGGGACTAAGGGTGCTAGAATCATACAAGTAGATTCAGTGTACATTATGTCAGGGAACATGGAAGTACTCAGTGTACGTGTATCAGATTTTGACCCCTGACTTTCCCTGCAAAAAGTATTGACCCCCCCTGCATCCTCAGGCTATTGCAAAATTAGCTGTTTGGAAGGAACTGAACTTAGAAAAAGGTAGGATTTATTAAATACAAAATTGACTGACAGGGTGGAAGCTCTCTCCCCTTCCAGCATGCCACTGATCTACTTGAATACCAATGGGAAAGGGAAGAAAATGTATTGTTTAACGAAACTCACCAGTGTTTGCTGTTTATTTGCTAAATGCTTGACCAGTTACAGAGAAAGTAGAACATTGTCAAATTCTTATTGGAATACCAGTGAGATTAGCTAGGGAATACCTAAGAGAGATAAAATTGATGAGTTCTGCCTGCTACACTTCCTTTTACTGTGACTAGTTTTCCTGTTTGATAAACCTGTAAGCTTTCCCTTTCCTCCACTACCAGTCACGGTTAGGCTTTTCCAAAGACATCTGCTGCTTGTTTTTTGAGGAGTTCTTCAAATGATCTTTGGTCTGTGGTTGTTTTCAAGTGTCTGCTGTAAAACCACAACATGACTAACTGATGTTCATTGTTATTATTCACAACTCAACATCAAAAATTAAGTCTCATTCTGCACTCTGACAGGAGAGCTTTGAACCACACATTGGAATTGCCACCAGATTCAGAGCCCTATATCCAGGACTCTCTGCAGGATATACAGGATTCTAATTTCCATGTTTATAAGAAACCTAACTACTTCAAAATATAAGACTTTATGGACAACTAATTAACATGTAGTGTATAAGAAAATAAAAGTTTAAGGCTCGGAAGGGCCTCCTTAACATGAACATTAGAAGTCTGAAAGTCTAGAAGATGACTCAGTACAGGGCTTACATCTTTCCCTCCTAGAGCTGAGGAATCCATATGTAGCCCATTGGCTGAGCAGCTGGTCCCTGACAATCAGGAGAATTCCAAGAACAGTCCCTTTAGGCCTCTCCCAGTAGAGTCATGGGCAAGAGCCAGGCAGAAGCGCCAAGCTCTGTGCCCGAGACATCTTGAAGATTTAAATAACTGCACATTCCCTGCCCTCCTCTCTGCCTCTGCCCCCCAGTCATATTTCACCTACCTTGGGAAATCTGCAAAATTTCACCTGTGACAGCTCTGCTGACAAACAGGGAGATCAGAGCTTTCATCTGGGTGATGAACTGCCAGGCTGTCAGAACAGCAGAGTATCTGTGCTGTGGTGAGACAGGTCAGGGCTGCCGCGGGGGCTCTGCATCCTGACCTTGGCAAGGCTCAGGGAGGACTGGGCTGTACCTGCTCCTGCCTCTCAGGGTCTGCAGGACAGTTGTGGCATGTGTTCCTGTACAAGGACCCAGAGACAAACCAGAGACATCCCTGAGCACACACATGGCTTGGGGAACTGTATAGGATTACACTCCATTCCTCAAATGAGGGCCTCCCGCACTGGGGGATTAATTGGCAGGTAGATTATAGAAACTGATAGTGAGGTAATGATGTGTAAAATTAGGTCTTTTCATTTGAATGTCTGACTATGAAGCATTATATTTCCCCAGTTGTTATACAGCACTATTTAATCCACCTGAATTTTGGTACATTTATAAAGCACCAAGAGTAGCAACTTGTTTTTCTGTATGACACCATATACAGAAGAGGACTCTGTGAGTATTTAAGGAATTTCTCAATATGTCCTCTTCCAGCTTCACTGGATCTGGTCTTTGAAAAGAGAAGGATCTTGTCTGGACATTTTGCTATCTACTCACTTACACGTGATTTGGGTTAGGAAAACCCTACATGGTTGTAACTTCCTGGATCAGCCCAGAAAATTGGAACAGAAAAAGAATTTAGAAACCCTAGTTTCATGCCCTCTTTCTGTTTGAAGTAAGCTGAACCCACACCTAATTCTCTGACTGGTCTGAACAGTGTACTTAAATCTTTCTTGTGCCTAAGCTAAATATTTTATTTTAAAAAATGGAGTAGAACTAAACCTGAGCATCAAGAATATCTCTATGTCCTCTAATATCCAACAGCCTTGTGTCAGTGCATTAAGGTAGATACATGATCCAGGGTTCAGTCAAAAAGCAAATGAGGATTTTTAAGCCAGCTTATTAGTTCCAAAGATGAAGACTTTGTCAAGCCCTCAACTTTGTTTTAACCCCTCCCTACAGATGAAGTCTTCTGTCATCTCAACATTAATTTCTGTCAACACGTGGGGAATTTTGCTGAGAAATTTTCGTATTTTAACACATTACAGATGCATTTTTCTACAAACATCTTGACTGCAGGGTGGCAGTTTCAAAGCAGACACAAGAAGGTAGGAAAGGTGGGTCTCACTGCAGTGAAAGCATGTTATGAGAACATTAGTCATCTAATCCTTAATTCCTGGGGGGACTGGGTTGGTACGAGATCACTTTATACTTGCCTTGTTTCTTACAAGCTTTCCATTTGCATCTACTAATGACCATTGTAACAGACAGGATGCTGGGATAGATTTAGCTGTGATCTAATCCAATCTGACTCCTCTTGTGTGATTTGATAGTGGCTCCAAGACACTGTCTCTCCAGTGAGAAGATTTACAAGGTTTACCCAATTTGAGTAGTCTCCATCAGTGGAGTTAGGGAGCTGTGGTGCCTCTAAGTGCTTGACAGAAGGACCAGCACTGGGACTGAGAGGCCTCTCGAGGCAAGTGCCTTAGTGAAGAGCAAGTCCTATCATCATTCCCTTCTTGCTCCCTAAATTTAAGACACTGAACTGTTAAGATCAGTTGCCTGAGGTGAGAATGTTTCTCGGTGCTATAACAGGATTCTCTTCTCCTGGGGAAAGTACCGTGTCAGACTAGTTAGTACCTCCTTGCTGCTGGCAATTTATTTCTAATGGCAGGAGCCGGAATTCCCCTTTTTCCACAGGAGACAAGGAAGACAGGAGGCTCTGGCTGTTTGTTGGGTTCTTGCCTTTTCAAAATACTGTTTAATACTTTCTAGATGCAATTTTGCATTCATAGCACAGTGTAGTGCTTCTACACCTATGTATGTTTTCTCCTCCCCCATTCCCTCAACTGTACCAAGAAAGTTCACAAGTGAATTGCAATTAGAGTGTGAATGCCAGGTTACCTGGACCAGTAGTAAAATACAGAAAAAAAAACCCCAGGATGCAGCAAGCTGTTGACTGCAGAGAGAATCTATGACCAGTAGAAGGTAAATAGAGAGGGGAGGAAACCTCAGCATTGCTGATTTGTGTCTTTAGATACCACAGAATAGCCTTAATGAACTCTTAACCTCTTAAAATTTTAGAAATAGACTCTTCAATGTGTTTTGAACCTCTCTGCTGCTCTGTTGGCACATAATACCCTTGCAGGACTGGCAGTAAGGGCTCAGGGGCAGATTACTGCTTGGGGGGTTCTTTATCATCATCCAGTCTTGTATGGAGCTCTCTGAAACTTAAGAGCAATGGTTACACAAGAGGAACACTGGAAAATAGGAGTAATATGAGTGTTTGGATGGTTCTACACTAATGCTGTGGAGCAGTCCCTGGAAAGATGGTATAGTTAAAATGGAATAATGTGCAGGTCAGTGTCCAGGGCATAGTGTAGTCTTCGGCATCTGTCCTTGCATTGGCAAAGGAACAAGAAAATCTGATGAACATTAATTAAACCTTTGGTTTTTTATTATCTTTTCCAGTCACCTGTTGAATTTAGATCTTTCAGATTTCAGATATGTCCCAGAAATACTGCAGAATTGTAAACATCATACTTAGAGTGTTTGAGGAATCAAGAAGAAAGTGCTTAAACTCTTCAATTATCTGTTTTTCCTCTAATCTCCCTCCTTCTTGCCAATGTAAATTACACCATATTAAACTCTCTCTTGCTATGGGGACAAAACTAAGTGCACAAGGGCAAGAGTGGGAAGGGAAAAGGAAGGGAAAGAACATCATATTCATGCACTATAAAGTAAACAGGTCCAAAACAGTCTTAAGTTTTACAGGAAATGCACAGCATGCCAAGTCACCCATCCCCTGACACCTGCCTGCCCAGAGCACAGAGGGGAATCTCTGGACACACTCAGTTTCATTTTGAGTTGTGTCACTAGACCCAAGAACTGATGGGAAGAAGACACAAGTAAAAGAACCTTAATCTTAAGGCAGCCCTCTTTATTCCCAAGTGAAAGCATCAGAGAGGGGCTTTCCTCTCCTCTCTGTAGAAAGAGCAGAAATCCCATTTCACCCTCCTGTTCAGAACTGCCTGCCTGTACCTGCTCCTCCTGCCTCTGCTGGTCTGCTGTGTGTGTTTGGAATGAAAGATTTTCCCTGCAAGCCCTGAACCTCTTCCCTGGCCTGTCAGGCTCTTATCAGCACAGGTTCCTCAGTGGGCCACAATGATTTACTGTCCAAATAGTGCTGTTCTTTGTCAGAGATTGTGATCGAAAAGCCTTACTTTGCAGCTAATAAGAAACTCTTCCCTTTCCCTCATGTTTTTTTACCTTTCTTCAAATATTGTTTTACGAGCCCATTGCTTGCTATCTGCCTGACACAGAAGCTGTGCCTCAGGGCATCATTTTCTCACCTCTAAGCCAGAGGGTTGTTGCTTTGATGCTGGGTTTGAAGAGTTTGGAACAGCTCCATGAAGGGTATCTACCCTGTCTCCCCAGGGCAATCTGCTCAGGTGAGGAAAGTTGCCTTCATGGTTCACACTGGCATTCTGCACATTGCTGTTTTGTTTTGTTTTGTTTTTCCCTGATACAAAAGAAAAACTTTTTATAAAGGGAGAGGGCTTGACATTTATCAGATGCTTGAAAATGGTAACATGAACAGGAATGGAAAATGCCTGTTATTCACTGCAGGTTTCTAAGGTTAAACTTCAAATGCTTTGAGCACTTTGTTCTTAAGAGGTCAAAGTAGCAATCAGGGAAGGGGATTCTGGGCTGCAGTACACTTCCAAAAAAATAGGAAAAGACAACTATCCTTTCAGTAGTCCACAACTTCAGTTGCTACTTGTCAACTTTCTTCCCATATAAGAAAGGTGATCTTTTCTTGTTGATATCAAGCAAACCAGACATTCTACTGTTTCATATTCATTAGAAGCTTCCTATTAATTATGGTATTTTCCAGAAAGATCCCATTTCTATTTCTGCCTAGAAATTCACATACTGAAAGTATGCCCGTAACCTTTAAACTGAGTACTGTCCTGAGATGCCTTCAACCACGCAGGAAGATTTGATGGCATGGACACTGCAAATGCTTTTTATCTTTAATTCAAGCACAAATACAACAAGACACACTCAGTTGAGATGATATTTCAAGCACAAGGCAATAGAGATGTCCATACTACTCACAATTCCACTCTGAATTGATTTTTTTCTTTTTTTCTCCTTACTTTACATGGAGGCACACAAGTGTGTATTTCACTATTTATCTTCATACTGTAGAAATGTGTATTTTACCTTATCGTTTTTCTCAAATGCATGTTATTATCTCGGTGTACACCTGAATGGTGACTTGACAGCCTATCATTTTCACATGTTAGAACACATTTTAAAGTGTCTATCAAAGGACCCTGTTCTTAGCACCAGCTCTGTCACCCTTCAGCAGGGTTGCTTATTAATCATCATTCACATAAAAAGCTGTTTCCTTTGTGCAACAAACATGAGAAAAATAAAAGGGCAACAAGGTAAAGATCCATAGATTGTTTGAGATTTAGTGAAGTGCAGTTGAAGCTTGCGTGCCACCTCAAGATATCTTGTCAGATTCCATACATTTTAAAAAGAATTCCAGAGCAATAAACGATAAGAACTCCCAAGTCAATGCAGCACTGCAGGTAGTGACATAGATCAGCAGGGTTTCTAAACATCTTGCAGCAGTCTTTGTAAGAACAGAGGTGCTAAACCTGACAACCCTTCCAAATTCCAGCTGTAATTGTTTTCTCTCCATTAATGTCTCATTGCATTTTCAATGGAGACATCATTCCTTGCTTTGTCCTGAGCTCACATGTAACATTCCTCCATCACATTAAACTGCTGCCAATTTCTGCCCTGAAGGGGGCTGGAATTAAGTGGAGGATTAATGCTATTCCTTGTTTGACCCAAAACAAACTTGAGTTCTTGCTGAAGCAGAAACCTGCTCCAACTATTCTATTGGATTTCTTGATTCTTGAAAGAAAAGGCAAACGTGGACTTCACACCTGTGTTCAGACAAGAAAGTCAGGGGTAGCTGTGTATACTCTTTGCTGTTTAACCATAGGCACAGAGGCTTCCTGTGGTCCAGAATGGGCAAATTACTGATACAGTGTCAAACCTAACAAAACAGATCAGATTAATACCTTGCCATTTAGTTTCATCTTAAAAGGGGTACTAAAATAGTATCTAGTGCAAGAAGAGCTCCTTCTTATACTCTTCATGTAGCTTTTAAGTTGAATTAAGAGCTTTTGGTGGTGGTGGAGTTTTGTTCCTTCAAGTCAGATTTGAATTTGGCGTGTGTATGCCAAGCATTTGTGTGATCTACCTGGAAGTGCTCAGCATCAGTGATTTTGGTTGAGACATAGTTCTGGTTTTGTGGCTCTCAGAGGTGGTATTTCTCACCCTTTCCTGAATCTGAGCAGCACTTTAGAACCAAGACTTTAATTAATGATGGCATCTCAGGCAGCTGCTGGTGGCTGCCCTCTTAGAGCAGAGTACATCTCGGTCATACTGACAGGAGAGGGGGCAGGGGAAGAGAAAACGAGGAGACCAATGTGCACGGAATTGGAAACCTATCTTCTGATTGATTGTGTTTTAGCAGTTAGAACTGAACTGTTTAGGACTGCTTAATTTTTTTTTTTTTTTGGTTCTTAATTGTTGAACAAGCAGTTCAGCATTTCAGTCTCCTCTGCAGTTTTCACGTTGCTTGTGTCAGAAGGGATGTCTCACATCAGCCAAGTGCCCACTGGCACAGGCACTGAGAGTGTCCAAAATGCCGGCTACAATTAAGCATTTCTGTTGTGAAGCCCCACAGTTTGTGCATGGTGAGAACAACTGCCCTCCCTGAGCACGAACTGGAGCCTACCAACCTCAGCAGCAAGAAAACCACACATCCTTCCTCAGGTACTCAGAGGCACACAATACAGAGGCTCACATGTAAATTGAGCAATATGTGATTATTCTGTGCATCCATCTACTGCTTACAGAGAGCAGAGGTAGAACTAACCTCAGTGCTGTCCTTAGATTCCTCCCTAAACTAGTGGTCTAGTATGTGACTGCTTACTTGGTGGCCTTGCTCCTTCTCTGTTACCAGTCATATTCAAATTCAGGGACAGATTTTTTTTATTTATTTTAAACCCACGTGTTACCCCTGAAAAACAAGTGCAGTCAAGGAAATAGTGTCAGTTTTGTCACTGAATCTTTTGCTGATGTCACAGAGCTGACACAGGTTTTACTTTTGTCCATAACTATGTACACAGACAATATGTGATGGTGTAGTTTAGCACTAGGCTTGGCCTATAAAGCTGAGCTGAGGGAGGCTGAGGCATCTCCCCCTCCCATTTCAGTGTGAAGTCCTGCTCATCTGCATTTAGCCTGAGTTTGCAGAGCCAGCAGTTCAAGTTGCCATCACTTCACTTGCAGAGACAGCACATTTGAGCTGAGGTCTATGGAGTGCAATACAGAACAATGTTCCCTTCTCACTGGGGAATGGCCCAAAAGGCTGTTGCTCAAATCCTCAGGGTTTATGTGGGACTCAGAGTTATCACCTCACCAGGCTTGACCCACCTGGTTGTGACCTCCAGCTAACACAGTCCTTCATCCTACACAAACAGAGGGTTTTTCTCCTTGCTACAGAACAAACAGGCTTAGATAGTGCAGATTTGCTTCCTCCAGGGCTGAAGGAGATAGGAGCCTGGAGCAATAAAATCCATTATATATATCATTTTGTATCTCCTTATCATGAACTCCTAAGAAAGGGAACTAAGAGGATCACTACTGAGAAAAGCACTATAATTGTAGCTCCTGAGCACCACATGGAGAAAATTACCAAGGCAACCAATCATTCCACAGCAAGGGCAGAGGTAGTTGAGTTAAGATGAGGTTGTTACAAACCCCTGCTGTGCATAATCATATAGTAAGCAACATTTTTAAAAGGCTCTTGTAAAAAATAGGACAGAGTGGAAAGGAACGAGAGAAATTAATTTAGTCCTATTTTTCTGCTTGTTCACTGATTGAGGTATAAGAGCAAATTATATGTGTGTCCTGCACCTGAGGACACTGGGGGCTGGCAGGGAACAGCTGCTTCCTTCAAAACAATGCAGAGCGTCTGACACAAAGGGCACTGGGCTAGTTTTACGTGCAAAAAACATACTTTGTTTCTAATATATTTTTAAGTATGAAACCTGTAACGAAAGTGCTCTTCTAATGCAGAAGCTTAATTCTTGGCTCTTTGTTACAAATTGAGTTCTTGGGGGATTGTTTGAAGCCAACAAGATCTTTGTGAATAGGATTTACTCCTGAAGTATGAGATTTGCAAATCAAATCTTTGAAAATTAAAAGGGTATATCCACAGCATCCTTCCACCATCAGCAAACTCCTCTGAAGCAGATCTTTCCCTGGATTCCTCCATCCCATTACTCCAAACTATCTTCTGAGCTGCTAGAAATCAGCTGTGTAGCAGTACAGCAATTCACATGGCTGGATCATCAGCTAAAACAGGTAATTTTATTTTTGGTTCAAATGGACCTTTACAGGCAGCTATATCAGTGGTTCAGCCTGTACTGCTGCCCCACAAACAGTTAACCAGCACAACAAAGCCATGGCCAAGGCTAGGTACCCCAAGTACAAGCAGCTGCCAAAAATTCTGCCGCAATAATTCAGTGAACAGCACTTGTCACTTTTCCAATTCTAGACACTGCTTTCCTCCAGTGACATTCTACTTAAACAAGGAATAATTACTGCTCCACAAATGCCTGTTTCCATTGGGTTTGCTTCTTTTTTGTTTTGAGCCATACTGGCTCCTGCTAAATAGTTTGCGGACCAGACTGGAAGCATTCTAGACCCACTTGTGCAGATTCCAATTTCCACAAGTTGAATTGACCCCTAGTTTCTGTAGCTAGAACTGTATCCATCATACATGTGAGCATCTGAAGTGGGATTCACCTGGGATTGTCCCGCTGTGATGTTCTTGTTGCATAGCTCAGCAGTAGCCATATAGCAGGGAACAAACCAAAAACATAACCTACAAAACAAAAACCCCATTATCTGTCTTTATTTGTATGACCAGACAAGTACAATTAGTACACTCTGAAAAACTGAGCATAAAACCTTGTGGAAGAACAGATGCCAGCTAGAAAGCTGAAGCACCACAGTAGTCTGTGCTGTTGTGTGAAATTTTGCCTCAGAAAAGTCACATGTAATAAATATGGTACTGATCTTTGCTTTATTGGCAATTAGCAGGGGTGATTTTTATTCAGACTGGTATCTAGTGGCAGACTAACTACAGAGCTCTCCTGCAGTGTGGTCTGATTAGGTGATGTTACAGCTAAAAACCAAATAACACTTGCCCAGACCTTTCTTTTACTAAAGTTAAACTCCAGCTCATTCCTAAACAAGTTTGAACTTTGTATGTTTGCCCTTCCATACCCTCCAAATGAAAACTGACATTCAAGGAACTGAAAATCAAATTCTTTAGGTAGCACAGGACCCTTGAAGAAAGTGTTTTTTCCATATGCATTAGGTGACCAGAGAGATGGATGACTCTCTTCTGTAATATTCCAAACCTGTGGAAGGATGTTTACTTGTCCTGCCATTCAGGATTCACTTCAATATTGATGTTTTAAGCCCCCACCCCTTTAAGAGTCCTCAAAGTAATCTGCATATCTTTTCTTTGACAGATTCAGCTCTTTCCCAACCTTCATTTTAGTAGACGAGTCCCAATTTCACTGTTTCACTCTTGCTTTTAAAATATCTTTCCTGTTTCATACATTGCCTTCAGCTTGCAATACCACATCTTTCCATAAAGAATTTAGGTGTGGGGTTTGTTTAGTTTGCTGAGGAAGGATGCTTTTATGTCGAGGCAGAAAACTGCAGTTGAGGGTATTTAGGTTGTGCCCACAGGGCTTCTCACAGAGTGAGCAGTGTGTGTAGCAAGTTATTACTTGACTGCTATGGCATTGCTAAAAAAGATAGGGATAATACTTCACTATTTCAAGGTGATACAAAACTAGAGTAGTGCTTGAAATCATGCTGAAACAGCCTCTTTTCCCTCAAATAGAAGGTGTAATGGAGGCAGCGGTTTGTTATTATTATGTATTTACCCAATCTCATCTAGATTTTACATGTTTTTGCCCTGTGGTTATGTCAAATAGGGAAGAATATGGGAAATATGATTATAGGCTGTGAAGTAAATTGCTCTTATTTGCTGTTTTGTCCATAAAAGCTTCTTGGGGGAGCTAGGTGCTCAAAGGTAATTTTAGCTATGTCAGAGAGGGGTTTATGCACCAATGAAAGCATTATCCTCTTAACAACCAGAAAGTGATTTGGGTTCCCCCTCTCCTTCTCCACCATGTTAGGAAGAAGCCCATCTGGGCTAACTGAGCTACTCAGAGCTAATTTGCTTATGAGCTGCACTTGCAAATTCATCTGTGGAAACACAAGCTCAGAGCCTGGCATGACCCATCTTTTAAGACACAATGGCTCTCCCTTCACTCAAAGCTGACCACAGCCAAGTTCCCTTCTGGTATCACTTTGAAGTACTGTGTTTGACATAAATTATATAAACAGTATTTGTACAAAACAGCTCTGTGCCCACTTTGTCTTTTCTGCAGCCTTAGGAAAAGAATTGGACAGCACTACAGTCATCGACCTGGTGCTGCTTGGGCTCTTCTGGAACTGAGCCATGGATCGGTGGGCTCCTTTCTGGCAGCATTTTGCTACTCCTGCTTAGTTACTATGCTTTGCTTTACTCCAATTTCCACACAAGTTGTGCCTAAGTGTGCAGAAGTCTTGAACAAAGCTAGAGAAGTCTCGCCTGTTTTTTCTGGCTCTACAGTCCCAGTCCTACACGTGTGCTCCTGGAAGCCTGTACATCCCGGTGGCTTGGACTGAGAGAGCAAGACTCTCCTGGAGGCCTGGTGTTACAACTTTGGCTTGGCTCAGAGAAGTCAGGAGCTTGTCAGTGCTCCTCTTGAGGCTGGAAACAGCATTCCCAGTCCAGGGAGCAAAGAGTGAGAGACAAACCAAGGTGTTCTACACATCAACACAAGGCACTTTGTCCAAATTATTCCAGACAAAGAGCCTTATGTTTAT
Organism: Pyrgilauda ruficollis; assembly: GCF_017590135.1. Taxonomy (NCBI): domain Eukaryota; kingdom Metazoa; phylum Chordata; class Aves; order Passeriformes; family Passeridae; genus Pyrgilauda; species Pyrgilauda ruficollis. The sequence goes on from NW_024531043.1 coordinate 4,924,112, forward strand.
GCCTGTGAAGTTTCACCATGAAATGAGAACCTCTTTCCCTTCCCTTAGATTTGAAACAACGCAGATGCAGCTCCAGGTCATCAGGCCTGAGATGTGCAAACCTGTCTTTTTTATCCCTTCAAAGCTGTACATTCTGATGTCTCTCAGGTCAATCTTTATCTCCTGAAATATATTGTAGGAGCAAAAGACGTTATTAAACTCCGGGGAGAAACTGGTTCCTTTCCTGTGAGACTTTGCTCACTCTCCCATTCCCTATGAATGTCATTGTATCTGCTGTTTGCTGAGCAGGAAATGCATTATTAAAGCAGTTTCTCCTCCATAAACTGCTTTGCATCTGACTGTTCCATTGTAAATCCGTAGCCACAAAGTCAGGCCACCTTGGGATAACCCAACGTGAAATCTGACCTGATGAAAATGGTTCATGCCTCCCGGCCTGCATTGCAACCTGTGAGAAGGGCTTTTATTATTTATTCAAAACCTGTTTAAATCCCCCTTTTTCTGAAACAACCATTTTAAAAATATTAAAACACCACAGCTAAGCTGGGAGATTAAACAAGTTTAAACCTTATCATCGCAGGTGGGATATTAGTCCAATAAAATGAGGAGGGATGGCAGGCTGCGTGGTAACTGGAGCCCCTTCTACTCAGTAACTAATCACCGAGAAAGCATTTGGGGAAGGAGGGGGAGAGGGATGAGGGACTGACACAAACAATGCGTCCAGGCTCCTGGCAACCCTCTCTGTTTACCATGGTGATGCACAAAAGGAGGAATGCCACACGGAGTAGCAGACCTGGATCTGTCCCCATAACACTTGCCCTAGATTCAAGTGCTCTGGGAGGCTGAAAATGTGACCTTCAGATATTTTTCCTGATGGGTGATGCTGCAGCTGGACAACACTGTTCCAAAGCTGTCAAAAGGCTGCATAGTATTTGCCTACATTTCTTCCATTACACATTTTTCTTTTACATCTTTAGCTATCAATGCCTCTTCCACATTTCCACTCTTGTACTGAGGCTTTTTAAAGAAAGCCAGTTTTTCTATGGGCCTTCTTCACTCAGAAGTGTAACTTCATTCAAAGTATTTTAATTAAAACTCATCAAAGTCCGAAGTTTTCAGGTGAGGGATAACTATTTAAAATAATATTCTCCTCTCTTGAGACTAATATTTTCTAATAGGGAATTCATGTTCTAAGGTATCCTAACTTCTGTTTTCCAGCAGGAGTAGCTTATGGGAACAACTTCAATGTCCTACAGCTGGATCAGCCCTTCCCTTCTGTCCCCAGACTTCAGTCCAGGAGGACCACAAGTGGAGGTGTAGCCTGGGGAGCCCCAGCAAGAGATGAGACAATTCTAACCCTGAGGCACAGATGTGCCAAACAGGAGAATCCTGCACTGCCCAACAATACGGTAAGAAAGGGGATTATCAGTACAGGTACTTGACCATCTCAGTGGTGAGACAGTCATTTAATCCTAAGAGAAATTACATTGGTAGCTTACAAGTTTAACCTCTTTTGTCACCAGCATTGAGACCTATGAAGCTGGTCCCTTTCTAGGGCATCTTTACAGACACAGATTTACAGTGGAGAGGATCCAATGTAAAAAAACAAAACAAAAAACAAAACAAAACAAAACAAAAACAAACAAAAAAAAAAAACCAAAAAAAAAAAAAAACAAGCAGTGTTTTCAAGATTTTCAGGGACGTAATTGTTCTGAGTGAGGTGCAGTAATCACTCAGTGATATTTCAGTAATTCAAGTTCTCCAGCCTTGAGAAATTTTAGGAGGAAAATTTCAACATGTATAAAAATCCACTATGATCTTAAGTAGATGAAGACAAAAGGGCTAAAATCCACACCACTACTCCTGTCCCTTTCTGTTGATTCTGATAAAAGTTTTAACCAGAAACTAACACTCTACACTTTCTACAAAGGAGAAGGAAAGTTTTGAGAGCTGGAAGCTGGTTTATTTGAGCTGGACAGGTTTTCATCTGGCTGTCATTGAGGAAAACTTTGAGTGCATGTTCTTTTGTTTTAAACACAAACCTGTTTCTAACAGAAGAATTTGTGCTTTTACCATGTATCACAGGTACTTAAGCAGGCAGTGTGCACTGTATAAACCTAAATCATTAAATAGCCCTTGGCACTGCTTAAAGTGAGACAAGTATCTGCCTGAGCTATATACTTAAATGCTTAAGAGAGAAAAAAAAAGGGGGACAGAGTTAATAGAAATCTCAGAGCACTAATAATGGAAGTGTAGCTCCTAGAAGGAGAACTACTGAATGGTGCATCCAGAAATACTTAGGAGGAATCTGAAAATAGCAAATGAGGTGCTTTGAAGGGGTCACCAGTGTGTGTGAAGGACAAACACAGTGTTAGAGACTGATGGGGAAAATCCTCTAACCTTGCGGAGTTGCCTGAGACCAGAGCCAGGGAGAGGATAGATCCAGAGCAGGTATGAGATGGTCCAGCTTTCAGATATTTTGGAACACACTTGCATGTAAGCCTGCTGCCCATGTTCCCAGCCCTTGATGATTGCATCTGCCTCTCCTTGTCATTAACACACCTTTTCTGGTGGGAATTGTAAAGAAACATTTAGTTGTGACTGAAGGAACACTCCACCAGGGAGTGTGAGAAGGCTGATTTCATTGAATTAGAGATTTCCATGAGATTCTAAGGACTAGCACAGAAGTGAATATACAGGGAGGATCCACATGGGCCACAGAACATCTGATTCCTTTTGGAGGATGGACTTTCTACTCATGACGTAGTTCAGGTATGTTTCCAGCTCTCAACTCCAAAGGATTAGAGTGATTCCCCAGAGGCTTGGGGTTGTGTTAGCATTCTTGGATTCTTTGGGGTTTATTTAACCTCTCTCCCACTAAGTATGGCCTTTGCAGTCTGAAATGTTTCCTTTTTCTGAGAGGAAGGCAGTTCATCCCCATTCAGTATTCCTATATACAGTTAGATTTTATGTGAGGGATAATCATCACTTCCTATCTCAGCTACATTAGTCTCTTCCTGTATACCAACTTACAATCAATGTAAATTTGGGATATAATACAAGTTTAAAGCTTGCTGCTAAAATATTCTTGCATCATAGGTATACAGAAAACATCTCAGTCTGATGTGTGTGGCTATATGTCCCCACACTACATTGTCCATTGGTGCCCAGTTTGTACTTTGCAAACAGCGCCAGACCAGCCAGTGCTGAGCCTCTGTTCCACTGGCTGCTGTATTTTCAAGTACAGCTACAGGGTACCTTTGATGACCACAAACACAAGTGCTTGCATTCATGTCTCATTCGAGTCTAATAGCACTCAAGATGCCCAAAAATCAAGTTAATTATATGGTGCACAAGATGCTCAAAACTGCCTTCCACTCTCAGGACACAGTCCCAGTATTCTACACCAACCAGTGAAAGCCTCTTTAAATATGTCTTCTTTAATACAAGTAAAGCAGCTCTTTATCAGATCTCTCCATATACATAATCTCAGTTTTTTTGGTTTTTTTTTGTTTTTTTTTTTTTGTCTGAACAAAGCCAAAATCCCTCTGGTTTTGAATATTTATTAGGCTTTAGCACAGAGGTCGCCCACAGAACACAACCCAGCCGGCAGCAGGGAGGGCCGGCAGGGAGAGCCCCTCGCCCTCAGCCCTGCTGCAGGTGAAGCCCCAGGTGCGCACAGGGAGCGCTGACAACGGGGGACGTGGGAGTGAGATGGGCAAGGGGAGCCTCAGCTTGCTGCTGCCGCAGCATCACACAGGAGGTGTCGCTGGAGTCTGGTTCTGCCGCCTGAGGCTGAGGCGACCCCTCAGCCAGTGTCCCCGGGGCAGTGGGGACACAGCACGTGAGGACCCAGCCCGTGTGTCCCGGCGCCTCGAGCCTTGGGCTGCGGCGACACCTCCCGGGAGCTGACGGCACAGGAGCAGCACCCACTCCTCCACTGCCCTGGCTCTTGTCCGATTCACCATCTGGAGATAGCCTTTTGCTTTTTAACACGGGGTCCAGAAACTTTCCCTATTTGACATTCGTTATGTTCATTCCTCAGAGAAGCAGCCCTTTGTTTTGCTACCAGGAAAACTTCTGATCTTGCACCCAAAACCAGTATTAAGCTTGTAGGAGACAAGATTCTAAGCTCTTTTCTGTAGAAGGTACCTGGAATTTAACTGCTAAGGGGGTGAAAAATGCTTGAACAGTGGTAGTTAAGAGCCCTTTTTGCTTCTTAACCCAGTCAAAGGCCCAGAACATTTGCCTGTATGAACAAACGCTGGCACTGGAATTGGATCATAGGGATCAGTAAACACCTGCACGCACTAGGAAAGTTGTTGTGCCCCAATTCAGCCCAAAGACTCCCAAATTATACAAAGCCTTTTTTCTGTTTACGACGTTTGAAAGGTGATCTGTGTGAATGGAGGACTCTCTTTGGGAGTCCTTTGGTAAGTCGGTTGTGGTGTGACTGGATAAATCATTCCCACATCAACCCCTGTGCAGGTTTCTGTCAGTGGTGTCTGCCACACTCCAGAGAGTACTGAGAATTTAAAACTCCTGTCAAAGGCAGAAGCTTCCAAAATCTGAGCAGCGGGGAAGAACACAAAATGTCCTTATCTTCCTGCTGATGACTTGGGCTCACTTAGTAAAACCAAATGCCCTCTGTTCTGCACATCCCAATGGGATGCCAGTCCTTTACCAGGGGAACAGCCTGGTCACTCCACGACAGAAGCCTCACAGTCCTAGCTAGCTCTTTGGGTGAATTCCAGTGTTTGTACACCAACATAGATCTAAGGAGGCACAAGTATCCTGCTAAGCACCCTTTGTAAGCAAAACGTGGGATTTCACACAGGCTCAAGTTATGGGGAAACTGGCTACTGAGAACAAGAAACAGGACTGACTTCTTCATGTCACTGCAGAGACCCTTCCTGTCAGCTCAGTCACATCCTGTCTCCTGAGCATGTTTCATTCAGAAAAGAATGGTTCTTGCTACACTTCAGAAACAGATACATAGCGGTATCATTATATTCAGACATAAAAAAGCAGACTAAATCATCTGAGTTCAAGCTAAAGTGGGACTTTTAAAGTGTTCTGCCAACTTGGATGCTTGCTGTCAATTGCTGTGCAGTGCGCAGTGGGACAGGACAGTATCTAAGCACTCTCACTGCCTTTTCCCCAGAAATGAGTGCTAGATTTGTAACAGCAAGAGTGTTCCTAGATGCTTGTTTTTCAGTCTCAGCTCTTGGCCATAAGGGGTTTTTTTCCCCTCCTTAACAGAATGGCACAGTCTTCAGCCTCCTCCCCTGGTTCCCATCTTCTTTGGAAAATAAACAGCTCTGATTGTTGTGCACTTGAGATTATGAAAACATCAAGTCCATTAGTATTTGGCAAAGTGCTCTCTCATTTCCTTCTGATGTAATAATTGAGAGAGAGGGAGCGGAGACGGCAAAGATAGCACAAGGCACAAGTTAATGACCTTCTCGCATGTATGTGTGGGCTCTTTGAGAGGGAGCCTTTTCCAAGCCCCATCTCGCCTCCACTCATACTGTTTCAGCTGAAACACTGCTTCAATGTGGCTTTTATTATTTGATCTGATGTCCCTTGGCCAGCCTTCAGAGGCAGCTAAATGGCAGGCAGGTGTGGGGGGCTAAGAGACAAAAAGCAAATGGAGCTAATGCTTCAGCAGCCCTGCTGCACACAGGCCCTCGGCTCCAGCTCCGCAGGCAAATGCCACTGGTGCCCAGTTCCTCTTGCCTGCTTTGGTTTCACTTACACATTTAAGTCCAGGGGGGGAATGCGTCCTGCTTCGCTCTCTGAGGGAGATTCTTTGGAAGACTGAAGGCCTGATAAAAATCAGGACGTGGGTGGAATGGCTGAGTGTAGAAAGGGATCAGCTGTAGAAAGAAAATTAACTGAGGTCAGTGGTTGCTACTCTGTAAGTGTTGGACTGGCCACCCACTTACTTGATTGCCAAATTTGTGGCTTCACTTTAGGTGCCTAGAGCCAAATTAAAGTGGGATAAATTCCACAGAAGGGTAGTGGAATTTATCCATGTCCATAGTGTTTCCTGCTGGCTTTCTCAAGACTTTATAGTCTTTTGAAGTGCTTCTAGAAGCCTCCAGAGATGTATAGCTTTCCACATTAGCTTAACTGGAACCTAAGCCAAAAATCTCCTCTCATTTAAAAAAATAACCTGAATTTGACAGCTGAAGTTTTAGATTAATAAAAGAAAATAAAGATTAGCCTTTGCCAAGTGGTCCCCTTTGAGGGCCCCACCTTGAAGTGACAAGTCCCTGGGCTACCTGAGCCAAAAGGTGATAATATGGATACTGCTCTTCCTCTATGACATTGAAGCCCAATCCTTCCCTGTTCCAGGTGTCCCTGCTCCCACTGAATTCACATAGTCAGCACCCTGGAAAGAGGAAGCATGTGAAGAATCACAAGAGGATTTCAGTAGGGTACTCCATGCAGCCAAGGGCTTCTGTCAAGGAATGAGTGGAGCTCTGAACAACCTAGTCTAGTGGAAGGTTCCCTGCCCATGGCAGGGGGATGGAACTGGAGGATCTTTAAGGCCCCTTCCAACCCAGGCCATTCTGTGATAAAGGATTACTGATTTTTGTGAAGGATTGACAGCACTGCCAGAAGGCAATTCCACACTTCCTGGTGCCTAGAGGAGGAGTCCTTCCCCTTTCCCCCCAAGTAAGGGTATCCACCTCTTCCCTCTGGACCTGAAAGTGTTGCAGTGGGAGAGTTAAGCAAGTTAGTTTGATGTAATCCAAGTCTCAGCAGGTTTGAGCTGGCCCCTGTTTGCCACTACATCACCCTGGACTTACATGTTCCAAGGCAAACCATGTGTTCTTTGTGCAGCAGCATTGGAAGACTGCTGGGGGGAATAAGTTTTACCGTCTTTTCACCTCCCATTCAAAAAGGAACTGACAAATGGATTATAGGATTCATCTGTACCAGAAGACACATTATTTTTAAAAGGTCCTTTAGAATGTCCCCCAGTTGGTTTCAGGGCTGTGTAACTGTCCTTTCCTGCTAATCTAATATACCTTTATATATTCTCTTGAAAAATTTCATATCAGAAAAATGCTCTTTTCCAGACCTAGCTGCAAGGATAGCTGTTTCCTTCCTCCCTGTACATTTCCTTCCCTCATATTTTATACATGCAAAGGCATATACATTCTTACTCCTTTCTGCCATCCTTACATGGCTGCAGTTCTGATTTCATTGATTGCACACACCAGTGTCTGCAGAGCTACCTTAAGTAAGTTGAAGCCCTTGGGAATTCAAGGTGAATACATTTTTCTCCTTCAGATACGTTGTTTTAGTTAAAAGCCATTTCGGCTGCTCCATAACAAAACCAGACTCACCGGGGCCCCCATTGTCCAGCTCTTGGCCAAAGTAACATGTATGGATTAAGTGATGAATTGCAAAAAGGGCCTAAAAGCCATGCTGTAACTTCACAAAAAGGCCATTAAAGGTGAACACTGTCAGTGAAGTGCTCATTCAGAAGGGCTTTTATGACCCTCGGTGTTCCAGAGACACTTTGGAGCTACAAATGGTTCAGGCTCCCAGACTTGCTGCCCAAGTGACACATCCTCAGCTGAACCTGGCTGGGAGAGCTGCTCCTTGCAGGAACGGGTGTGGGACACTGGCACTATCTACACCCAGCAGGTGAGGAAAAGCAACACCTTAGTCCTGCTTAGACATAAGAAGTCATAAATTTAACCTTTAAGGTGAAAAAAATGGGGATAAAAAAAAATGAACAGAATATGAAAGCACACACTTTTTGGGCTACTTTTACCTCCTAAACGTCACCCTCATCAATTCTGCATAAAATGTAATTTTGTCTCTTTTTGTACATTCCTTCATATGGTTTTCAGTGCATCTATAAAGCATCATAGTTTCAATTATTGACACTTCTTTAAGCATGTCTTAGAATTTCATACAGAGTGGAGGGGTCTGCATATCTTAGGTGACAGAAAATAGCTCACCTGTGGACTGTGATGTGCACATCCTTTAGTGGCATAAAGCTGCTAGTGGCAAATTCTGCCTGAGTTCCTTTACACTCCATATCAATCTCTGAAAGATGAAGGAGAATGAATTAAACCTGAGCCTGATTGTCAAGCTTTAAAAACACAGTTCATAGAGCAGCAGATTCATTGCAAATATTTTGATTGCTCCCTGAAAGAAAAACATGCAACTTCGTAGGGGAACTGAAAGGAGTGGTTTGTTGACTTCTTTGTGGTGCTTTGAAATGTGTAATTCAGCGCACTTGTGAAATGTTGGATGATGGTTTCAAATAATTTCAACTCAAAGCAAGTAGATCTACCCAGGCTGGAGCATTTGCTACCTCATACAGCTGAAGTGAGCAGTCATTTCTCACCTGGAATGCACAGCTGAGAGGTGTTTTGGGGCAATTGCAGTTTAGCTTGAACTATATTCAGCTCTTGGCTGAGTTTAGTGCTTCAGACAAGACATGTTGAGGGCATTTCTTTCTCCGCAGGAGCAGCTGCTTTTCTAGTACTGCTTTTCTGAGATCTGAGCTGTCTTTGCTGAGATCCCCGTACTTGGACCTGCACTGGCCCTTAGACCCCAAGTTCCTGCTTTGGTCCAGTTGTAATGCTGAGCCGAGATCAGCCCTCTCTCTTTCCTTGGCTAAGAGCTGAGGCTGGAAGCAGCTGGGTGAACTTTTACCAGTTTGGTTGCAGTTATTTGCTGTGATGCTGCTGCTCCTCCATCAGCAGCTCCCTCCCCAGCACCCAGCCAGACACAGGCTCTGCTCAGCCCTGAGGAAACAGCTCCCCTGGCAGCGTGCCTGTGTTTGGGGCTTCACTCTGACATGTCATAGCCTCACACATTGCTGGGGAGGTGTTGGAAAGGCACCGCAGCCTCTCTCTGAGCGGTGCTCTTTAAACTTTCCACTGATTAGGGGCCTTTTAGCACTCAGCTGGCTTTTCCTAATGGATTTTGCCTTTTCATTGAGACTATTTTTTTTGCAGGCATTGCCAAAGTAAACAGTCACGGATGGCTATTTGGAAAGCAGGGGAGAGAAGAAAGGGACACAGAGTCAGGACTGGTCCAAATGTGTCCAGACAAGCACTATACATCAGCTGATATGTGTTGGGGGCCAAGTGCTGCCAGAGTTAAAATTTCTGGGAAAAGGAGCCCATTTGTTGAGAGACAGGCACAACAGATAGAATTGCAAGGTCTTCTCTTGGATCAAAGATGCCATGCCTGAATTCTTGAGCCTTTAGGGGGAGCAGGGTGCGAGCTTGGCATTAATCAGGCCCCTTCTGATTTATTTCCAAAGTCTTGAAGTCAGAAGAGGTGTTTGAGTAATTCCAAGCTTACAGAGTTCAAGCATATCAATTCTTCACTTCTCTGAAGCAGATAATTTAGCCTTCAGCCAGCTCCCTGTGTGGGAACCTATCAGGCAGTGTCCTAAATGAAACTCCGTTCCTCTGCGCTGTTCTGGTCCATGGATATCACACATCTCTGCAGAAGTTCAGAATTTGGTCCAGGCCAACAAAGAAAACTGTCCCCAGCTGGATCAGTGTGCCTGGTAACTTTTGTGTAGGCCCTGGATGCACTGCAGAAGTGCTTTAGGGATGTAATATATTTATAGCCTGTGGTTTTTATCAGGCTCTGAAAAGAGTTCTAGATTTTACAGTTCATTCTCTGCTGCCTTGACACAAAGTACAAGAGGACAAAGCGGACCTTTTGTGTAGGAATATCTTCTTTCCCTGTCCCATCTCTACACTGATTTGCTCCTTAGTTCAGCCAGCTGCTGAATGTCTGCTCTTCTTCCTTCTCAGATTAACTACAAGAACTCAGACTTTTCACCTTCATCTGGGACTTGTTCCTTGCTGGAAGCTTCATCTTACAAAGCAGTGAGGGTTCACCTGGCTCCTTCTGGTCAGATGAGCATAATTCATGGACAGAGCTTGGGCTACTGACAGCCAGACCTGATCAGTTGTCTCAAGTGCTTAGGACTCCTGCAGCCTCCTCTCCCCACAGCAGAGTCACCAGAATGTCCAGGGGCAGACTCTCATGTGACTTTGATCCACGCCAGGGATGGATTCCAGATGGATACTTCCCCAGAGTTGGCCTACAGGCATGTTTCACACAGCATTGATGGGGTGTTAACGATGCTAAAATTTCAGCCAAGCTCCTCAGACATGCTGGGTTGGGAACGAGGAGAGTTCTTTAATAAAAACCTGATGTAGACGGGGCACTTTTACCTGTTGCACAGACAGATGAGCCATCAGAGCACCTGGAAGAGGGAAGTGAAGGTGCAGCCCCTGCCTGTTACCAACTTACTGAAGCACCAGTGGATCTCAGCATTTCCCAGGCCTCTGGCTGGAACTGGGCCTGGGATGAAGCCATTTTTTGGAAGGTGCCAGGTGGTGTGCAAGCAGTGGCTTGATCCTGTGGGGTCTGGAGGGGATTTGCCACTGGGAGCTGTGAGGTGGCCCAGAGCGAAGGGAGCTGAGGGAAGGATCAGGCACATCCCCACAGAGCTGTGGCTGCACTCCTGCCTCCAGCTCCCCACAGGGCCTGCAGTGCTCTGGGACACACAGAGCTCGGAGCAGTCCTGGGAAGGGGCTCAGGGTCTGCTCTCCCCTGCCCTCTAGTCCTGCCTGATTCCTGGGGTGGGGACATGCCGCAGACAGAATGGAGCTGAGCCATTGGGCTGGGCTTGGGCTGCCTGAGTGGCATTACAAATGCTGGGGTCATTTTTGGCTCAGACATCCCACTTCTTTTTTCCTGAAGTGAATGATCCTGATCTGTATCCTAGTTTAGAGGCCATTCCACATCTATGTGTTTGGCTTAATGTTTTAGGTTTTGTGTGTGTGTGTCTTACTATCAATTACTTCTGATATTTTATTGGCCAGTTCCACAACATTCTGGGATCTTTCTATAAGTCTTTGCAGAAGGCTGTAGTTTTTGTTGTCCTAAATAATTTTATATTATCTTAACTAAAGTTTGCAAACTAATGCTCTGCATTCTGCTGCCTGAGAGCATTAAAATGAACCAGAACTCCAGTGAGCCAGTGGCATTGATTGTTACACAGTCAAGGAGCAGCAAAGCCAACAGTTTGCCCAAAATCCCACATGGGTTGGGGAGCTTTAGAGTTTTGATCTTTCCTCTCCTCTCAATCCTTTTAGCGTGCCTTCCTTACTTGCTTAAATTAAATCTGGAGCTGTTCTTCTGATTAACTGCACCCTTAATAACTGCAAAGCCATTGCTCAGGAGGCTGAAGGGGTGGGCAGTAGTTGCACAGAAACCTGGAACAGCAGTTCCATTCCATGAGTGCTGGCCTCAGGCACTCTGAGGTTATGCATTAACACTGAGTGCCAGTGCCCCTCACCTGCACAGGCACCCTGGGCTGCCATCTCCAAGTCTCCAAAGGAACAGAGAACTGGGGTGGAGGAGCCCACACCAGAGTGCTGCACATGGAACAGAGGTCACCCCAAATACCCCTCCCTGATTAGGAATCTGTAGACTATAACAAAGGATTTTTGCTTCTTGAATGGACAGGGGTCTCATCCAAGACACCTAAATAACAAAAGCAGAGAGATTCTGAGAAAATGAGAAAAACATCCTCTCAACTTCTGACTGAATTTGTTTAGGGAGGGAAGGTTATGTTTTGTGGAAAGAGATGCTCATTTGTGCGGGATATTTCTTTTAAATGAAAGTAACATTTCACTAGTGAAAGGGCCCAACATCAAAAAACAAGTTAGCAACATAAAGTGCAAAGAGAAGGGCAAACCAGTGATGATGAAAGGAATCTCCATGCAAAAGAGGGGTGTCCTCTGTCCCTCTGTTGCCATAAAAGCAACAGGGCCCTTGGTGGCACAAGTTGTTTTCCACTTGGGCTCTCCCTGTTGTTTACAGCTCAAGTCACCCTGAGACCAGGTTTGGGCCCATGCAGGTCCTTTTCTGTCCCCTGCCTGTCCCTGGGCACTGAGGTGGTGCAGTATTGTGTGCCATTGCAGTGTGTGCCATGGCAGCACGGGGCACTGCAGTGTGTGCCATGGCAGTGTGTGCCATGGCAGCATGGGGCACTGCAGTGTGTGCCATTGCAGTGTGTGCCATGGCAGCACGGGGCAATGCAGTGTGTGCCATGGCAGCGTGTGCCATGGCAGCACTGGGCAATGCAGTGTGTGCCATGGCAGCATGGGGCACTGCAGGGTGTGCCATGGCAGAAGAACCCTTCCCCACAACCGCAGCTTAACAGGGGGAAAGAAATCCAAGGGCAATTACTTGGAACTGAAATGTTGCTGAAGCCAGGAGCCCAGGCAGCTGCTCAGAGCACCGTTCTTTTAGCACTTCCATGGGCCATTACCCTGCTGGGATTAAGAGCCCCCTGCCCTGCCATGCGCACCCTGCCCCATCACCTGCCTCTCCTGGCCTGTCTTTTCCCCAGGCACTAATGAAATTACCACCGAGACTGATTACAAGTGGGGTGGAGCACTTTGACCAATGAACCCACACCTGCTCGCGTGGTTGACCTTTAATGATCCAGCTCTGTAGCTCTGCAGTTTAATTTGGTTTTTTAAAGCCTGGTTTAGGGAGAAGCTGGAGTTTCATTTGCCGTCAAAACATGACCCCTGCTGGAGGACCAAGGATGTGACATTCAGTTATTCATGTGGACAACCCCACACAGAGAATGGCACAGATGTGATCAATGTGATATGATACAGCTGTCACTGGCTGCGGGAAATCACAGACAACTAAAAAAATGTTGGCTTAAAAAGACTTCTTATTCACCCAACTGCAAAGGTAAAAAAGTTTTTCTGGGTATTGTTTTTTGGTTGGTTGGGGTTTTGGTTTTATTTTTGGGGTTTTTTTTTCATGCATGGGATTGTGTTTTACAGAATTGCAGGAACCAGTGAGCTTTTCCTGCAGGGCTCTGTGTGTGTGTAATCTTTTTTTAATGGGGGTTCTGGATATCAAATCTTCTGGCAGAAAGTTCTCCAAACACTCGTAGTAGCAGCAGTGCATTTGAGGATGTAGTTTGTTCCTAGATTTATACCAGCCTGACATTTTCCCAATGGCAAAATATTTAAATAAAAACAAAGAGAGTGTCAGGCTGGTAGGAGTTTTTTAAACATATGTCTAATTTAGTGTGTAAGAAAAATAAATTCCACTTGTGAGTGCCCTAGCCCTGCCCTGGTTGCCACGTGGGCTGCAGCAGTTCCCTGCTGGCCTGGCTGTGTCTTTTAAAAGGGCCCAGCTGGCGTGAGCATCACTGCCCGGGGAGCAGCTGATGATGGGTAGATGACAGAGGTTCTGCAGGGACAGGTATTGCTGAAATGAAACATCTGACCAACAGGAAAAAGTGCATATGCTGTGGGAAGGGGCCCACATTCCTGGGATGTGAAGGTAGAGGAGGTGGCTGGGTACCAGGGGTTGGCTAAGAGCTGAAAGCTTTGGGGAGCAGAGGAGGTGTCAACAGCAGAGGCTGCTGTAGTATCCTCAGAGCCACATGAGAGTGGCTGTGGAATGGGACCAGACCCTGTGGAGCAGCCAGCGAATTCCAGCAGGTGTTGCAGGACCACAAAACATGTTCCTGTAGAAAGAGTCCCCAGCAGTGCCATGTCCTGCTGGTTTGCTGCAAAGGGGCCCTTATGCTAAGCTAGTTTTTAACCATGACTCTGAGAGGTTTCAATAAGTAGCTCTTACAGGGAAAGCTGATGTTTATCAGATAAAGGAGCTGTATGGTTTTGGCTTCTATGAGCTGTACTGGAGATGTGTGTCCATGATTGCAGTGGCTGACAGGGCCTGGTGTGGTAGAACAGGACTGCTCATACAGAATGGCTCAGACTGGAGCCTGCCCTGCCTGGAGCAGAGCTCCTGTGAGATCCCAGCACTGACAGCTCAGGGCAGCCTGAATTCCCAGCTGGCCTCACACAGACACTGGGGCTATCTTCTTCCAGGTCTCTGCAGAGTATTTCAGGTTGCAAACAGCCCTGAGGTTTCCACGTCCCGTGGGACGTGCTGTGGGATCGCTCCTTTGATACCTGGAAGGGGAACAGCCAGTGAAGCACAAAGCAGCAGTGCCACTTCAACTTTGTCCAAGGGTTAAGGTTCAGGGTCAAAATAGGGAAGCGGAAGCTGCATCATTTTATAAATCCTGCTTTGTTGTCAAAGACCAAAGCCTTCCTGTTTGGGGATGCAGGGCTGTTCCATTTCCACTGTAAATGGTGAGAGACTGCCCATAAACCTCATGTTTACTTCAATATTTCTGATGCTGTCTACATGTGCTGAAACAGCTTTCAGGTGGCCATGACATTTTGCCAAAAATAGAGATGGCAGTTGGGAAAGGAAAAGTAGTTTAATGTCAGCCTAATCTTAAAAAGCATTTTTTTACTGGAGTTAAAGAGCTGAGTCCATCACCACAGTGTTGCACACATTTGTTGTAGATATACCGTTATTGTTACAAATAACTGAGATTTCAGTTTTTTCGTTCATGTCTTCCTTACAGGCCTCATGGAACAGAATATTTGATTGGTAGGTTTTTCTCTATGAAGCCAGTGAATTAGACACAAAGTAATCTGCATGTAACAAATACTGCTCTGCAGTAATTGCAAGTACTTGCAGCTCTCCCAGGAAAAGACCAAAATGTAACTGTTCTGTACAAACTTGGACAGGGTAATTGAACTGTGTCATTTAGTACCATAATTTACAGTAGTACAGTGAAGTAAAAGATACAAGCTTGAAAGTTTTAAGAAAAAAGGTAAAATCTTAGGGCCTATTTTTGTAACAATCTGAATTCAGAACTAAAATGCACCAAAATTCAAGTGGACAAGAATTAACATCTACTGAGGAAATCCCAACTGGCCATTAAGAAGGCATGGAAAGGAGTGGCAGTTCCTCCATCCAGTCACTGGAGATGTCATGGGATGCTCATGTGGGCTCCAGCTATTATGGAAAATGAGTTCTTTTAGGATACTTTTTGAGGGAGTGAGCCACAAAGATCAGCTGTGAGATGCTTAGAGTCTGCAGAAACTCCCCCATCCCCTTTTGCCAGCCAGCTGTAACAGGGGCTGTCCCTGCAGCCTGGGGTGGCACAGCTGGCTCCAGCCACCCCACACATCCTGGGATGTCACAGCTGTTCTGTTCATTAAATGTCATTTTTGGCACTTCTGTGTTTGGGAATGACTCTGCTAATCCCAGAGTGTCTTGTTCTGAAGGGACTTCCTGGGGTCCAACAGTCCAACCCAGCCCTGCACCCAGCACTTACATTTAGCACAGAATCTCAGGGTATCCTGAGCTGGGAGGGACCCCCAAGGATCATGGAATCCAGCTCCTGTGGGCTGGGGATTCTGCAGCTCCTCTGGGAAGCCTGAGGCCATGGCTCTGGTCCCTCATCCAGGGCTGTCCTGCAGCCACCATGGCCCTGTCCCCATCCCTGTGCAGGGAGAGGGGCCAGGCCTGACCTGCCCCTGACAGCTCCTGTTGGAGACTCACCTGCTGCACATGGAGAAGTTCATCCATCACTGATGGACCCCTGGGTTTGGAGCAGCCCATGGAAAGCAGCCACTGCTCCCGTGGCACTGGATTATCCCAGGCTGCTCCCACCCACCCCGGCAGGATTTTCCATCCTTGGCATCAGTGACACCCACTGTCCCCTCACAACAGCCATGTTTGAAACATTCCATTCCAGTTCCATTCACAACTCTGCATCTGCACCTTGCAATTCCTTCCCTGGGAATGCCAAAACTCAGAGCTCAATACAAGAATAAAACCGCACCAACAGTTTCAGTAATTCAATAATTTATTCATCTAAAAAAGTGTGTAAAAGTATATAGCTCTCATCCACAAGGTATATATGAATGACATTTAAAATGGAGGTCTTTTATTATTATTGTTTCTTTTTATCAAAGTCTTTTTTAGTGTATTGTACCAGCGATATACTGTAGATTTAAAATGAACTTCACATTTTTTTTTGTTTTCTTTCAAATTGTCAGCTATATATAAAAGAAGCTCACTGCAAAATGCTCAGAGGAAAAAAAAAAAAGAAAACAAAAAGAAATTCAGAACTCCCCAGAAATGTACAGCTTTTACATTTAAAAAAGGTTCTGAAATATACATACAAGCATGCTGGACATTCCCCACCCTCCCGCTCCCTTTAGCTCAAACAACTGTAATAATAATTCTGATTTAGGCATGATTTTCCAAAGTTAGAAATAAAAAAAAAAAAAATAATAACTTTCTTCACTCTGTAGGAAAGCCAGGGCTTGTACATTTCAGATTAATTCAGTAAAAAACTCACAAGTAAAATAATGCATATTTAAGAGAAATATTATACAGAACTTCTCACACTGAAGTACATAAGATTTTTCTTTAAAATCTATTGCCATTCATTTATTTTGCACAAAAACGTATAAATATGTCACCAGCTTCTCTTAACTTAAAAAAATTAAATAAAAGACACCAGATGAAAACTACTCCTTGCTGCCCTTTTTTTAATTTCTAATTTTTGCTTAGAACCAGGTTTGTGGGGAAGAAACACCCCTGGATAAAAACGGCCCATTTAAAAACAATAAGCAAAATAATAATCCAAAGTTCAGATGAATCCTGGGAACAAATAACCCCCAAATGGTAAAAGATTACAAATGTCTACTTTACATTGTTTTCCTCCCCAAGTTAAATTTTTTATACAAGTTTACAATCTTCATCTTTTTATGCTCTTCAAAAGGCCTTGAGAATTTTCTTTTCTGATTAAGAAAAAATAGTACTGCAATATTTTTAAAGTCAATTTTACACTGTACACCTTAGATACAAATGGTTTGATATCAGATTTTTTTAACCTATACATTGCAAAGAGGACACCCACACAGAGGGGTGGAGCAGGGAAGGAAATAATCCATTTACAGGTTTCCTCTCCTGCCTTCACCTTCTCATTACACAAGCAATTCTTTTTTTTTTTTTTTTCTTTTATTATTTTATATAATTTGTTTTAAATGTTACATTATCTCAAGAAAAATACTTTTTAAAATCATAGAATTTCATTTTTTTAAACCAGAACATGAAAGTCTTTTGGAAGAACTCTAAACTTGGTAGTTTTTCTTCACAGCCAGGGGAGGGGTCACCCAGCCTGATGCAAGTGCCTGACCCTGGCCCCCTCCTGCTGCCCAGTGCACCCCCAGAAATGAGGGAATGGGGCTGGAATAGGAACCCCTGGGAGCCTGGAATGAAGGAGTCATAAAAATACTTCAATTAGCCATTAACCTTCCCAATGGCAATCATTTCACTAAACAAAGTAACTTTGCCACCACAGTGGTGTAACTTCAAGTACTAATTTAATGATATAATTTTTAAAAATTATTTCTTTGAAATAATATTCCTATAGTCAGAAAAAATACACCAGATTTGTGACTGATTTAGTGTAAACAAAAACCGTATTTTTGGATATGTACATGGACGAGTCTGCCCAGAATTCAAGGGCAACTTGGCTTTCAGTAAATACTTTTCTAGCATCACTAAATTTACTGGAAATATATTTCAATCATAGCTCTACAATAGAATAATTTGCCACTTTCCACTTGCCCTGAACTGGGCTTTAAAGTATTTTTTCCTCCCTACCTCCCTCTCACTCTTCTCCCTTAGGTAGTGTTATCCTTCATTAAACACTGGCCATTCCTTGCTTTAACCAGGCTAAACACAGGGGAGAATTCCTTAAAATATAGTATCTCCTTACCAGAACATGCTTTCCTTCCCAGACTTTGATTGTTATGAGCTTCTTTTGATTTCCAGGTCAGAAGAGTGAGAGGTGTGTAGATAAATAACCCTACAGTGGAACGGAGCTGGATTTTTAAGGTATTTCTACTGTTCCTGGTCCTTTATAATTTAATCCCTCCCCTCCCCAAACCTAAAAATAAATAAAGTATCTCCAGACCATTCATATCTACATGGACAGGTAACAAATGCATGCATTCATCCCAATCCACTCTGACAGGAACTCCAGGTAGACAGAAAACTCCAATATTTATACGAGACTACAACTGTGTGGTTTTGTGTTTGTGGTTTTTTCTTCCTGCAAAGTCCCAGTTTACGACGATCAAACAACGAAACACCTGAACTGGTCACTACAAGGTGGTTTTTACTTGGAGGGCTGACACTGCTCGTGGGTCTTTATCAGTTCCTAATGCAAAAAGATCCTGTAGTCTTCCTTAAAAAAATAAAATATTAAAAAAAATAATCACGCTGACCAGTAGTTACTGAGCCACCAAACTAACACTGGCTTGAGGTTACTCTGTGTTCACTGTTCTTGGATGTTCCCAGATTTTGGACTGAAGCTGCCAGAGATGTTAATGGGTAGTTTAGTTTTGAACACTGCAGAATTCACATGTGCTTTTGGAGGAACAGAAGCACAGCACAGGACTGGTCTGAAGAGAAGCAAACGGAGCTCTTTGCAGGTCGTGGCACGTTCCCGGGCGGAGGGGAGAAGCAGCCAGAAGAACAAGTGCTTGTGTGTGTCCTACAGGATGTTCATGATGGCGTTGTAGAGCTGGGTGAGCACCACGAAGTGCACGGGCAGGCAGGAGCTGCGGTCCTGCGTGGCCGGGTTACACGTGAGCCAGGACAGGGCGTTGTACTGCTCCAGCACGAACCTGCACAGCGAGGCAGAGACATCACAGCCTGCCCAGGGGGGTGTTAGTGGGCTCTCCTGGACCTACACCCTGACAGAGCTGCCAGTGTGTTGGCAAAGGAGGAACCTCACTGAAAAGCAGGAGGGTTTAGCTTTGCTATGTCTGAACTATTTGCATGAAGGCCCTCCCAAACACACACAGGTTCTAGACCCACAGTGGTTCAAATGCCTTGGGGATTGAACACCTCTGCCTCTCTGAGCACCCTATACCAGTATTTGCTCACACTGTTCCTGTGATCCTCTCTCTAATTGCAATTTCTCATCTTGTTACTTGTGTCTGTTGCATCTCATCCTTTCCCTGTCCACTGCATTCTCATTTTACTTAATACCTGGGACACCTGTGAGAGCTCAGTCCTCCAAGAGGACGCAAATTCAGATCTTCTAGAATAGTACACCCCCAATTTCCTTAGATTAGACATTCCTGTTCCTTGCTAATGTTTGTTCACTGGGGTGTCCCACACTGTGTGCCCTCCTCACACAGATCTGTGTCCAGTCCCCAAAGGTGGGATGGAGGTAAACAGGCCCCACACCATCCTGAACAATAAAACACACACCCTACATGCATTCAGGAACAGTGTCTCCTTTATACCCCAATGCTAGCACAGTAGCATCAGTGCTTTTATCTCCTCCTACAAATCCACTGGGTTTGTGAGGTAAGATACTGAGTGGCACAGCTCAGATTAGATGCCAGGGGAACAGAGTAGTCTGGGTGGGGGACAAACCATGATGTCCCCCTGGCAAGGCTGAGCTGTTCTGAGTTTGCTTGGCATCATTGTGCACAACAGAGGGAAACCCATGGAATTCCCCCTCAAAGCCCTGCTCTGGTATCTTGGAGGACAAAATGCCCCAAGACATAGGGCACGGCAGGGCTAGAAAGTGCTGATAAGTAATTGTGATAGGTTGGAAAGGTTACTCTGAAACCTCTGAGCTCAGTTCCCAAATGTTTAGGGCAGAAATGAAAACCTAAAGGGTGTTACCTCAAGACATCTGATGTAGTTTTAGAGTCAAGGGGGTGAGGAACTCGCTGAGAATTTCTGGCAGGTAGAAGCTCGTCTGTCTGCGCTACAGAGATGTGGTGATGGAGAGAGGCCTGTGCAGAGGGAAAGAGCAAAAATGAACTCCTCATACAGCAGGTACTGCTAAAGATTCCCAAGAAACACCCATTGTGAATCACCTCAGGACAGTGTGGGAAGTTGGCAGTTCTGTGTTGAACCCCCCATGACCACATGTATTTCCAAATTAATGGTAACAATTCTGAATAAACAGACTGGAGTTCTGCAGTTCTGGAGTGGGAGGTCTGAGGTTCACTCTGACGCCACAGACTCCAACTGCAGCTTTTACAGGCATGGAAATAGCAATGGATAATGAGTGCTCCATGTGGAGCATGACAGACCTTCAGGAAGAGGGGACACTGGTTCTGCGCCTGAGGACAGGAGGACCAGAACCACTGCGGGAGGTTCTCCGCTTTGGCAGTCGACACAAAGTACCCCAGAGCCAGAGGCTGCTGCTTCAGCTCTTCGGGGGCTTCTCTGGAGAGGAGACGTTCACCTTGGCTCTGCAAACAGGGAAAAGGCAGCTCTGGGGGTGTTGTCAATACAGCCCACTCCTGCAATGGTGACTTCATTTGCCAATTACTGTCCTGTGACAAATGAGCCCTCCTTTAGTCAGTCAGGAATCTTAGTCAAAGTTACCCAGGCCCTGCCTTATTCCCCTGTAGTTGGGTTCTCCAGGCTTATGTTTCAGAAGCACAGTAGATTCCCAAACAGATGGGAGAGCAGTTCACTTCATCCATAAATGTCAGTAGGTTAAGAAAAAAAGGCAAAGATTTCACTGCACAGAAAGCAGCTCAATTACAAATCCCTCCCTCCCAATCCCTTCCAGTGGGTCTGGACAGGAATCCAAGGCAGGAAAAAAGCCTGGAGCAGGGGCCACTGGGAGCCCGGCACACGGGGCTGGTGCCCAGCCATCAATTATTGCCCTGACCCCAGGCCCACGGGAGGATGATCACACACTGCTGCTCTGCTAAAGCCAAACATTACACTGCAATTACCAGGCCTGGCTTAATGGTTAATGGGAATTACTCGGGTTCAGCTGGAAGGGGCTTGTCCAGGGCTCTGGGCTCAGGCCATGAACCTTCCAGGGCTGCTCCCAATGGATGCAGCTCCACTGAAAGCAAGCTCTGCATAGAAGTGGGACAAATGGATTGCTGAGGGAACTGGGGAGAGAGAAAGTGAGGAGTTGTGGTTTATGTCTGCAGGGTTTGGCAGCAGAATTTAGAAGTTTTCAAACACACCAGTTTGGAATAACTGGGACAGCAATGTGCTGTTATCGAGCCTTTGATGGGAGAGTTGCACAATCCACACAAGGTGGTTGTGGGCTGAGCTTACAAAATACAGGATTAGTATTTCTGTGGCTGAGGCAGAAGGCATTTCTCCCTCACTGACTGTATTAAAGCTCCACTGAGGTATTTTGGCAGGGCTTGCAAGGGAAATACGGGTAGGACTTTCTACTTCCAGGGGTGAAACTACCACCATTTAGTCAGTCATGTTCAGGAGTTAGAATTCTGATCTGGAGACATCTCATTGACATGTCATAAATGGTATAAAAGTTACCCTGTTTATCTTAAAATATTATTTAGTAAAGAAGTAATATGCTACTACTTCAAAGTTAATACTTCTGGAACAAAACTTCACAGAAACTTGCAAAGCACAAAATTTCGACCTAATTGTGATGGAAACCATTTGAAGAGAACAGCTCAGTCTTACATGATTAAATGTAGCAGTGAAAGAGTTTCATCAAACCTGATCCAAGCTAAGCCAATTCAAAAAAAATAACATGAACTACCAAAAATAATTTGCATTTTAAGTAATCACTGATGTTGGAACTGACTTTATAAAAACCACTTCAAACAAAAATAACTCCCAAGTGCTGTGTGCTCTGGGCTAAATATTCCTAAGAAAACAACATCTGCATAACCATCCAGCACCTGCGGAGTTTCCATGGCAGAGTTTCATCACTGGGAGAATTCTCTCCCTCTTGCCTCCCCTGAAATCCATGGGAACAGGGCTGTCACAGCTTCCCTTCTCTCAAAGACTTGTCACTTCATGCCAGAGACATTCCATAGGCTTTTCCAGGAAAGAATGGATGAGTACAAATTAAATCTATGCAGGGTCATCAGCTGTGGCTGTGCCACACAAAAATAAAGCTGTTCTCCTCCTGCTCTCTCCCCCTCAATTATCCACCAACAATTAACTTGGAGGGTGCAAACAGCCATTGCAGAGACACCTCCAGCAGTATTTAACCTTCAATTTTAACCTAATTTTTGCTTGCTGTTAAGCTAATTATGTGTCAGGATCTAAAGGAAAAAGATTTTGTTGGAGGATTTGGATCTTTCTTTGTATTTTATTTTAAGTGCTGTTCCCTATGGTGCTCCAGCCTTACCCTACTGTGATGGTAGTGAGATCCCACTCCAGTGCCAGATGGTGATCCAGGGGAAGGAACTGGGGAAGAATTTGGTGAAGAGTGAAGATTCCCTGTTATCAAAATTCTAATGTCATTGTCCATGTCATCTGGGAATGGAAGGTCAAACATGTCATCTGAAAAGGAAAAGAAAGGAAAATCATTTCCAATGTGCTCTACTCTTTTCTCCAGAAAGTTTTTATAATGTATTACCTTTCCCTTTATTTATTGACGTTCCCTTTTTTCTTTTACGTACTCCCAAGATAGATGAAAGCAGAGATAATGATTTTAATGTTTAATCCCCCTTAGAACCTTTGACTGCAACCACACAGACATGAAAGGGAGAGTTGGCAGGCAGCTATTGGAATAATGAATTTTAGCAGTGGCCACAGAGTGAACAGAATTCCCATTGCAGCAACTCCATAAAATCCAGACTGAATTTTGTAACAGAAGAACTGAGACCTCTGTGTAGCTGGTCACAGGGAACCCTAAACACTAAACCCCTAAAACTTGGAATCATCACACACAGCTCCAGTGCTGCTGCCACAGGTGCTGCTCCTCAGGCTCCCAGAGCTGCACTCCAGCTCCAACCTCTGGGAACAGCCCTGGCAGCTCCAGGGAAACTGCCTCTGGAATCTGTGAGGACAGCAAGGCCTTCCTCACAGCAAAGGACTCGTGATTCTTTCAGACACTGCACCAGGATCCCCAACAAAGCAGCCTTCATATCCCACTTTCACCTCAGGAGTTCCACATAGCTCGTTAGCGTAATTGGCTGGATTAATTTGGTTTATGTTAATAGAGGGGGAGGGCTAAAGATACAAGGAAGATGTGTTTGCCTTATGCATTCCATTACTCATCATCTGCACACAGGTTACAATACTCTGAGAAAGTTATGGGAGAGAAGGGTATGGCACCATCAACACAGAGCCAAAACTTACAGCATCACAATATGGTTTAGAGGGGTTTTTCTTATCCAGATTTCTCAGCAGGCAAAGAAATCCAAGTGTATAATAACATTTAAAGTACATTTTAGTGGGTAGACAGCTATAGTGGGAACTGTCTGAATTAACTGCATTAATTAGAATTGTAACCAAATTTATACTAAAACACAAAGCCCTAAATAGAAGTCATGCATCCTACATATAATAAACAATAAATAACAATTTCTCTTGAAATAGATGAATTTACTCCATACAAAATGGAAAAGTCTGTGTGTCCTGAACTAATGTCACCTGAAACCCCAGTATTGAAACAGGCATGTGGTTGTTTTCCTTCATCTCCCAAAGAGAACCTCTGGATTGCTGGAGCAATGTTATAACTGAAGTTTATTAACTTGTGTCCTACAGCCTCAGTAAACAAACCACAGCTAATATCATGCTCTGCTTGGCCCCTAGAGCAGAAATGAGCTGGCTAATGGCAGCAGGAAGCAGCTTAATCATTAAGTAGAGCAGAGTTAAGAAAATTAAATTTAACACCATTTTGGAAAAGGCCATTCTTGTACCTGACTCTAATTAACATCTGCAGCACCAACGGGCAGGTTAATGCAGGTTAATGTTTGTCATGCTCGGGAGGGATCCCAGTGCCTCCTGGGACAGGGATTGAGAGGGGCAACTTCCCTTCAGAGGCCCTGGGACATTTCAGGAGGGACAGATCAAAGCAGTACCCCTGCCTTCCTCTCCAGCCCAACTGCCCTCCTCATTAATACAGCCACTGTACGTGTTTGTAGCTACTCTTGGTTTAAATTGCTTTGCACTCATTTAAAGGATTTGGGACAAAGCAGGAAAATGCTTATTTGGATATAAAGCATTAACCAGAGTCTTGCTGACTCAAACTGCAGGTTCAGTGTAAAAGCACTTTGGGGGCATCAGGAAATCTCAGGTTGGGATATTTTCCTGACTCAACCACAAGTGCCTCCTTTATGTCAGCTCTGCACACAGCAGAGCACGATGTGAAGCACGACTGGAAACAGTGGTTGGCCTCAGCAGGTCACAACAAGCCAAAGCACGTTCTGGTCTGTGCCACTTGGTGCACTGGCTGGTCCTTGTCCCTTCGGGAATAAACCAGCGTGACTCTGAAAATACACTCAGGGAGGGCGCAGGGTCTCCCCCCTGTAGCTGGAGTCTGGCATGGTTCCCTTGCTGGGGTGGTGTGGGGTCTGTGCAGAACCCCGGTCCCCTTGGGGTTCATTCCTGCCCAGCTCAGCTCTGCTGACGCCCTGGAAAGGCCCCAGGGGATTTCCCCTCACTCACCGTTGGTGGGGCTGAAGCCATCCTCGTTGGGGTAATTTGCAGGTGCCACCTGGATGGTGGCAGAGGTGGGGAACACCAGGATGTGTGTGCAGGAGGCATCCTGGGGGGTGTTGAGCTGGGATGACTGCAGGTTCAGCGCCGTGCTGCGCCCAAACACCGAGCCCATCGTCACCGCGTCTGTGGGGACAACACAACGGCACAGGTGGTCACTGCACCACCTCCCAAACACGTGCTCTGTGTCCAGGGACACCTCTGCCCATCCCACCTGCTCTGCAAATGCACAGACACGGCTGAAGGGCCTTATCTTCAGAAGATTACATTGCTGCAAGAGCTTGACATTAAGATCACCCGCCCCACCTCTCCTGTCATTCTGCTGGCTCTTAATCAGAGCAAGTTAAATTGATTTTTCACACCCATCTCTGTAGAATTATGAAATACACCCCACTTTGGTCGATATGAACACAAAAATAAAGCCACACAACAATAAAGTTTCTCGCTCCTCCTGCTCTATTCTTCTCAATTACCCAAGAACAATTAACTTGGAAGGTGCAAATACTCAATGCAGAGACACATTCTTCAGCAGTATTTAACCAGCACATTCAATTTTAACCTAATTTTTGCTTGCTGTTGACCTAATTATGTGTCAGGATGTAAAGGAAAAAAAATTCTGTTGAAGGATTTAGGTCTTTCTTTGTGTTTTACTGTGATATGAAAAAAGCCTCATTTGCCATCTGTTTTCTCACATTACAAAATCTCTGCTTTGAAAATATTCAACATGATAAGTAATTTTCAAGCTCAATTAATTCTGCTCTGTATTAGTCTTTTCTTTCTAAACTTAAAAAACCCCAGAGTGGTTTGTAAGGATATGTTAAGGATGCATCACCACATACATTAAAAAGTACGTGCTTGGGTAAAACAACAAAGGGAACCTCAGCATTAAATTTCACTTGAACTTAAGCCCATGGACTGCTGCTTGTAAGTGAACTCTCTAAATAACTTCAGCATGTAAGAAGGCAAATGGGCTTATTCTTATTCCCATTTCCATAGGCTCCTACTCATTCCCACTGCGCCTCCTCCAGGCACGAGGGTGTCTGTGACGCCACTTCCAGCCCATGGGAACTGGGCTGCCTGAGCCCATGGGCTCCCCAGGGAACAGATCAGCACTTTGGCAGTGGCCTAGAGTCACCTTCCCTCAGGAAACTGCTCTCACATAGCATCTCTCCATGGTATTTTGGGGAATTCTGCTGGCTCAACCTATTTTCTGCCACACGTAGCCATGCTAGTCAAGTTCTTCACAGAAATCCCACGATTAATGTGCCTAAGTGTGAAATGTCATAAAAGAACAGTTTTTCTGGCATTGCCATAGCTGGCTAAAACATACCTGGCATCACCACGAATGATCCCTGTGGCTCCATGGCAACGAGGCAGGCACTGAGGATGGAGGGGGAATCTGCTGCAGAGATGCCGCACATGCGGCAAACCTCCTTCAGCTGTTTGCTGATTGTCTGCAGGGAGCACTCCCCGAGCAGGATACTCCAGTCTGCAAGGGAAAAGCATCATGGGAGGACAGAGCTGATGCAGAGCTGGCAGAGCCAGCACCCACCTGGAAACAGCAAAACATTCCCAACACTTGGCATTTTCCTAATCCCAAACTCTCCAGGACTGACTCCTGTGCACACGAGAGGTCTGGCCCTGCAAACTGAGTGCCTGAGGAGTTCCTGTGGAATGTTTTTATTCCATGGCAGACTGTTGGCTTTCCTTTGTTCAATACATTTTTTCCCAAGACCCTTCTGTTTGCTTAGTGATGTTTAAGTGGAAGAATCACAACTGAATCCTGTCTCTATTTCTGTGTCAGGATAACTTCGTTCAGAAATTTCTCTAACCTCTGATAAGGCCCCCAACTTCCCTTGGAAGGACAGTGTGCAAATCCTGCACAACACGAGGGAGTAGCATCAGACTCAGGGCACAAGCAAGGAAAGGTTTATGGAAACCAATACAGGAACAGTGCCAGGGCAGGACTGCAGCCAGCTCTCCTGTAATCCATGCTGTTATGGCCCATGAAATTCCAGTTTGGAGGATCCTGGTGATTTCTCTGCCAGGTACTTTACACTCAGATCTACTTGGTCAAGTGGGCATCACTATCAAGACAACAGTGGGGACAAAGGGAGAGAAAGGGCTTCAGCAACTCTGGTGTTGATTATAAACTCCTAAGGAGCCCTGCCTGGGAAGCCTGGATGTCTGGCTTCCCATCCATGTTTGCCCTCACTAAACTCTGGCAAAATAAACTACAGTCTATCCTGTCTGTGACAGAATTTGGCACACCTTGTTTACCTTTTGTAAGGTCATGGTTCTAGGAAGCAGAGAGAGGACTTGGGAAGGTTAAGTCAAATTCACCCTATCTAACACCACTGTGTGATGGCAGAGTCTCAGCAAGGCTGCAGGTGATGCAAAACTGAGAGGAATGGCTGAGTCCCCATCCCTAGAAGTGTTCAAAAGCTGTGTGGATGTGGCACTTGGGGACATGCATCAGTGGTGGCTTCAGCAGTACTGGGGGACAGTTGGACTTGATGAGCTCAGAGGGCTTTTCCAACCTAAACAATTCTGTGGTTATGTGATGATCACTCTCAGTTTTGAAAGGTTTGTGATCAGTTCAGAGCCATCCTGCCTTGCACCCTGGGTCCCTGTCCCACTCCCCACGCTGGGAGTGGCAGCCCTGACAATTGCACACCTTTCAGCTCCCCGTGGCCCAGGCGGCCCAGGCGCCCGATGACGACTCTCCACGGCAGGGATGTCATCTGGACAATGCCAATGCACCATTCCCACAGCTTCTGCAGCCCGATCTTCCGGGCAGACAACTTGCTCCTCCTTGACCTGCAGGGGAGGAATTAAACAAAACAGTGAGAGGACAATCAAGGACAATATTCAGATTTCTGTTCTCTCTAATTATGTCACTGTTTACTACCTACAGAGTTCTGGGCAGTCCCTAACTTACTTTTTATTACTACTAACAAGGAAAACTACATGTCTGCTTTCAGCACTGTTACTGCAGTGCCATCAAACTGCTGAGCAACACACCAGGTGTTCCTCAAGGTAAGATTTGTAAGCAAGGAAAATTTAAAACAAATTGTAAAACAAGTGTAACTCAGTCACTTTTCCCCATGCAGATCTGAAAATCTGGAAGTGCCAACTGAAATGTTCTCACTGTAACACCAGCATGATCTCCTGAGCAGGAAAGGGGATGGAAGGGACGTGCAAGGAGCTGGTGAGGGATGACTCCAGACATGGATCCATGGGAGAAGCCAAGGGCAGTAAGTACCTGCTGGGCAGGTCAATGTTGACAATGCAGGTCTCCAGCAGCTCCCCGTGCAGGTCGGTGCAGGACGCCAGGAGCCAGCGCTGGTCGTGGGACAGGCAGTACCCGACAAAGAGCACGTTGTATTTCTGACTGGCCTCTCCAAATGTCTCTCCCAGCTCTGTCTGCTTGTCTTTGATGGGGGCCAGGATGAAAGGAGGTGAGTACAGCTGGATTGGGCTGGGCCTCTGCAACAGAGTCAGCACAACCATCAGGGGATAGATCAGAAACTACTGAACACAAGGCACACACACACACACTGGCAGCGAGTACAGAGACAGGCAAGCGTGAAACAATGAGGAAATTCAAAGCATTCCTAGTCAGGAGGGAGATTGGGAAAAGGGGGGTTATAGACAATTCACTGCTGCCAGTTAAAGCTGATGGGTTCAAACCTTATCTAAAGATTTCTTTTTATGTACAGGGGACCCAGGGTATGAAAGCAGTCTTTGGACCAGTCACTGACACAGGCAGGAGTTTAAATCCCCTCAGCTGTCAGATCCTCCTGTCCCTTAATCATCTTTAGGGCCTTGGCTGGATTTGCTCCAGTGTATCTGAGTTTCTTGTTCTGAGGAGCCCAGAAGGGAGGAGGACAAGCATCTCCCTGGCTGTGCTGCAGCACCTTCCCAAGGCAGCCCAACTGCTGCTCCTTGGGAGCATCCATCATGTCCAACAGGACCTCCAGGTCATCTTCTGCAGAGCTGCTTCCCACATGGGCACCCCAAACCCATCTTTGCCTTGGAACTCTTCTCTGGAGAACACACAGGAGGGGCCTCACCAGACATGTTCCACAATTAAAAAACAGTCAGGGTATTTTCTTAATTCTTCAGCAAAGTTTGGGAGTCTGCAGTGCAGACTGAGAGAAAATGTATAAAATTCAATAAACAGAGATTAATTAAATGCAGTAAGTAAATGCCAATAGGTTTGGCTTTGCATGTAGGTTTTTAAATCCTCCCAAGCAGCTTTTTATGCCAAGGTAAATGTTTAAGTGTTTAGTTGGTCCATTAGATCTAAATAAAATATTCATAGTTATCTTTCAAAGAATGCAAAACATTCATAGAAAGTAGGATGGATTATTCTTCCTTTGAAATCCCTGAAATTCCAGAATCAGGGGTTTAATATTTACAGTTTAAAATAGATAAAAGATAAGCCCATTGAAGAGGGGGATTTCTCCATTACCTCAGGGAATTAATATAACATCTACAATTAGGCACAGGAACTTATTTCATATATATGCATATATATGTGAATAGAAATAAAGGTTGGGTTTAAACTCTGGTTGGAGCACTGTAGACTGAAACCACAGAATGACTCAGAATCCCAACTAACGATGTTCATTTTCTCTTCTTTCACACTTTAACCTTTTATTTTATGAGTGAAAACCAGAAGCTTAGAATGTTTTGAAAGCAAGTTAGCCTGATGTTTTTGTTACTATTTTCTATTCCATTAATATGGAATATTAATGCTTGCCTTTTCTCTTTGTATCATCATTGTCTTCTATATCTTTAAAAAAATCCCCCAACAAGTATTTTCTCTACTCTTTGATATTTGAGGAAAGTGGTTATAGTTTATTAACAGACTTTGATTTACTTGCCACCAATACCAACCTCAGGATTTTTGAGGGTCATCTCAATGCTGGCAGCTGGCCCAAAGCCTGTGAGGGACTTGATGTGGATCTGTGTGGGCAGAGGCCTCCTGCACTGGCAGTACACAGAGAATGCCAGAGACTTCAAGTGCTGAATGTAGAAAACCTGTTCATCCTTCATTGTCTGCAGCATGTACTGGCAAGGCACAATCTGTGGAATTCAGACACACAATAAAACAGGGCTGAGAGGCTTCCAGGAGCTGCTCATTAATATCCAACCAGCTCCACACAGTCATTAGTCACCAAACACCCAGCACACTTTGGGATGCTCCACAATTTGCATTACGGGTCCCTTGGCAGGAGTGGCTGCAGCAGACAGGGACTGCATTCTCTGGGACAAAACTGCTTCCATCACAATGAGAGTGAATTTTAATCCATAAAACCCAAACACTTGTATTCAAACACCCTGAATTTTTATAAGTGTTTTTCTGGCAACATCTTCACTTGCAGGTGGCCTGAACCACACAGTCCTTGAACGTTGTGTTCAGGCAGGTTTGGCTCCATGGCTCACGGCTGGGAATTGTTTGCTGTCCTTGTGGAAATTGGCACTACGGTGTCATCCTTACAGAGGGGTGTAGAGGGCACAATTAAGATTCTGTTACAATGATTTGTGTGGTTATTTCCCCTTTTCAATTTAGTTCCCAGTGGAAGCTCAGCAGCCTCATCTGCTGCTCAGTTTCATTTGTTTCAGAAAGTCAAGAGAAGCAGCCCACAAGGTTTCAAACGGCAAGAACCAGAGCTACAGGGAGATTTGCCTGGGAGATGAGTTTGGGGGTTAAGACCCAACTACACAACAAGAGCAGGAAGGAGAAATGGCACAACACTCCTTCAGAAGGAAACAAAGCATGACAAAAACCCGGTTTTCAGATCAAACCATTTTAAAATTAGAATTAAATCCCTGTAACCTCACTGTTTTTATCTACTGGTTTTATTTTACAAGTCCAACTCGTGGCTGTTAAAGTGTCTTTCCTGTTACAGTGAGATCTTTGGAGCAGAAGCTGTCAATATAAAACATTTACATTGTTGCCAACACTACAAGACCCAAACAGATTCTTTCAACAAATATTTTCAGTAGTAATAAAACTTAACTGTCACAAAACTTTAACTACTTTATGCTTCTTGCTTGAACCTTCAGAACCTTGGCAGCACATTTTGCTTACTAAATGTGCCTGTTTTTAAAAGCCTGGATTTAAAAAAATTTCAGGAGCTGGGCTTTCCCCTTCTGTACAGGAACAGTAATAAAGCTGCAAACATTTGGGTTTGATTTATTTTGAAGTAACTGCATGTTGTGTGTGCTGTGGTACAGCTGTGAGAATACAGTGCTGGAACAGGATCATGTTTCCCTTGACTTAGAGAAAATTGCTGTTTTGACTTCAACTGGCAAAATGTATTTTGGGGAACACACAGTGAATGTGGAAACAAACAGCACTGAGA
The DNA here is from genome assembly GCF_017590135.1 of Pyrgilauda ruficollis. Taxonomy (NCBI): domain Eukaryota; kingdom Metazoa; phylum Chordata; class Aves; order Passeriformes; family Passeridae; genus Pyrgilauda; species Pyrgilauda ruficollis. The sequence goes on from NW_024531043.1 coordinate 4,954,900, forward strand.
AAAAGGGTCAGTGTGCTACAGCCTCAGCTCCAATGGCAGTGCAGAGATTACACAGTTCTTATGTTCCAGACACTGTGGTATCAGTGGCTGCTTTGGATTTAGTGTCTCCAGGTCTGGATCAACCAGTTGCCTGCAGCCTAACAATATGAAGTTGTGGATCTGATTTTCATTTCATTCCCAAGCCTAAAATATTTTGGTGACATTTTCCCCCATCCTTTCAGGGGACAATGAGGGCAAAACTATCAAAACCAACAGTTTTCCATGGCCAGCTTGAGACACCACAAGAATTTCCAGTTTTATTTAACTAATTTGAAATACCTTTAAACCAAGGTGAGCAGACATGCATAAGGTGCACAGAAATCCTTCCCACACTGTTCCTACCTGTGCCCTCTGGCCTCCTATTCCCCCCACATTTATTGAGGCTCAGCCTCTGTGACAGGAGGCCTAGCAAAATGCAGCCAGCCTGGGCAAGAGGCCAAGAGCTGCCTCTGGCTGCACAAATTAAATTCTTCAGCAATTCCATAGTAAGTAACTGTTTTTATATGCCAAGTTACATGGTAAATTATTTTTAAGAAGCAGATAATAACAATACAATAGTTATATTATACATTAAATGTCTGGTTTCACGTACTTCTTTTGGTTTAAATAGTATAAATCAAGGGAACATAAACAGCAAACAACTCAACATGTAAAGTAATCAAAGGAGAAACTGGCCAGTTTTGGCAATGGCAACTCGAGTTACAACTTAAATAATTGAAATCCCTCTCCAGGAAGCATTGAGCAGATAGGATTGCTGAGACCACGGGACAGATTTGATGCAGGGATACTGTGGCTGCTCTAATTAATTTCCTCATCAAAACAAACACAAGGGGTTGTTTTAATATACAGACCTGCGCTGTCAACCAAATAATTTGTAAATGCCACCTACATTTCATGCATTAGCTCTCATTTATCTCTTTTAGCACAGTGTCCATATCACAAGTGTGCTGTGACACAGCGACTCAGTGTGAAGATACAGAGGAAGGCAGAATTACCTGGAGAATGAAAGAATTCCTCATATTCTCAGGCAAGTTGTCCAACATTTCTGTGTAGCATCTCATGAGGCTCAGGAGCCAGAAGTTGGTGGAGGCAGACTCCTCGTCGGCAGTGTAGGTGAAGGGGTCCACCATGTAGATGACCACGGCGGGGGGGTAGGCATTGCTGTCCGCAGCGTCCGGCTCCGTGGGGATCCCGATCCGCTCCCGCTCCGACGTGCTGCGGGCAGAGCCACGGGGTGAGTACTTGTGTCTGGGGCCAGGGGGAAGGAAAGCATGAGCAATTCTGACGTCCAGAAGCAAAACTAAAACCCACGAGGACAGGCATTGAGATGAGTTGTGCTCATAGCAGCTCCTAATCCGAAATACCTGGGATTAGTCAGGCATTAAAGGTACCCCACAGTCTAACAGCATCTCACTGAATGCAATCAGACCAGATTATACCTCAAGAACATGGAAAAGTTGACTCCTTAGCGGTGTGTATTTTCATGTAGGTGTGTGTCTGGGTTTTGGTGCGGTTTAGGGTTTGCTTTTGGGAGAGGTGGAAGGGAGAGAGTAGGAGTTTAGAAGGATCAAAGCAATTCCTGGAGCCTGGGGTCCTGCTCAGGTCCAGGGAAGGCTCCACTGGCAACAGAATGAGCAATTGAGATTTTCTTACTTGGTAAAATGCTCCTCCTGTGCCTCAGCCAGGAGAGCAAGGCTCAACATCTGTAAGTGATCAAAGCAGCTCAGCCTCTGTCAGAAGCCCCTGCAGCTGCTCAAAGGGTGTTTTGCACAGATGTCTCAAGGACAAGCCCAGCTACAGCAGGATGTGGGCATTTCCCTCTCTGTAACACACCATACACAGGACCATCAGCAATGTGCATTATTATAAGAGTAATGAAAAACATGCTGCCTCAGGAACGTACAATGCTAAAAAGCCTTAATTTTTATGTGATGGATGGCCATTCATAATGAAGTCTTTAAAAAAGTTGTGCTGCCCAAATTTATTTTAAAGTAACAGGACTACAATTGTGTGTCCCGACCTCACAGTGTGCCTGCTTGCAAAACAACACCTGCAATGCAAAAAAAAATTAGAGAAAAAAAATTCATGGCCTGCATTTTGCATCTGTTAATGTTGCACGTGTGATGGAGCAAGAGGCACTCAGCTCCATGGGGTATCTGCAAGTGCCAAGCCACAGGTGTGGTACAGGACCTGACACACCCCACGTGCTCCTGGTGCTGCAAGGACAGGGCAGGTGGAGGGTCCTAAGGCAGCTCCACATCCATGCGGCTGAATCAGACAGGGATTCTTGTGATGAAAAAGGGGAGGGGTGTTTTTTCCAGCTCCCCTTTGTCAGCGAGTGCTTCACACAGGAACAGACCCTGCTCCGCTCCCACCTGCTCGGCTGTGCTGCACCTGTCAGAGGGGCCTCTCCTTGGAAGGGTTTCCCTAAGGCTTAGAGGCTGTCTGAGCACAGGACACGGGATTAGTGAGCAGCACTCCGAGCCATGTGAGCACTTACCCTTCCTGTCCCTCTTGCTGCTGCTGTGGCAGGGCGGGGCCCGGCTCGGTGTCTGCCCCGGGGCCCGCGCTGCCCTGCGAGCGCTCGGCCGTGCCTCCCGCGGCGCCGCCGCTCTGCCCCGAGCCGGCATTGCCGCTGAAGCCCGGCGTGGAGGAGGTGCCCATCTGGCTGGCGCCGGGCGTGGCAGAGGACGCCGACAGCTGCGGCACCGAGGAGCCCGAGGAGGACGCGCTCCCCGCCGGAAGGCTCGTGGTGCCCGCGCTGGGCGTGGAGCTGAAGGAGCTGCCCGTGGCAGGGGCCCCGGCGGCGGCCGAGAGACACGAGGAGGAGCTGGAGGGAGCGGGTCCCGAGCTCCCGGGAGCTGCCTGCGGCTGGCTCGGAGCTGGCGTTTGGTACTTGGGGGGCAGCAGAAGGCTGCTGTCCAGCTGCAGGGTGGCCAAGTAAGGTGCTGGAATGGCACGGAAAGAGGGATTAATGACAGTCAGATCAAAGGAACCTGCATCAACCTGCAAACTGGATGACATTCCCTGAACTTTTACAACATTCTAAGAGTACACAAATGTTAAGAGACTTGAATCTCCATGACCAATGTTTGCTTTGGAATCCATTTCTCAGGGTGTCAGTTCAAAGTGATATGAATCAATTGTCTTTAAAACCAGGCCCGACTTTGCAGGGCTTTGGGACTTTAAGCTGGTACTGACACCTTGTGCTCTGTGGCCAAACTGCGTGGCAATAACAGCATTGTGCAGTGCTCAGCTCTGCAGTCTCTGACAGTTTATCTCTGTCAGGCTGGAAACCTTAGAGTCGTTTATATCTGAGCTACAATCATGGCAAACTTACAATGTAGTGATTTCTGCTGTGAGATACCACAGTGATAAATGAATATTTATCATTTATTTGCTCCCCGAGGTGGTGTAAATCACCAGCAGGGAAGTTTCCAATGCTGCCCCTGCCAGATGCCTCAGGTGTGAGCTGAGCAGCCCAGTTCCTCACCTGGCTGTGCATATGCTGCTTCTTTCTGTGGGGAAGTCTGAGGTACTTCAGTAGTGTTGTAAAAATTTCTCAGTTTGTCGTAATTCCTGTGTCTCGTGCTAAGATCCCAATTTTGAGTCATAAACAATATATGTTGACTCTGGATCATTCTGGGAGGAAACAGCCATGTCTGTCCCCAGCTGAAACCAGATGACTCCAGGGACTCAGCCAGAAGAAGCCAGCTGATCCTACCCCAGGAGATGTTACATCCTTCCACACTCAGGTTCTACAGTCCCTCACCAAACAAGTGCTCCTCACATTGGTGTAATACAGAACAGACAAAACCAATCAGACTGATCTGTTAAAATGTCACTGTTTCAGGGGGAAATAAGCCAGCTTGAAGTCCAGAGGAGAAGGTGCCTTCAGAGTCATGTGGTTCCAAGGATCCACACACAGCAGACTGAGGCTCCAGGCAGCAAGGACACCAGCACTTTCTCTTCTGCCCCTGTGTTAACTCATTGCCTTTGTGGAGTCCCAATGACCTCCCCTCTCCCATAAATACACCTTTACACTGGAGGCCACCGTGACACAGCTCTGTCACACAGGTGTGATGAGATGTATCAGGAGCAATAAACCAGATCCATGGACACCTTCAGCCTTGTGTGGAACACCTGCTCCATCCTGGGAAGTATTTGGGGCCAGGTTTTAGAGGACTTGGAACAACCTGGTCTGGTGGAAGGGTTCCAAGGGGTAGAACAGGATGAGTTTTATGGTCCCAACCAGACCAGACCGTCATTCTGTGACCTTTGTGATACACAAACACCTTATACGAAATGGACTTTTCTAAAAAAGATAAGAATTTGGATCTCTGACACAATCCCCAGAGTGACAAACAACACAACTTTCTGAAGCAGGCAAATTTAACATGGAAGAATTTAAGATAAAGCCTTGTAATACCTTTTAAACTTCTAAAGAGACCATAATCTGCATCTTTAGCAAACCCCCACTGGGTTTGGATATGCCCCTGCCAGTGCCCAGAGCCGTGGGGTGTCACTCACCGAGGTGGTGGCGGCAGACCTGCGCGTAGAGCTTGAGCCTGGAGTGATTGTCACAGTCCTCGGAGCCCCAGGGCTGGCTGAACCACTCGCTCACCAGCTCGTCCGTCAGCTTCTGCGCCACGCTCTTGCCCACCCGCATGATCCCGTCCCGCAGCACTTTGCAGATGGGCTTGTGCTGCCCAAGTCTGCACATCTGCCAGGGGAGGGAAGCACAAATGCCTGTAAGGAGATGCCAACCACCCCAGGATGTTACAGAGACTGGCTTGTGGCTTAAGCACCTCATTCTCAGCACACAGCTAGGGGCTTCTTAATAAATATCTAAAAATAAAGGTTACATTTATCTGTTGGCTTGAATTGCACTCACAGCAAAACTAAGGTTACAAAGGAATCTGACATATTGGGGAGTACATGCTAAAGAAATAAATGCTTTTATCCCCAGCCTAGCAACTGTGAGAAAGCAACAACTTCTTTTAGGCTTGGCTGGGCCATCACTGGGAAGCTGCAGCTCTATGAATGCCACTGCTCCCTCCTCTGTGAAATGAATGTGCACTGGGAAGAGCAGACAGCAACAAACACTCCAAAATGCCCAGAGAATCCCAGTGTCACTCAGACAGCATTCTTGGACTCTGAAAGTGCAGAAAGCCCTCAAAATGAAAAAAAACCCCACCCTTATTCTAATAGTTGTTACTTTAAACCCCATAGATTTCTCCCAGGGGACATGCACTGGAACAGCAATGACACTTAAGAAGCAATAATTCAGTGTGGTCTCTCTCTCCAACCTCGTATACAGCACTCAAGTCCCTGAAGAAAGTTTTGGCTCCGTCGAGCAAGGCCTCATTTTCCGGACACACCACGATGTAGGCGACATCCCGATGGCCCCCGTAGGGGTCCAGCAGGAGCCTCTCCCAGAAGGGCAGGGAGAACGGAGAGATTGTCAGGAAGTCCTTGTCATAGCCCACCAGCAGCGTCGGGATCGGGAGAGGCTCAGGAGATTCCTCAGAGCCTTCACAGGAGAAAAAACAAATAAAGAAAAAATGTTAAAGTATCTTGTTTAACTGAAGTGGGTCTCTGATGGCACAGGAAGTGGGTTCTTTTACAGGAATATTGGAAATCACTCATCCCTTGCTGTTCTGAGTGTCCTACACATTTATTATGGAGTGGAAATGGTTATCAAGGGTGTGCCATGCCTGATAAACCATGTGCTCCCAGCCCTTCTTCTTGGAAAAGATATTTAATAAAGGAGAGGGAAGATTTATATTGTACTTAAGGAATGTCATATAATCAAAGTTGTTGGCCGAAGTAGAGGGAGCTGATCCAAGCACCACTTAAACTTTCCTAGAAAGCTGCAATAAAACATCTCCCAGTGTACTCCAAGCTCATGTACTGCCCTTCCCGAGGCTTCATCTCCTGGTTTTCCTTTGTCATATCCATAACCATAGCCATGGAGTTCCTGTTCAATCACAAGTAATAAGAGGAACACACAAAATCTGACCTTACAGCTCTTCATCTACTTCCACCTGGTTGTGCAAAATTACTGATGCTTAGAGAAATTCATTCCCAGGTATATAATACTACACAAAGTTATAATTCTAAAAATTGCCTCCTGCCCTTCTCCACAGGATGCGCTCCAAGTGCTGCTGTCCCCACAGAGAGGATTATTATCCAGTGTAACAGGGTGTCTCCCAGATACTGCCTCAGTAGAAGAAATATTGCTGAAAATGTCAAGCTAAAATATACCCAGTAGTTCCTGCAGAATATAATTCAACTTTATTAAAAAGTCAGCATCCAGTAAAATTCACTGACTTTCCATCAAAGGTTTTGCTCTTCACTCTATGGGAATTTTGGTGCTGTTCTCTGGTAACAACTGGTAAATCCTAACTCTTCAAATTACAAATGCTGGGAAAATTATTAGAAGTGCTGCTGGTGGGGCACAACAGCTTTAGACAGGAACTGGAGTTACCCCCACTTGTCCCAGCCCCAAGGAAAGCAGCAATACATCAAATACCAATAGAGAGCAAAGTGTGGTGGAGCTGGTAGGAAAAACATTAAACCAGACTGCACTGGTTAAGCCTGAAATAAACTGCAAGCAAGAAATACAGATTGAAATGTCAGTCGTTATTCTGCAAACCTACACACACAAAATCTGGTTTGTTATTTTGCATTTTACAGAAGTGCCACTTACAGCCAGGAGATACTGAAAACTTCTCATTAAGGCTACAGGAACCTGCATGGAGAAAGCATTCCCAGTTTTTCGGGATTTGCAGAGCTCACACAGGCTCTGTTCCCATTATGATGTGGCTGATTTCAGCAGCTCCCTCTGCTCCCATTTTGTCTATGCCAGGTTGCTTCGGTCTGAGCCAGCCCCCCTTCCTCACCCCACAGTTTCTGCTCCCTGTAAATGTGCATCACCTGGAGGGGTAAAATCTTCACCAGGGCATCACAAAGGCTTTGGAGGCACTTTAAACCTCTGTGCAGAGCCCTCCACCCCCCACCCCAAGCTGTGTGAACAGCCCCTTCCTATAATTTCCAGGACAAAGTGCCCATTTCTAGGAAGCTGCACTCTAACTTGGCACAGAGCCCAGTGTAGGTACCATAGGTCCCCCGTCCTGCCATCTTATGGAATTGCTGCCAGGTGAGCGGTCCCTGCACGTGCTGGATGTTCTCCCAGGTCCTTCCTGTCCGCTTCTTCTGGATGGCATCCTGGAGAAAGGGCTGCAGGGAGAGCAGCATGCGCACCACGTCCTGGGAGGAGAGCATGCTGATGTCCAGCACTGCAAGGGACAAGGAGCAGCAATCACTTCAGGGAGGGACAGCAATCCCTCAGACATGGCAACAGCTTTTGTGGATTGTTCTTTGAATTGCTCTGCACACTGAATTTGGACAACTCCAATTAGCTGGATGGTATACAATGTGCCATTTCATGGCATTTTCAAAAACATTGCTGTCACCACAGGCCTTTTCACACACATTTCAGTATCACTGGTGTCCAGCTCAGGTCACAAGATGTCAGAGCTATATATCTTCAGTATACAAACAAGTAATATTTAATTATAATATTTCCCCCCGCTTGGTACTTTTTCCCCTTTTTCCCCCCTAACTCAAACAGAGCAATTCTTTTCTGCTGACTGCTTACGCCCTTCTCCAAAATCAAAAAGGGCCCCTAATTTTGCCTCCCCCCAAATACCTGAATTTGCTTCAGATTTGTGAACTTCCACAGACATTCCCAATTTAGGCCAAAAAGTCTGAGGACAATTAGATTATTGGTACTTTACATGTAATTTACCAGCTTTCAGAAATCTACTTTATCTCTAGCATATTTTTAGTCCTGTCATTTCCCCCATAAAGATGATGTGGGTTACAGCTAAACAAATTTACAGAGGTCACAAAACATTCAGAGACAAAAGGCTCAGCTGTGCATGTACCGTTGCTGTGAGGCCAGGAATGGACAGTGGCACTTCGGACAAGGGCTTCGTCCACCTTGCCCCCCGTGGGGTTGTCCACATACTGCCTGCCCTGCTCCAGGGCATTGAAACATTCCACCCAGGAGTCGTTGCTGTCAGCCTGCAGCCGGTCGTAGCTCAAGTTGACACAGGGCAGCGTCTGGCGGTTGTTGGAGGCCATGTAATCCAGGCAGCTCAGCGAGGTGAAGGGCTGCGTGTGCTGGTTCTGCAGCAGCAGCAGGAGGCTCATGGGAGGCTCCTGGCTCCTCCTGGCTCCCTCTCCCATCTGCGAGATCAAGTTGCTCTGGCAGATCATCAGTCGCCTTTCTGCAGCCTGGCCGATGTCCGAGGTCTTGCCGAAAATATCCAGCTCGTCCTCGATGAAGAGCCCGGAGTTGTAGCCGAGCTTGCGGTTCATGATGGCGCTGAAGCCACAGGTGCAGCGGTACTGATCCTCGTTGGAGGAGTCGGGGATGTACAGCCCCACGTCGGCGCCCTTGATGTTCATGTTGCAGGCGCAGATGCAGCAGCTGTCGAAGTTCCTGTCCTTGAAGATGTTGAGCACGGAGTCGGAGAGGATCAGGGTCACGTACAGGCTGTGCGCCTCCGGGATGGGCTGCACCGTGCCCGGCTCCACCGAGTTGAGCGGCCGCGTGGTGGAGGGCGTGGAGGCGGGGGAGCCCTGGTCCGTGCTGTCGTACTTGACGGAGCCCTGGCCGCTGGCGGTGCCCCCGCCTCGGGGAGTCCTGGGCGTGCGCGGCGTGCGCGGCGTGGGCACCGAAAAGCGCGGCGTGGCCGGGGACGGCAGCACCCCCGCGCCGCTGTTGCTGGCAGGGGCCGTGCTGTTGAGCGTCACCGGCGTGCTCATCTGGGGCGTGCTCATCTGCAGGTAGTCCTGGTCCGCCAGGCTGCCCACGCTGGGCACGTTGCTGCAGGGAAGGGATGGGAACAGAGACCCGTTCTGTCAAAGCTCATTTTTAAATACAAGGAGATAGTGGAAGCTGAAGGGATTCATTGAAACTGCAGTAAAGTCATAACCTTGACTCATGGCTCTCAACAGAACTCAGAATTCTCACCACAAGATGACGTTTCTTATCATTGTGATAAAAAGTATTACTTCACCCTCTTAAAGATTATTCTTATGGCTTAAAACTCAAATGCTTTTGAGAACAATCTCTAGATATCAAGTTAAGATTTAGAATGTTTGCAACATTTTGAGGGAAAAAAGAAAGAATAGTAGCTTTTATTTTAAACACCACTATCTGTAAAGAGATACAGATTAGTAGGAATGAAAGTATTTCAGAGAGATAGAAATCTTTATTTTAGAAATGATCACTTGAAATAGCTCTCAAAAGTCATACATGTGGCTCTGATACATGGTGTCATCTCATGGACACACTCTGTATGTCTGATTCTATAAATTCAAATCCTCATTTCAGATTACACAGTCTATGGCACAATGGGATATGTTCCATTACAAACTCTTAGTCCAGTAAAGCTAAAAATCTTATTTTTGGGTCATCTCCATTCATGACTGAGTTTTATTACTCTGTTTTTGTCACTTCCTGCCAAATTCAAGTGACCACAGAACAGTTTGTACATTCCCATGAGATCTGTCATCCATCTGCAAGGACTCATTTCAAGAAACAGGTAACAAGAGACCAATTAAAAAAAAAAAATCTTACTTTTCTCTTTCCACATCACTTCTAACCTGCTTACTTTTCTTGTAATGTGTTAATTACATATTCGAATGAGGAAAAAGTGTAAGATCTCAATGAGTCTCTGGATAAGGAAGGGGAAACAGGATTTTTCCATGTTATTCTGTTCTCACAGTGTATTTTGTGTGTCATTGGAAAGGACTAGCATTTGAATGCCCACCTATCATTAGTGACTTGAAAAGGAAAACATTGAAGACCTCTTTCCTTACAACTGTTTTATTACCTTGAACTGATGTGTGTCCAACTCAAAGCAGGAGAGGGGAAAATAATGAAGCAGAGTCTGAAGGAGTTGTGGAGCTGCAGCAGAGTGCGTGCCTCAGACTAATAAGAAAAGGTGACCTAGAAACCCTGATTGGCAATCACCACTCTGTCGGAAGCCTGCAGTAATAATCCTCACTCTAATTGGATTAGATTGAAAATGAAAGGGTTTTTTCCCCCAACAAATACCTGAAATTAATAACCAGCTCAGGCCCGGTGCATCAGTTACTATTATGAAAAAAACTGAGAATTAAATTGCTCCCTAGGCACTATATCAAGGGTTTACAATTTCTTCTTTGCAATTCTTTTGAGAACACTGAAGGACCCTTTGGGGCTGCAAAAGGACTGATTTAAAGGATTTACAGACTGATTTAAAGATACAGACTGCTTCCTCTAGAAGTGAAGTAGTGCAGCAGGAGACCTTTGTGCTATTACTATGCTTTTTAAAAGGTTTTATTAATTTAATGGTGCAATTCTTGCTAGCTTTCAAAACCTCCAGCAATGAATTCCCTCCATAAACATTGCTAATTTCTGAGAACTAAGTGAGGAATCCAAGCTTTGAAAATGAATGTCAGTGGTTCCCTGTAGGTCACAGCACTCTCCTCTTCTGGTATCAGGAAGGGTGGGACAGGACAGGAATGGACCAACATCTGTCTGACCACAGCCCCACTCAGGGACAGCACAGGAGCTCAGAGGAGCTCCCATGGGAGCACGGACTGGAGAGCTCTCACAGGCCCAGTCAGCATTTCCAGAGCCTTCAGAATGGCAGATGGAATCATCAGGACCAGAGATCACCAGGCTGGAGCTCAAAGTGACACAAGGGAGCCGGGCTGGAGGCTGGACATGGAAATGGGAGGGCAGAGATATGATGGGCTCAGTGCATTCATTTTGTTCCCCAACACTTGTGGTTTCTGTTGAATTACAATATTTTCCTGTGTCAGAAATTACCATTAATTCAGGCACTGCATGTTCCTGTTCTTTTAAAAGCACTGAGAGTGGACAGACACTGTAACACCCCTGACTGCCAAAGCCAGTGTTAAATGTTCCTGCTATCAGAACTGTTTTGATCTCAGTCAATGACAAACCTAAAAGGTTTAAAATACATTTGCAGGTCAAAGCACTGTCAATACAAACAACCAGTTCAGTTACCCAGCTTTAGGCATGGCCTTGACAGACCCATTTCCTCCAAGGCTGTACTTACTTGTAGCCATCTCTGATGAAAGTGGCTGCAGGTGGCAATGGAAGTTGCTCAATTTTCGGAGGAACAGCCCAAGAAGGCCTGAAGATGCAGGCATCTGGAATCTTCAGAGGTAGGAGGCACTGGCTGGGCAGGATCTTCAGTGGGGCAAACAGGGAAGAGCCCACGAAAGGTTGAAATGATGGAACTTTGTGCACATATGAAAAATCCTGTAACATCCAAGTGACCTTGGTTACAAAAATGTGGTCAGGCTGCTCTTTAGATATTTTTTAAAATTAAAATCTATTGTACTTGGCCTTTTTCCCCCAAAATTAACTACATTTATTCCTTCTACAATGCATTCAAGAGTAGTTCCTTCAGGGAAACTCAACTGAGGCTCCCTGTTATCCCAAGATGCTACACAGCTTTATGGCGGGAGGTTTCACAATTGGATCAGGCTCATTTCAGACAAGCTGTGCCTGAAACATGAGTAGTGCACTATGAAATTTTCACACTACCTAACTTTTAGCACCTCATTTAGGCACTTAAAAGATTGATCTTTGCAAGACTTCTGCACTGACAGTGGGGAGAGGCTGTCACAGTGTGAGGAACCCTGAGGTGCCTTGAGGCAGCCTCTAAATAACCCCCACTGTGGGGGTTCACATCACTTTAGCAATAACAGTGCACACTTTGCACATGCCAATCATTACTTGCAGTATTAAATACAAATATCTAAACAATCCAGCAAACACAGTATTAACTATCAATGAAGTACAGCCCAGCTGGGCTTGCAGAGACTGTCACATTTGCTTGCACAGAGTGATGACAAGAACTTCACCCAGAGTTTCTAGAGCTATTCCAGCTCTTTCAGGAGAACAGAATTAGTCCTCTTGAGGCACTACTGCAAAGTAAAAATCAGTGTGAAAACAGTAACAGCAGCCTCAGTATTTAACATCTTGTTAGAGCTTTGCATTTTTTTTCCCCTTGCACCTTGTCAAGCATTGAGGGATGAGGAATGTGTGGACTTCTATCTCCAGCTGCAGAATGCTCAGCACAAGGAATCTCCTTCCATGTTCTCAGGATGATCAGCAATGGGGCAATGGGTTTAGTGCTTGTTTCCCCCACTGGTGTGTATGAGCAGGTGTGACACACACAGAAGCAAGTAAACTGTGCTGTTGGAAATGTTCTCCAGTAGAACTGAAGTAAGTATTTTAATACTCCTGTAATGGCTGTGAGGGAGATTAAAATATCTTCGGTATCAATGACGCCCTGAAATCTGCTCCCACTCCAAAACCTTCAGCTCAACAAATTCCAAGACAGAATTTTTTTTTTTTTTTCCAGGCCCAAGTCATCCTATACTTAAACAACTTACTGCACAAGCAGAAGAGAAAAACCAGCAAGGTCTGCGGTAAGGTAAAGTCTTACAAACCTTATAAAAAACTTATTTCTAACTCCTGTGGTGGCATAACAACTTGTTATGGGCAAGTTGTTCAAGATGGGCAATGGAGACTGTCCTGGAACACACACTGAGAAGGAGCCTCTTCCCAGTGTGCCTCCAAGGGAGAGCTCAGGGAGGAAGGAAGGAGAGATCTGGCAGTAGCAAAGCAGACTCGTCCCCTGTCCTGATGTCCAGCTGGCTTCTGCTATCAGGAGGGACACTGGGAATTCCCTCCCAAATCTGCAAAGCCCCTTTCTTCCAGAACTGCTGGGACAAGCCCCCTGCCAGCTCAGACCTTGGCAGGGGAATGAGCTGGGAATTCTGGGGTCTGACTGGACACACTGGACTGGCACCAAAACATGGGAGCACAACCCTGGAATGCTGTCCCACACGCTGTGCTGCTTCCTGCCAGGGACAGGGACTCCCTTCTCTCCCAGGGACAAAACTGAAAGCTCCTGTGGAAGAAGTCACCCTGTGGGACTTGCCACAGCCTCCCTTGCAGTCTGCCTGAGGGATGCTATTCCTGCTGGCAGGAAAATGTCCTGGTTGACAGCTGACCACATCACTTACACTAAACAAAGGCATCCATCAGTATCCTCACACCAACACACAGCCACTTCTTGTCCATGCAGCTGCAAGTGTGTCCCTGGCTCAGCAATGCAGAGCCCTAAAAATCAGCCCTCAATCAATTCAACATGGGCACAAAGGAGAGGGAAGGAGGTGCTGCTGGGGGAGAGACAGCTGCTGGAACAGAAGGAACAGGCTGTGGCACATGAGGGACAGAGTGGGTCTGAAGGAGAAGAATTAGGCTGTACAATCAAAGGCTGGGGACTACCAGGAAGCCAGAGTTAGAGTGGGCATCTCCCTTTTTATTCCCTGTGTACAGAGCAGCTTGCTGCAGAACAACAAGCTGTGCATTTCCACACAAAAAGTGCATTTTTTATCTCCTCAGGCTGTATGCATGGAAATATGGCAACAGCACCTTCTGACAAAGGTGACAAAAGGCAGCCCAGAAGTTCAGTAATGCAGGACACACAGGCAGAATGATTTGTGCCCTGCTCTTACCCTGTGATGAACAATGACACAACCAATGTATATCAGTGCTGATGCTGGGTCCCTCCATGGGATGCTATGGAGAAATGGTCACACTGGGATGTCACAAGAACCCAGAGTCCCCAGCTACAAACAGCTCTTTACTGAGACACTACAGGACTCGAGAGAGGAGGAACTAGGTGACATTACCTGACCTGTGTTATATAGAAAGTCAGATAAGAATGGTCCCATCTGGCCTTAAAACTTGTGAAGTAACATCAGCTGAAGAAGAAACAGAGCAAGTTCAACCCCTGGGCTTTCTCAGAGAGTTTCAACCCTAACCAAAAAAGGAACATTTCAGAGAGATAAAGGCAGCCTTTCTACATGCACCACTTTATCCCACTGTGTGCCAGCCTGGCAGCAGGGAGGGGGGCACAGCAAAGGTGCCCTAGAGAAATTATCTAAAGAAATATATCATTTAACAGCTACTTAGCCACAAGTGTGGTGTTTTTCCAGACATGGACATTCTTTCTGTTAGGCACAGGGCTCATTTCACAGACAATACTGTTTGTTTCCTGAGAACACCCAGAACCATTACAAACATAAAATTACAAAATGCCTACAGTTAAAATCAGAGAAACAATTAAAAAGCTTTTCTACTAGAGAAGAATATTTTTCCAGCTCCAGGGTTGACAAGTTCTTTACACAGGTCCAGTTCATATTTCTTAGTTGCTACACACACTACATGAGACTTGTTTATAAAAATCTAAGTGTGCATAGAGGAGTTTGTAAAAATTCCACATTTCTAGCATGTTACCTTGATTTCTTCAGGTTTAGGGCTACCTAATCCATCCTCCACCTCCATTTTAAACTCAGCCAGCTGTGTTGGAACCATGTTGACCATAGGACTCTCCATCATTCCCAAGGCAGTCACAGTCTCTGAACTTATTCCATCTTTGTAACTCATCACTGGGGAGAAGGCAGGGTGCTGTTCTAAAGAGGGTGGTGTTGGGAACATCCTTTGGAGGTCTGCCACAGCTGAAGAGGATGAAATAATACAGTTAATAATTCAAATACAAATTCTCAAGGAAATTCAATAAAACAGAAGAGACCAATTCAATGCTAGCTCTTATTTCATCAGCTAAAAACTAGCAATGCTTCTCCAGACTTACTGGGGTTCTGACAGCAGTGTAAGTGTAGGGCAAAAGTTAACTCCTAGGGTAAATTCCCCAAATTCCTAGGGACATTCTGCAAGGTTATTGTTCAGCAGAAACAACAACCTGGTAGATGAACAAACAAATGCTCTGTTTACCAGCAACTAATAAATCCTTCATAACTGGAGAGCTGAATTGACATTAACACCAAGCTCACCCCAGTGACTGTTTCTAAGAAGTCACAGAGGAGTTTCCTCCCTTTGCCAGAGCTGACCTAGCCCTAAACCAGGAGGCCTCTGGAATTCATGTGCCCTAAGCTGGATTTCTCCACTCAGTCTTTGCAGCCTTGTCTGGTCCATGGCAACACAACTCCTGCCACAAACACGAGCAGTTCTGCCCAGGAGCAGACTGCCAGGCATCCTGAAGTTCCAGTGCCAGAGAAGCCACAAAATTATCCTTTTCCATCACAAGACATTAAGCCAGGAAGATTCCTAAATGACTTCTCAGGAAATGAACATAATGGAATCATCCATTGTGTATTTTTCTTCTTTAAGCAGAACAACCAACCCCAACAGAGATGCTCTATACAGTGTAATGCAATCAAACAGAAATCACAGCAAAGTCTTGCATATTCTCCTTCCAGCTACAGCTTCCAGATTTATTTTGTGTCACATTCAGCATAAATGCTCTCTTTTCCTGACTTGAATTAGGACAGATCTTCTCTGGACAAAACCATCAGTGGTTAACCACTCTAATTAGAGAAGGGTGAATTCCCAAAAGTGTCTCCTCTTAGATACTTTTTTGGACAGATTTAATGGCCAATCCCATTTTCCATACCCAAGCTGATGGGACACAAGGACACTCTTATACTCAGTAACATCTGCAGCCTAAAGATTATGGAAAATTCATAAATTGATACAGATGGGTTTCTGACTGATAAACATTGTGTTGGGGAAATCCAATCAGGTAACAAGTACTGTTCTCAAAAACAAACAGAAAAAGGCAGAAATTAGTGGTGGGATTAGAATTATCTACGGACTAGGAATACCTGCACTAACAGTACATTTGTGTAGGATGCTGCAGCCTCAGGATGTGTCTCCACTCTACCTTAACAGAGCCAACCCTGCATTGGATGCTTTTGTGCTCAGAGATGGCACAGCCAGGCTACTGAACTCTTTAGACAAAGGGATACCACTCAAATAGGGGCAGTCCTCTCAAAATGCAGTTCTTTTGGTAATACCTGTCCCTGCTGAACCCAGTCCTTCACAATCTGGAGCAGCAGAGTAAACAACAGGCTATGAATTATTCCCACTCTGCCCATATTCTTTTTTCTCCACTCTCTCAGTATCTGACTTTAAAAGCCCTTAGTCTTGTCCTGATATAGGATAAATTAAAGCTGAAAAAAAGTTCAGCATAACCAAAGAAACTCTTTTCCACCACCATTAGTATGGAATACAATGTTCAGGCTGGCAGCTGGATTGACTCCCTCTGTTTCTCAGCAGAGAGAGGTGTTTTAGGCACTGGAAGGGGACAGGGATAAAGGTGAAAATCAAGGGTGGCCAGCATGAATTTATGATGCTGTACAAGGCACTTCAACTCCCCACAGACACTGCTGTGCCTCCACAGCTGGTGGCAAGGCCACGGCTACAAGTGGAGTGTATCTGTTTAACTTCACACTACATCATTTTCTCACCTCCAGCTCACTCCACTTAGCAAAATTCTGCAGTGCAGATTCATAAAAAAGTTTAATTACAAAAAATCCCCCAACCCTACAGCAACAGGCAACTATCATCATTCATTTTCATGTGTGTCATGCTTGAAAAAGCTTTGCATATTTTAAAAAGCTATGGATCAACTAAACCTGTCAAAATCCAATCTCTGTATACTTCAGACTTCTACATTTGAGTAAATCAGCACAGCTTTTATGGGTCCATAAAACTCTGACTCATCTCCTTCAGACTGGTTTTTTTCTTCACCTCAATTTGTTCTCATTACCAGCTGAAGTTAATGAGAAGGCATTAAAGAATGATTTGCAGAGAGATTGGATTTCTGCTTATAGTGGCCACAGAAATCAAACACTCTTCCTTCTCACCACAAAGTAATTTGTAATTTGATTTGTTACTATTATACCAAAAATTCTCACCTTCCTCCTGTCCCACAAACACAGACACATTTCTCCTTCATCTGAAGAGAAATGCCACCTACACCAATAGAATCAGGGATCTGTTCAGGTCAGAAAAGCCTTCTGAGATCATTGACTCCAACCATTCCCAGCACTGCCAAAGCCCCACTCACCCATGTCCCCAAGTGCCACATCCAGGGCTGATAAATCCCTCCAGAGATGGGGACTGCAGCACTGCCCTGGGCAGCAGTGCCAGGGCTTTACAAGCCTTTCAATAAAGGAATTTTCCCAGTATCCAACCTGAGCCTTCCCTGGCACACCTGAGGCTGTTCCCTCTCCTCCTGTCCCTGTTCCCTGGGAGCAGACCCCCCCGACTGTCCCATCCTGTCAGGTGTAAGAAATGCAAGAAATGCAGCAAAGCCCTCAAACCTCAGAGTACAAGTTACTATTTCCAACAGCTGTTGGCACAGTCCTTCGGAAAAAAAAAACTGTTGTTTTAATCTAATTTCATACAATTTCATAAGTTTCCTGCACTCCCATAACCTCCCTTGTCCACGTGCAGAGCCTGCACAAGCATCACTACCACAACCACCTATAAAAGGTCCATACCATGCCTCCAGTTAGAACCCAGCACTTTGATTTTAATCATGCACTTCCAAATCAGATTAAACCCTGAAGGTGATTTTAGTTTTAATTTGTCATATGTTCAATGCAATTTTCTTCCAAGATGGTTGCACCATCATGGCCATGGTTTTAAATTCTTCCATTTCATTAAGTAGAAGGATTTATACTTAAAGAGGGATTTGGTAATGGTGGAGGTGCCCAACAGTGAGCATAGAAGAGAGGGGAAAGCTTCCAAGGGAAGACTTGTAACAAATCCCTCCCATAGTTCCAGACTAAGACAACAATGTCAACAGAAGAGTACCTCACATATCAGTAGGCTCATTAAAAATCCATGCCTGTATTACCACTGCCCTCATTAAAACCTGGCAATTGCAGCACAGGAGCACCCTCAGGGCTGTGCAGCGAGCCCAGTGTGGGGGTGTGAGCTGAGCAGCTCCGTACTCACTGGGAGGGTAGGGAACCGCAGTCCGGCCGTCCTTGCCCAGCGGCCGCTCCTCGGAGCCCGCTGCCGGCAGCTTGGAGGAGCGCAGGGCTGGGGACACGGCCTGCAACACCAAACACTGCGGTCAGCACAGACTGCCACCCCTCAGTGCCCCTGCACAGCAACCCCACCCGCTCACCCCAAGGAGTCTGGATTTTTTCCCCTCTTTCAAACTAAAAACAAAAAGAAATATTTGCCTGTCTATATATCCCCCCATAAATTGATGCATACATAGAACTGTGCATTTTTATAGTTCCATACACATGCAAATTATATTCAAAATGTTATCACAAGCCCTGAGCTTGAAATGTATGTGACTGCTCTATTTATTTCTGTGTTTGGATTACTCCCAGGTAGTAATGGGAATATGACAGAGTGAGCCCAACACAGGCAAATGTTAAGACAGGAAAAACATTAGGGCTGTCCAGGGCAACTTCAGAGAATAAAGTAATCTTTTATCTTGACAGAACAGTTCTCTGGTAGATTGGCATATTAGCCATGGCATCTGAAGTGCAGTTTATGTGGAACCACAGTAAGAAAATTGGTGCACTTATAAAGTCCTGCCAAGAATAAGGCATAAGACTTTTAAACACTGTTATCTACTAAAAGTCACTTTAAGACCACCTTATGTATTATTATGGTTGTATTAGATTATGCTTAAAGATAGTGACTATCCAAATCTTTGCTTTCCCAGGCAATTTACTGCCCCTCCTAACTGATATAAATCTGCATTTTCCTCTGTATTTCCTATCATGCAGCAACTATTTCTCTTTGCACTGAAATAAAGTGCTTGGAGGAATATGAGAGAACATGACTCAGAGAATTACTGGAATCCTGTAAGGTTGAATTTATTTTTCTTTGGGCAGGTTCTCAGACAAGGTAAAAGAACCCATCACCAATTAATAAAACTTGGATCTTTTCCACCATAATTCTCAAACAAAAAATTCTGATGGAAGTTCAGGACACAGAACTAGATATAATGGATTTGTAAAGCAACTGCATGGCTCTCCCTATGGAAGCTCCTTACAGCCTGTCCATGGAGGACGGATCTCCTGAAGGATCTCCTTGCCAGCAGTCCTTCCTAAAAGCCAAGCCTGCCTACCTGGAAACTCTCTCTCCCATCTATCAGGGATAATCATTCCCACTAGGAATCTGTTTCTTGGCCTACAGAACACTCATCCCCACAAGGACTCACCCCAAGCTCATCCTCGTCGGAGTTGTCGAAGATGTTGTCGAGGTCGTGCAGGGACGGGGCCAGGTCGGTGACCTGGGTGAGGCTGCCGGAGCCGGCCCTGCCGGCAGCGCCGTCCTGCCGCGGGTCTGCCAGCGCCGGGGAACAAACGGAGCACAGTCAGGAGACAGGGCACGGGCAGGGAAACGGGGCACGGCCAGGGAAACGGGGCACGGCCAGGGAAACGGGGCACGGGCAGCAGCACAACAGCACCTCCGCCCCCCAGCACTGAGCCTTTGCTCTGCTGGAGCCTTGCAGGCTGAGCAGCGACCATGGCATGGCAAGCGAAACACGGCACGAGCAGCAGCACAACAGCACCTCTGCCCCCCAGCACTGAGCCTTTGCTCTGCTGGAGCCTTGCAGGCTGAGCAGCGACCACCGAGGGTCAGCCAAGAAACAAGGAAGGAGCTGCTGCTGCTCATTTAATATGCTAAAAAATATAGCATTGTTTTTATAAAAATGACAAGGAAAATCAAGTTTTTTCCAACCTGGGAGCTGTCTGTAGCTCTGATGTTACAGACAAAAGTTCAGATGTGATTTTTCCCTCCAGATGTTATGGCATATAGGTTATTTTTGCTTTGCAGACTGAATCAAAGAGCTTTAACTCACCAGTCTTAGGAGCAGAACTGAAAATGGACATGGCATCTTTTCCATCAGGAACTGGTGTGGAATGGCCCGGTGGGGGGATTTCCTTGGATCCAATCCCATCTTCTGACTATACAAAAAACCGAACAGATTTCATGGCTATGAATTTAAGCTATGTAAGAACAAATGTTTTTCTGTGTCCAACCAGACTCAGGGGTCTGAGTTAAATATAAGATTTACAAAGGATTCCATGGACATCATTGAACTCTAACAGCCAGTTCAGGTAATTAACCATCTCAAATTCTCCAGGAAAAAAACATTTTTTAGATTGTTTGCTTGCACAGCCAAACACCAAAACAACTCCATAAAGGATAAGATACATAAGAAGCATCATGCAGGTGATAATATAAAATAATATTTTTTTAAAAAAAATTAAATATAAATATATACATGTCTGATTTTGTTTTGTGAAACAGACACAAGTCTTCCAGAGAGCTGTAGAGCAAACACTGTGCTACAGGATAAATCCTACAAGACCATTAATGCCAAACACTGGATTTACACCCTACCTTGTTCTTTTTCAAAGGATCTTTCTCAGCCCCAAGTTTGCATTTTTTATTGACAGTGAAACTGTACTTGATGTCTCCATCTTCGAAGGTGTAAGGATCACTGGTGTCTCCCCAGCCTTCTCCAGGGGGTTGTAGTAGAGGCAAGGGGTCAAGATAGTTCAGGGTCTGCACTGGCTTCTGCTCTTCCAAAATTTTAAACCGTTTATTAGGTTGTGCTAACAGCCTGAAGTGAAAATAAACAAGCAAGGCCAACATGAAACAAAACCAGCACAATCTGCAGCTGTCACACAAACACAGCCCATGGCACATACCATCCCCCTTGATCAAGTAGAAATGTTTTTTTCCTCAAATAAAGGATGTATTGGATACATTTAAACATTAAATACCTGACTTTATTAAGACTTACTTCGGGACAATGAAAGAAGAATCAATTTTGTCACTGTATAAATGAAAACACTTTGAAGTCCAGCCTTTCCAGGCTGTGTTTTTCAGGCTGAAACCCTTTTCAGCCTAGCAAACTCCATTGTAATTACCAAACCCAATAGTCTTTTAACTCAATAACTCTTCCTCAATTAATTTTTCCTAAACATTTTCATTAACTACTTTCTCTGGTGCATTTTTTAAAATGCATTATCAGAATTCTACAGTAATTTTTAGGCTAGCACAAAACACAAAAATAGGTTACAAAGAGACTGATCAGTTCTTGTAGGGTCCAACAGAAAGCCAGATACAGAAAAGGCAAGCATCCTGCATTGGATTGTTTCTATTTAACTACTTAGCGCTCTCTGCAGCATCTGTGATGGTGAAGCCTTAGCCTTTCTCAGCTGAAAAGCAGAAATTAGAGTTCAGTGACGATTAGAACTGCCCAGCTCCCCTGCTCAGAGTGCTCTCTCACCTTTTCAGTGCAGTGCTGTCGGGGTTGATCTCCATCCTGCCATCATACCTCTCACATGGCAGCTCCGGCGGCCGGAACTCGGGATCGTCACTTGAAGGGACACTATATGTCCTCCACACGTCCACGGCCTCGTTGCTCTGAGTTATGCCACAGTACAAGGCTGTCTCACTGACCTCTGCCATCAGAGGTAACCTCTGTCCCACCAGGACTGTCCTGTCATCTAAGCTGGGCAGCGGCTGCAGCTCCAGCCCGCTGCTGTAGAGTGCTGGGTTCACAGGAACGGAAGGGGGGTCCAGGTTCTCTGCCTCCTGACCTCTGGGCTGGGGGCTCAGGGTGGGAGGCAGAGGGGAAGTGGGGGAATGGGGTGAATCCATAGGATTCATATTAATCTGCTTGCTTGGATTTCTAGCAGGTAGCGAGAGCGGCTTCTCGTATTTCCTGGAACTGGGGACTTCCAAGGCAGACTCCATCCCGGCCAGGCCCAGCTTCTGCCCGGCCGCGTCCTGCTCCATGCATAGCTCTTCAGTCACCGAGGGCCGATGGTGGAATGGCATCAGGGGCCTTTTTTGCAGTTTCTCTCCCTTGTCCTGCCGCTCGGTGGTTTTGTGCTTTGAGGAGGCAGGAGGGGGCAGTGCCGAGGCCGCTGCGGTCCCCACGGCGAAGCCGGGCTGGGGCAGCGTGGGCGGCCGGCCCGAGGCACCGGCGCAGCGCTGCTTGAACACCTTGTGCCTGGAGGAGGAGGAGAAACCACTCACTGCACGCTGGGGGCAGCTACCCACCTCAGAGAGCAGCACTGAAAAACCTCCTGTCTGCTCCTGATCTTTTAACAGGCTTTTAATTTCTGCCTGATGGAGGAAGTTTGAATAAATATTTTTTAGAAAATAATGCAGTAACATGCAATCTTATTACTGGCTTCATATGGCTTTTTTGACTTTGTATCCATTATCTTTGAGACTGAGAAGCACAGGACTGAATTTCAGTGTTTCAGGTCCTGCTAAAAAGTATTTTCATCATTTTCATCATACTGATGATGATTTCTAAGGATGTGACAACAGGGATATAATTCCACCCATACTTTTACTGGTCTTTTTTGTTGTTTGGGGCTTTCTGTTTAGCTGTTTATTTGATTTTATTAAGCTAAACAGAAACTGAAATATGTATTCGTGCTTAACATTGAAACCTGTTTAAAAATAAACACCATTTCAAAATGAATCACTCCATCCCTATTTTATGAACAATAGGACAACAAAAATCCATTTCAAAACATGTAATGTGCTTTTTACTTAAAGAGATAACCTACATGATCACAAGTGAAGTGGGCTACACTGGAGACACCCAACCCTGTCTACTTGTGCTTGCTGTCCCAGTTCCCTGGAAGCATCCAGGCTGTGTGGGGTTATCCCAGCTTTCTGCAGGGCTTTGCTGTTCCCAGGACACACTGCAGATTCCCTGCAGCAGCAGATGGTCTGTGCCTGCAATCACCCTAATGTGCAGCTAATGCCCTGGTAACTGGAGATTTGCCTTAAGCATGTTCTTGTAACATTTCATTGCCTTAATTCTCCATCATTCACCGTATTTTAACTGACTGCAGAGAATTATTTCAGACATTCTGCTCCTCACACACCAAGCTGGGTCTGAAGGAGACTGAATTTGATGCTGAGTACCAGACAGCCCTTTGAGACTCCAGATCTAAGATCATATCCTGACATTTAGCCAGTACATGGAATGGAATGGGCACAGAAATGACTAAAACAATTTCTACAGGCCAGTAGCTGCTCAGGTTCTGCAGCTACACGGAAAGT
Source organism: Pyrgilauda ruficollis (assembly GCF_017590135.1). Classification (NCBI taxonomy): domain Eukaryota; kingdom Metazoa; phylum Chordata; class Aves; order Passeriformes; family Passeridae; genus Pyrgilauda; species Pyrgilauda ruficollis. Next base: position 4,977,995 of record NW_024531043.1, read on the forward strand.
ACTTATTGCTGTTTGAAATCAGATACTGCCTTCATTTTAAGGATAGTATTTCCATTTCCCAGCTGCTGTGTTCACCAACTCCAGCATGATGCAGTTATCACTGGAGGGATGAACAGACAGTGTGAAATTCCAAGTGCACCTGAACCTATCCACAGAACCAGGCTCCCACTGCCCACTGTCGATCCCCATGCTTTCCAGGCAAGGATTTCCACAGGAAACACTTGGCATTCTGACAAAACATTTATCTGTTCCAAATTCTTGAGTATATAAATACATCCAATATGTATATTCAGGGGGGAAGAGCTGCAGAAATCATCCTCTCACTAGGGATAGAGCAGGGAGTCTCCAGCTTGATCATTCCACCCTTACAGGATGCACAGTCCCTTCATCCCTTCCTCTGACTACACAAAGAAGAACTGCATCCTTAAGGAGTAACTTCTTTTGGTCAAGGTACTTTATCACCTATCTTACCAGTAGATGGTGACCTTGGGAATTAGAATTTCAGTAGAAGTGTTTCACAGAACTACTTCACTGCAAACTGGGGGCTTTTTCTAGCCCTGAAACATCTCTCCGATAGTTTTAAGAATGGTTAAGCATATTGGTGATGATGGTTTGCCTTTCCTGAGTGAGTAGTTCTGGAATTCTAACCACACAAAGATGACAGATAACTTTAATAACCTCCTAAAGTGTTTATTTGAGTGAGCTGTGAATTCTTTCTGATCCAGTGACAGAGGGTATCCAGGTTGCAAAGGCTTAATATTCTCTTGTGTGGGTTTGGTGCCATGGCAGATTGACCAGAGGCACATGAAGTGATTTGTAGGATGTTTCCCCTCTTCCTCCAAATATAAGGATGATCACAAACTTAGGAAGAGTTTCCCCTCTTCACCACAAGCCTTAACCACTCAACCAAAGGCCACAGCTCTGAAAAGCTGCAGGATGAGTTCCTTATGAATGGGAACTGTTGGAGTAATCCTGGCCCCAGCACCATGATTTTTCCACTTGGATTGGCTCCTGCAAGTGACAGTGGGCTGAGATGCAGATTCATCCCCTAAATGTGATCACAGGTTTGATATTACAATTTCCTCTTGTCTCACCTAAAGCTGAGATAACTCCCTTCTGTAAGTGTACCTCTGCCTGAATTAAGCAGGGCTCTCACAATATGACAAATACTTATTCTCTTCAAAGCTCACCTGGAACAAGAACAACTGACTCTTTGGACTGGATCCACAAAATCCCATGAAACACTATTGTTAGGAACTTCCTCCTCCAAATTTGCAGCTGTAATTTGATTCCTCCTGAAGAAGAGAAAATTATTTTAGTAATCACCACCTTCTGAAGAACAAAATTTTTAAAATGTACATCATTCATATATGTTCCCCTCAGATAAATTACTTCCTTCTACCTGACCTTTGAAATTGACAGCAGATCCCTGCACTAGTCCTTAAATTTACAGTTTGATTTATGTAGGAGGAAGGTCTCAGCTCTGTGTCAGAAAACTCTGTCTGGAGTCCAAGCACAAGAAACAAGGGGAAAGCCATTTAAACTGTTCCTGGAAATTAGTCTGACACACCAAATGAGGAAATTGCATGGATATAGGAAAAAATAAATATTTCAGGGCTCACCATACCATTATACACTTTAAATCTCCAGTATTAAAGGTCATGATACTAACATCAATTTATACACTCTTGTCAATTGAAATTTTAGTCCAACTCATATAAGGCTTCACAAATACTCCCCTTAGAGCCCTAAATATCAAATATATACAATGTGTTCTGCAGTCACCCAGCTTTCAGTGTAGTAACTACAACAGGAGATGGGAGCTGCCACCTTTAAATCTGAGAGCACTTGGCTGAAGGCACAACCTAGGGCCTCAAGGACTGTCACAATTAGGGTACACAACTGCAAACTCAATGGGAAGTGTTAGGAGTTCTCAGCTGAACAGAGGGACACATTTTCTTTGATAATACAACATTTTCTTTGATAATGGTGTTTGGCATCGTTAGCTCTGATTGGTGGCAAAGGAGCCCTGTAAAGAATAATATTAATGTAAACTATGACAATTTTAGCTGTATCTTATGTATTATAAATAAGCAAAGCATGAGGACTGCTGCCATACTTGGACTGTGCCCTGTTGAGGATGCATTCCTTCCACACACGGTGAACAATGCGGTTGTGAAATTTGGGAGTAATCTTGCTTGATTTCTTTGGACTGTGGACAGTGACTGTCCCCTCCTGCACAGCTGGATGGCTGATGCTGCTCTGAGAGCAGCCACTTTCTCCTGCAAGAGAAATAAAGCATTAATGTCAGAACTGTCCTTCATATTGTCACCTGCTATTTTTTCCTGGAAGTCTCTTAGCAGGCTGCTGACTACACCAATGTTCACATTCACTGGGGAATGCTCAGAGCAGCCTTACAGAACACATTTAAAGCAACACTCCCTTTGAGGTAACAAAGATGGCACTGGGTTTACCACAGACATGGGCAATAGAGTTGTGCAAGCACTGTACTCATGTGATGTGATACATAGAGATATATAATATACAGAGTGTATCTATAAAAAATACACTCCCTAATAAATGGAGGTACTTTAGATAGCCCCTACAGCCCTGGACTGGATCAGTAAGAAATAGTGAAGATAGAGCTTTTTAATTATTATCCTGTATCTTAAACTTGAATTTATATAGTCGTTGGTGAGTTGCTTTAAAAACTAAATTTATTGTAATATGGATGGTCCTAAAAGCATCTATTAAGAAAACTAATAATTTATGTAGACTATTTCAAAGCAGGATCAGTTCTTTATACTCAAAATTAAACCTCACTGAGGAAATGAATGGATCACTGATGCTTTCCTACAGACACAGGCTGGGAGAGCTGGGGGTGCTCAGTCTGGGGAAGGCTCCAGGGATAACTCAGAGCCCCTTCCAGTGCCTAAAGGGGCTCCAGGAGAGCTGGAGAGGGACTGGGGACAAGGGACAGGACACAGGGAATGGCTTCCCACTGCCAGGGATAGATTGGTAAGGAATTGTTCCCTGTGAGAGTGGGGAGGTCCTGACACAGAGAAGCTGTGGCTGCCCCTGCATCCCTGGCAGTGTCCAAGGCCAGGTTGGACAGGGCTTGGAGCAACCGGGGATAGTGGAAGATGTCCCTGCCCATGGCAGGGGGGTGGATTGAGGCTGAGGTCCTTTCCAACCCAAACCACTCTGGATTCTGTGCCATTTCTTTATAATATGCTTGAACTGAAATACTAAAATCAAAACTGGCTTTGGTGAGATTTTCCAGTTGAGATCTACACTACTACAGAAATTTCCAACAGCTTATCACCAGTAGATACACTATTAACACAGCATATGATATTGTCAGTATGTATTTTCTGTATGGTTATCAAAGAGATAACAAATGAAGATATTACTTCAACATGTTTGAGAGCCTGAAAACTCTCTCCATTCCATTCCTTCCTGTGATGCAGCAGCTTTTACTAGCTATTGTACAAGCAGATGCTTCTTTTTCCGTGCTGCAATGTGTTTCTGTTTAGCTGAACTGAACTCCAGCACATCCCTCTTGCCAAGGCTGAGCTGCAGCAGCAGAGGGAGCTTTGGGTCCACTGGCCCGGGCAGGAGTCCCTGCTCCGGGCTGGAACAGCAAGGAGGGATCTGCTGCATTTTCACAAGGTCACACCAGGGTACAGAACACTTCGTCCTCCTGCTGACGCAATCCAAGCAGCCTCAAGTGTGAAGTGCTGAAGGGACTCAGTGCTGCACATCACTGCAGCTAACAGGGAATCCTGCTGCTTGCCACCAGGTGATTTGTAAAACACATCTTCTGAAAAGGTGCACAAGCTGCCTAACCCTGCATCTTCTTTAATTCTTCACATTATGTATTTCTTTCTCCAGTTAGATCTTCCCTGATTATCTTTTTGTAAAGTCAAACATGGAAACCCTGGCTATACTGAGGCTTGTGCCACTAACCATGTACTTCACTGGCTTTCAAACGTTCTCCAACAAGTGGGAACTTGACAGATGATCAAAAAACAAACAGGTCAGAACTTCAGAATTGGCAAATGTGCCCTCCTTTGGAGAAGGAATGTGTGTATAGACAAACACCACAAGGACACAGAGGCATCACGTGTCAACAGCAGGAAGAAAACAAGGATAAGTCTCATGGGAAGGGAAGGACAGGAGGCATGAGAGGATAACCAAGGAACTACCAGGGCTTTCAAGTTACATTGGAATGCATTAATTTATTGCTTTCTATAATTATGTAATATTTTTATACTATACAGTACAGCAATATACAGCATAACAGGAGACAGAACTGCACAGCAGACAAAACTACTTTGTTCTCACACACTAATTTTTGTCCATGAACATCCCTGGCACAGTCCTGGAACACACAGATACCTCTGGCAGGTAATGGTACAGTGAGTGGAGGACACAGCAGCCCCTCACCAAAGGCACAACCCCTGCAGTCCAGACTGGTTCCACTGCTGAAAAGCATTACATACTGGTTGCAGAGAAAAGCCTATTCTTTTTCTGCTTGAAATTCCACTTCTCTAGACTAAACCACCTCAATTCTGTCCTTCTTTTCCTGGAGATCCTGTTTGCAAAATCCAGGATCACTCTCGCTGTACTTTCTTGGACTTCAGACAATTTGTCCACATCTTTAGATGCTCCAAACTGGACATGGCACTAAACCCACATTTTAAATAGCATTGCGCAGAACTAAAGTATTATTCCCGTGCCTCACACTAATCCAGTTTATGGGTTCCATTAGTGATTCTGGACTGCATGACATGCTTTTCCAATCCATTTCTCCCATTTTTCAAGGTCTTTTGAAATGATTTTTGATAAATAAGAATTCTTTCATTGTTTGCTGGAGAGGCACCCCTCTGATACAAATTCATACTGCCCTCAAACAATAGCAGAGATCAAACAGAAGCTGTGACTGCCAGATTCAACAACATGAACACTTTTATATAAAATATAGTTTATGAATATTCTAAAAATATAATCCCCCTTGTAATCCTCCCATGTACTGTACAAGTGTAACAGGGTTCTGAAAATTTTAAAAATACAATAGCACATTAAAATATGCATCAATACTCAAATAGAGATTGTTATTTAAATGGTGATTGTCTTGCTTCAGTTAGTTGTTAATTGGCTTCTTGCTTATTTTAACTCTCAGTTCCTTTGAAAAACACCATTCCAAGTGAATTTACATCTCATATTCTGACTTATTAGCAGTAAATACTAAATACTTTCATCTATAGGCTCTAATCATGGACAAGTGAATCCAGACATGTTTTCTTTGCCTTAGCATCAAGGTTCAAAGATTGAACTTGACGATCTTAGAGATCTGTTCCAACCTCAATGACTCTGTTATTCCAGGAATGACCCTGTTGATGTGACAGAACTATCCCATACAGGCTAAGCTTGGGAACTCCTCAGAGAGGTATAACAAGGATTCTTTAGCCCCATCTGGCTGCACAGTCTCACAGAAACTTGCAGGGCCTTTGTGTCTTTGACACTTCTATTGCTCTGTGAAATTTAGTAAGTGCTGCCCAACAGGTTCAAAAACCCTCCAAGTTCAAGCAGAAGGTTGCCCAGTGGTGAGAGGTTTCTGTTGCTTTGCAGCACTGCACACAGATGTACCTACAGGAAAGGGAGCTGAACTGAATTCACCCTGTTTTGTGTAAAGGGGTGTTCACAGCACTGGCTTCCCTTCACCACAGACCTGCAAAGTCCTCCCCCAGCCCTCCTCCACTGCCTGCCTTTACCCAGCCCCTGCTCACACATGCACTCCCCAGGACCTAAGCAAAACCCAGAGTCTGACCCCATCTCCCCAGCCCACTGCTTACCCATAACAGCCTGCTCTGGAGAGGTGGGGGGAGTCAGGGGCATCCCACAGGTACTGACAGGATCCTTCACGCTTCCAAGCCCCTGCTGTCCCACATTTATATGGCCTGCAGCACTGGCAGCACTCTGTGACACTGGGATGTCACTCTGGGAGATGAGAACAAAGGCTGATGGATACACCATCCTCACACCCCCTGCAGAGAGATGGAAAACCACAAGTCTTAGACACACCTGATAATATCCAGCAATCACAGCTACTTCCACTTGTTTTCAATGTCAATTGGACAAAACTTATTATCTGAAATACAAAGAGCTAAGGAATTTCCATGCTAATATACATCCAGCCCTCTGTAACCAGTACAGAGCTGAAACAAGTAGCTCAATCCAGTGAATAATGGCATGTGGGATACAGGGAGTACAAAAGCTTGAGGCGACAGAACTACTCAGATGTTCTGGTGTCAAGAGAGCTACAAGAGAATATAGAAAAATTATAATGGCTCTTTCTGATTAATTAGATGACTTTTTTTTTTTTTTTTCAAATCATGGGGAGGAAAATAATCCTTCAGGCAGAATATTGAAACCTACCAACAATGACTTCAACTGCCACAGGGAAATCGTTGTCATATCCCAGCTCTTCCTCCTCTTTCATGCCTTCCTTTTTCTTCAGCACCATGGGGTAGAAGTACTGCCACTCCTCCATCAGCTTCCGAGTGGCAGGGTCTGACATCTTGTAGGACTGGCCCGTCAGGGTCCCGTTCAAGCCATAAGGACTCACCAGCACTGCAACACAACAAACAGCAGCCCTGAAGGACTCAGCAGCACTGCAGGAGAACAAGCAACAGTCCCGCAGCAGGGCTGCTCCAGCTCTGCCTCTGCTGCTCTTCCACTGCCTGAGGACTGAAGGGTCCAGGGAAAGCCACTGCAAAACCCAGTGCAGGTGTGAATCCAAACCTACAGAGCACTGAGCTAACACAGGACCCCGTGGCAGTCTGGGTTCAGAATTTCCATGCAAATGAAATTCCAGCAACCCCAGTGTAGTGAAACAGCATTCAGGGATGAGCACTCATGGAAAGAAGAGAGGACAGGGACATTTGAGACTTCTTAGCATTAAAAAGGATAGATAATACATAAAAAGAGTCACAACAAATAAGGAAAATTACTTGCTTAACAACAGATATTTCCATTATGACTCAATTTTGCTTTTAGTTGTATTTGATTTGAGTCATGAATTCAGCTCACTGAAATAAAATGTATGACTGAAGTGCCTGAGCCTCTGTCAAAGCTTTACATGTAGACACAAAATGTTTTCAATAAAGATTCTATAAATTAACATCTCTATAAATTATCATTTCATGTGTCTCTGGGTGGTTTTTTTACTCTGTGTTGAACTTTACTAAGATTTCTTACTTTAATTGCTTTGAAATTATAATTTCAGAGTGTAGTAAAGACAGCATAATGCAATGACTCAAAATTCTTAATGTTTTTCTCTTTTTTTTTAGAGCATCCCATGAAAACTGCATTGTGAATTTACTAAGCCATCAACTTAATTCTGCAAAATTTTAATTTCTTACACTGGCAAATAAATAGTCACAGATACTTCAAGTTTTTCATTGTTTCTGCTACATTTTCACACCCACCCACCCCTTGTTTTTAAAATAAAACAGTAAATAGTTGCTAATGTATGAATGAAAAGCAGTCCTGAACTAAATAAGCTCAGTATTTGCATCCACATAGGATTCACGGAGAGACCACGTCAGAAAACCACACGTGTGCACTGACTTCCTTAAACACTAAGTCTTTTTACACTGAAATGATTGATTTGTTTGGCATGTAAAGTTACCAACAATGTGAACAGATAGCAAGTTCTGGAGAACCACCCCGCCAGGGCCGACGTGCCGTACCTTGGAAGGGCGAGGGGGAGGACTGGGCCATGTGGATGTGCTCCTCGGTGATCAGGTAGATGGGCTGGTGCTGCGCGATCTCCACGCTCGTGCACACGTTGCTCTCCCCGTGCAGGAAGAACGTGAAGGCACACGACAAGTGCTCGCTGCAGGAGAGAGGAGACAAAAAGAAACATTTATCAGGGTTAAGGGGCTCTGGGAGGGAAATTCAGAGCTCGGAGGCCAAGCACGCACCCTCCTGTCCTGTTGTGAGGCTCATTGCAGGGCTGGTAATCATATAAACAGAGGGATCTGTCACCAGACAAATAACTGACAATGTTGGCAGCTGTCTCATCGATGTGTTTTCCTACTTGTTTCATTACAAATAAAAGGGATTTTAACCAGAATTCAAGCAATAAAATTATGGGCCTTTAGAAATTCTTCAAAGTTCACTCCACAAAGAGGTCCAGCTGAAAAGGAACAACAAAGGAATAGGAAAGATGTTTGCATAACATCTAACGAGAATCTTAATTAAAAAATACAAAAGCATGTGAACATTACAGAAAGTTGTCAACAACCTAAGGTGAGCAATGCATTTGCCACTGCTGACCAAATTTAACTTGAAATGAACAGTATTGAAAATGTTTTCATTTTACCCACAGAGTGACTCACATCACAGCAAAGTATTTGCTTAAATATTCCTTGCTACAAAGCTGCACAAAAAAAAAAGAAAACAAAGCACATTTCATGTTTTTAATCCTCATTTTAATCAACTGAAAATGTGCAGAGCTGCAGTAAGTGTGCAGAGATTTTTCTGTCCAGTTCAAGAGCTGTGCACAGTTTTATGGGTGTTGGCTTTGGCACAGGGCCAGCCCTAACGGGACCCGTGTTTTACACACAGCTCTCACTACCTGCACCAAGAAGAAAAACCAGAGGCATTACAACCATTTAACTTCAGCTTTAAGTCAACCAACTGCTCTGCTACTGCTGCCAGTTGGTTTTAAACAAAGGCAGTGATGGTCTAGAACTGGGAGCTGCTCTAATCTCACTAAATCTCTGAATGACTCCATACATCAGGCAGAGTAACTTGTCATCCTGTAGCCCAAGTTACTCTCCTGTGAGCCTCAAATCCTAACCACAAAAAGAGACCAGAAGAGAAAGTTCAGCTAAGAAAAATCTGGAGAGAAAAGGTTACTGAAATGACAATGAAGATCAAGGCCTGAGGACTTCCTGCAGTCCCCAGGTGAAAGTTTCCTTTAGTAACAAATAAGAGTTTGATCTGAGCACACACTGCTGTCCCACTCTGGCATGTGCTCCCAGCCCTCTGACATTCCTGCACGCAGCACAGCTCACACCATTCCTGAAATACCAGCCCAAAGAAATCACTCTGGCTACAAATGTGAGCCAGATCTTGGAATAAAATCCAAGTGGAGAAACCTCACCCGGCTCCAAGCAGCCAGCCCTCCACGCAGCCCCAGCACAAGGCTTCACCTGATCCACCACTGAGCTCCACTGCACATTCAACCTGCTCACATCACATAAAGCTCCAAAGCACACAAATTGTTCAGGTCCTCACCAGAGTCTTCCAACATTACCAATATCCAGTTTTCCTAGAAGATCCACTTGAATTTGTGCCAACAAAAAACTGAACACAAAATGCAGATCAGACCAGGGTTCCTAAAAACATTCAACATCATGTTCAGACTGATTTTTTATTTTATTTACATTTACTTCAACCCAGTTCAAAAACTGAAGTTGACAGACTTTTGAGAAGCCACTCCACTATCTCTGCAGGTTTTTAATCAGTCTCATTTCTGTACTCTTTTCTGATCAGATGATAAAACTATCAGCAACCACCAGGAAGGCACAGGAAATGGCTTCCAAATGATCTCCTTACTCCTCAGAGTCTGTTGGAACACCTCGAGCTGCCAGCTCAGGACAAGTACAAGAATACAAAATATTGCTAATTTTGCACAGCTGTGCTATATTCACTTTGCACACACAGTAAGAAATTACATCAGGAACAAAGGGCACAGTTTGATTCCTCTGACTCTGTTAATAATAAATTTACTTTATACCTTTAAATTTGAGCCTGTTTTGCCCTTAAAAGCGTTTTCTCCCAGTCCTTAACTCATGAGCCCAGTTTTTGACCCTTCTCTGCCCAGCTGTAGCAGAGGACAGTGAGTGAACAGTTTTCCTGGGTACCTGGCATTTCAGCCAGTGTCAAACCACAACAGAGTGCAAATCTGTGCCAGTGCTCTGCTCACACTATGCAGGAACTCTTTTTTACAGGTACTTTTTCAGAAACCTTTCTGTGCTTTCCTGGTGCCTGACAGCTGCCTTGTCATCTCTAGGATGTCATCTCCCCCTGTGGAATGTATAGAACATATACAGAAAATATATTATTTTCAATTCTGGCTGCATGAAAGGTGAGGTGGGAAAAATGTTAAGCACTGGTCTGCAGCCAGCAGAACACTTTGGCACACACCTTCAACAATATCTCCACTACATTCACTGAGACTTGTGTGCTAAAATTAAAACAACTGCTTAAATAAAAGGCATCTATTAACAGAAATACAAAGAAACAGCACTGTCACATAACCTTCTGTAACAAAAGATCTGTGTCCTTTTAAGTATTACAGGTACTTTTTCTCCGTAAGACAGAAAAATCAAGTCTTCACTTTGGCACCTAATCACCTGCAGCTGACATTAGCTGTCTTTCAGGTGTTTCCTCTGGGACCTTAATTACCTCAAATAACTTTTGAGATGCCTAAAAATGTAGCTGAATACCTTGGCACTGTAATATTTAGGACTTCCCATAAACTGCATGAATGCCAATTCCTCAGTTACTATAAATGACTTAAAGAAACAACATTATATTACATTTACTTACATGTAACCAATCAGATGAGAATTATGAAAACCTGACTACATTTAAACTCCACATTAGAACAACTAATGGATTCAGGTGTTGCTTGCATTTTTTTTTTTTTTTTTTTTTGGGAAGTTTGGATAAACACCCAATGGAACCTGTGCTGTTCTGCATTCAAACAGTACATGAAAAAAATGCCAAGATACTGCAATTCCTAACAGAGTTTGGAATATAAGTACTAGTGTATATCTTGTATAAAGTTAAACTGCACCCCACAGATTTCAAAATGTACCACAAATGTGGAAATCAAACCGCCAGGAACAATTACTTAGGGATTTGGGGAAGAGATGTGATGAAAAAAATAATTGAACACAACTGATTCTTTTTCTTATTAGAGGGATATTAAAACAATAGTTTTATGGTATGAATTTTATCCTTCTTATTTTAAGGACTTGAAACCATTCCCTGAAAACCTCTTGCAGTGCACAGTGTCTAAGCTTGCTTTGTCCCAAACACTGCAACCTTCTGACACACCTGGAAAGTGCAGTTGGAAGCCAGATGCCAGGACTGACACTGAAAGTTCTTTAGAAAAACACAGCGAAAATTTAAGAATCCTATATTTGTACATATCTGTCCTATTTTTAGAAAAAATTCAGGGCTGAGCATTTTTTTAAATACTCATTTCTCCACAGAGGAGCTTGAGCTCCCATACTCTGCCCTCCAGGCTGCAGACAACCTCTTGTTTCTCCTTCACTCTTGTAAGCAATTGTCCACAAAGCCACTGACTGTGTATGAGTAACTGCATTTTCTGACCAATAAATTGTATAGCTGCTTTAATTCTCCTCAAAGTTAAGACTGGGATCTGAAAGCCCTCAAATCACAGTTAACACAAAATAGCTTCATCAAGTCTGATGTCAGAAAAGAGGCAGCAGCAGGCACAGGCAGAAAAACTGTCAAATCACTAGTTTGATGAGGACTACAAAAAAAGAGCGCATCAAAAGGCAAATTTGAAACAGAAGAGTAAGCGAGAGCAAAATAAAATACTTTCCTTTCAAGTTGCTAAAGCAACAGGACAGAAGCAGGTCACAGTGGGGTTTGGGCAGGAGATGGCAGCACCTGGACACCCCTACACCAATAACACTCCAACACCACAGTAAATTAACAGTCCAGTACGTAAATCACCTCTTCTCAAATATCCTGGAAATAAATATCCCCAGAGAAGCCTGAACTTGAACAAGCTCCCACTGAGGGAGGAGAAGAAAGGCTGCCTGCTTTGATTTGAGAGAAGGCAGAGCCTCAGTCCCAGTGCAGAGGGGTTTTAAATGTGCCAGTGCCCAGTCAGGCACTCCCCTTAGCAGAGGGCAGGGATGCATCCCAGAGCACCCAGATCCTCCAGGACACACCATGGTCCAGCAGGAGCTGCAGGACCCTGCCAGGCCACTGTGGTACAGGGAAAGCTTCCTCACACACACCGAGAGAGCAGAGGAGCACCTGGAGCAGCAAACAAAAAAGGCCAGGCCATTTCTGGCCCTTAGGGGAAATCACACATTCAAAACCGCAACTAAAGACAGAAGGAAAGCATTCCAGGCATGAGACAATTCCAGAGTTTTCTGGACACCACAGCCCCCCAAGAGCACCCAGCCCCCATTTCTGCACCAGCATGGAGCCCCCACAGCCAGGTTCTCTCTGCTGTAGCCCCAGACACAGATCCACACTGAAATATGGAAACACCAGCCTGGAGCCTGCTTGGGGCTCTGTCACTCCACACATCAATCCCTGGGAAACAAGGACTCCCTGCCTGACTGGATCCAGAATTCCCTGTGTGCTGGAGCCAGAACAGAGCTGAGGGCTGACACTGCCCAGCAGCTGGAGCTTGTCCCAAGGCTAATGAACACCCAGCTGAAACCAGCTGGGCAATTATTGCACTGTATCACAGCACCTGAAACAACTTTTCTTCAGGTGAACACACTGCTGGCTCGTGAAAAAGGGAAACTGATGTCTGGTTATACATCTCTGCCCAGTCACTAGTTTTTGTGTGGCACAGAATAAGAATACAGGAGGGCAAGCTGCAGATTAAATAATATTGCTTTGGCAATGACTCCTTGTCTCTTGATTTTGTTATCTCTTTCTCTTCCCCAACTCAAAGAAATAAAAAGAAGAGCAGGGAACATAACATGAGTTCCCACAACTACCAGATCTTTAATAATGGTATCTATAAGTCCATTTGTTGTCTCACATATTTGGTTGGATTTTTTAAAAAATGTATGAGATGCACAGACAGAAACTTTGTCTATGTATGAATTGCCTTTAATGTATTTCCAGTAGTGAAGTAAAGCACTAAGATAACAGTTTCACAATGCAGCGAGCATTTAGATAACATTATCTAAACACTTGCTGTGTTACAGACTTATTGTCTCAACACTGCCTCAGTTGTCACCAGCAAAGCCCTTGCCAAGGCCAACACACACCTCCCTAACAGGATTCCCTTCCTGATCCCATCTCCAGCAACCTCCCACCCTCCCCTGTGTATAAATGTATGCACAGGGTGAGCTGCCAGCCTGGGGGACATGGGGGGTTATTCCTGCAATGCATCCATCACTCTGCAGTGTGACAGGGTAAGAAAGCAGTACCTGCACGAGTCCAGGGGAAATGCTGCACATCCCATCAACCCATTCTGAGCAGTAATTCCATTGCAGGATCACTTGGAACAAGACCCACAGCAAGTCTGTGCTGGAGGCAAGGTCACATCCAGCGTCCGTAACCTTCGATGGGAACACGGGACAAACTGCTCCCATTTCCTACCCTGGCTTATCCTGATGTCTCAGGCTGGGAGAACTCCACGTTTGGGATTTTTGGAGATGCAGAACAGCAGAACAGGTTTGGCTGTGAGTAAATAGCACAGTGACAGTGTTGCTGTCAGTGCTGAGGAGTTAGCACCTTAGGGAAGCAGAGCTTCACCCCACAGCTCCTGCAGGGTGGAACAGGTTCTGCAGCAACAGCCCTGGAAACTACACATAGAAATAAGCATATTTTACTCTGAATTGAAGCAGTGTTCAGTATTCAGTCTCCTGGATCTCTGAAATAAAATTCCTGCAGTGAAATCCCAGTGAACATTCCTCCCTTGGCAGAGGGATGGTGAGGGATGCAGTCAGGACTGTACCACACCATGTGGCTCGAGGCACTAAGGATTACTGAGTCCATTATTTGTTACATCTGTGCCACACTTCAGAGCAGTACTGATTTAGAACTGCAACTATTTTGAATTATTTAAGATGTCAGTACCAAAAAGTGATTCTGCAAGTTTATTATATTAATTATGAATTAAAATTCATTGTGATGAGACTCTGGATCCTGCCCTATTTAGAAAACACAGAAGTTGCTGTGACCATATTTCTACAGTACTACAGGATATAGACTTTAAAATACTATATAAATGCATACCAAAAAAGAAACATGGAGGTTATTAAAGTTATTTTCAGGTTAATGCCAAAACAAACACATATTTTTCACTGGAAATTCTTAGCTGTTTAAGATATATGTCCTTAGGAATCAGGAACTTGCTTATATCTGTACCAGCATTACCAGGTATTCTAAAAACAATAGTACCAGCTGGTGAAAACTACAAAATGGATTATAATTAACTAGAAGATTGTCAGAATGCATGCAATATTTCTTGCTTTAGCATACTCAAAATACCAACACATCAGGAAAAATTGCATATAAAGCTTCTAAAATCCCTGCTGTTATCACCCTCCTGCCATCTCTCTCTCTGTCTGAAGCACTGTGTTTCCACACAGGGTCTGAAATGGGTCCTTTGGAAAATACATTTCCATGAAAGATCTGATACCCTTTCAAACAAGAATGCAGGCAGATAAGCTCATATATTCAATGTGCCCCATAAGTAATTCATGGCACATGAATAAGTTACATCTTAGTTCTATGTGGAATCTCCCAAAAAGTCCTCTTTTTATGCTCTTAGTCTCAGCATTTCTTAAATACCATCCAGGCCTCAGAACTGTCATGAGCAGTTGTGCTCTGGAGATCAGGACTGAAAAAATCCTTTTGAATATTAATAACCCCAAACTCCAGCACGAGCCTGACGAGCGCTGATGGAGGTTCGCCAACCAACTATTGCCTTTTTTTTTCAGCCTAAGGCATAAACTGACCTTTCCTTAACAGCTCAGCCCTGCAAAGTTTAAATGCTGGGTTCCCTTAAATTGAAGCTTTCTGTGGCAGTTTTATCTCAGATAACACAGCTATCAGTTACTCTGGCTCACAGCTCCAGCTGGATGGCTGACTGGCACAGTCAAAATTATTTGTCTGTGGGTCACAGACCCAAACAGAGCTGAAGCTTTAAAAAAAGGCTTCACTCTATCCCTCATAAAAGGGTAAAAATGTTATCCTTTCTACTAAGGTTTGTGTTGCACACTGGCCATCAGTGGGCAGCTAACTTTACACAAATTAAGTCAGCCCAGTTTTCAGTCTCACACCTGAACTGCAGGAGTTGTGTGTGAAGTCAGTGACTAAATCATGTTCAGCAGAGAAACAAAAAGAGTATTTAACACTCAGGTATGGGGGAGTATCAAACCACATTTATGTTGGGAGATTCATTTTCATAAATTAATGTTGCTCTAGGAGTAAAGCCACAAGTCATTAGTGATCCCTTAGTAATTGCTTCAGACAATTCCTTACTTTAACATGTCCTTGTAGCACAGATTCACTCAAAGCCACAGCTGAGTCTGCCACCAATATTTGCTTTGTGCTCTACTGGATTCAAAACTGCACATTTAAAAAGAGCATCAACATACAATATCACAGATATTTATCAGTAACAAGTTATCAAAAATTACCTAAATTTTGTCTTGATTTATATCACAATTAGCTCTGAAAGCTAGGAAGTCAATGCATCTGATAGTCTGTTTTGGCTTGAAAAGGCTTTGATCTCAACAGCCATTTGTCAGAAATGACTACTCTGAAACCCCTGCAACCTGAATGAACACTGTGACATGGATAAGCATTGCTGTGTGTTTTACAGGGCTGCTCTGCTATTATGGAGGCAGAGTCTGAAAGGTCACGTTATTTGTTTATGTAACACACGGTGGTGTTCTTACAGCTCTGAGTTCATCAGAAACCAAACATTCCCTCACCTGGGAACACCGAGCTGGAACAACTGCCCAGTGCTCTGCAGACCAGGCTAGGGAGAGCTAAAAAAATTAAAAATATGGGAACAAAACCAGCTGTCAATGCTCTACAAGAACCCTGACTAGCAGGTGTGAGGTACAAAGGGAAATAATACGTGAACATCACACCATTGTCAGACTGCTCACAGCATGGGGAAGAAAGTGAAGCAGCCACTGACACTTAGTTCTACTTGCATCACATGTTTAAATTAGGGAGGGGTTGTATGAAGTTTTAAAATTATTTTCTCCAAATTCTTTCAAGATAATTAGTTCTACACAAATCCTAAAAATGAAGCTCAAAATTAATGAAAACTAAAATGTCACAAAAGAAAAAATAGATGTTTCTTACAATCAAAGACCTAATTTTCTCACAAGCAGCCAGGCTTTGCTCCCTGCTTTGTAAGTTAAGCAGCACTGGCATGGTAACAGTGCCCAGTAATTCACAAGTTAACAGACACCACAATTCATTTGCTCTCTCCCAATTTAAATTCCTGCAGTCTCAGTCACAGGGATGCTCTCCAGACAGGCACACAGGCTCTGCCACCACAGCCAGCAGGCAGAGCACAGCCGGGCGCGTCCTGCCCAGCCTGAGCTGTGGAAATGAAGCCCAGCCCCGCCGAGGCTGCTCCTCGCTCTGCGCGGCCAGCGCTGCCTTGGTTTTCCTGCCTGCTAATGTAGGTTAATGCACCCTTCTCCCCTTCACCCACGGAGGCTGAGCTATTTTCTAAAGTAGCATTATATTAGATTAAGGCCATTCAGAAAAGAGATTCCTGGGAAAAAAGACAGCAAACCGAAGGGGAAGAAGGGCCACACATCCCTTTCTTGTTTTCATTAAGTTCACTCCACATGAAATTAAATTTATCGGTTTCATTCACAAAGCAAGTACACCAACAGGGGGAACTGTGGTTACCCAGGTTGTTCAACACAGAAATAATAATAAGAATATTGTTCTCAAAATCTCAAAACTATTAAAGCAGTTTTGATTTGTGCTGCTTACTGTGGGCTCCCCAAGGGAAAAGGAGAAGTAAAGCATTATAATTGTGAGTTTTATGTCGCAGATTCACACAACCTTTAAAAAGAAATTCAGACTCTCCAGGCATTAAATCCCTGTACCCACTCTCCAGTGTGAGCAAAGTTTAGTTTTTCTGGCAGGAGATCACCAGAACTGGGAGCTCTCCAGTGAGGAAGCAGCCCTGCTCTCAGAACGTGGGAGCTGGGGACCTTCTGACCATCTCACATCCAGTTAGAAGTGGCAACTGGAAACAGGACTTGTAAGTGCTGCAAGACTTGATCCCCCTCTAAATTGATTTCTTCCCACAAACCAAACCTTCTGATATCTTTACATGATTATAAATCTATAATAGTAACTCAGGTATTTTCAATTACAGAACACAAAGAGAGGTAAATCCTGATGGAGAACTTTAATATTCCCAGGACTCACAGCTGAACCCTTAAATGTGACAGGACAACAGCACTACTGCAAAATGCAAGGAAATAATGCTCAACTATACCCTGATAAAATTAAATAAAAAACCAAACGCCCTCACCCCCAAATGACAAACAAAGCCAAGAGCCTAAATCTCGACACATTTCCTCACACAGCACACCTTGCTCAAGCACCAAGGACTGAGCATAAAATGCCCTTCACACTTCTATGGAAGAGCACAAGGTTTAATGAGCTACACAGAACAGAGACAAAGTTTTAAGGGATATGAACTTCATTTTACAGCATGGAGAAAATTTGTTCCTCTTTGCTGTGTGGTGTGTAAAAGAGCCTGCAAAGGCTGTAAACACCTCCTAATGCACACTGAAATTTGTGCTGTAAGCCTGCTGCCAGCTGTCCTTTAGGAGGATGGCTGCACAAAATTATTTCACATGCGTCCATTATGCAGCATGATCACAATTAATGGAATAAATTTTATGATTCAAAACAAATTAAGCAACATGTAGAAAATTCTAAAACCATGAAAAATGCATTAATTTATTCATTGCCATGCATTTGTGATCTTTCCACTTTTGGAGTACGGTTTAATTGACTAGTTTAGAGACCAATTAATCCCTTTACATTTAAGTCAATCACTGAATCCTCTCCAAATAATTTAGCTCCTACATGCTGCCTCCCATTTGCTGTCCCTGGAGAGTGACTGCAATTGAAACAGGTGGCACACAAATCACATCTAGGAATGGAGAAAGAACTGCACTAGCAGGGACACAAAGCATTAAAGATGCACAATTCAGTCAACCGTGTTCACTCCCTGATCTCCAGTACTCCAGCTCCCAGTCACATCCTGAATATTTGGGGAGCTTTAAATGACAATTGCAGCTCACACATAATTTTTTTTTTTTTGTTACTTTCTAGTCCTCACCTACCTACTGCTCCTCTCTTTTTTTTTTTTTACAAGGCACATGGAAATAATTCAGTGTCAAAGACAGGGAGAGTTGGATTTGTCACCAAGGGAATCATTCCTCAGGTGGGGAACAGAGGTATTGGACACCAAACCAGTAACCTCCAGCATCACAATCCTAAGAGGAGGGAAAAATCCCAACATATTGAGGTTTTTTTCCTATTAAAATCATTCACAATCTCTCTAATATTGGAATGGGACAGGACATTTTATTGTCTCACAAAATAACACCTTAAAAGGTATCAGAATGAAGGTAGAATTTCTCTATTTAAACAATAAATCTGAAAATGAACCAGGAACTTCACCCCTTCTATAAGGTGCTCAACCAAGAAAAAAAGCTTGAAAAGAAAAATTATTTCAAATAAGCTAAAAAAAGCTCCTGAAACCACATTAAGCTCAAGTAGAAATGAAAGTATTATTTTTGTACATAAGTGCAAAGCTTGTTGCATTTTAAACATTTACATAGACAAATAAACAAATTATCTGAAACCTAAAGAAAGTATGTTCCAAGAACACGATTCATGAAAAATCATGAGAAGGAAAAATAATTATTCTCATATCAAATGTAAGATTATGTGTTTTCAGTTCCACCAAGTAATCTTATAATATAAATTATTTTCTGCCTCATTTTCCTCTTGAATTAAGAACAAGTTTCTGTCAGAAAATGAAAAGAAAAAACCCCAACCCCACCACTGCAGAAAACATTTCTGCAGTGAAAAGTATTTTACAGAAATGCCTGAAATACCAATTCTGTGTCTTGGCAGGACTGAAGCTCCACCCAAGTGAGTGAAGCAGACAGCTCTGTGGCCAGCACCCGCCCACCGTGGGCCACTGACACAGAGTGACCCCCCAAGACAGGGAAACCAGGATCTTCATCCATGCCCCACCTCCAGCAGTTCCTGATTTCTCCCTTCTGAGAGCTGTGGGAGCTTTGTGCAGCCCTCACTGGGCTCAGCCCCTGCAAACCCAGGGCCTGTGCCCTGGCCTGTGCTGCCAGAGTGCTGACTCAGGATCTCTGCCAGGCCAAACAATTCCTGAGGCAGGAATGTGCTGCAGCCCTGTTGGTGCTGAATTCTCACCCACGGACACAACTCAATGCTTCAAACCTTCAGGCTTGTTTTGTGGTGCTGCCTGTGCTGGTGGCACAGGTTTGTCTGATGTTCAGAATGACTTCAACCCAAACATGGAAATAAAACTAAAGAAATTGCTCTAAAAGCTGGATTAGCCTATTAATTACCAGGCAGAAATGATACTGCTCTGCCATGTGTAATGCTGAGCATCAGTGCACAGTGCAAACCCACATACAGACAGCATGCAGAGGAAAAAACACACAGCTTGCCCTGATCTGCCAACTAGACCTCTTCTCAGCAGACTCAGCACTGGAAGGGAATGCACCCACAAGGAAAAGCTGAGCTCCATAAACTCAGCTGTTAAAAGGTAAAGCAGCCATGCTTACATGGACTCCACAGTGTTCAAACTGTTCAAGTTCACAAAACTTACTTCTGACAACCCCTAAAACATCATTATTTCTAACAGGTCACTGAGATTTGGCAGGATTTTCCTCAAGGTCAGACATTCTCTTCAGGCTTTCAATTAAATACTGTTAATTTTTGACTGAATTATAAGGTGAAGGAAAAGCAAATAACCTCTTCCCAATTCTGGTTCTTCCTCCCTCAACCTGGTCACTTGACAGGCTGCCAAAATTTCTGGACATTCAAACTCCAGTGTGTGCTACAGCTATGACTGTTACCATCCTATTCCTGAAGGTTCCAGGAACAGAGAAAACACAGGACTTAGCAGTGAACATGGGAGAAGGGAAATGAGTTAGACTGAAATCACAGTGATACCCCTCAGTGTAGTCTGCACCTTCAGGATCCAAATTTTTCCTGTCTAGCCCAGAGAAACTGTCTCACACTACAATTAATAAATGGAACCACAAGAAAAGGAATTTTATATCCATTTCCTCTCCTCTTTTTTAACATCAACAAGAGTCTCTGGTGGCTCTTCAAACGTTGTCTCTGTGTTGGCACATCCTCCCCTCTGTGCTGTGGACAACTGTTCTGTGCCACGTGCAGCCTTACCCCATCCTCTACCTGCTCTCCAGGGAGATCTACCAGCCCTGAGCTGCACCCACCTCTGCTCCAAAGGCAAGACAGTTGAGAGCAGAAAACAGAAATTTTTTGGTAACACTGAATAGCTCTTTTTCACTCCAGGCACCTAAAGACAGGCTGAGTCTTCACAATGCTGTGTTTACCTGACCTGTGAAAGAGGAGGTGGCTTCCTTTTGAAAATATTCTGGTAAACGGTGGGACTGGTCACCAGCCTGATCTCTATCAGGAAACACGAGCAGGTTTTTGAGGGTGTGAGCACAATAGGCTGCAAAATCTCACCACTGTTCCCACAGAGATGTCAGGCATCTGTACACAGGCCTGGCTCAGGCTCCCTTGTTTCAGCACAATCAGCCACTGCAGGAGATACATTGACAATTCCAGAAACAAGGACATGCAGGTGAGCAGGAGAGGAAAGTCACAGTGAAGGTTATTTATAGTGCATGGTCTTTTGTGTAGAATTGGTTGGAAATGCTAAAACTGAAGATGAATGAAGTAAAAAACATGCAAATTATTCCCCTTTTTCCTCAGTACCCAGGCTGCCCACCCAATCTACCCATCAGTGAAACAAAAGCCTTCTTTGTTGATGCTCAGTGACTTATTCAAAACTCCCAGTGTAAAATGAGATGTTTCAGGTGCTGCAGAAGGTCTTGAGAAGCAGAGATACCATTATTTACTGATGGCAGTGACTACATCACACAAAAAGGTACCACTGAGATCCTTTATTCTGTCTCAAAAACTTCCCTGACCTCACTGTCCTGGCAATGGCAGAACTGGCCTAGGGACATGTCCTCATCAAGAGAATGACAGCAAGGGCAAGGCCACACTTGCATTTCATTACAGAATTGAAATCTAATGTGTAAGAGAAAATTATTCCCCCAAAAATCCACAGATTTAATAGAAAATGGGCAAAATACAACAAGAATGCTTAAAAGTGCCACAAATATCACCCTAAAAGAGTATTTTCTTAGCCCTGATTTTATTTTAAATTATTTTTAAAGGAATTAATCAGTAAGAGAAGATTCTCTTAGTAGTCCACTGAGAAAAAAAAATCTGAATGGATCTGACACTTTCTGGGCAGGCAGAAAACATAGCCTGTAAAATAGGCTACCGAGTTAAGGACACACAGAACAAAGGAAAATACGAAGCTTGTAAAATATGTTTATCTTTAGAGAGGGAAACATCAAGATCCTTATTCTGGAAAGTGGAGTACAGTAGTTTTGTTTGTGGGGGTTTGCCGTGTTTGGGTTTTTTTGAGGTATAGGTACTGTGAATGTAGGTTCAGAGTAAGTCAAGTGTTTGCTGCAAAGAAAATCACAGGAGTGCTTTACATCCAAGAGCAGGGAATGTGTCATGAGCTATAAAGGATCTGCTGCACTCCTGCTGGGAACTTTGCTTGTTCCACACACCGTGCCTACAGTTACATCTTATTTTGTTACTCCCTCAAAGAACAGACTGCAGAAAGCACATCCCTGGGAACTGCACCTTCCTTTTTGGCAGAGAAGACAAAATAAACAATCCCACTGTAGCACCTCTTGTGTCACTGATGGAATTGCCTGTTTGTATTTTAAACAGCACTGGCATAACAGAAATGAAAACTGCTCTTAAATAACAATGGAGTCCAGTAAGCCCAACAATAGTGTAAACAAAATGTTTTGAATGTCTTAATTCAATGTTTAGCAATGAAAAACTTTCCACATACCTACACAAAGCAGAGAAATGCCACTTCCAACTATTAGCATTTTGCAACTTCCTATATACAGCAATAAATCCACATAATGGAAACATGAGGAAAAATACTACTGCTCCTGGATGAGAGAAGCTAGAGACAAATCAGTTTAAAAAAGCACCTGAACAACTGGCTCAAGAAATGTTTTCTAAGAAACAACACATCTCGTTTCAGCAAACAAAATAAATGAAGGTTCTGCCATCATTCTACATTCAACAAAATGACTGCAAATTAGGAGTCAAAAAGGTAAAACAAAAACAAAACTCTCAAATTTCTCATTAAAATGCTACAGTAAGCAATGAAGCAAAATGCCCAAATGGAAGAAAATGGTTTTTGTTCCCTCTCATCCTGTTTCAAGAACAAAATCCAAAAGCAGATGTAGGAAATTACTCTTTAGATACATCCACAAAGTTGCATTCATGCTGTCTAACTGCCCCAAGGCACAGATAATGGCATTGGTGCAGGAACCTCTTTAGGCCGTGGCCAACACTGCGGACAGGAACACAGACAAGCAATGAGCAGCCTCACACAGGGTTTTGCTTCAGCTCGGTTCCCACTGCAGCACCGGCTGGCAACACTGACCAGCTGACAGGGCAAGGGTCTCACCTCTCAGGTATCGGTGGTTTTGGCCCTTAGAGCAGACTTAAACATTAGCACAACCCAATAAATACATAAAAATCTGTTCCTTCATTAGTTTTCACTGGAGCAGGACTCCACGAGAATCTAATTCCTACCCCTAGAAGAGAAAAGGCTGAGTACATGAATGAATGAACTCAAAGAATTTCTGCAAAAACAGAGGATTGGCACTTTAATGAGATAAATGAGAGCCTTGAAGGGCAGGCTGGATGATTAAAAGACTGGAGCCGGGAAAGGAAATTGATTTATATTCTCATCTCATCAATGTAACTTCTGGTCAAACACAACCATTTAGACTTAGGTACACAACTCCATCTACATTTCTCTGTGAAATGAACTTTATTAAGCAACTTCATCAAGTCCCCAGAGAACTCAAATGAAGCAAAAACAAACCAAGGAGCAGAACATTTATGATCTGGAGGAAGCAAAAGATCACACACCATGTCCCAAGCACAAACGAGCAGAAGCAGCAGTGCAGCAGCTTGAAGTTATGAAATGTTATTGTGCTTCAATCATCAGCAACAGAATTTGACAGGAATCACTCAAACTTCAAAAAGAAGGGAAGGCCCCCATGCCCAACACAACCCCCCAGCTATATTAACCAGAGGCAAGAAGGATTTCACACCCTCTTGGTACTCCAGTGGTCTGAAGATCCAAGTACCTACATTTCTTATGCATTCTGTGAACTACATCTTCCCTCTTTCACACACTGAGACATTTTTAAGACATGCTTTCAGAGGAAAAAAAATTCACTGAGAGTACCAAAGAACAAAGTCCTTATGTAAAAATTAAGTGTAAAGATATCATTCATCAACATTAAAACCCATCAAGTGAGAGGTTTTGTCACACTGGCCAATAATCCCTAAGTGACAGAAGCTGTGAACATTTTCTATTCAGCTGGCCAGCAATTTGCAGCAAGTATCAGCAATGAGACAATTTGTTTCTGTCTGCATCAGAATCACACACAAACTGCTAAGATCACATTAAAAGCTACACTTTTATATTTTACAGAAATGGAACTTTCAAGAGGTATATGCTAGAGGAAGACACATTTCCATGATGGAAATGGAATGACGTGTTTATGAAATTACTTTTGTACACCATCAGCTTCAAAGGGAGATCTCATCCAAAATCCAGCAGGAATCTCCTGTTGTTTTACCCCAGCAGGAGTAAGGCATAAGTTCTGTAATGGCTGGAAACTATCAGCTAAATGTGCCATGGATCCTTCTACAAGGAAGCCTGAGTGCATAGTGATGGAACATGATATTCTCATTTCAATCACACAACCAGTCCTGCACCAAGCTTCCAGGGAAGCTGTTCTTTCTGGGACTCCTAATAATATCCAGAGTGACTTCAGAGATTCACAAGCAGCTCCTCATTCCAGACTTCTTGTCACTTCTGACTCATTTCACTGATTTCTTCTTGGGAAAAAAGCCCCACAAAAACATCAAGAGAACAAATACAATGACCCAGCTTAAGCTGAGATGAGCATGGAACACTTCAGGAGGCTTTTTAGGTGTAAAAATTCTACCAAAGCACAGCCAGCCCTTGAGAACATTTGCTGATGTAAGGAGCAGAGTTCCCACCTGTCTTCTCACAGACACAACGATGCTGGCAAAAGCTCCACTGGAAATTAAGCTCTATAACTCAAGAGTTCCCTTCTTCTGTTAATACAGCTTTTCAAGACCTGCTTTGAACTGTTAGAATACAGTATTTTTTGCAAATTTAAGCTACACCAAAATCAGACAGGTTTGGTGGTTTTCATTTCTTCATAAACCCTAAGCAGAGAGAGATTTTTCAGTACTCCTACTTGTTGGGTCACTACAGTCAGCATCTGAGGTGGGAAGGGTGAAGTGCTGCTGAAAACAAGACATCTGTCTTAGGGTTTTAAACACCTTGTCAGGTGCTAAAAAAAAAAAAAAAAAAAAGCATACACTGATCCTACAGAGTACAAGTGAACTGTAAGGATAAGTTCAGCCAAGTGAGAAAATACATTTTCTGGATTCCATACAGCTTCCTTTTTTCCTAACCAAACAATACCAAGATTCTCAAAGTACCTAAAAACAAGTGTCTCATGAGAACTTTGCAGTTAACTGTGTTTTTCCTCATAATTTTTCCTTCTATAACATAAAGGCTGATGATAAGTAGTGCAATAGCAATTTAAGCTAGCCCTGAAATTTCCATTCCTAAACCTCTCTCCATAAAGTGGAAAGGATTTCAATTTTCCAGCAGCCATGGGAATTCAGAGGAGCAGGAAGGGGAGGAAATCATTTCAGAAAGATGCCAAATTTTATCACACGTGGAAGTCTGAATGAAATCTAAATCTAGGGAAATTATTTAGAAAGAAGACACATAGATTTAATACCAAGGTAAGACACTGCCAGCAAATGGCTTTAGCAGGTTCTGTTTTTCTTGTGTTGGGATCAGTTCATGAGCTGAGCACAAGGGAAGACTTCCTTCAGGGTTGAAAGGGTAATTTAGTTTCTATGGTCCATTAATTTCTTGGCTTTTTTCCCCAGCCTGCTCATTAGTGTGAAGTGTGGTGACGAGGTTTAGAATATGGAAGTCGAAGCAGCACCTACAAAATTTCTTCACGCAATGATTGCAAAACATCCATCAGAATCAGCAGAGCTTTGAGATGTTTTGATCTAGAATACAGACTGGTGGCCTGCATCAATAACCATTTCTACCTTTAAAGATGGCACCAAGTCAGTTAATGACATTATTAATAGCTCCTCACTATTATCCATCAGCGTTTGCTCCAACAGCCTCCAAACAGACAAACTAGTTTTACTTCAGCTGAATTAGTAACAGATGGAGGAGATGCATTACCCTCAATCACAAGGTTAAACAGATAATTATGAAAAAACACCCACAAGTCTCCGATATTATCTGATCCTATTAATGTTGCAGGCAACGGAGTAACACGGAGCCGAGCAGAGGAAGCAGGAGAATTATTTAGGTCACTTGAAGAAACAGACTTCTCTCTGATTTTTCTCTTTCCAGAAGCACAGACTGCAAGTGAAGCAGCCAAATTTGGCAGCGTGGAGGCAGACAGAAATCTGGGTGTGAGTTCTAGACTCTCAGGAAAAGCTCCCACTCTGCAGCAGCACTTCCCTGGATTAAACACTAACAGGATTTGACCCTTCCCTTCCAGAGGGCAGGATGAAGAGGTTTATGTTTCATTCTGCTGGCCTGTGTAAGACAACCCTGCCTTAGACCTTTGTATTCTCCATCTGTAACACACAAACAAGTGTCATCCCTTCCCACATGGAATTAAGTGGTTAAAAGTATAACAACATTAAAGCATAACCAGAAAAAAAAATTTAGGATTGTTCCTGATGCTATTCCCATCCTGTACTTCAGGGCAAGGTTGTGCGATTTCTTTTTGAAACCTGCAGTAAAAAAAGGTAAAACTCATAAACCAATAATTCCTTTATTAGAGGCCACCTTAAATCTCAATATTTAAAGAAGATTCTCAGCAGAATAAAGGAAAAGTTTGAGTAAAACCAGATATACATTAAAAAAAAGTTGAATTCAACCACTTTCTAGGGCTTGGCTGCTTCAGTGACAGCACTTGATGAAATAATATAAACTTCACTAATTCCTGCAACCCAAGGTGTCCTGCAAGATGCACCATTCCTGACTGCAGGCACCAGGGTGGGTGCAAAGCCCACCCCACTGCAGGAGAAAGTGTCTGCTCCCTGCTCTGCAACAGAACCGTGCCTGTGTTTTCCTCAGGGGAGGTTTCTGTGACTGCCTGGAGGCCAATCCTGTGTCACTGCTCCACACAACACTTCAGTACACCTGACTGTGGAGAGGCAGATATTAAATAAGAACTCTGCACTGGGATGATTTATTTCTTTGGAAAAGAATCGGACTAGGTAGTTCCTTTCTAACTTTCAACAACAAACACTCTACCAATATTAAAATAGCCTGGGTGGAACAGCTCAGCTCACATTTTTCAACCATTAGGGAATGTTTTCCTAATGCTTCTGTTGAAAGACAAAATTTCAATAAAATCTGTTAAGATTCTTCAGATGCTACTATCTGTTAAGAAGACTAGGTCAGAGCAAGTAGCAGACAAGAAAAATCTAAATATTGACCTAAAACTATGTTACCTGGCCACAAAATTGACACATAATATTAAGCTTCTAAAAATACAACTAAATATTTGAAGTGCTCCTTGAAATGCAAGCTCTATTGTGTGCACTCTGCCAGCAAAGTAATCCCATGGAATCAATTAGGAAAAAGAAATACAACTGTGAGGAGACCATGGCATTTATAAATATACATACAGAGCTACATACACAGCCATTTCTCAGCAATCTCAAATAATCAGCAGGGCAAAATCTAAAGGTCACCAGGGGAGCAGGGAGGAAGCAGCAAACTCCCTTCATCCTGTGAGGAAACCCAGCCAAGGTTTTCCGTACACACTGTGTACTTTGGAACCTCATGTCATGGTGGGAAGTGTCAAGTTTGCAGAGGTGCATGGCTGGTAGTAGATACATTAATCCCAAAAACATGTGAATATAAGCATTTAGCACAAGACAGAAGGACAGGAATACACAGTTCCTCTTTCTAAATGTGTCACTCCAGCAGGAGGGGTTTTATTAATACCCATTCAGGATTGCTGAAGGGCTCTGCAAGTGGAAAGTCCAGCAGTGAATTAGGCAGCTTAGATGCTGGCTAAGCCCTCCCATCGCACAATCTTCTATCCCAAACACAGCTAACACCTCCCTGAGGATGCAGGCCAAAAGTTGTCCAATTTTAAACAGAGCCACAGTTCTACACTCAGATCAGAAGGCTGGAGGATCCCTGGCAGCAGACTGGGCTGGGAAAATAATCTCTTTGAAGCTGCTCATGGGTTTGGAATGTACAAATGAAGACTGTACCCTAATTCAGCCAGACAGGGAAGGCAGGACATAGCTTTAAACAATCATGTGGTTACAATGGCTTCACTGGAATGTGATAGTCTGAAATTATGTGCAGCTCAAGTATTTTTTAAATAAGAACTTGAAGGAATCCAACCGCAGGGAAGGAGGCAGAGCACTCAAACCAGCAGGCATCACACACAAGCCTCTGTACCTGATGGTGCAGCTGAGCCCCCAGACTGCAGTCCCCAGCCCCTGCCCTCCCCCAGATCAGAACTCCCTGCACTGCTGGGTGTTGGTG
The DNA here is from genome assembly GCF_017590135.1 of Pyrgilauda ruficollis. Classification (NCBI taxonomy): domain Eukaryota; kingdom Metazoa; phylum Chordata; class Aves; order Passeriformes; family Passeridae; genus Pyrgilauda; species Pyrgilauda ruficollis. Next base: position 5,005,836 of record NW_024531043.1, read on the forward strand.
GGGCTCCCTGGGAGGAGTTCACCCCCAAAGCCTGGCTCCCGAGCACTGCCCTCACCAGTTCACTTCACTTGTCATTACTCACAAGGCTTCCCTCAAACCTACAGCAACATTCTTGTATTTCCAAGAAACTCACTTGAAAGACAGAAACCTAAACTGTGGTTAAGTATTCCTTTGCTCTACAATTCTTAATATTTTAGCACAAGTCTTCTGTTGTGTTTGGGGTTTGTTCGTAGTTGAAAACACCAAGTTTTAGGGTGTACTGGTACAGTAGGTCTGTGGTTGGGGTTTTCCAGCCCCAATCTACACAAGCATAATTTCATTTTTCAAACATACCTTAATAAGGTTTTATAAGTAGCCTCAATGGACCGGTTGTCATGCAAAATGAACTAAGAGTGAAGTGTTCACCACATATTGATCTTAAAGTGATTCCATTAGGCTTAGGAAATTTTAATTAATTCTAATTACTGTTATTTCTTTTTTTTTTTATAGGAAAAAAATCTACAGAAAAAAATATTCATTTATTCAACTACAAAACAGAAAAGAGGCTCTGTATAAGCATTTTGGTTTTCAACTAAAAATATCTGAAAACTATTCTCCTTAACAAAAAATCTAGTTGAAAACAAGAGCAGCAACACATTTCTATCTATAGGGATGATGTAATGTGTGTGCATATGCAGCAAGGATCTACAGGCACAGTCCAGCATCCATAGGCATCACATTTTTGGATTGCTTTTACAGTTTATTTCAGTATAAAGGGCCTCTCAACTAATAAACAAAGCATAAAAACAAGGGGCTGTTAAAAAGATAATCACATGCAGATATGCCATTTGTATTAAGGCAGAACTTGAATCTCATTTGATCAGAGCCATTCTTTGGAGCATGGAAGGAGCCATCTCCTAGCTAGAAAAGCCATTATTACAGGAAATCCTTTGACTTCACTGACAACACAGATAAAAGCACCTCATCGAGGGTCAGGTTTGCATGGTCAGCAAAAAAGAAAGTAAAACCAGCTTTCCACTCCCCCTTCTCCTGGGAAAGCCGAATATTAGGCTATTAGGTAGTCAGATACATTATTTTATAGCTTGCAAAGCCCTTGGGTAATAAAGAATGAGTGCAACTGCCACAGGCAGCTTTACAGGAAATTGTGTGAAACAATGACAGATGCTCCAGAATTGTTTCGAAACAAGAAAGCCAGGAAGAGCAGTGTGTCAGCTCAGGGGTTTTGCCCACAAACCATATTCTCTAACATGCTGACAGAAACTGTGTGCATAAAATTTGTGCTTGGGATTATGTGCACACAAACAGCACCACAAATGCAGAGCTAAATAATTCTATCCATAATGAAACATTTCAACAAATATGTATTTCTATTGCCACTCACAGAAACAGGTGGATTAGCCTCACTCATTTAACAAGAATTACTTGAGAAGCTACAAAGGAAAGTAAACAGGAGTGACAAAATTAAAGCTTTCATATTGAACTCCAGTTGGATTTAATATCCTTTACTTACTGAACATAGGACTTACATCACAAACCAACTTCAGAGCTAGATATTAAAAGCAGTTGGTTGCTGTTAGAGGGAAAAAGACACCAAGCAGGATCTCGAAGAAACAAATAATGCCCAATTCCCACTAACAGAAACATTAAGTAGGTGCCTGAAGGTTCCAGCAAACCCTACAAGCAGCTACCTGCACATTAAATTACAGACATGCTCTTAACTGCCTCCAAACCCAAGATTTTTAACTACAACATAAAAATCTCTTACAGATTTTGGAACAGTAGCACAGAGATGATTCTTTCACCCAGCCCAGGTGGCAATCTGCTGCTTTTGGCACAATGACACCGATATTATTTTGCAGTGCCATCTGACTGTTTAATAAATAGGGCTGCTTCTCTGTGATCTCCTGGATGGTTTGTGTGTGTAACTAACCACATCTTTGTCCTGCTTAATACGTGTTTACATTTCCAGTGTGCTTTTTACTATAAACTGCTTTATTTATTTGGTTTAACACGCTACCAACGCAGTATGTAAAAATTCACTTGACTGGCTTTTATAGAGACTTTTAGAAAAAGTAATAATGTTTAAAAGCTTAACAGTAAAATCACATCAATAAAGTCAGCTCAGTACTTTTTCAGACAAAGCAGTGGAATTCCAGTGCAGGATGCATCCACAAAGAATAAAGACAGGCGAAATTACTGCAGCATTGCCAACTGCCTAAGTACTTGACTTCAGGTGTGATTCTCATTGTTTATTAACATTTACAGAAAATAGCGTTATTTTTAAAAGACTTTAGTCCACATTATTTCTTCAAATAATCAGTGTCTTCATTTAGAGAATATCGCTGAACCTTCTCAAAAGATCTCAGAAACTCTTGAAGTGTGAACCAACTGCATCCCCGAAGCTCTTGTAACCCAGCATGGTGAGGACAGAACATGCCCTGGCTCCAGAGGTGGTGGAAGTCACTTCTTCCTTGTTTAATCTCTGGAGTTTTACAGCAAGGAAATTGTGTGCCCAGCTTTATTAGAGCAGTTCAGACCAAAACAGGGAGCAAATTGCAAAAATCCACTTCCAAGTAGCAGACAGGTCACACGAGCACATCAGTGACATAAAGCACGCTGCCAGAAAAGCAGAGAGGCATCAGGACAGCCTAAAATAAAGCACTGCTATTTTTAGTTCTTTGTTGCTGTTCATTGCACTGTACCAGAAATAGATTCTAAAATAAGTATGGAGGTTTGGGGGAGACTTTATTGGCCCATCTGTTCCCCAGGAGACTTCGATTTTTCTGTAATACTACACAAATGACAAAGCTGCAGTACATGAAGATGTCCTTAAATATAAATATGTAATCAAAAGAATTTTCAGGAAAACATGCAATAAACCAAAGTCAGTCCACCCTCAAAACAGTGGTTTGCAGTTTGCAACTTGACCAAAACAAAACCCCACCAAACTAACACTCTTACTTCAAGATCTCTATTGTGACAGTGTACTGCAAAAGGATTGACTGGTTTATTTTTTAACTCAAAAGTAAATCATCTCCACTCATGCAAAACCGTCATTCAAAATTGGAACATTAAATAGATTTCTCTTTTTATACTCTTGAACTGGTAATTTACATCCAAAATGAATCTTCAAAGATCATAAATGCTACATAAAGGGAAATGGAAATGCAGTTGAAATTACCAGTGTGTGTGTGTGTGTGTGTGTGACACAAACGGGAACAATCATGGATTTGTGAGAAGAGTGGCCTTAAGAATAATGCAGTACAACAGCAAATCCTGCTACTCTGCACCCTTTATTACAAAGAACAGCCACTATAAGAGAAGAGAGATTTGGTGTCACTGACAGTGTTAGCCCCTGTAAATAATGCACAGGCTGGGGGAATGGACAGTTAAACTCACTGGCCAGCAGAATTTCCCAGTCAACTGGTTCACAATATATCATTCCTTCATTTAGAACAGCTTTCTCTGTGCTAGCTTCCACCAGTGAGATATTTTTTTTCTCTGTAATTTTTACTATCAATACAAGTGCCTCAAGTTTGGACTGAACTGTATTAAACAGGTCTGTGTGGGCAGTTCATAAAGTGCTCCAGCTTACTTTAATTAGTTCTTTTAATTCTCTCACTTATACAAACACTACAGCTACTTAAGTGCCTCTCCTGAGATCACTTAGCCCTCTTTGATTTCTTCTAGCATTGAGACACAGTCCTTGACTTAACTTTGCATTTAAAAGAGACATCACAATTATTACAGCTAAATAATGAAAATTAAAAGAAGAAGGCAAACAGCATGGAAACAAATTTTGCTCTGATTATGATACTGGAAAAACTAGAATTTAAGGCAAAGAACTGTAATACAACTTCAGAGAAATCAGAGACTGGATGAGGGGAAAGAAAAAAAACCAACAGGGGAAAAAAACCCCACCAAGAAATCACAAAATTAAATTCAATAGAAATAAAGAAAATGAACAGGAGGCAAAAATAATAATTCCATACAAAGAACATAAGGAGTTTTCATTGTGAAGGAGATGAACTGAACAGAGAGAGCAGATGTGTACTAAAATCAAAAGGCTTGAGACAAAAAAGGATCTAGAGAGTTACATTGTCTCCATCAGACAAGAAGTAGGAGCCCTAAAGTACACTAATGAATTAAAAAATTAAACCAAAAATCCCAACCTTTTTTCCACCCATTGCATAGATGAGCTATGGTATTAATTACCAACAAGTATTTATGCAGGCTGAAATTCTGTGTGGGTTCAAACTCAATTAAATGCACAAAAGAAAAATTCATCAACAGTTGTTAAACATGCAAATATGTCAAGTTGTATTGTCAAACCCAGCAGGAACCTGACTGAGCGTACAGAAAAACAACTGAATTCTTGACATGATCTGAAGACTCTTCCCTGAGCTGTCCCCCTTCTGACCACTGCTGGAGACAATTTTTATGGTAAGGGATTATTTAGGATCTCGGTATATTCCTGTTTAAGAAATTAGAAGCACATAATCGTAGGCAGCTTCCTGAAATGCCCAGAGTAACTATTACACTGATTTTTATCTGACTTGGCCAAATGCTACATCTGTCTCTTGGCTGGGGCCAAAGTAGGCAGAATCTGATACTCTTCAGGCAACATTTCCACTCCTTCCTAAATTAAATCTTTTTCTAGGAACTGGGCAGGACAGTAAATAATTTCTCTGTATGTGTCTGTCCTAATGAACTGCTCTCCAAAATGTCAGATCTAAACATGGTTTCAGCAACACTGTGTGCAAACATACACATTCCTAGTTTTCAGATTATGTAGAAAAGAGAGAATTCTGTACATTAGACATCCAGTTCCATATTTTAGACTGTTGGATCCTTCAACAAGGAAAACAAAGGAAGATATTTTATGTTCTTCCTTCAGCTCTTCTCTATCAGCTTTCCAGTCAGCAGATGGAAATTATATAATTAGATGTACTGACATCATCATCCAAAAAACACTTGCAGTTCCCCGTGTCTTTAACAGCTGGCAACATGAAGAGATTAAAAAGAGATGAGATCCCTCCAAGTAATTTTTGCAGCTTGTTTTCCTCAGGAGACAGAAAATCCCCTTGCCTGGTGGAAAATTCAATCTACCTCTGCATTACCACCTTGTCCTTCAAGATTCTGCTCCCCAGTCCTTCCATGCCTGCAGACATCCCGGCCATCAGCATTAGTCTCTCACTCGGCCACGTCACATCATCAATTGTGGGACCACATTCTGGAAATCCTTGGATCCTTCACATAGGCACCCGTAACTCCCACTTCTCTCAGAATGCCTTCCCCCTTCCACTCCTCCAGGGAGGAAACTCCAAAAATTGTCACCATGACATTCAGACTGACAGAAACCAGGGGAAGGCAACAGCCCTCCATGCAAGTTTCCATTTACTCAAATATTCCAGTGTCTAGCAGTGCATTGCTGCACTTGAAGATGGCCAGCATTACACAATGTACAGTAAGAAAACTGTTTTTCAGTCCAAAACTGGACTGGTTCTCAGAAATCCAAATAAAACTTGAACAACAAGGCAAGAAGAAAGGGTGGAGGGAAAAGGGAGAAGTCTACTCCTGCAGGAAGAAAGTATCTTGCAAGTCTCACACAGGTGAGTTTCACACAGGCATTGCTAAATCCAGTGATACATGAGGAATTCCTGTTGGGTTTTTCCTTCGGGACCACCAAGGATTTAAAGGCACTGCCACAAGCATGGCCTGGGATCACAGGATACTTCATCTGCAATTCCCTGGGCAGGTGAAGCCAGACCAAAGTGCTCACTGAGGCATCTCAGCACACACAGTTGTCAGGACTTAGAGCCTTTTCCCTGTGTAGTGCAAACTCTCTGTAACTCACATAAGCTACCCCAGAAGCAGTATTTCCCATCCTAAAGAACAGTATCCAAGCCTTATAACAGCAAATCTGCAGAAGAACAGTATCCACATCCAAGCCTTATAACAGCAAATCTGCAGAGATGTCATCACAGCAAAGAAGCCTGGACCACACGTGTTGCCACAGAGAAAAGCCACGGTTTGATCCCTGCTGCATTCCCAGACCTGATGGCAGTAGATGGCAGCACCAAGCACAGTATTGACAAAGATTAGTTTGGCAATGCTGGAAGAGTATTTTGCTGGGCACCTGGAAAAAAGGTCTGCTCCTTAGGAGTTATCCACTCTTAGCTTTATTAACAGGGCAGAATTGAGAGACTAAATGCAGTCTGATTTATTACAACAACATTTTATGCTTATTGATTTTTTAGAAATAAATCTTGACATAAATGCACTGTGTGCCATGACTGTGAAGCAGAGGGCTGCCCACATGCAGGTCCAGACAAGTGGGTCTATCCTACCTTGAGGAATCCAGACAGCCCAGATACACACACTGCTAGAGAATCCAATTCTTATTTCCAAAATGTTATCCAGTCACTTGTCCAGGAATTCTCAACTTCCAAAGTACAGACACTCAGAACATAAAAAGTCACTTCTCTGCCCAAGTGAGAGCACTTGAGAGCTGCCCAGCATTTGGGATTGAGAAAGGAGCTGCTCACACGTGCTCCTCACCCTGCCTCTGGCTCAGGCCACATGCAAATTGTGCAGACTTCAAACTGAAAGAACAAGGTCTGCCCTGCAATCCCAAGCAGGAGGAGAAGAGGCTTTTTCCTGAGGATTTGCCCTTCAAAGGGCAAAATTCTTCAACAATTCACCCCAAAAACCCAGTTTGTGGGAGGTATGGCAGCAATGGATCACCCATCCATTGTCAGAACCTCTCCCTGCCTCCCCCTCCTGCTCCACTCTTTTCAATGAAAAAGCTCTTTTTAACCATATGAGATTTCTCAAAGAGGAGAAGTAAAAGCCCTGTCACCAGTCTGTACTTCTTGCTACAACTCAGGGAGAGCATCCAAGAATAATGACCAGTGGCTTCTTAATCCAACTAATTTACTAATCCACTCTACCCAGTTTGTCCCACCAAACATCACTGCTCCAACTGCAGCTCCTCCCATTCTAGACAAGTTTAAAAATAAATATTGCTGAGCTCAGGACAGAGTTTTGTTAGAGTGATTATGCAGGAGAAGAGAACAAGCCATTGGAAGCAAACAGAAGGGAGAAGCAGTGAGCATTACCTCTGTCCTCTCCCCAACATACTGCAGCCAAAATTCAGAATTTTGCTTTCTTAGCTGCCAACAGAGTTCACAAATGGTGATGCATTTTAAGATGAATCTGCTGAGTAATTGTTTGTATCAGCAGACTGGTCCTCTGCAATGTTCATTTCAGCCTTGGAAAGGCTGGCCTACAGCTCCCTGTTCATTGCTCAGATATGGGTTTGTTTGTGCTAGAGGCCCACCCAGAGAAACTGGTTTATACAGCCTTATTTAGATTATACAGGATATACCAAGTGTTCATTCAAGATTGCTGTCTTCAAAACCAGCAGTAAATTTCTACCAAAGCTACTTTAAAGCTGTGCCATTATATTCAATCTGACCATTTAGTAAGTTACAACAGTACAGGCATTCAGAAGACTAATAGAGTTTTTGCTCAACTTTATACATGGTTCCAGACAATTAGTCGTTAAAAATAAGCATTTCCATAACTTTTTTGCTGCACAGCAGTCACAAAATAGTCAATTTATATTCCTGTCCTATGAGGATTTCTTAAACAAGGGACCTGGTTGCACAACACCTAATGGATCACGTGGTATTGCACAAAAATGACATTATTTTCCAGTATTTAAAGGATTGTTCCACCCCCTGCCATGGGCAGAGACACCTTCCACTATCCCAGGTTGCTCCCAGCCCCATCCAGCCTGGCCTTGGACACTGCCAGGGATCCAGGGGCAGGCACAGCTTCTCTGGGAACCTCTGCCAGCGCCTCCCCACTCTCACAGGGGAGAACTTCTTCCTAACATTTAATTTAAACCTACTCTCTTTCAGCTTAAAACCATTCCCCTGTCACCACCATTTTAGTCTGAGTCTTCAGAAAACAAGGGTTTGCAAAAACTTTTAAGGGAACATAAGTCTCAGAAAACATACTTTGAGAATAAAGAACCTACATAACTGTTATAAAACAAAGCTTTACTTCAAGATTAAGTCATTTAAAAGTGATATAAAAGTGTGAGAAAAATACATGAAAAAGGTGTTATTGATGACAGAAATAATTCAATGGAATTGCTTTCAATTGGAGTTTTCTTTCCTTTTTTGGAGAGAGATTGAAGGGGGTTTTTTGTGGGTTTTTGTTTTGTGGGGTTTTTTTTTTGGTGGTTTTTTTTTTTTTTTTAGTTGTTTTTTTTTTGCTTTGGACACCAGTTTTGTTTGTGGATATGAGAAAGTGTACTTACTGAATTGGACTGAAAACAAACCCCATAGTGGTACTATTTTTGCAGAACTCACAAGACTATATATAAGGATTTTAAATCAGTCTAGCTCCGAATACAGCTTAATTTTCAGACACCCAGGCAAGCCATTCTCTCCTGTTCCTGGAGATTCCTGCAGCACAGGGAGCAGAACTGCACTGCACCTACAATTAGAGTTGCAACAGATTTAAATATTCCAAACTAAGGCCTCTAAATATCTACAGAAGCCCTTAAGTCAATTCATTACTGATACAGTAAGTGACAACACTTGTGTTTGGCAGACAGTGCAACTGGGAGCCCTGACAAATCTCATTAACAGCACATCAGGGGCACTTAGATTATCCTTTACACACAGTGCCAGTACTGAGTATATAATGAGAAAAGGAGCTTAAACTTTAGTAGGACTGCACTAATTGGTCACCAAGTCCTGATTAAGCCAGGCTTCATATATAATTACTGAAGTTCAAGTATTTGACACAAATGCATCCAAAAACATTTAATGAAGATAGTAATTTCTAAACTATACAAATAAAAATAAGGCATGAAAAAGGAAAAAAACAGAGAAATAGGCAACTTATTTACTTGAACTACCTGCATTTTGTACACTCCTTGTACAAAATATTTCAATCATTTAAATAACTATATATTTTTAAATTATGAAAGTGTGAAGATAATCAATTGCATTAAATAATGCAAATATTTAGAATATACACAGGCATTCCAGTAACCTTATATACATAAATAACATTGCCCAGAAAAAATAACTACAAGAAAAGGTTTTACAGCATCCAGAAGTTAAAGATTACTGGATCCACTTCATATATTTGTTCATTTACATTAATTAAATCAGTAAAGAAGATCCTTCACTTCAAAACTGCAGAGACAACTCTTCTGCCTTATAAACTGGAATCCACAAAAGTCTGTGCCAGCACATCCCCCCGAGATGGTAAAAGAGGAAACACATGGAAACATACCCTAACACACATATCCTGGATATGTGCTTCCTCAAAATCCTACAAGGAGGTGGTAGTTACAAACACACACTGAAAGTAGACGGATTCCGAGTATTTCAGAGGGGAAAAGGCAATCCAAAGTATCAGGTACCTCACAAAGATCAGACTGTGACACTGTGACAGCACCCTGTCTGTCCTGGCTCAAACACAGCCCAGGAGGGCCTTTGGAAACAGCAGGAACGATGGAATTCTTCTTTCTCAGGACAGAAAGGTATTAAGTTGTTTTTCCCAGGCCAGTTCTTATAAGCCCTAGAAAAACACTTAATACACCCAAGGATAGCTCAGCTACTACTTTGGGGCATAAAATAAGCAGGATGGCTTCTGTTGCGGTGTTAGAAACAAAAAAGGTTTAATAAAAGGCAAAATAACAAACAGAAAAACTCGAGCCAGGTACAGAGGTGTGCTCCTGGTAGACACACTTCACAAAAGCCCCTCTTCTCTTTTGTTCTGTTCTTTTCTACGTGATTGATCAGGCGGGACTTTTTGGCTTCTATCCAATTAGATGTTCTCCGGTGTTTGGTGAAGTCCCTGAGGCCCTATAAGGTGGCTTTTCACCTAACAGTTGAGAGAAGCTTCTGGGCTTCTTTCCTTTTTTGGGGGACAAAGGTTAGTTTTGCCACTCTGTCATTAGGAGGCACATACCTACAGAAAGGGATGAGAACTCTGCTACCAATTCATTTCAGACTGGGGCATGTTGGTCAGGAGTATCTGTCTCCTGTGCTGGAAGCTCATGAGGAGCCAAACACCTGGAGTTTGCACAGATCCTTTTACAAGACTCTGCCACACCAGATTATTCAGTGCTGCCTCCCGCTGGGAAATCCAGCGTGAAGGGAGGGACGCCTTCCGATCTGCCTGCTGGCTGCCAGAGACACACAGGCACAGCAGACACACCGGGCAAGTGCCCCTTCAGCTGCAGCAGCTGCACTGACATAATCCAGACAAGGAGGTCACTCCAGTCACAGAACCTCTCTTACCAAGACAAGGGTGGCACTTGTGAATAAACAATTTCTATACCTCACTTCTATCACCAAAATACAAGCCATGACATGACTGACAGCCCCAGGACACCTACCAATATCCCTGCTGCTTTATCTGAGGTGGCTGGCTCAGGTCTGTGGCCTCAGCAAACAGCAGGGTAAGACACTGCACAGCATCACCTGAATGGGCTGAAGCAGGGACATGAAGCAAACTGGAAGCTCCAGTGACATCTCACCAATGACCCCAAGCGGGAGCCCTTCCATTGTTCCCAGGACGTTATCCTGATTGGCAAGGGGCAAGGAATCTGAAGAATCGGTGCCTGGGGTTGCTTTGCTACTGAGTTTTTAATGGTTTTAGGCAGGAAAGGAGATGAAAAGGCCGGGCCCCGAGGCTGGGCTCCAGCTGCTCGGTTCCACCCCTGAAGGACACGGCACAAAGCCCGGCCCCACGGCCCGATGCACAGCTGGGCACAGCCTCTGCAAACTGGGTCACACAGTTCAAACAGGCAGTGGAAATTTTACAGCACGCTCCAGCAAGGTTCTTACCAGCTTTTAGAAAATACTGGTTTATTATTTTCATTATTAAATTTAAAAAAAAGACAACTGAATACCAAATACTCCTTAATTTATAGCTTATCTGGAAGGTTACTTTGGTGATAAAGCACATGAACATTGAGATGTTCAGTCCAAAATGCTTTTTCCCTGCACAGTGTGCTAACATTTTCCATCAAGAATTTTACATACAAGTTTCCAGAAATACAAACACACAAAATAATCCAAGACTACCATAGCATATATAAGAATAGATAATAGTGATTAAAACAGTAATGTTTGAATAGCCTTTTCCCAAAACATCTTAATAGTATCCTTAAGTAACCCTAAGCTGCTAATAATATTTTGCTGTTTTGCCTATAAAACATAAAAATATGTTATATTTATTAGGGGTATTAGATTAATACACTTGAATAAAATGATATTAAATTGCTTGGAAAAGTCTATACACATAAACATGTTGATATCAAGAACACCTTGGATATCACCTTGATATATTTGCAGCTTTTACCTGAAAAATGCATATAGAAACACTTATTTTAAAATCTCTATTTTAGAACTACTCCTTCTGCTAAAATACAAATGCAGACTGTGTCACACTGGGTACACTACACAATTTTTCAGAGTCAGTAAGAGTTAATTCAGCTTTAGCACACACAAGATTACCAATTAAAATAACACCAGCCACAGATATAACACACCAACCTGATGTACGGTTTTACTGAAACCATAAGTAATCCTCAGAGAAACTCAGCAAAGATGAACATAACATTCCAGAACTTAAACCTTGAAAATATGAAAATATTTCTCTGGGAACTAAGCCTCTTAAACTGAAATAGAAAAGCTTATTTTTACAGAGGTATGAAGAATTATTGGAAAATACACAGTATTTCTTATTACTCCATAATTCTATCACATTTATTTTGACAAGTCAGAAATAAGAATACATTATTTAAAATTGTCAGATTGATTTTTATTATTTTGCTGCCTAGTCTTTCCTCATTTATAATGATGTTGGCAATACTGTGCGTATATATTACTATAGCATCACTAGACACCATTTTCAAGGCACATATATGATCACATTACTGAATTTTTTAAGATGGATAAAATACAAGTACACAAGAATGTGCAGAATTAAAATAACGTATAAGACTTCTTTTTCTCTGAGTCAAGGAAATAAAACCCTCCTCGCTACATCACAGCAAACTGCACATGCACAGTCAGTTACTTTTTCTCTGCTGAGGAATTCAAATCTTCATAAAAATTTAAATAGAGCACTTCAACTTATTTTACTGTGCTTTTTACTGCACTATGTCACCATGTAATGAAACACCTGAGTGCCATTTGCCAGAAAACATTATCTGTGCCAGGAGCAAAGCTCTGCGTAGGATTCAGCCAAGGTGCTCTGGTGCTTCCACTGTTCCTGGCACAGCAGCTCCTCTCCAGGGCTCCCCAGCCCTGATGTTTCCATGTGAAGACACTGACCTGACTGGCAGGAGTTCCTGGCATGGCGCAAAGCAAATGCAGCTTGCAGCAATGCTCAGTGTCAACTCTGGTATCACTGATTTAGGTACTCCTTGAGTGAGTCCTATGGCTACTCCCAGGAAATTGAAGGCAATGATGATTTCAAGGATCTGAGAGAGGCAGCAGTGCTTTAAGTGTATGCAATCTTCAGATTTTGATGGCACTGATTAATGCCCAGTTTTCGTGCTCACATAGAAGTGAACACAGCTACTGACCAAAACTGGCTGTGGATGCATTGGCTGAGCTGTTACAGAGGGAAAAGTTCCTGGGTTAGGTCTACAGGAGGAGAGCTGACATGGAATGCTCTGGATATTTATTAAGGTACCCATGCACTCATAACTCAAGAGATGTCTGTGTTCCAGCACATCACATGAGGTTGTCAAATATGGGACAGTGGCAGCTAGAAACTTGTTTGGGAATGGCATTCCAAGAGCTGCATGTCCCTGCAGCCTGACTCCAATGCCACTTCCCCAACCACGGTGGCTCATGGAGGGCACAGGGGCTGCCTAAACCCCGTTCCTACCTGACAGCCTTCTCACCAAGTAACAAGGAGAGGAACAAGCTCTAATTCTAAATATTCTACTAATGGAGTAGTTTTCTTCTTAAGGCTAAAAATACCCAGCATGCTTTTGGAAGAGGGGATGACCCATAAATTATTTAAGCTACAAAAAGCAACAATTATTTTTTCATGTACTCTTTACATTGAATTTAATTAAAAACAGCTTAGCAACTTAAGCTGCTCATACAGTTCAAAACAAACTGATTTCCCCCCTGAATTTCCTACACACTAAGAAAACAATCACTAAAACAATCAGAAAAGATTCTTACATAAGATGGTCATCATTTTTTCTTTTCTTTTTCGTAAGTTGTTTAACACTTCATTGTGGTGCTTTCCAAAGCAAAAAATAACCAAAACATATAGACTGTGAGAATGAATTTTCATCATACAGTGAAAGGCACTACCAATGCCTCAGATCAGACAAGTTCTGTGAACTTCAAACATACAGATCTCCTTTAGAAAGCTCTGTGAAAAAATAATCAAGTTTGCCATTTCCCATCAGTAGCATGAAACCTATTTTAGACACTGCTGTAGGATGACAATAAAATGTGTAGAATTATTTAGGAAGTGACACATAATACTGAAGATACTTGGGAAAGGAAACCCAGAAGTTCTGCACTAAATTTCCTGTCAAAAGCATCTGGTCTGCACTGAAAGCAAAGCAAAACACAAGCACACAGGGATCTGTCTTGAACTCCCTCTGCTGTTCCTTCAGTCCCCCTGGAAGAGCAGGAAAGCTCATCCTGCACTCAGTTCCCAGCACTGCCTGGGAAGGCAGGCCAGGCCCTCTGTTGTTCTTAGGCCCCCCTCTCACATCTCAGCATAAGTAGGTCACGGTCACTGCCATGCTCCACTTCATTCTGAAATCACAGCCCTCCCATCCTTCTCCTTTAATGCCATTCACAAAAACCACAGGCCCTGAAGGACTTTACTCCTTGAAAGCCCGTGACTTTTAACTCCTTCCCTCTTCATTTACACCCAGCCCAGGACTTCTCAGTGTATTCCTGAAATGGCATCAGTAACTCTGGATATTGGAAACTTGAGATGAGCAACTCTGCCACAAGCAAAAAAGGAGAAAAGCAGACTTTAGAGATGGTTCTATTTCTTTAGCAGAAAGACACCTGCTGGTTTCCACCTTCAAGGGGGGCATATATCCATACAGATCTCTTCCCACACTCAAGGAGAACAGAGCAGGTGTTTTCAACAGGGACTGCCAGTTCCCAGACTCCAATCTGATCACTGTACACACATGCAACTTATTTCTATTACTTTATATAATAACATGGCTTTAAGTAATATTTTATAAAATGCCTTTTTTTGGCTATTAAGGTTTTATGGTAAAATACCTAAACATCCTCAGTTGGCCTCTTTTTCCTGCAAGTATTCCTTATTGCTTTATCTAGAACAAGCTGCTGCTTAGACCAAGAACTTCACAAAGAATTTATCTGGAATTAACATGAATCAATTTGTGAAGATAGCTTTTTGTGCTATGCTGAGAAAGCTTAAAAGATTAAATAAAAGGTGTCTGGACAGATTAGTCCCCAAAGCCTCCTTCTACTTGTTGCTACTGTCCACGATTGACTTTACTGTCCATTTTTGCAGTCTTTACTGCAATCTTTTCAGGAAGATTAGTTAATTTAATGTCATATTTATAGCAAAAAAAAAATTAACCTGAAACAACAGAAAACCTATTTCACATTAGGCATAATTATTATTGCTAAATAAACACTTCTGAAATGGTGCATATCCAAAGGATCTATAGTGACAAGAACTTTATAAAAATAAACAGAGAAACCAACACCCCACCCAACCAACAACAAACATTATCTTCTCCAAAGCAGGAGTGCACCCTCCAACCCTAAATCCTCAGTGTCAGATTTATATATGGAATACTTTAAACACAAACTCAGTTTAACATGAACTCAGGTTTTGTGACATCTTCCAGGCCAGCTTGCTTTATGTGCAGACTGCACTTCTGTTTACAAACACAATTATCCCTTACAGAAGTCTCACTATGCAGGTTGATCTGTGTTACACACATGTAAATCATACACAGGACTTACTAATCTGTCAGGATTCTAAGGTGATATTACCTCCCACGCCAGTGCTGCTGCTGTTTTTGACAGACATCATCTACTGTATCAGATGCTTAATTTATTAAATTGATACACACCAGGAACAGGCACGAGACTCACAAGCACATTTAATCTGAGCACTCAGGCTGCAATGACGTGGATAAAACAAACAGCTTTTGCTGAAAGGAGCTACCTCTCTTTTCCAGAAACTGGAATTGACCCCTACTTACGTCACTTAAGGGAATTAATCTTGCAGAAAATTAAGCTGATGTTGGTATGACCAGAAAAGCAGCAGGGAAAACACGAGGGAGAAAGGTGGCTATGCACAGCCAGGACAGGGGAAGGTAGGAAAAACCTGGACCTTTCCATGGCTCCTTGCCATTAGATCAATGTGAAGTCAAAGGTTACACACACACAGCGTCAGCCACAAAGTAAACAGTAACAAAACAGGTAACTCCAAGCTACATTAACACTTTCGGGTTTTAGAAAGCAGACAAATCCATGGTTAATTCCTGCATTCTCTCAATACCAAATACGGTTTGTAAGCAGCTGCTTTGCACCAAGTTTGCTACAGAAGGAAGCTAATGATTTGTAGCATTGCACTGTCACATTTCTGCAGCTAAACCTTGCAGTGAGATCACGATGAGAGGGAAAAGACAGGTCTGATGTGCAGGATGATTTCCACCTGTCCCCACCCTGCCATCAGACGCTGTGTGACTGCAGCTGTGCTGGATGGATGAAGAAGTTGCCACCCCACTTCATCTCCACTGCTCATTACCTTCAAATCTCCCAGCATAACTGCATGTTTAGTCACTTCCTAACCCAGTTCTGTCAAAATGATTCCCGTTAGAAAATCTGTGTTTCAGCTTAACTCAGATTATTTTTGACAGAACTTGTTTAGCGGATGACTATAAATGCAAGTACCAGAAGATCTGAGAACATTGTAACCTTTAGAGCTCGAGAGGAAATAGCGAGCAGCGGAGCCAGCTACCCCTGTTCCATAGCTGTGTTGCTGTGGGAGAAGCACATTAATCACTCCTATAGGTCTGATCTGTCAGCCTGCCTGAGCAGGGAAAGCCGTGTACCGAGGGTGGCATCTTTAAGGAAAATAAATCAGGAAAACTATAGATGACTTATTTTACTGCTTAAAATGTCAGGCTGAGGTTTAGTGTCCAGAAATTAAAATAATTCGTTGTCACTGCCTGCAATTCTGTTGTATAATGAGAGAAAAAGGCAGATGCTGCTCAAAAGATATTAATAAATGTGACATTTCTGTGGAGCTAATGGATAAATACCAACCTCGCCTTCTTATCTTAAATTATCATAACAAGGCCTGAAAACTTACTTAATTACTTTCTATGTATTACTGATGTGAACACGCTGTCTGTTTTTACTTGTTACATGGCAAAAGAAGCGGGAAAACTACCACCAAAATTCAGCATCCAATTACCATCCCACAATCCACAACACTGACAGGAGCAGGACTTGATGTGGAGATCTCCTTACCTTTTATTAACTGGCTTCTCATCCTTGTCATAGGGCCGTATGAACCACTTCCCAATTCTTACGAAGTTTTTATCCATCAGGCATCTAGAAAACAATTACAGCAACAATTACTAGGTACAACTTACAGCGTAATTAAAGGGAGTCTTTGAAGACAGTGACTCTAAGGGATTAGGCAGCTGAATTTCAATCAGACTGAAATAAAAGTTTGTAGGTTTTGTGTTCCACTTTTTGTTTTCCCACATCAGTCACAGAAAATCCCTGCCCCATGTCATGATGTTGTCACTGTTGCTGAACTTCACACATGCATTTTCCCCTCACCTTTGCCACAATCTTTCCACTCTGTGCTACTCTTTTTGCTGACTGATCCCTTATTCTACTTTTCACACTCCTCTTCTTGAACAAAGGCCATTCATTAGTACTGATTCTTTTCTACGCAGTCTTTCAGATTTCAGACAATAAAGAACATGCATTGCCTTGTTTTTGACACATAAATGGCACAGTATAGGAATGACAGAAAATTGCACTAAGGAAATATTAACAAGGATTCCATTTTCCCTTCACACGATCCCCAGCATGATTTCAGGTGCTGAAACTCCCACAATTACTGCTTCCTCTGTCAGAAACATCACTTCATCAAATATACTCCCACATCACCAAAATTAGAGCAATAAGTTCCATTTTCTGTGGTCCCTTTGAAAGTCCACAGTTTCTTTTTAGAAACTGCATATTCCTCTTAAAAAAAAAAACAAAAAAACCCAAAAGTGAGGACTCAAAGTGATCAATACCCAATTTAAATGGACAAGTTCGGGAGTGCCTGGTGCCTTTCTAGGTCCACCTGTGCAGATGAATCACAGGAGCAATTTGCCAACCCTGAGTATGCCTCATACATTAAGCATGTACTCGCTGCCCAAGGGACCACACACAGAAATTCATAATTAAGGCATATTTTTCAGTAAGGTAAATAATATGCTTCCAAAATTCTGTAAAACTGGTTATTTGTTGCTAGTGGTTTATATATCATTATAACTAATATGCAAGCCTTGCCCATACATTTCACATCTATTCAGTATTTTTTATTTAGATGAAAAAACTGGATTTTTCCTCTCTTCTAAGTTTTCCAATAGTTTATTTCTATAGCAGCTGCTAGAGATTAGCCAAAACAAAGGGAAAAAAGATCTAAAAATCACATGAAACTTTCTGGGCAAGTACATTCTGCGAGGTTCAAAAAAGCTGTGTGATCTACACTTCAAAAGCATACCTAGAAGACACAGGAAATGGACAACTGACAATGTAAATACTAATATGCTCCTAATTTTTCTGTATAAACTTGGCAGGACTTTCTAAAGTTAAAGCTGAAGAAAATTCTACCAGCACTTTCTCAATTAAAGCAAAAATAATCCATTTCAGTTGAATAACCAATGTCTTAAACTGAATATGAAAGCTAAGGCAGCAGAGATCTAAAGACATTAGTAGAAGTGGGGAAAAAAAAGCTTCAGCAACTATTTCCCTAGGAAATATTTGCTATCAGAGAGTCTGTCAGTGCCAGCATGTTTTATACAAACAAAGGGAAGTCTGTGAAGTTTACATCAGATCCCTAAAGAAAATAATCTGTAGTAGCAAAAAAATGTAATAACCTCTTCCCATCACACACACTCCAATGCCACACCGCTGTGTCTCACCACAGCAGGTTTAACTGCCTCAAGCTAATGCTGCTTTCCTAGAAAAAAAGTCTTCATGGGAAGATTTGTCCTTAAAAATCAGTCAACCCTCCATGCTAAACTAAATCACGGGTTATTTAAGGAATAATCCCATATAAAATCAGAGCCATGCCTGCAGCAGCACAATCTCAGATGCAGCCGGGTGGGCAGTTAACAACAGTATGGTTGTTTTTGCTGTACAAGCACTAAAGGTAACTAGTCTTTCACAGTGAGCTGTAACAATGGACTTGCGATAAAAATACCCCCTAATATACGGTCATAAAAAGCAGTTAGTTCATGACATAAGGACATGAAACACTCTGCAGGTCCTGGCTTCTCTCCCTCCTCAGGGCTGGGCGATCCCTCCCTCAGCAGTGCAGCTGTTCCAGCACTTCACTGGCACCTGACCTCCTATATTTCTGATTTTTCCATGAAAAAATGACCTGTCAAGGGCACACCAATCGTTAAAAAACAACACTGTAATACTTTGAGTACTCATCCCTCAAATGTTGTAAAGTTTTCTATACTGCCAATTAACATAAACTGAGCATTAGCATGGGGGGGTGGGGGAGGGTGAAGGGGAAAAAAGATTATTAAACCCCACCATCAGTTGTGTAAAGGCCCTTTTTCCTGCCTTTGCCAGGGTCAGGTAACAGTTGTCCCCACAGGTCCCTCGGGCTCCTCCATGAGGGGCCGCTCCCCCCTCACGGCTCCTCCTCCCGCCATTTCCTTCCCGCCACGGCCGATCCCCCTCAGCCTCCAGCAAAAAAAAAAACAAACCACGAAATAAACCCCAAACCCTGCAAAACCGCAACCGCCGGCACCACCCGGCACTGATGGGCCAGAAACGGATTCGAGCCTTCTGCTGTATTAATGGGGCTTTTCCTAAACACCGGGTAAAATAGGGCTTTAAAGTTTGAAGTGCTATTCAATAAAGCCTGCACACATGTTGCTATTACTTTAAATGAAGTAATAATTATGTTAAGTTCAGATTTGGTACAGCACACCAATTAAAAAAAAAAAAAAAGACATAAAAAGTGGATAACTTGAATTAAATTCAACTATGAAAATGTAAAAATTGTAGTCAGCAGAGGAGCGAGAAGATGCTCATGTCCAAGGCTGGGACTGCAGCAGGAGTTGTATCAGCTTATCATGATATGAATCATATCAGCTTATCATGACATTAATCACATCATCTTATCGCAACATATATCATCTTATCACAACATTAATAGTATCATATTATCACAACATGAATCATATCAGTTTATCGTAACATGAATTGTTTCAGTTTCTCAGGACGTGACCGGAGGTGTGTTCACCAACTACTGCTGGAAGAAAAAGACTTTCCAGTCACAGCTGGATAGAACAGTTCTTCTGACTCTGCCAAATAATTTCAATTAAATTACATATTAAGAAAATTAAATTTATTTCACAAGTTTAAAGGGGTCCAAAGAATAAAATTAGCCACTTTACACTTAAAAGTCAACTGGCTGGGTACCACAGATTAATAAACACATATCAAATTAATTTTCCATTTTATATTATAAAGCTGCAAAAGAACTAATGAACATCCTAGACTTGGAATTTAATTTTTATGCTTCCACTCATTCTAAGTAGCCCACAACTTATAAAAATCCCCTGAAGAGACTGACAGGATAGAAAACAGGGAATACAACAACTAATCCTTGTCCCCACGGATATGCACACAGGTAACTCGGTCACCCCATGGAAATACAGCCTCGGGAACATAATGCAAACCTCATTACCAGTAAATCTACATCAAAGCAATCAGGACACTAAATGAGACAAGATGAAAGTGTTCTCCATTTGCTTATTTTCTGTAAGAAAAAATATCCAAGGCTGTATTCTACAAAATTACCGCTACACAAAGGTGCACTCTATTTTGTTGTTGTTGTTATTATTATTATTATTATTATTACCTCAAAGAAAGTGGGAACAGTCTAATAACGTTTAATTGTAAGAAGATATCCAAATTTGTAAGAACTAGAATGTAATACAGGAGGGTAATGATGACCTGAAGAACTGTAGAAACAGAATAAAATTATATAGCACAAGATACCATGTCCCCCTCAATGGGCCTAGAGAACAAGATAATCTTCAGTAATCTTAAAAAGTGATAGCTGGATTAAGGAAAAAAAGGGCATAAGTGTATTAACTAATCACAGAATAACTCTGCAGTCAAGTAATATATATATATATGTAAAATATATATGGCTCATCAGAGCAAGGAACTGTTAAGCTTCACCCTAAATATTGTGCACAAATGTAGTCAAATTTTAACATTCACGTAACCAGGATAATTGAGAAAAGAGAGTTAAGAGCTTTTAAGATATGTATCATTTAACCTCATCAAGGCACTGAAGGTCAGATACAATTACACTCACTAAGCACTTTAAGAAGGTGAAAACTCTCCCTTCTTTGCTTTTAAAACAACTCCTTAGCAAAAATCCGAGCAGAAATACATATCAACATTATTGTTTGTATGAGTTTAATTCGTTTGCACAGCATTTTATGATGAATGACCAGAGTCAATGACTTAAGAGATCCATCTCTATTCTGTTCTCTTGGACTCAAGGTCTAACTCTAAAAAATGTAGTTCAAGATCCATGATAATATAATTGCTCTGTAGGTATTCTGTATGATTTTAAGTATTAAAATGAACTATTTGAGAGCACTAGAGCTTTTCTTACCTTTCCAGAAGATTATGAATTGCTTTGAAGAGCAGGGTCCTACACTCATAGGAAAGTCCATTCTCCCAGAATCCTTCTTCCACCACTACAAAAACACAAAATGTCAATATGCTCAGAATAGGGATACACAAACATTTATCTAAAACATATCTTCAATAGCTTTAATTTTCAAAGTAGCATGTTTCATTAAACTATTTCAACTATTACCCATATCACCCAAGCAGCTTTAATCTTTACTTGCCGAAGACGCAGCCTTTGAATTAAAGAAAAAAAAAAAAACACAAAAGCATAAAAGCAAACCCATTTGTTTGTAGCATTCCGTATTCAAGTACAGGGGTGAGGAATGCACGATCATTCTTTGCCACCACTGCTGAGAGATCCTTTAAAACTTAACCACAGATGCCGACAATCAAGAAACAAAGTGAATCATTAAAGGTGTAAAATCAATTTACATAACTGAAACAACATGAAACAACTCCCCTGAACCTCTCGCTGTCGCACTCAAGTGCAATTCCTCCATTGTACTGACTTCAACTATTGCAGTTTTAAGCAATACACAGCAGATTTTATACCAAAATAAAACCTGTACACTCAGTACTGAACTGCAGAGATTTCAGAGTTTAAAAAAGTAAGTCTAATTATCTCTCAGAGTAGAGTGCAGCCTGAATTAGTCACCTGAAGGACAGACAACCCTCAGAAATATCTGCTGTCCTTACTCATGGCTTTTGGGTGCTAAAACTACCAGGAGTAGCACTATTTCTGGTATGCCCAATTCTAAATCTTACTCAGCCAGAAGACGCAGAGTGAAAACAGACGATAAAACAACTTTTTCAAGGAGTAAGAATTCGCTAATTGTCTGAGTTCTGTCATTTCAATTTCACAGGAGTAGTCGGCAGATCTTTAAAAGTGCAAACATAAAATTCTACTGCACCTTAGCGCTGAATACTTCACACCCCTCCCAGGCCAATTTGCAGGACGAGACCTCCCAGCAGCGCGTCTGTCGCACAGAGATGATTATCTCAGCATAGTTTACAACCACGTTTAAAGGCAAGCTTCTAAGGAGTTAGTGCTCCATGGAAAATACTAATATTGTCAGCAGCCTTCAAAGCCTCGAGCCACTGTTCGGCTGCTTCTCCAGGAGCTGTAACTCACACACTCAGACAAGAAAAGGCGTATTTTTTGCATGTGCAGTGTTGTGATATGTTAATGTCGGTAACAGAGCCCCCCTCTTTGTGCAGAATGGAAAAGCCGGGTGTTAGTACCTAAAATCACCTTATCGGGCAGCACAGGACTTGCCGGGAGAATGGAGACACAGACCCGTGCCCCCGGGCACAAGCAGCAGCCAAGGAGCTTTTCCTCAGAAGCCACTGCAGCCCTTTAGTGCTTGCAAGCCCTCCCTGACACGAGGATGTAATGGGCCACGGCTATTTACTGCACAGAACTCCACACGGCCTCGGCTTTCATGGGTAAAACACTGTGCTTGAGGGACTCAAAACCCCCGTGCATGGCCAGAACTATTGATGTATAAATTCTCAACAGCTCAGAGCTACTGAAGCCCCAGAAGCTGCAAGGCAGGTTGAGTCCTGCACTTTAAAATTTCATAATCCTCAAATATATGAAAATCTACAGATTAGTTACACTATGAGAGATCACACCTGCATGAAAATTCAGTATTTAAATTTAAAAAATCAATTTTTTGGGCAACATCATGAAGTTGACAGAAGCTGTAAAAATCAAAATAAATTCACTCTTACACAGCAGTGAGCTCTTGTGCAATTTCACCCTATCCTAGGCTGTACTGCCGGTATTGCCCCTGCTTTAGGAACTTCATTCAAAATAGGAGAGACAAGAATCAAGTCTGATTTTACAGGAAAGTTCCCACCACCAGTTCTGAAGTTCTCAATCCTAACTCCCTACCTACTCCCAGGTATACACAGCAGACTAACAGGACCCTGTCACAGTTTACATAATCTCTCAGAACTATTTTCTGCAAGTACAATTTTGCCATTTCAGAAGAATTCAGATCAGATCATTCTGCTTCACTGCTACACTGAATGTAATATTCTGTAGAGTTGGGATAATTTTAATCCAGAATTCTTTTGTGTCTGGACATCACCTGTATTCTTTTTCCCTGCTCAGTTTCCCTGGGCTACCCCAGCCTGTTATTCCTCCACAATCCCAGACATGAAAGCACTACACATCCCAGCAGGAGGGATTGAATGAGGGAATGGAAACTGGCAGCACACCCCCTCCCTACCCACCACCACAGCTGCATCCATGGCTGTCCTGCACTCAGCAGAGGAAATGGTTGGGAGGAGGGTGTCCAAAATCCTAGGAAAAGCAATGTGAACCTTGCAGCCAAGTCCCGAGGGTCAAGTGTGCCATGTGGTTAGACCGGCTGAGGAGCAGCAGTGGAGTGGGACAGGGAAAAGGGGAAAATCTGGAGTGGTATCAACCCTCAATATTGCAATTTTCCAAACTGCCTTTCTTAGCACACAGAATTCACATAAATTATATATGAAAAGCAAATAAAATTACTTCCCTATTAAATTTAACTCTATCATAAGACATTGCCATAACAATTTTCCTATAATAAATAATGCCTTTAATTCCCATATATATTAAAGCACTATACTTACTGTAATTATCTTTAATGGTTTTTTATCCTACTAAAAAAGTACATCTTACAATTAAGAGCATGTACATATGTCTGATGCCATAAAAATGAGGAGGAAAAATTAGAAGTGCAGCATTTCACTTCCTCTCTGCTCTTTGGCTCCCTGATCCAGACTCCACAAGAAAAGTGTTGAAATGACTGGAGCAAGTTACAACTTCAGGATGCATATGGTGACCAATAAAAAAGCTTGGCTAAACACTAGAAGTTAAACTATCCCTATAAATTCCAAAGTTCCTGACAGTTATAATTTAACTAGATTTAAGATTTTGAAGAATATTTTAAATTCTTTACAGCAAATTGAAGCCTAGGAAATAGTCTCTCTCTACATGATGATTTCTAATGCTTTTAGCACTCAAATGTTCAGCCCCAGCCCCCCTCAGCTTTCCCGTACTCCTGATAGCATTTCCAGGCACAGCCAGCAGAACACAGGTGCTGTGCGGGTTCCAAAACTTGGGAACACCTCTGGCCTGTCCTGGAGGCATTTCTCTTTAGACCCAACAAATGCAACACTGAACAACAGGTGTGAAAGGTATCTTCCAAAACAGAGGACTTCTAGGGGAACAATCAAGGACAGATGGAATGTTTTAGTGAGAGAAAGCCCAACAGAGCACAAACTACATTTTCCTCCCTTAAGTCAGAGCAGAGGACAAGAGTTTGGAGAGGCAGCAAAGCAGAGGGGACAAACTGTGGGTCACTGCTTGCCGGGCCATAGGGAGACAGACAGCTCATCCTCTTCTCACTGCCCTGCTGCTTTCCGGTAGTTATGTTTTGGTTTTTTTTTTTTTTTTTTTTAATGAAATCATCTCCCAAAATAAACCACCAAGTCTATTAATATTCTGTCTCTAAAAATCTGGATTCTCAGGAAAAAAACTATCAAGAATAGCAGAAAATCCAAAACAAGAAAAATGTGTATCTGACACTTATAATGGATTACAGTGGAAGTGTTAATCTCACTGCTGGTGTTCAAACAGAATGGGAATTAATCAACAGCCTTCATATATAAAGTTTTTAGGCATTTGTTATGATTTTGTTTTCATAGGTTCAAAAAATGAATAAAATGTTTGTGCTGATTTTTATGTTTGTTCTTGCAGATCCGATGGTAAAAGAATGAAAGGCAACTACAACAATTTAGACTTACACGGGAAATTTATAATTTAAACACACATTAATGAGCAGATTAGTTGGCTTGGGATCTTTTTTATTTTCAAGTCAGAGATATTAAGGTCTTCAAAGTGTCCAACGATTTTTATGAAGCCAGCCATGTTCTCAAAAAAAAGATCCATTATAAAAATTTCAAGGAGAGAAGTCACAGCAAAATATCAAAGCAAATACTTCAATAATTTTAGGTCTCCCAGCAGAGATACTGTAAAGATAATAAGATCTCTGTTCTGCTTCAGTGGCCAAACTGACATATTTTACTTAAAAGAAATATAGGAAGGAAGGAGAGGAGGCAAGTCAAGGCTGTGCCGGCGCTGCAGAGACAGTTATACCTTTAAGAAATCCAGCCACCCACATTTTAATAATTCAGGTCACACTGCCTTGTGCAGTTTAAAAGCAGAATTAGTTTCAAAGAATACATATTTCCTCAGAGCTATGTTACATATTTCCTTTTAATGTATCATATTGCAGCAACAGCTGAAATGAACGTCTAGACATCAAAAACAAGGCTTTATTCCCACCTACTGCTTTTTTACCTCAGGCATCAGAGCTAATGAAACCCATTATCCAGAACACTGCCCTCAGTTACCACATTGGCCACTGCAAATATGAAAAAACACTCTGGGACAGCACCAGTTATTCAGCCATTAAAATTACTGAAAATCAATTTCTTGCTGCACACTGCAGAAATACTGATAGATTAAAGCAGGACACATGGGACAAGGAGATTACTTCCAGGGAAGATTACTATGTCAAACTGCTGAGGACAGGGACTTACTCAGCTCCTCAAGATTCACATTCAGAGCAGCACATGCTCTGTCCTAGCCTTTGATATTTTGCCTCCTCGTTACCATGAAATATGAAGGATGTGAGGATTTTTCAATGTTTTAAAAACACATGACTAAACAACTCCAACACAATCAGACATAAAATTACTAAAAGCAAGCATTTAATTTTTCATCTGTATTTTTATTAGTGTACTCTTAAAACAATATTTCAAAAACCAACGAGCATTTTGAAGCATCATTTCTCCTAAAAAATTGAGTTAAGAGAGTAACAACACAATGCAATGGTACATTAATTCTGAAAAACTACATTATACCCATAAAAATCCAATTAAAGACAACGTCATTGATCGATCATTGCTATACTGCCATTGATCACCTTGTAAAATCTGCGTTTGAAGTCATTAGTGATTAAATTGACTTATTACTAAATCAGATTCAACCCACTTAGAGATCTAATTTCCTTGTGCTGGTTATGATCGTAGGGAAATTGTGCTGCTCACTTGTACAGGCCTGAGAATCCATCTTGGCTCCCTTCCCCAAGTCAGCTCATCACAAAATGAACCAAAACAGTGCAAATGCTCCCCAGAATGATTCATTTGTGTTCTCCCATTTCCAAACACAGGGAATATTTACTGGACACGCACAGAAGCATTTCCAATCCATATCCTCCCAAGGTATTCTTAACAGCTTCCAGGAAAATCAGAATATTAATGGAGACCATGGCTGGAGATTGCTGCTCAGGCACGGCCCGAGTTTGCATCTCAATGCACCGCAATTTTCGATATAAAAACCAACACTTGCAAGCAGAGTTGACTATGAAACTAAAATTGTTGCACTTCAGAAGGATAAATAAAACCTTCAAAGGCAACAGCTGTTGAATATCACAGGAATACTCCGAGGCTTTAATTGTTGCGCATTGAAACAGAAATTAGCATAATAGCTATTTATTGAAAAACAGATGGTAGGTAACTATCTGCACTTAGATTGTGTTAGCACTACTTAAAGTAATACTTTTATCGCTTCCTCAATCCCAGTAGGTACAGAGTTGTTTTTTATAAAATATACATTAAATGTTACATCCTCTCCCTGGCCCACACACTCACATTCCTGAGCTCCCGCACGGCCTCTCCTGCCTTTCACCGGAGCACACCACAGCCAGATCTTCACAGGGAAGGTTTCTCAGCAGCTTGGTTAACCAAAATTATTATCTATGAAATCAGAACGAGCATTTCTGTGCAATTACAGCTCGAGTCTGCTCTCTCTGTAGGAATGCAGATGAGCTGTACAGAGAGCTGAGCTGCTCGCTCCCGAGACAGGACAGATTCCAAATCAAACCATGGATTTGCCGCGTGGTTTTTGTTTTGAATGCTTTCTACAATCACCAGAAAGAGCAAAAGGAACAGAAATAAGACACAATTTTGTGTGGTTTACACAGTTTCCCAAAGCAAAGCAGGAAGTTGTATGCAATGGGAAACCTGCTCTCGCATGCCAGAAAATCCCTCCAATCCCTGATTTACGCTGCCTCATTTGTCCCACCATGTGTTTGTGTTAAGCAGGCTTATTTCCAAGGCACTTTATACTTCTTTGCAGAGGTATTTCCTATAAATGAAAAGCACAACCTGACCATAGTGAAAAGGCACTAAAGGTTTGGGGAGATTTTCACCATCTTTTCCTAAAATGTACCAGGCTAAGGATACCAATAGAAAATAAGTATTTTTTTAACTTTACTCCTTGGAGTTTCTAGAATTTCCTCTCACATTTCTGAACTTTTCATTTTCTATTACATCTTCAGCTCTTTAGAATAAAGACACTAAAGGTATTTTGTCACAAAGCAACATAAAAGCAACCCAAAAAACTTTGAAGGAAAATACAATTTTCAAAAGTATATTATAGTTTCCTAATCCCAGAAACAACCTGTACTCTCCAAACCTGATTTGCTCTCTTCTTTTCCCTCCAATTCTCCCGTTTTCTTCACTTCTATTTCCAGTGCCCACCTGGGCCTTGCCGCCAGTGTGACCCTCAATTCCACACATCAGCGGCAACCCCCACTTCTGCCTTTTGATCTCCCCAGGTTCAAAGAATACGGAATTCCTGCAGTGCCTGTGCAGCAGGAAGATCTTCCTCAGCACATCAATGCGATGAGGAGGACTTGTATTTTTCCTCTCTAAGCACAACTGGTGTTTACTAGCACTGATGGGACACTGACTGCATTCCCTGTTCCCAGAGCTCTGCTGGAGGTAACGGAATGTACCAGGGCAGCGAGTCTCTCTCCGGAGAAATCAGAGCGAGTTCAGCCATCCCCGAGTAACACAGAGCTTGTTCTGAGGAAAAATGCCGTCCCTATTAATCCCTACTTGGAAAGCGAAAGGAACCCGGAGTCTTCCCTCACTCCCCAAGAATGCAGGACGTCACTGCTGGAGCACAGCTCAGTCCGGAGCGCGGCACCGGCCCGAGCTCTGCCGGCACGGCTTTGCCTCAGAAACGCCCGCCCGGCTCCGGACCGGCCATTCCGCTCAAACTCTGCAATCCCGTGCCGTTCCCAATCCCACCCCGCCCTCCGGCCGTGCCTCCCGGTGATCCACCCCCACATCCCCAGGGAGCTCAGGCGGCATGCCGGGGCGAGCCCAGGATCTGCCCCCGGCCGAGGGGACATGGCGGTGCCCGCAGTGCCCGCCATGGCGCCGCTTCCCGCCGCCGTCCGGGGGCAGCGCGGCCCCGGCCCGAGGGGCACGGCCGGGCCCGGCATGAGTCTCCGTCCTCATCCCGCAGCAAGGCAGCCCGGGCAGCGTTCCTCGCTGCTTCACGTCTGCTGCGTGCCACAGCCTTTAATCGATATGTTAGGATGACAGCTGGAGATCTCCGACACATCCAAGGAGACATTTATGGAGAAATCCCGGGTATAACGTGCCCAGTCTCCCCAGGCCCCGGAGCTCCGCTTCCACCCAGCTGGGCTCTGCTTTGGCAACAAGAACTGCTGGTATTTCCACCTCAGCTGTACGCTGACTTAACCAAGTCAACATTTGGGTTTCCATCAGTTCAAATTTAAGTTTACCCTTCTGCATAAAAATTCAGAGTTGTGCTTATTTTTCCTCAGCTCACATTTGTTTTTGGTCCTGTATCACTATTTGCAGCCCCCAGGCTCCTATTTTCTTCCCTTTTTTCCCCCCCCAACCTAATGTTGGGGGGGAACCAACCTAATGTTATAGAAATAACACCTTTCATTAGAAAATCTGATTTTCCTTAACTTACTTGTAGTACTGTATTGTGAGAAAACAAGATCTGGATTTAAGAAAGGGATACAGGAAGTATTTTTAGAGCAGTTTCCGGTGTTAAATACACATCGTGTTCCCCACACAAAATAGCCAAAGGTTGTACGTGTGAGCTACAACACTAATTCTGTTATACATGGAACATAACAGATAAGTCGTCCTTCATGTTACTGTTTGAAAATAGGAAAAGATGTGAATAAATATATATTTTTCTAAGTTGTATATACTTTCAAATTAATGTTTTAAAGCTTATTTTACTACTTGTTTTCCTACCTCCCTGCTGGAATTCATTGTATTTTACACAGGAATAAACAACAAAATTGACTTTTCAATTTGTGTACTTAAAACCTTGCAGCAGCAAAAGCTGAAGGACGCAAAAAACCCAAACCCCAACCAACAATCCCCAAAAATACAAAAGTAAGAGTTAGCAGCAGGCAACCCCAAATTTAATATTGCTGGCAGGTTGTTTGGGTAGCAAAGTTCCCTTCCAATCCAAACCATAGCATGATCCCATTAAAGGTCTTTCCAAACATGACTTTCAGCTTGTGATTTTTATCAATTAGAAAATAAATTTTAGCTTACAAGGTTTATATTCTTCAGAAACAGAGGGTTTTGAGCAATAGCCAACATCAGCACAAAAACAGTTATGGTCAGCCTAATGCTTGTAAATAAAATACTTGGAAAACATACTTTCAAAAGAAAATACTCTCAGTTTTGCAACCATTTTTGGAAATTAAAAAAAAAAGAAAATGCATCTTTAGTTGAGGGATGAAGAATAGTGTAAATGAAATATCTTTTTATAAATGTGCCACTGAGAACCTTTTCCCTCATATTCTCGTCTTTTTGGAGAGGCCAGGAGCCTTCCAAAAACCACAGGCACAGAATAAAAACGCAGAACAGACTTCAAAGACAAAACAAGCATATTTTTGTCATTTTGTTTGTTCTTTACTCCCCATAAAACATGCCAAAATACTTTGTGCTCTTCTTTAAGCAAATGTTTACTGGAGTTTGCTGCTACTTGAACGGAAGCAAAAGCGAAATGACAGTTTTGTGTTGAGCTCCGCCAGTGAAGGGCCTGAACTGGAAGCAGCAGAATGTCAAGCAGGTTTTAAAGCAGGTTTTTAAATCTATTTTTGTCCTTTGAGGAAGCCAGCAGAGGGAGCTGGCTGGGACCTGGTCTGGGCTCTTCACCCAGAGGCTGCTTTTTCAATTAAGAAAAGGATCCAAGATCACACAGGCTAAAAATAAAACTTCAGGGGAAAAAAATTGACCACATGCAATAATAAACATATTAGGAGAGAGCCGGTGTGGAGCGGGGACAGTGAAAGTGCTCCTTTTAAAACAAAACCCTCCATATGAAACTGCTTTGAAAGCAGAGAAACTTCCTTGAAAAATAATCTGATCAAATGTGTGATCCCTTGGGAAATGCTCTGGAAGATCCCTGAAAATCCTGATGTCCATTATTTGTGCTGGCTGAACAGATACTTGCCCCAAACAGGTACCAAAAGCTCAGTGTAGGAAAACAACCCCTCTGCCTCCCCAGCCCTGCCCTTCTCAGCAGGGACTACTGCAGGTGCTCTTTCAGATGGGGACAGAAAAACAATTTCTTCAGCAGAACATTCTTATTTATAATAACATGTTTATTTACTCATGTTTATAAACAAAAGGTATTACAGGAGAAAAATAATGAGGTAGACACAACATGGCATGGGGAATGGAAGAAACAAATTACTGAGGCCTGGAATGCTGTTCTAAAATACAGGAGTCCTTGGAATCCACGTAGTAATAAATTAAACTACAAGATTTTACAGACTGAGACTACCAAGTACTCAGCTTTTCTCATGATCTTTAAGGCTGAACATATATACAGCAATTATTAATTTAAAGCCAGACCTGCTCTGTAAGATCTCTCCTGTGAGAATTGCTGCAAACAAGAACCCAATTGAGCAGGATTCCCTTGGGGATGAGCAAGCTCCCAGAGGAACACCCAGGAATAGAAAGTTGTGATTTAACTGTCTATTCAATCAAAAAAAGCACTGCTACTTCTGACTCCTCTGCACTTGGGACTCCTTCCAAAGATCACTTTTATAAAATTTGAGCCAACTGACCACGTTTGACCACTACAAAAGAATTCCCCTTCCCAGGCATCCCCTGTGCTCACTGCTGGAGTTCTTTCCCATATCCATATTTCAGCAGGAGCCGTCTCCCTCACTGCTGGTTCTGCAATGCAAATGCAATATGTTGTTCACTTTACAGGCTGTTGCCATGGATATTAATGTGATGTCATAAATTGTTACATCTTCATTGCAGAAACAAAATGAAAGGGCTTGGAAGCAGGAGAAGAATAAGAACTCATCTAACCAAGCATATTTAAGAATAAGCAACTGTTGTACAAATCACAAAGAAAAAAGAGGCACATAAATGTGTATTTTAATTTAGTGCTGTTGAGTGTTTCTCTATGTAAGTGCTTCCTATAAGATTCCAAATTCCCTACTAAATTTTTTACTGGACTGTTACCTGCACAGTGGGACCTCCTCAGCAACAGATGGAACAGCACTTCTGAAATTCAGCTTTTCACCACAGTTGGAAATATATTTTTCTGTTGGAAACATCAGTTTCTCAACTCTACTTTAAATTATCAGGCAGTGGCCAACCATCCCAGCAATGCCAATACACCTTGCCCCAGCTTTTGCTTTCATTCCAGATAGTTTTTGACTGACCAATTCCATTCATGGCATATAGACCATAGCCAGTACTTAATTTTTGAAAAATCAGGATTATGGGTTGCCCTTAGAAAATATTACTGACAAGTATTCCTGAAGTTTTTCCTCTCCAAGGACTCCAGGAATCAACAGTAACAAAATGTTCCTTTGCCTTATTAAAACAGTAGCTAAGATTACAACAAGTTAATCTACTTTATCTGTAGATATACACACAGAGAAAAGAATGATTTAGCTTAGAGAAAAGCAGAATACAGTACAAAGCACACCCAGTGTTCACAGTCACAGAGGATTTCCCTCATTTTCAATTAGTCAAACTGTCTGGTTTAATCTTTTTCCCAAACAGTTTAGCTTTGCTGAGAGTGGATTTAACTAAGTTGAAAGACACACAGCAAGTGGGGAATGAATGGGCACCTCTGCTGACCTGCCAAGGAATAACTGCCTGGGAACAGGGATAAACACATCCCACTCCCTTGCACTGTCACAAACGGGCACCCAGAGGCGGAGCAGCACCTGGCAAAGAAGAATCCTGGTGCTGTCTGACCCTCTCCAGGCTGGAGTGTCAGGAAACCCAGGCACTCCTCAGCTCCTGAGCATTTCCTTTGGCAGCTTCAACAGGAGAAAAAAGTCTCACACCTGGCCTTCATTTCTGGGGTCTTGTCTACTCATTCAAAGGTGAGGAAATTATCCACTTACAGTGGTGAGGTGTTCCTCCCATTTCCAAACTCCCTTGAATTGCACATGGAATGGGATAGATGCACACCATCCTTCCATTGAAATAGAACATCCCACACTCCCACAGTTCAGACAACAGAACAGATCTCATCTTCAACAACCCAAGAGTATCTTCCCTGGTCCTGTCTGTGGCTTCCACTTCCACATTCCATCTAATCAGGAGTCTTAACCTGTTCCTCCAAGTCTCTCACCTTTAACTCTCCATCATAATTCATTAAATACCTTTTGTTCATACGACCCCACCCATTTAGGGGAGGAGGAATACTCATCAAAAGACATGCTCACCATTCCAATATCTCCAAGACTTAAAAGGCTACTGAATAGCTGAACAAATAGAAAACAAAAGTAAGTTTCCTGACATCTTTTTTAAAAAGGTGTTCTGTAACTGCAGCTTTACTAGTTTGGGAGATGTTCAACTTTCTTAACATGTTTAATTCACTTGCTTATGAGAGCTCCTGATGCCAGTAAAACCCAGTGAATAGACCCCCTCCCAGTTAGCTCAGTCCCTCTCACCAGCTGCATTTCTTGGTGATGGCACCACTCCTGCTGACTCCATGGCAGCTGCACTGGTGCATCAGGTATTTTGGGACAATCTGAACAACTCAGGCAACACAGGGGTCACCTGTACTCTGAGTTTCAAATACTATTTTTAATTCAGGAGCTTAAAGGGCAAAACAGCCTCCAAATGACATCCCCCAGTCACCCATCTATCCCTGCCCTCTGGCAGTGGGAAGCCATTCCCAATGTCCTCTCCCTCCACCCCTTGTCCTAAGGCCCCCTCCAGCCCTCCTGGAACCCCTTTAGGCCCTGGAAGGCTGTTACAAGGTTTTCAGAGAAACCAAGTCTGCAGATCCCCATTAATTGCTGACTTCTGAAATACTTCTTGATTGGAACCATTTAATTCAATTCCCAGACCCAGTGGGTCCCTGTTCTGGGGGAGCCACCCAACACAGAAACTCTGCCATGGCCCCCTGCTCTGAACAGTTGAGCAATAGCTGCTATGTGAGCAGTAATATTGAGAATTTATTACCCTTGAAGGATTTGCCTCCTGCAGTCCTACAGACTGAACATCCAGGGTCAAAGGGCAAGAGAAGGTCAACGAGCCCTACAGGGCAGCCTGAACACACCATAGCACCACGCTGGAACAACAGACAGTGGGATCAGACAAGAGCAGGAGCAGCACAGGTGTTGGAAGAACGCCTCTGGGATGCAACATGAAGGGCTTTCATCAAATTCCTCACCCAAAGCACGCTCCTGAGCAGCATCCCACAGCTATCCAGGCAAAGCCACCCAAGAACAGTGCTCTGCACACAGCACTCTGCAGCTTCTCCCTAAAGCAGGTTCTGTGCATGTAGCCCAGGGGTTCAATGCACAGGAGAACACAAAATGCTATTTCTAAAATAAAAATAATTATAAATTGAGCTTTTATTTAAAAACCTACTTCTGTTTAAAAATGCAGCTATGAGAAGATTACAGCTCAGCCTACTTAATTTCCCCTAATATTTCAGCAAATAACAACCATCCATTTCTGCATCTCCACGAAAGCCCTTGGCTGTCATGCAGAAGGAGGCACCCAGAGAACTCTCCAGAGACTGAGCTGGACTGTGGGGTGATCTGTGAGCCCCACAGGGCTCTCGGTGTGCCCTGGGCCACAGCACAGCCTGGCAGCACCATCACTGCACATCAGCCTCACCCCAACCCCGCCAGGGCACAGCCTGCCCTGGGTACAGCTTCCACCAGGTACAGTCTGCCCTGGGTACAGCCTGCCCTGGGTACAGCCTGCCCTGGGCACAGCCTCCACTGGACCCAGCCTGCCTTGGGTACAAACTTCTACTGGGTACAGCCTGCCCTGGGTACAGCCTGCCCTGGGCACAGCCTCCACTGGGCACAGCCTCCACTGGACACAGCCTGCCCAGAACATTGGCACAGCCCCTGGACACCCTAGCAAGGACCCAGCACTCGCAGGACCCTGAGCCAGTGTGACAGAGAGTCCACAGGATCATTCCTGGTGGGACAAGTGATCTGCTGCCAGGCTGTGCCACCTGCCATTTGGATCCTGCAATGGACATCGGCATTTTGCCTTTCTGTCAACAATTTTAGTGTCAAAAACCAAGCACACACATGGCTCCATCCCCACAGAGTGCCTGCAATTACCACAGTTTTCTCTTGTGGGACAAAAATAAGCTGATTTTCCATCACTGATACATCCTGCACTTCAGAACACCTACAGTCAAACCCAAATTCTCACCTACTTAGCTCAGAAGCAGCAAAGCCAGACTTAATTGACTTTGTCACGCTAGGGATGTAAAAAACAACTCCAAACTACTGCAAACCATGGCTAAATACAAATCACAGCACTTGAGTTTCACTGCAAATTAACAGGGAAAAGTCCCCTGTGAAATCTCCCAGCACCCTGACAGCCCCACCCAGCTCCATCTCTCTGGGCCAAAGAATTGCACTCACTTGTAACATTTACACATAACCCAACAGCAAATGAAGCTTCAGCTGAAGATTAATAAAACGCTGTGTTTGCTTACTTGTCCCCCCTCAAGCAGAATATAAAACAGCTGGAAAGATACCCTCTTGGAAATGTACTCCATTATATATTCTTCATCGTGATAACAGTTATCAAATACAACCAACAGATCAATGACTGATGCTACTGACAATTTATTTTCTTTTATGCTTTCCTTCTTGTTGATGTGATACCCCCATGGCCTGTAAGAGGCCTTTGCCTTCAAGCACAAAGCATCACAATAACTCCAGACATTATTTTGCTGGCATAAAACCCCAGCTACAATGCATTTAAATTTCCACAAAACATGTCTGGGTTGTTTAAAGAGGGTAGCAACAGGGAGATAATCCCAGTTTAATAACTCTGCATGTAATTGCTCTGAGCTACCATCTTAAGCTGTCTTACATAAAACGCATGCCCTGGGTCACTCCTTGTGCCCCTTACCTTGGGAGCACAGTTTGTGTCTGGCTGCACCTCCCAGACCAGCTGTGCCCCATCCCCACCACCGGTGTCCTGCACCTCCCTGAGCTTTCCACATAATCATGGTAGAAATGGGCTCCCCCTAAATTAATTCTCAGGATTTTACAGAAAGTATCACATGAGAAACAAATCTTGATTTCACATTTAATACCTAATATCTATGTTCTGTGGTGTTTTCTTTTTATTTAATTGCAGCATTAGCACACTGAAATTATCAACATGCAGCTTCTTTCTACTAAAATTGCTAGAGAGGTATTAATGCCTAAAGTAACTGCACCACCTCTGTTTTAGTTAAAAATGCAAAAATAAAGGTCTCTACTGCTGGTATTTAACCTTTATCTCCAAAACTTAACTTTCAGCAATAACAGTGGTGAGTTTCACCTGGGCTATAAGAAAGAAATAAAAGTCAGATCAGTGGGGGTAATTCTGGAAAATCATTGATATTTTTCATTTATGCAAAATAAAATCAGGTTATGAAAACCTACAAGAACCTTAGTGGAAAATGCCTAAAGTTCCTCTGTTCAGGGAAGAGAAATAATTTCACCATGCATGAGAATCTTTTCCAAGACAGACCAGTAAGAGACAGACAAATTATTTAACCAGTCCTTCACTTCTACTGGGGTATGTTTTGGCAAGAGATTCTACTGCAGTGGGAAAACATGCTTGATGAGCAGTGTTTTACACCTAAAATTCTCCTCATTCCCAACAATTTCCCCACGAATTGTCAGCAGATCTGTAAGGCAATAGATCCCTGTTCTCACTGCTGTCACTTTTGCATTTCACAGAAGTGGTCTGAATGTCTTTTCCTTGCCAAGACATCACCATTGGAATGCTGCATTTATTCTGCAGCTAAAATAAAATACACCCTACTCAACTTCCTTTTGGTCTCTCTATATTTTAAATGCATTTTCACGTGACATCAGGCATAAATTAGACCAGAAGACTTCAAAGTTCCTGCATTGTTTCCCGTGCTCAGATTCCGACAGTACCAGGCAGCTTCTCCTTGTCCCCCCACCCCAAACCCTGGAGGTGCTCATTTCCAAGAGCTGAGCAGCCCAGGTGCCAGGGACTCCCTCCTGCAGCGTCCCAGCCCCATGCCTATTTGTAAATAAGCTAATTTTGGTGAAAGTTACACAGTCAAATACACACAAGATTAGCTAAGAGGAAAAAACAAATTAACTTCCCGTTTGGCTCATTTTCAAACTCCAAATTAAGAAAGAAGTGGAAGTAACTGGCTTCATCCCACTGCTGTTTAATAAGCTCTTATTTTGGTGTATCAAAGGAAGATAAGACTCTTGTGTGTGTGTATATATATATATATATGTATATATACACATATATACATACACAAATATATATGTACACTCACACATGTATATACTGAAGAGTCTTATACTCTACACCATCCTTTAAAAACATTAAATAAATTCATTATTCAAGAAAACATTATGGACAGCACCACAGATGCTTTTAAACACAATTTTTAAGAAAGTACTTAATGTATTAAGTACTCCTAATCCCAAGGAATGATCCAAACTCAGATATTCACATTAAACCAGTGCACATCAGAACCCTGTCACTGGAAGATGTTTGTTTATTCCTGGCTGGCTCCCCAGCAGATACCAGGATACATCTGAATCCAAGCAAGAGAATGGGAGGGAGGAAGCTCAGAAGCAATTTCCGATCTATGAAAATTGAAATATTATCTCAATACAACAACATTTTCATTTTGGGAGCTCCCTGCAGTAACTGTTGCTCTTTGGTGTGGTGTTTGTATCCAAGAGCTATCTTCCATGATCCTGCTGGTGAACAACTACTGAAATCTCCACACTTGGACATGCCTTAAAATCTACCAAACCCACTGGATACAGCAACTTGGCAGCAGGAGCCAAACAGGGAATTGGACAGGGATGGTCAATGGGAAAAATAATGCTGGAAGGCAAGGGAACCAAGGCTGGTGTCCCTCTGCTCCTGAGGCAGCACAGGCTGGGGACATTGCACTAGGCATCAGCACAAAGTGGGAACAGCAAAACAAACAGAAAAGATTCATGGAACAGCAAAACAAAAGGCACTTGTGATTCTATCTGCAAGGTACAGCTCTCGTCAGCATCTCCCAGTTTAACGGGGGGCCATTTTTACAGTGAAATTACTCAGCAGAAAAAGCCCAACCCAAATATGAGAGGAAGGGCTCAGGGTGAGTGCACTGTTGGAGGGGCACATTTATCTCCTCATGACTGTTCGAGAGGGTTTGCTGTTCATGGATAAGTTATTTATAGCTCATCTGGGCAGCATCCACATCTTTAATTCTGTAGCAGTTTCCCTTGCCTTTTGAATTAAAAATTGAACTTTACTCCAACAGATTCTCAAGGGGAAAGCATTAAATGTGCCACATCCTGTTCTTTGTTTCAAAGCAGCAGTGTGAAATAATGTAAAGAGCTCACACAGCCCTGATGATTACTGCATATTTCATTACCACTCCAACACTCTTTGTCCCACTTAGAGCTGCCTACATGCCTTGGGCCATATGGAGCTGGTTAAGCAGGGCCTGTGATTACTACTTGGAAAAATCTACAACAATCATTCTCAGACAATTCTCAGCATTGTGATTATTTAACTTCCATTTTTCTAAACCTAAAAAAGTAATCGACCATGTCTGGAATATAAGTGAGCCCAAATTTTTCAAAATTTATTAAAAGATGCAACTGATTATATAAATATATCACACAAGTAACTGAGCAGAGATGCAGTGGGCTGTATTTATTTTTGCCCATCATTTTGGGTAAGTTTGGGGAAATGTATGACTTCAAAGTCAGAAATGAGTGATCTTTTATAGCCAACACACATGGCTGGCAGGTGACACACATTATTTTGTTGTCTGTGCTGCCTAAAACTTCCAGACAGCTCAGTTTCACTGAATCACTTTTGGGTCTGTAACACGGCCAATGTTAAAACCATGGATGAATTTGTGGCTAAAACAATTTCACCTGGACCCTTACAAAGAACTGCCCAGTGACTCCATCCCAGTGCCACCCCCGTGACTCTGCAGGCCCCAGACACAGCAGCATCTGCTCCTGCTCTCCAGACATGCCCCTCTGCCAGATCCTTTATTCCCACTGTCCAGATATATTTAATTAATTACATCATGGTTGTGCAGCATCCAGGAAAGGGAGATGCTGTTAATAATGCAACCCCAGTTGACAATTCTATTTCAGTTTCCATGGTCCTGTAAAGGCAATCATTCCATGGTGCTCATCCCCTGCAGGCTTGGAAAAGCTTTCCAGGGAAAGTTTCCAAAGGAGAGGCTTCCATGCTGCTCACACACACCTTGGCCAGAGAAAAGGGCACATTTAGGGGCACCTGTCAGCAGAAGGAGGGTGGGCTGATCTGTCTGAGGGCTGGCTAATTCCATAAATGAATCCTGATCAATTCTCAGGATACAGTGAAAGCACTCATCTTCCCTCTTCAAGGAGAGCTCTCTCAGGGAGGTTTAGGTTAGATACTGGGAAAAGACTCTTCCCTCCAAAATTACCCAATAACATTGAATTAATAATGAATTACATTGACATGGCCAGTGGTTCAATACCATCTAACTTCTACCAGCACATACTCTACTGAGATCCAGGTCCCTCACAAGCCTGCAGTGACATTCTGTTACTTCATGGCTTATTCTACTCCCAGGATTATACTGGATACTGAAAAGCAAAAGTAAAGCATTTTATGCAGAAAAACAACACTTGCAGCATATGCAAAAGCTGGTTGCAGAGCAAGCCCAGAATTAGCTATACAGATATTTTTCCAAGTTTGACAGTTGAGCCTTCTGTGCTTGTCATGCATATGCCACATTAGAAAAATAATGTTCTTATGTAGTAGTGAACACATGTTTATTTAATGGCATCTGCCCAGAGGGATGAGATATTTGCTGGGAGCACTCACAGAACTGTTTCTCTCAACCCAAATCACGTTTGAAATATCTAGGTTAAAACCAATCTGGAATGGGTTGATTTCTGAAAAACAAGACCTTTTTAACTTGCAAGAATTCAAACCCAGGGTTTTTCTACACATAGCTGAATTTACTATGCAGGAAAATATCCCCATCTGAAAAGAGGGAGAGGAAATCAAATAAAAATATTTTAAATGTTATAACATTTATAAACAGAAAATATGGTTTCAAAGAAAATACTAGGAAATTTTATTCTTTCTGTTCCCCACAAAACCACATTGTCTGTCCTGATCTATGTCTTTGGGCTACAGCCACAGGGAAACAGAAACTAATCCTTCAAATAAAAACAGATTTGCTAGGGTTTGCCTTGCATTTGTGGGAGGGTTTTGTGTGGGTTTGGGTTTTTTCCTTTGGGTGGGGTTTGGTTTTTTTAATAAAGCAATGGAATATTTATGACTTAGAGTATTTGTTAAAGGAAAAAAGCTTTTTGTACAAGACTTACTACCTTAAAAGATTAAAAAAAATACAGGAAACAATGGGTAAGGCTCTAAAAATAAATAAAAATGAAAAAGCCTGTGTTCTATTCCTTCTCTTCTTCCCAAAGCGATGACTTCAGCTGAGTAACTCAATATTTGTGCTTTGGCATCACCATCCATAAAGACCAAACAGAGTGAGTTCATTCATCTTAAAAAGACACAAAAGAACTCCATCCTTTCCCATCCATGACTAACACACACGTGTAAGAGACTGCAGACACTCAAAATGTGATTGGCATCATTCAAAAAATTAGGAACTACAGGATTTTGGTGTCAAACCCAGACTGAGATCTGGCTGAAACACATGCCAGGGGTGCAGCAGTTACAGGGACCTGCAGGAAGGGACAAAACACCAGTAATTGTTTCAACCTTTGCATGCAATGAAGATTAAAGTAAACTTTGAAAAGGAAAATTAGAAGATTTAGGTCTTTTTCCCTTTCTAATGTTTTTTAATCTGTTTATGCCAGAGATCCTCGTGGGGCAGCCTGGCCTGGCAGGGCACAGGGGAGTTGCTGAGGCACATTTGGGCACAGCATTCAGGGATGCAGAGTGAAGTTCTGTCCGAACTTTGGGGAAGCACTTGAGCCTCCACTCCAAGTTTAATGCACTTGAGCCTCACTCTGAGTTTAATGCTGCTGCACTGAGGCCTTCAGAATATTCCAAGGTCTGCAGTTTCCCAGGGTGCCATCCATGCCAGGGCTCAGGATGGACGTGGTTCCCTCACAGGGGTGATATTCGCTCCCCAGCTCTCACAGCCTGACCCCTCTCAGTATCACCTTTCTCTCCCCTATTTCTCTCCCATTCTTGCATCCCCACTTTTCCATCAAGCGGGGACCTCTGGAGAGGTGCAGCCACAAGCAGTGACAAAGACTGGGGCAGAAAAGCCCAGCTGGGAGGAATTGGCCCCCTTTTTTGGAAGCTGATCGGATTGAAATTCAGATGATCCTGCAAACACAGCTGGAAGCATCTTCTCCTAGAGGCAAAAGCACCCAAGCCTTCCAAAAGCACTCAGAATGTGAGCTGAGGGGGAAATAATCTAGAAATAGATAATAAATTGCCTGATCAGTTGGTGTTTAATCAGAATTTCTGCTGTATACATGAGTGTTCTTCAAGGTTCACATGCTGTAAGCAACACGTCCCTGTCCAGAACATTGAAACAAGCTGGACACAGATCACACACAGCAATTACAAATAAATGTTGTGTTTCTGTGGTGCCTAAAGGGCTTAAAAACAGCTCCCGGAATATCTAAAATATTGCAATTCTGCTTCAGTGGCAAAAAGCTGCAATGCATAAATAACTGCTCTGCAGAGCATCCAGACAGGCCTAAAAAGGACAGTCTATGTTATGTCATTTTTAGTGCTTTGTAAGAACAAACTTTGGATTTCTGCTGTTACAACGAGGACAAAAGTCAGGAGCCACATCCCCCCCACCCCTTGCCTGTTTGCTCTGCTTCCTCCTGGGAATGTGGCCAGAACTTCTGGAGAGCTGAAAGATCTCAACTGCTACAGGAATTTAGGAGCAATTCTTTGTCATTTTATCAGGATTAGGGTAAGGATTTGGGGGTTTCTGTCCATTTTGCACTATTTCCTATCATGTTACAGCTAAGCTAATAATAAATTGATGATGAGCTCCAAGATCCATCATGTATTTCAGCTGGATAGCTGAAGCTGAGATGTTTGTCATCCATTAATTAATCTTTCGGAGGGTTTCAGGGATGAGAGAGAGAAACAATAAACTGCTGAATAAATGGGATTTAATTCCCTTCCCCTCTCATCTTCCATTACTCAGAACACACTCAGTAGGAGAAAGTCTATTTGACAAGAAGTATCAACATATTAAACACACACAAAAGCCATCCATCCTGCCAGTGCTTCCTGCAGCAGCAGCCACTAACTGTGATTAATTTACACTAATTTGGAGTTTAAAGAAAGACACTGATAAAATAATGTTTCTCCCTCTATTAAAAATATGGAGAAAAATACATAGAAGACAGCCAGCAATTCAGCAGTGTGCTAGTCAAAAGTAAATTTACAAAAACTAAACTCTATGTGTTATCATTGCACCTGAGGACTGTCAGCATTCCAGGCACTGGCAAGAACATTTCACCAAGGCAAGTCCTTCCCACACCTGGGTCTCACCTCCCTCAGAGGCTTTTTGCTTTCTGAACCTTAAGAGAACAGATCAAAAGGAAGGAGAACACTGAACCTCCCCTCTGTGCAGGCAAACACAACCATTTATGAAAACTGCACATTTCTGGTTTTAATTTTTTACCTGCACTCAATAGATGCTGCTTAGTTTTTGTAGCGGTTCACATTTTCTTCATGTAATGAGAAAAAAGATCTTAAATGTTTTATTAGGTTAGTGTTAATGACTATACTTATGAATGTCTCATTTGCTGAAAAACAAAACCTAACTACTAATTATTCATTCTCCTTCGGTACCACTCTTCCATCCCAAGAGCCAACCTGGTTTTGGTAAGAGAGATCATTCAGCAGCACTGCCCACACCCAAAGGCTTGGAGGAGCTGACACCATTAGCTGGGGTATGTTCTCTTTCCTGGAGAGCAAAACTAGATGTTTTTATTTAATTGTGGCTTCCTTGCAGCTTGCAATAGGAAAATTGCATTATTACTAAGATCTGAAGTTGTAATCCACACTGCACCACTAAAGCACTGGAATCCTTATCAGCTCAGAAGCAAATCAGAACTTCCAGATAACTCTTGAACTCCATAATGACTTAGATGTGTCTTATCCTTCCACCTACACACAATAAATTTAATTATTCAATTATTTTCGAGTATTACACTGATTTGGGTGGTTGTCAGGCAGCAATTTCATCTGCAATGACACCAAAATCTGCTGTCCTCTTACATCCAGCTGTGCACCCAACGAGCAGAATCAAACCACTCCCAGGTGGTGTTAAATCACAGCAAGAAAACAATGGCTCAAGTTTTATATCCTTACCCTTTCCCTGGGGCCACAACTCCAGCCTATCTTTTATAAAGGCACATGCTATTGAAATTAGTTAAAATACATAGATTATCTGTGTGTTAATTTGAGGGTTTGAGGTCATATTTACTTTGTGCTTTCTCCTCTATCTCAACTCATTAAATTCTTTACAGCCATTAATCAGTGCAACAAGTGTCTGGAGCAATAA
Source organism: Pyrgilauda ruficollis (assembly GCF_017590135.1). Lineage (NCBI taxonomy): Eukaryota > Metazoa > Chordata > Aves > Passeriformes > Passeridae > Pyrgilauda > Pyrgilauda ruficollis. The sequence goes on from NW_024531043.1 coordinate 5,048,778, forward strand.
GAGAAATATTCCCTGTGGATCTCATCTGAAGCTTACCTATGGAAAAGAGATAAATCAACAAACAGGAAATCATCACTATCTTGATGATTTCCAGCACATCTGGAATTCCTGTAAGTCTAAGGCATCATTGCCCAAATTTAAGTTATTGGCTGCCCTGAGGTTCCAAAAACCAGGCACACTTTATTCCAATGGAGTTTCACAATGTGACGTCAGAGCTACAATAAAAATCTGGGCCCAGGAGACAAAGCTGGAACAGAAAACTGAAGCAGAGGGAAAGGAGGAGTGGTCTGAGCCCTGGTGTAAATGTAAATACTGCAGGCGCTCCCTGAGTTCTCTGCTTCTGGAATGGGAACTGCAGTGCAGACACTGCTCACAGTGAGACTGTTCTGGGAAGACAATCCATGCATTAAGAAAAGGGACCTTTTTTTTTTTTTTTAATTAGCATCTAATAATTCTGCAGGTTTCAGAACTGTTTGGACCTGCTCTGTGGGTCACTCCAAAGTGAATTTCTTACCCGTACCTCATTCTATAGCAATTTGAAGTCCAATGCACTGTGCCTGTATAAAGTATAAGGAGTTTCTAACCTTTCTTTTAATAATTTATATACATGTTATCAATAATAATAATATTTTCAAACACACAGTCCCTCCAACAGCTTTAGGATAAAACAAAACATTGGAAACACAGCCCTCCCTCCATGGGAGTTCCCACAGGAGCTGAATAACAACCAAATCCAACATTTCTAGTTATAAATCTCATGCTTTACCCCACAAACCATTCCAGCTTCCCTGAAGGCACAGAGGGATATCCAAGTAACAAAGGATTTAACAAAAGCTCTCCTAAGCTGTTTTATCTATTTATCATAGCAAGAGGGATCCAGACCTGAGTCTGGCTGGCTGGGGATGTTCTGCCCCTCGGAATCAGCGCTGGCACCACCTGCAGATGGTTTTACTCCCAGAGCAGGAGACCACGACTGGATCCTGAGCTGAAATCAAACAGCACTTCAGGTCACAGCTCCAAGTTTCCTTCCACTCAACAAATGATCCTAACGGGTTCTGAGGTTTTCTTACGTCTCCATTCCAAAGGTAATTCGGATCATGGCTCCAGCTTGCCTGACCCTCTGATACTTTCTCTGCCTCCCTAAAACCACCAGGGGCATTCCTGCTGTGTTACCTCCAGGAAAACCTTCTTTCACCTTGCCTGGTTCATCTCTTGCTCAGCCTTTCCAAAATCCTTATGTACTGACAGAACTGGGATCTACACATAAATATGGTTCTATTTAACCCTGACCTCCGTTAAACTTGGGGACTGCACTACGTAAACCCAGCCCCACTCCTTACCTTAATTTCTCTTTAAGGACAAATTAATTGCTCCTTAATTTCAGTAATTTTTTCTCCCACAGATGTGTGCCAAGCAATCCCACTGGAGCTACCAAACCACTAGTCTTTGGACACTCAACAATCTGTCTGCAAGCAAGGAACAACCAGTTCTGCCCCACAGAAATTGGTGAAAATATCCAACACAAGAAAAGCCAGGACTTGGCTGCGCATTAAAAAGATTTATGGTTGTGCTCTCACAACTGAACATAGACTTGACAGGATGAATTGGCCTTTAAAGATGAGGCAGGTTAAAATCCCATTTCTGCCTAATTAGCAACTTCCCCATGAGCAGGAGCTCTTTCAGAGTAGAAAATCCCATGAAGGACCTTTACATGATGATAGTTCAAAGGAAATATTTTCCTGAAAGAGGAAGCAGATAACATGCTAAAAAAACATAGCTTGATTGTATCTCACAAATTATTTGCTCCCTCTTACCAACTTCCTGTAACTTTATGACATGTAATTCCAAGGTGGAAAACAAAAGGAGCCCAGGATCTCACACTAACTGGTAACCACCACCAAAACAGCAATAACAATAAGGGCCCCTCAAAGTATCTTTCTGATTTTAAAAGTTTATTAGAAATCACAGAACATCCTGATGTTTAAATTCCAGCAGGGAGGAGGAAGGCAGCAGGGAATTAAGGCACCAACAGCATCCATTCTCCAGGGTGGAGAGGAGATCTGGCACAGCACACACATCCCTGCCAGGCAGTGACCAGGTAACATCCCCCAGACAGGCTCAGGCATTTCTAGTTCTGGTGTTTGGCTTGGTTTGGTGTCTTTTGTATAACCCAGTGGAAAAACCTCTTTTCATTCAATTTATATCATCCTGAGTCCTGAGTGCTGTACTGCAGGGAATTACAGTTCTAAATTCCACCAGAAAGCCCATTAAAAAGGAAGAAAAGAAGAGTGAAAGGACAGAGGGATGGTAAACACTGTTCTCCTCCTTCCAGGCTGTATTATGGAATGGGAACAATGCTTTTTGGGATATAAAAAGGGTCAGAGCACAATGCATCACCACAAGTGAATGTTCCAAGAGCTCTAAATAGCAAATTGGGTGTCTCAGAGAACTTTAATTTCTTTAAGATTCAAATAAATACTCTAGGAAAAATGTTCCTGCCTCAGAAAACAAGTGAAATAAAAGGGGGAAGATCCACACTGTGGCACAGAGGGCACCTGGCAGGGAAATTCTATTGCTAATGTTCATTTGCTCCTTGTGTCTAATCTCTTGACAGCAATCTTGTACCAAACCAAAGCAGCTTCTTCCCACAGCCCAAGTCTGCATCTACAACTCTCGTGTCTGGGCCACGACACTTCTTGACTGAGGTGGTGGCTTCTAAAAAGCAAAGGAATCACAGTAAAATTTAGCCCAGAACCCTCCTGAGGCCATGTTCTGTAACCACATCAGAAGTTAGCTAACACTGCTCACACAAGTCTGGAGCATCTCCAGGGATGAAGATTCCATCATCTCTCTGGACAACTTGTTCCAGTGTTTGAACATCCTCCTTGGAAACAAATATTCTGATCCAAAATGGAAATTTCTGCCCATTGAGGTAACTTTTTATGTTGTTTTTCATTTTCCTTGAGGACATTCAGAGCAGGACCCTGCTTCCCCTGCCTGCTGCCCCCACAGCCTGCCCACCTGAGGGGTTCCCATGGAACCCAGGGCTCCAGGTGGTCCCACCAGTGCCTAAGAGTGAGGAATAAGCCATTCCCAGAGCAGCAGGGAACTATCCACAGGGGAACTGCTACTGATCCATATTCAGGTCCTTGTCCACCAGGAGCCCAGATCCTTTCCTACCAAAGCTGCTTTGTTGTCCTCAGGCTATAAGTGGTTGTCAGTACAGGATTTTACTCCATCTCAGGTGCAACCTCTGGCATCAAACCCAGGACTGACTCTGGAGAAGGGTGTTGCTAACCCAAAATGCCAACTGGACCCTTAACCATTCCCTCTGAGCCCAGCAGCTCAGCCTGTGCTCCATATGCCAGAGACCAAAACCAACCCAAAAGCCCTGTTTGTCCAGAAGACAGCAGTGAAATCAGAAAATTCCAAGATCTCCATGTCCTGTTGTCCCTTTGAAGGCTTTGCAGCTTTTTAAACTATCCCAGGCCAAAACTGTCCAGTAAGAACAAAATATCCATTTAAAAGATGTTTGGTACCATGCTCCTGCACTGAACAGATCTCCTTCCACCATACAGCAAGTTGTGTATGCTAATATATGCTAATTAGGCAAGCTAATCCTCTGAGCTGAAAACCTGTTTCAAGAGGAGGTAAACTTCAAAACATTTCTCAAAAAAGCTTCCACTGAAATCCATATTCATTACCTTTCAGGCATGGATGTACCACAGCTTGGTTCATTTGCAATTGGGCTCAACAGAAACCTGAACCAAGTGCATCCATTTGTTAGAACTGATGGAGAAGATGGACTTGTGGAGGAAAAATCGTTTTCTCTTTAAAGAAGAAATGAGACTACTCCAAAAATATTAAACACTGCCAGTTTCCCTCCTTGTACAAAGTAGGGAGGCTGTGCATGGTGATTCTCCCAAAGATTATTTTCCAAACCACCACTTCATAAATGTAAGGAATTTGTACCATGACTTCATTAATAGGTGGCACATACAAATGATGTTCTACTCTGAGTGACACAATATTTACTGGATCACTGCAGAGGCTGCTCCCTAAGGAAGCAGCCATAAGAAATGCATCTCCATGAGCATTGTTAACATTCTGTGCCCCAGGAAAAGCAAAGGGAATGCTGTGGCAGTGTCCAGTAGGTGACCATGCGTGTGTGTGTGTGTGTGCCCCGCCCCTGATTTCCATGGATACACAGGGAGCCGCACAGGCACATGGCAAAGGAGGCCTTGGAATCACACAGGTTGTGCAGAAATGAGGAACTGTCACATAAAATCTGGAATCTGTTACCGATCCAACTGTTCCACTTAATCAAAAGCAAAGAGACTTCTAAGAGCTCTCTTGCTACTTCTGACAGCCAATTTCCCAAAGAAAGAGCAACTGTGCTAACAGATCTTAATAATTCACAGGGCCTGGAGAGCTTTTGCTTAAAAAAAAACAGGAGGGAGGGAGGGAGGGAGGCTTTTCTTTTTGACAAAAACCAGCAAATGGCCTCTTGAAAACAGCAAGAAAAGAGTCTGCCCTGCCTACACGGAGTCTGCAGAGGAGAGGGAGCCAGAGCAGCGCCACATTCCTCATTCATTCCCTGGATTTAATGGCTTTTTCATGCCTGGAATGATGAACAACATGGCTGTCTCCAGTGGATTACCTATCACACAAAGTGCTTACCTCCAGGACTACACCCTCTCTGCTGCTGCTGCAGCCTTTTATGGATGGTATTGTTCAGTGTATGACCTTGTTAGAAATGATTAAAAGAACAACTCTTACCACAGCTGATTAATATAACAAAAAAAAAAAAAAAAAAAAAAAAAAAAAAAAAAAGAAAAGAAAAAAAAAAAAAAAACACCTACAACCCAACTCTGGTAAGAGATTTATTTTCTCTTAACAACAGGAACAGTACATGCTATAACTTCGGTAGATTATGGTAAAGCCCTCCTAGTACAAGTAATAACCATTGCCTAATTCTTGAAAGAATAACCAATAAAAATGGATCAAATAGAAAATGATTGAATATCACCCCATCAGATAAAGCTTCCAGGCTCTGATAAAATGAAACTCACAGAGGAATTTTTCTATAAAACAAACTAAATTTTATTACCAAACAGTAGAAAATTTCTGAAGATATTTGCAATAGAGTGTACAGCTCTGAAGATGTGTTCAACTTTATTCGTCTTTATATCAAAACCAGATGTTGCTGCAGAGGGAAAGGAAAGACTAACTTGGGAGAGAATAAAAACCACAGGATCCATAAAAAACCCATAGGTATGGAAGTGGTGTTTGACAGTGAAGGTAACGCAGCTGTGCACAGCCACCGAGAATTCCCCAAGCACTTTGATAAGATACTTTCATTGGAAAGGGATTTTTCTATTCCAGACACTTTTCAAAAGGCACAAGTGCCACTGCTGGCTGAGCTGTGGCCCTACAGCCAGGCACAAGTGGCAGAGGTCTCTGTCCTCAGGTGCCTCTCAGCCCCACTCTGTGTGGAAGGAGCTCCCGGATCCGGCCTCCCGACAGGAAACAGTTCCAGGCAGCAGATGCTGGCTGGGACAAAGCCCATTCCCTGCCAGGAATAACTCCGAAACACTTCAAACAATAACATTTTTACTTTTTTGAGCACTGCCCAAAGAAAAATAAGTACAAAGATGCCTGGAAATTCTGGCGTGTTTATAGCAGAGAATAAACTACAACACAACCAAACCAACAGCGGTCACCAAAGTCTCCCTTCTCACAAAAAGGAGTTGTAAAGTTTTGGAAACAAAAGCAAAAATAATAGGGCAAAAGAGCTTCATTTAAAAACCCACATAGAGAAAATTATTTTCTCGGCTGTTTTATGAAGGAATAATAAGCGCAACATACTAAGAACAGGAGCACAATAAATGAGGAATCTAAGACTGGCTGAAAGTCTGTTTTATAGATTAGTGGTAAATGTTTTGTTTGCTTGATTTCTCCCTTGATTTAAAAGCAGAAACATGCCACTGTTCATCTTCTGGCATTTCTGTTCATTTTGTTTTCTTTTACTTCTGGAGAAAGATAAGACCTTTGTTGCCAAGCCCATAAATCATGAATGACTACATGAATGCCTTCGGGGTCTCCTGTTGTCCACAGGCACTCCAAGCATCTCCTCTGTAAGGACACAGGCAGAAAAGGTGGAAGGGAGGTTGCACAAGAGAAGGAATCAGGAATATACCCCAAACCTGCCTGCTACAGCTCCCCCTGAAGAGCAGCACAGCACCACAGGTAAAATATCAGAAATAATTGTCATTAGTCCTACATGACAGTTGAGGCAAATTAGTTTGATGTCCATATTAAAACCTCATCAGTTAAGCTCAGGATCTGCAGAATTCAGTGGAATTCATGTAGGATACCTCAGAATGGCAAAGCCTCCCAAGCTGCATTAGCATTGTGACATCAGAGTCCGCATTTCACAGATGTCACATTGCTGAACATGGAGTTTGAAGCTTTCAAGGAGGAAATATTTAAGCCAAGACTTCCATGGAGAGCATGGAGTGCAGAGTGTGTGTTACACTGCACACTCTCTGCTGCCAGGGGAATTCAGGACTGAAATTCTGGAGTTCCCTGCAGTAGAAACTCAGCCACTGGCACCCAGAACTGTCAGGCACTGCCCAAAAGAGGTGGCTGAGCTTTGATCTTCCAGCTCTGTGGGGCTGCCAGCCTTGCCCAGGCTCTATAAGAAACACAAGGTACCCTTTCCATGAGTTCAGACTTGGGATCCCAGAACAGGCAGCAGCAAACAGCAAAGGACTCAGCATTTCAACTCCTTGACAGGCTCTGCTGCAGGCACAGGGAAGAATCTTGGGAACAGAATCCTAAAGCCAGGCTGACAACTCCATCCTGTACAATAAATTACTTAATTTATCTGCCATTTTCCTGTCAGGGATGGAAGCTGTACACAAACCATCCCTGGTAGGACACACACTTCCATATACTTCTACTCCATCTTCCCTGCAAACAAAGGAGGTATTTAGTATTTTCATACTCATTTGGAGTTCATGTTTTGTCAGTAACAAAACTACTTCTGAAATTTGGAAAGTTGAAAGTGTGAGCTAAAGCAGAAGTGAAACATCTTCCAAAAGAAAGGTATTCCTGTAGGAATGGCAGAACTGCCAATGCCTGCCCATTCCCACTCAGCCAATTCACAGCAGTGAGTGATTCCAGTCTCTAAGTCAACACAATCCAAGAGCAAAGAGTTTGGTTGTTGCACCTACAGAAAGGCTCTTTATCAGGCTTTTCTTTATCAGAAAATTATTACTGTGCAGCAATTCATCTTGTGCACTAAGCAACACTTACAAGTATAAGAATTTACATTGAAAATTACATAATTATACTGTACATTATTATTATTATTGGCTAAAATAATTTTTTAGTAATTTCTCAAAACAATTAATGGAATTCAGATATTCACTGGAATTAACAGGCAACTGCTTGCTCTGGACATAATTAATAATTCAACTTGAACTATTTGTAACTGCTTCTCATAGAGCACTGTCAAAAACCTGCTGCACCATGCAATGAGGGTGTTTCTGCAACACACACCATTATTTTCAAATACACCTTCCACTAGTCCAGGCTGTTGTCACTATGTTAATAAAGTGTATTTTTCAAAGAACCAAATAAAGAGTCTGTAAACAGAGGCTCATAAACAGAAGCAGCAGCACAGGTGATCATTGACTTCTGACATCACAGAAATTATCACTCTTTTCCACAAAAAAAAGAAGTAATGCTTACAATAATAAAAGGCCACAAATTAAAGCTCATTCTCACCATTCAAGTAAAACCATTAAAAAGATGCACAGGGGTTCAAGAGTACTTGAATATCTTTCTAGCCCTGACTATTCCTGACTCAGGCAGCACCAGTGTCTGAAACTCCCCAAAGCACTGGAGTTTATCCTCAGCTTCACCTCAGCCTCCGCTCCAGAGCATTGAGCACAACTACTGTGAGAGCAGCAAATTTGATTTAACAGCACCAACTGACCTGTAATGCCATTAATGATAACAGTCAGTCTAATAAAACACTTAATGCCTCCAAACTCACATTTTTGAGCCCATAAAGGCAGGAGAAAGGCAGATAATTAAACAGCTTTCCTATAAAACCCAGCCCAATCTGGCTGCAGCTCATTTTCCCAACTGCAGGATCATCAAGCACAATACTCGACTTTTCATGAGGATAAAGGGAATGGAAAACTGGTTTTGTTGCCTTGCAAAAAGGCACTGCCATCCATATGGATACCTGTGCTGGATTCCAGCTCAGCCTGAGCTACAGGTGTGCAATATCCCGAGCTACAGGAGGGGCAGCTTACAGAGGAGCAGTTATTACTTTTTGGAGGCTTATCAAAAACCATCCATAAAGGAGATTTTTTGCTTTTTATGTTTCCCAAATCCTTGCCTGCATTATTTGATCACAAACAAATCCAACAAAACCTACTCACAGTATGCTTTTAACAGCTCATTTTAGCCTGATTTACATTTTGAAGAGTCCACCTACACATGACCATCTCCGCTAACTCTGAAAGATGATCCAACTTTTTCCATGAAGTCTGTGCCTGTTCAAACTCTTATTTTCAATTTTAACACCGAACAACAGTTAAAAATTCCCAGTAAATGATATCATTGTGTTTGTCCCAGGTGAGCCAGTCCAATTTTTTCAACAGGCAAGAGGGAAAGAGGTTGAGAATTTCAATCTGAGAGTAGGTTTAAGTGGGATATTGTTAAGGAATTGTCCCCTGGGAGGGTACGGATGCCCTGGCACAGGGTGCCCAGAGAAGCTGGGGCAGCCCCTGTATGCCTGGAAGTGTCCAAGGCCAGGCTGGACAGGGACCAGAGCAGCCTGGGATAATGGAAGGTGCCCTTTACAAGAACATAGTGAAAAGTGAAAAGGGATTAGAAGAACTAAGCATTCCAGTTATGAAAGTCAAGAGAGGGTGAAATCCAATAGACACGTTATATTTCTGCACCTGTTTCCCAAATGTGAGTGATTCCAAGTAGAAATAATGAAATAATTGAGTACATTGCCCTCCTGCAAACTTAGAGTGAAAGTAAAACCACGCTCATCTTCATCTCGAGGATTTGTTTGAGATTTCTGCAGCAAAATAACAGCAGCAGAATTGCAAGTTTCAAGAAATGATGACAGGGGTCTCAGTACCTACAGACACTGTTCTCAGGGCCAGGAAAGCAATTGCCATGCTTAAAATCCTTAAGAAATGCTTATCAGACAACATGAGTTGCAATAAATAGAAGGACACAGCTTCCAGGGGACAGTATTGCCAAGGCTGCACTAGAAGGGTTATTCCATGTAACTCCAAGGGCAGTTTGCCTAATGAATCCACACCTCAGCCAGCAGGCCTCAATCTTGTCAGTCATCCTGGGTTGCCATCCCAGTAAAATTGGATTTGCTCTACAGGAAAAGCCTCCTTTTTGTTCTTAAAATGCAGCTCTGGGGCAGTAAAAAATTAAGAAGGCAAAGTCCATTGCAGAAGGGCCTGGTAGGGGAGAGCAGGATGGATGCGCCTTTGTGGAAGTTGCTGGAATTCTAGAGGCTACTTTGGAGCAGCTGAAGGCTGGAATGGAAATACTCTGATCAACGTGAAAATAAAGAGCACAGGAGGAGGGGTGGGTGTAAAGTAAGTCCACTGAAAACAAACACTGAGTTTTATCTCAGTCTCCTTTAGGACAGAAGGCACAGGTATTTCCAGAGCTCCCTAGGGAAGCTGGAGGAGGGAAGTGGTGCCTTCCCCAGGTGACTTCCCCAGTGATGGATTCACCTTAGCACCACCACATTTCTGGAGTAAAACCAGTCTGTGTTCAGGAACACTGACGGCTCTCCAAGCCAGTGCCCACTTTACCAAGAGTGTCCCTGCCTGGACAGCCCAAGCAAAGCCTGGGCACAGCCCGGCACCGTTGGCATCACAAGGCTTCTGTCACAGAGGCCAAACACACTCAAACAGTGGGAGAAATTAAGCTCCTCCATGCAGTTTCCAGAGGGCTCCACTGCAGAAGGGGCACTGGGTGTGGCCCTTTGTGACATCAGAGAGCCCTTGATGATGTGGGACATGATGGTGCCCACAGACCTTTGTGACATCAGAGAGCCCCACCACAGCTGGGGGTATATAAGGGGTGCCGAGCCCTGGGGTGCCCAGTCCCGTGAGAGCAACTCTTGCGCAAGGAAGCGGCTCCCGGGATCCGTCCGTGCTACAGGACCGCAGAGATGGCAGACAACAAGGCAAACCTCAACGGCTTCCCGTCACCCAGCCCCCGGCCCAGCTCGGGGCAAGACCAGGCCCTCAGCGGGCACCTGGTGGGGGCAGCGGGTGCCTCAGCCTGGCCACAGTCAGACACTGGGGAGGAGGAGAGGCCCTTTGTCATCACGGAAGACGAGAAGAAAACTGACCTAGGTGACCACTGGGGAGACACCGAGGCTCGAGAGTTTCACCTTTGGGAAGGGACGACAGGCTGTGAATTGTACAAGCTGGTACAAGAAATGGCAGCGAAGGCAGCGCCGTCATGCACAGCTGGGAGTCCCCAAGAGCTGCCCCAGTGGAAGGTGGCTGTGAGGGCGCCCTGGGGAGATGGGGCACAGCAACAGCCCTGCCAGTGGCAGCAAAATGTAACAGTCCAGGAGCTGCCCCAGCAAAGGGAAGGAAGTGCGAACAGCCAGGAGAACCAGACGCATTCTCCTGCCCTCAGTGAGGAGGCGCCGTCAGCAGGGGCACAAAGCCCAGGAGCTGCTCCACACAGCCCCTACTGCCCCGCCAGCCCCTCACCCAGCCCACTGGGAGCCCAGACCCCCAGTGAGCAGCAGGAGGAGGCAGAGCAGGAGTCGGAGCTGGCAGAGAGAGACAGTGAGGACTGGGCCTCAGCTGGGGATGATGAAGACTGGGAATACCACACCCAGACTGAGCTTGCCCAGGAATGCCAAGGGGAGGCAGAGCCAGAGCTGTCCCAAGGAGAGGTCAGCAGCTCCCAAGACCTCTCCGAGTGGGAAGACTGCAGCGAGCCAGAGCTCAAAGCCCTCCAAGACGATTCCACGGAGGATGACAACAACAGCGGCACGCACTTCACCCAGGACAGCAGCGAAACCGTAAGCATCTTTAGCTTCGGGCCCACTCCCGTGCAGTGGGAGGACTACGAGGACGACTGGGACGAAGTCAGCGTCCTCGAGCTTTACGAGGTAGAAGGCAGCGCCCAAAGGCTGTCAGCTCTCGAGGAAGACGAGCTGGCAGTGCCCCTCCCTCTGGAGGCCTGGGTGGAGAGCCAGGCACCGGAGTCACTCTGTGCCTCGCTTCCCTCGCTGTACAGCGAAGCCTCCGTGGGCCAGCCGGGGTCCGAGGCAGGGCCACAGAGCCCGGAGCCTGCCCCGCACAGCCCTCTCGACGCCTCAAGCCCCCAGCCGGCAGCGCAGGCCCCCAGGCAGCAGCCGGCTGCCCTCAGCAAACGGCCCGGCCGCCTCAGGCGGGCGCTGCGGGCGCTGCGGGCGCTGTTCCGCTGCCGCTGCCTGTTCAATCAGCCGCAGGAGTAGCGCCCGCGCCTGCCCAGCCGGGGCCTGCAGATGGCGGCTGGCCCGGGGCCCCAGGGAGCCCTGGACACGGCCCCGCTGCCCCGGCAGCCCTGGAGCGCCCCGGGGGCATCTGCCAACGCCCGAAGTCACCACAGTGGCCAGCCCCAGACGGCACGCCTGGGACGCGACTGGAGCCAGGGCGCTCAGCAGGGAATCCTACCCAGTCACCAAGGTGGGAAGAGACCCTGACGCTCACCCAGGGCCACTGGCACCCTGCCAGCACCATCGTCGCCGCAAAACCACGTCCCCAAGGGCCTCATCTGCACGAGACTTCAACGCTTCAGAGACAGCGACTCCACCACCCCACCGGGCAGCTTCTTCCAATGCCCCTCTGACAGAGAAAAATTGCTTCCGATATTGAATCGGAACCTCCCCAGGAAATCACCCTGAAAGGACTCCAGGCTGGGCTTTTGGGATTGTATCTCTGAAGAATGGCACGGACGAGACGTGTTGCTCCATGGATGAGACTGCAGGACCTGGACTTATACTGTTATTCCCGTTTAAGAAATAGTTTAGGAGTTTAAGAAATAGTAGCAGTAAAAAAAGAATAGGAATAAGAAGATAAAGAAGAAGTAGTAGTAGTAGAGAAAAGGAAGACAAAGGAACAGGATAAAAATAATAAGTTTAATAAGAATGAGAATAGGAATAAGAAGATGAAGATTAAAAAATAGTAATTAATATAAGAATATTAAAAAATAAGAATGATAGTAAGCATAAGAAGTGAATAAGATTAATTAGAATGAGAATAAGAAGGATATTATGAAGAAGAAGAAGAAGAAGAAAGAAGAGTAGTAGCAATTAAGAAGAAGGGGAAGAAGAAGTGAAAGAAGAGGAAGGAAGAGGAATAAGAAGAATATTAAATGAAAATACACATCCACACATCTTCTAGAATCCCAGAAGGCAGGAGAGCACCTTAAAAATATCTACGTCCAAGTGATCATCTTCTCAGCTCTCGCTCTCCAAGACCTCTTTCCTGTTTCTAGCTCCCTAACTCCCATTTCTTCTGCAATAAAATCCATGTCAAATAAAATCTGGTTTTGTTCTCCTATGGTCTCATTTGTGCCTTCACTGGGGCAGAGGCACCTCTCCCTCATGGCATCTTAACCCTGGATGGAACCACGGGCAGGGTCCCTTCCAGCCACAAGCCTTCCAGAATTCAGGGACTCCCTTCCCTTCTTCCCTCTGCTTCCAGCTGGAGAATGTGCAGCACAGCCACCTTTCCTTTGCTGTCTGCCCTGGGAGCCCCCCTGCTGCTGGAGCTTGACCCTGCCCTGCACAGCTCCCTTGGGAGGCACGGCAGGAGCAGCGCCCTGGCAGCCTCAGCAGTTGCCCTCTGAGATCTGTGGCACACACTGCAATGGGCTGGAATTCCAGCTTCCAGCAAGCAAAAGATGTTCCTGCCCTTCAAGGCCAAGCTCTGAAGGGGCCAAGACCCAAGTGGAGCAAGATCTTAGAAAGACATTTCACTGCCAGCCTCCATAACTTCATCCAGGGCTGTTTTAGCACCTGCATTGGGGAAAAAAACATTGGGGATGGTCTTTGGCTGGGAGCTGCCACAGGTAAAGAGAGACACTGGAAGAGCAGACAAAGGAAGGCAGGAGAGAAAGCAGGACACAAACGGCAACCAGCTGAGAAGGTGGCACTCTGAAAACAGAACTGGAACTTATGAAAAGGAATGGGACAGAAATGAAGAATTCTGAAACTTTATTTATTATGCTTCTCTCGGCAACCTGTGCCAGGACTTCACCACCCTCTCAGGGAAGAAGCATTTTCTATATCAAACCTGAATTTCATCCCTTTTTTTCTGAGCCCAATAAAACGCAATGAACTCATTTGTGGTCAGTTTCATGAAGGGCCCAGCTCTTTGTTCCAGCACATCCAGCAAGCAACAGGCAGAACAGCATGGGAACCCAACTCACAGCTGAGGGACTCAGACAATCTAAACACCAGAAGGGCACATTTATCATTTTTTCTACAATAGACATCACTGAACATGATAGGCAATGACAGCCTCCTAATCACCCCAATCCTTTCTCCCTTTTAAGCTTTCTCTGAAATAACCAAAACAGCTCTTAAAATTCCTTTATCTTTGTCAATCACAGATCTTTTGAGAGCAGACTCAGGAAGAGAGCAGAACATTAACATGTTGTTACTCAGACACGGCTTGTTGTCTGTCTTTCCCTACTAAATTACAGCAGTAGATATTGAGAATAATCAGGTATCCTGAGGAATTTTTCCTGCAGCAAGTTATTTTACTATCATGGTCCATCTGTAATTTTATTACTTATCAAAAGACCACTATAAATACAGTACAACACCTTGCCATTACTCTCTCTTTTATTTTTAAGCCTCAAAGTCTTCCAGGTCTTAACAAGAGGAAAAACCCTGTGTCACCCTTTCAGGATATTAACATATTTAGGATCTGGACACATCCTCTGCAGGACTAAGTATGAAAACAGCTGAAGCTCCAGCAGATCCTTAAAAAACTTTTGCCTTCTGGGTATCAGGAATAAAACTGTTATTTCAGTGTCTTGATTTTTTATTAATTTAGTTATTATCTATTAATTTATTTTCTCTTTTTGACTTTTCAAAAGCTGATGTTACACAGAAAAGTGAGCTGTGGAAATCTGAAGCAAGCTGGGCAATTAAGGCTGAACTGCTCCATCTGCTTCACAGAGAATTTTTATTTGACCCCAGGAATGCTGGTTACTCAAGCAGACTAAACAACTTTGATTCATTTCAGCGTGTGAGGAGTGGGGTGTGCAGCTCCAGGCCAGGCTGGCAGGGTTGAACAGGAATTCCCAAACAGCACTGGAGTCATGATCCTCTCAGCATCCCATGCTCCACCCGGTCCCAGCCTGCTGGGAATCAGACTCAGCAGTAAAAGCATGAATTCTGAATATCTCAGGATTGCTGTACAAGACAGAATGATCAAGCTCTGTGATTCCAAAGCCCCATCTCAGGTTCTGACCTGGACTAAAGGCTGGATTTTAGGTCAGGAACAGGCTGCCTGACCCAGCCCCATCTCTCTTTGGTAGTTATCAGCACCTGGCTGCTCTCAGGGTCTCCAGGAGCACAGAGCCACGGATAAACCCTGCACCAATCTGTTTGCCTAGAGACAAAACTTATTTTCTTCTGCACACCGAAGTTCCTTTCATGCCACCTGGTTTAGATAAGCTGCTCAACTTTTGCCTGGTTGGATTTGAACAGCTGCTCCCTGAAGATGAAGGGACAAGGCCAGGAATAGTTAATAACTTTCTTAACTGGAAACACTGTTGAATCATTCGTTTCCCTCCCCACAGATTGCGTAAAGCCTCCTCAGTGTTTGAGTCTAACCAACCTTTTAACTGGAAATAGCAACCCTTTGCAGGATCTTCCTGTCCTGGCACCAGTTTCTCTCAGAAGTGTCCACCTGGCTTCTAGCCAGAGGTATAAACGGCATTTATTAAAGCCAAATTTTGAGATAGGGGAAGGTGTGGGTGGAAAATTCAAGACAACAACTGAACTCTGAGTAGGTTTATACCACAAAGCACCAGGGTCATCTCTGTTCCCTTATTCACATTCTTTCCTATCCTGCCTTTGACTTTAACACTCATTTTCTATACCAAAAATATTTTTCTCTGTTGGCTTTTATAGCTGCAACTGTTCTGGTGTCTTTGTAGCTCTCCAAAGCCTTCGGTCTCCAACAGGACACCTGATTTCTAAAATTCCACCCCATGTATTCATATACACTCCTGCCCCAGCACTGCAGCCCTTTTCCACAGAGCTGATTCCCACAGGTCACCCCAGCCTCTGCTGGTGCTGTTCCTGCCCAGGTGCAGGACCTGCATTTGCCTTTGTGGGATTTCCAAAGGTTCCTCTCTGCCCATCTCTCCCACCTGTCCTGGTCCCTCTGACGGGCTGCACAGCCCTCAGGGGATCAGCCACTCCTCCAAACCTTTTATCACCAGGGACCTCCCTGAGGAGCCATCAACCTCACAGGCTCTGCCTGTCCTGCTCCAGCTCCCAGCTCACATCATCTCTCCTGTTTTTCACCATTCCAGTTGTTCTGTCTTTTCTTACAGAGCAAGAAAATAAGAAAAAATCCAGGTGGATTCATGCCAAATTATGCTGGCATATTACAAAGACCATGAAAGACAACAAAACTGACAATTTTCTAAAGCAAAAGCACTACTACAGTCACAATAACACCTATCAAGGAAAAATCTGTTCCCTAAAGTAAGGAATAAATTTTAATATAAAATCCCATCAGCTCAAGGTGGTACCAATTAATCAAAACAATTCACTTGCAGATTCTTCACAGTCACTGTTTTTTAAATGGTAATTCTTTTCTTACTTGCTATTCCAGTGTTGGCACAAAGGAGGTTTAAGCTGATTTTCATCCAATCTTAAAAAACAAACCATAACTGTAATTTAAAATAGTTGGGATTGTTTACTTCTCTCAGTTCTACATGCCAATTCAAATACTGAAAAAAGGATCAGAAAACAGAACTACTGCCAAAATGAACACCTGAGAAATGCCAAAGTCACGAAGCACAGTGCAGAGCAATACTAAAATCTGATTTCTAAAACACAGTATGAGTAGTGTACAATTAGCAAAATCCAAGTATTTTCTGGATTCATATGCCCACACACACTCCAAGTATACACCTTAATAAAATTAAATACTCATTAACTGTGAACAGTCCTGGGTGCGTTTTATGAAGATGTTGAGTTGCTAATTGAATTTGAAGCATAACAGATGCGTAGTACTCCAATCAAATGCTGCTTTTCTTATATATTAAATATGTATATTTGTGTGGATACATATAAATACTCCTCAGCTACTAAAGTAATTAAAAAATATCAAAGGGTTTCTGCTTCCCCATGGCTTAAGAACTCAAACCATGAGCTAAAAACCTCAGCAATTCCAGAAAGGAAGCACTGCAGTGATGCAATAGTAAACAGCAATTCTGATTAAAACACCTGAATTTATAATGAATGTTTTATTAAAAGTTGAAAAATATTTTTGGGCACAGCTTCTGAACAAAAAATCTTTTTCCACGAGTCTGCCAACAACTACAGAACTACTCATAGTCTAAAGTGTTACTCCAGGTTGTGCCTGGGCCAGCAGGGCAGAGGTCAGAGCAGTGCAGTAAATTCCTGCCATCATGCAGTTGGGAGATAAGAGTGGGGAAAAGAAAAAAGAAAACAAACACAACAAACACCAAAACACCACTGGTCACATCTCATTAGAGTCAGAGACGTTGCAAAATATCACTGTCTCTCCTAATACTAAACTCCTGACAGGAGGCTCAGAACAAGGCACAGGGGGTATGGAAAGAATTGAACAGCCTAGTGCTGGTTCTGGAGGTGCTGGGAGCAGCCAGGGAGGTGGCACCAAATGGACACATCTGAAGGTCTTTTCTACCCTGGATGATCCAGGACTCAGGAATTGCCCCGGGCCAGGCGCAGCACCGGGCACTTGGCATTGTGGGCCCTCATGAAGCTGTCAGATGAGGTTGTCTCCCACTTCTCAAGCTTGTCCAGGTTCCTGTGCATGGCCAAATCCTGCCATGGTGCGCCTGCCCCTCTCAGCTCCCCCATCCCCTGCAAACGTGCTGAGGGGGAGATTGATCCACTGCCTGTGTCTTTGGGGAAGCCACAAAAGAGCGCCAGGGCCAAGGCAGAGCCCTGAGGGACACCCCCCATCCCCAGCCTGCAGCTGCACATGGAGCCACGGCCCACAAGTCCCTGGCTGCGTCCATCTGGCCAAAGGCTCGTGCCCAGAGTAGCCCACTCTCCAAAGCCAGGGCTCTGCAGGGGGCAGGTTAGGCCGTCAAGAGGGACCATGGCACAGTGGGCACACTGTGGGACTGTGAGAGGGGCCTGGGCATACCAAGGGCTACAAGTGCCCAAGTCCGGGGGTCAAATAAAATCTGGTTTTGTTCTCCTATGGTCTCATTTGTGCCTTCACTGGGGCAGAGGCACCTCTCCCTCATGGCATCTTAACCCTGGATGGAACCACGGGCAGGGTCCCTTCCAGCCACAAGCCTTCCAGAATTCAGGGACTCCCTTCCCTTCTTCCCTCTGCTTCCAGCTGGAGAATGTGCAGCACAGCCACCTTTCCTTTGCTGTCTGCCCTGGGAGCCCCCCTGCTGCTGGAGCTTGACCCTGCCAAAATGCACAGACCCACCTAGGGATGCTGCTGTCAGCCCTTATGCTCTGCAAAACCTCTTCTACCCGTTTCAGGCTTCAATATGAAACATTAAGCAAAAGAAAATGTTGCAGATACTGCAAAGGCCATCTCTTGCAATTTCTCCCTGTCTGATGTTTGTGCAGGTCCTTCATCCTGGTAAAGGGGAGGCTGTTGCTGAGTATTCTTCCTCCTGAGGCCCTCGATTGACAGGAATTTCACTCGGGTTCACAGCTATCCACAGGTACCAAATCGGCTGTCACAGGCCTGACAAAGTATTGGGGCAGGACACAGCAAGTTTCACACAAAAGACATTACGATCTCACCACATAAGAACCCACATATGGACAAGGAGGAAGGTTTGCTTTGAGCCATTTGCAAAAAAAAATAAAAAATAAAAAAATCAGATTTAAGCACTGTAAAATGAGCTTTAAAATAACAAGGCTGCAACAGATGCTCATTTAATGAAATAACAGCAAACTTTCACATTTTCAAGTGTCTATTTAATCATAACACAGGTTCATGCTCACCATCATCCACTAGATTACCACAGACATATTGCAGCTTCCTGCAAACGTCATCTAATCACTTCCTCCGCAATCCCAATTAATTTCCCATAGCACAGCCCCAGCTGGGCACGAGGAAGCTGTGGCTGCTGCTTTGATTCCTGAAGTGCAAGTGTACCCAACTCTGCCCATGGTTACAGGTGTTGTTTGTCACTGAATTACAGAACCATGGACTGGGTTGGGGGGACCTTAAAGCCCATCCAGTGCCACCCCTGCCATGGCAGGGACACCTTTCACTATCCCAGGTTGCTCCAAGCCCCATCCAACCTGGCCTTGGACACTGCCAGGGATCCAGGGGTAGCCACAGCTTCTCTGGACAAAGCATAAGGAAAGTGGTTGTGCTTCTCCATAGATGCAAGTCAACCACAGTGGCAATAAAACCCTGGGCATAAGGATGTACTTAAAAACATCAGAGATGGTCCTTGTGCTTTTATAGGTAAAAGAAATCAAATGTTATATGAAAACAGTCAGGACTTCAATGCGTTCAGAAAGGCCTTTCATGAACGTTAGGCAAGAGGACAGAAATTAGAAAATACCTTCAGCCAAGTAAAACTGGCTCCATTCACTGAAACTATAGTAACCATCTGCTTTTTGTTGCCTCTGTGGTCTTACAATACTGTCCAGAATGACCATGCTCAGAGAAAGTGAACACAGAGTGGGGGGAAAAGAATTATTTACAGCAGCTCTACAGCCCTCCTTTTACTTCGATGCTCTATTTAAATATTCTGGCTGTTTCAAGGGCTTGGTAAAACTGGCTTTTGTAGACTGAACACAAAAAACAAACAGGAGAAAAATGCAGCATTTTCCTCCCTCAGCCAGAATACAGTCAGAGAACAGTGGTTAAGCAAGAGCAGAGTACACTAATTACCAAGTATACAGCTGCTCCTACCTGGCAGAAAGCAAAGGGGAAAAAAAATCCTATGAGTCATCAAATGCAGTTCCTAAATCTGGAAAAGCCTTACAAAAATAAACTTCCACGAAGAAGGGACCAGCTTCAGAGGAAAAAAGAATGATGCAGATAATAAAGATCATTATTTCAGAACAAAAAACTATTTCCAGTTTGAAAGGAAAAAGTTTTTTTGGCAAGGCAACTACTAAATATGTCATCTAGTTAAAAACAGCTTCTCTTCTTGTGGTTTGTTGGGGCAGAATGAGTGAAGAGATCTTCTACCAGATTCTTTTTTTACATCAAACACTGAAAGGGGGTGGGAAGGAGTCGTTTCTAACCCAGCTTAGAACAACTTTATTCCTCTGCATGATCATCAGCACTTCTTACATCCACTGTCAACACATACAGAGGTCCAGATACTAAGAACTCAGGGTAAGTTTTGGGTCCTGCTTGAAACAGGAATGATAATCCTGACTTCCCAGTTTTGCAGACACACAGGGATACAAATACACAACTGTTTATGCTTTGGCAGAACTTCTGTTTTGCAAAGCCCTTACCTGTGTAGTTTCTCATATATTTTAGAAAACAGCAAATGAGTCTCTAAATTACTGGTAGCAAAACAAGAGAATTTGTAGCAAGCATTGCTTGGAATTTTTATTTTTCAGTTTTGTTGCTAACTTTAAAGTTTCCCTGAGTTCTTTTGGGAGTCCTTTCTTACACTCATGCATGGCTACTGCTGAAATTATATTACATTGGCCAATACATTTCAAGATATTTAAATTTTAAAATTAAATTGAAAAAGAGAGGAACTGAAAACTTCAAATCAGGTGTGAGCTGTTGGGGGAGAAGGGTGTTGTGAGCTTTCTGTGTGTTGGGTGCCAGAGGCAGCGAGTTCTGACCCATCTATACTCACACACTAAATGAACACTGATTGACACAAGAGCCACTGCTGCCCACACATTCCCCCACCAGGAAGCCACAACTGCATTTCCTTCACTGTTCCAAATAGATTTTTTGATCCAAAATTCAAACAGTTTAATTAAAACTATTTTTGAGGAGAAATGCATCAGCTTCACAACCTGATCCCATGAGCTGTTCCATTATAAGCTGCAAAATATCCTGATCTCAAAAGTCTTTTTCAGCCTAAATGACTGTGTGACTCCATGGAACACATTTAAAATAAAGCTGTGGAGTGTTCTGAAACAAAATCTCCCTTTCAATTATCCTCCAAAATGTCTTAGGAATTGCAGTGGAAAGTCTCCTTTCTGCCCAAATCACCAGATCCCCTTTCAACTACCCCAAGTTTCAGCTACTTTATACTCCCACCTCTCTTTCCTCCTAATAACAGTTACTAGAAATTTGCTTCGGGTTCATTTTAGAAGGAAATAATTAGATTTACAATTAACACTCCGAAGTATTTCTTGTGTAACATTTTCCCATTGCCAATCATTTACCCAGTGGCAAGGCACAGGAATCCACACAGGGTGAGTGTGCAAGGACAAACAGCCGGGGGCTCTCAAAATGCAGCATTTAAAGTGAAAAAGACCATGTTTTACAGGGAGAATGACAGTTTTCCAGCTTCCTTTCAGACTGGCCTGTAATTTCCAAATCTTTCATTTCCAAACAAAATTGGCTGACTACTAATAAGTTTCCTTTTGATATTTTTTCCCTTGATGTCTAGCTGGATTATCAGCACAAAACAAGTTCCTTTTTTCCTTACTCAAAAAGTATTTGACTGCACAGCATCTCCTCTGAACAGACAGCAGGAGACTGACACTTACAGAAGTAAAAACAGAAACCCCAACAAAACAAGCAAAGAAAAAAAGAAATATAATCACACACATCATTACTGAGCAATGCTATTTGATAAAAATAATTATTTATGCTCAATTGCAGTGTAATTCTTCCTTCACCTCTCCTGCATTTCACAAGGTTTTCTTAGCAGGTTTAATCAAATTTTCCAGAATCTTGTTGGATATTTAAATAATGACATGCCCACTTAATTTGCACAAAAGAAAAGGCATGGATTAAGGTTTGCTTTGATTCATTGGTTAAGCATTAAGTAATTAGATTTGCCTTGTTGTTAAGGAGAGGATAAACACATTGCTCAGTTATGATCTAAACCCAAAGCTGCCCCTCTATGTTTTTTTATCCTCCAAAAAGTTTCTTCCAAGTGGACACTCAGAGATGACCTAAATGAAACAAGGGCCTGGAGGGACCGGGCACGGGGAGCTGCTTCCCACTGCCAGAGGGCAGGGATAGACGGGATACTGGGGAGGAATTTTAAAGAGATAAGTTAAATTAATGTGTTGTGCTCTTCTTCCAACGCAGCCACAAATCTTCACACAGATGGAAATTATCATCCCTGACTCTACACCAGCTCTCATAACTAAAAAAAAAAAGGAACTTGGCTCCAAAGTTATCTTTTTTCCATCCTGTTCTTACGATGTACTACCACACAAAACAAAAGGAAAAGAAAAAAAAAGAAAAAAAAAAAGGCAAAAAAAGATGGCATCACCTCCTTGATTGCAAACACAGAGACAGCTGGAAAAAAGTAATTTATACAGTGCAGGATCAAGTGAGGAATGGTGACACAGCCTAGAATTGAGAATACACCAATCACCCTGTATAATAAAAAGAAAATTTGATGCTTATTATAAGTTAATGCTCACCAGATCGTTCACAAAATACAGTGTCTAGAGACATCTTGTTCACAGCATTTCCTATTAAAAAAAGCCACAGAAAATAAATCTAAAAGCCTCATATCTCTCTCCTATAAATCTACTCCCAGGGCAGAGCTGTAGCAAACATTTGTACAGGGTTTGAGCTGGGGAAGGTTTACACACTCACCCTGCTTTATACTTCCTGAAAATGTTTATTTAAGTTGCTATTTTCCATTGCTGTTGTGACTCCTGTCATTTGAAACACCACAGAAACAGCCACAAAGTGTCAGTACAAAGCCAGAAAAACAACAAGACAAAGCTCAGAAAGAACAAAGCCTGTTTTGAAGTCTGAAGACACCTGTACAAATACTTTTTTTTGGAAGAAAAATAACCCAAAACTTTTTCAAGTGAAAAATAACCCCTCCAAAAACATATAAATGCAAGTGAAACAGTCAAGATAAAAACAAGGAAGTTCAAATGCACTTATACTGGATAATAAAAGAATTGGTTTGTTTGCTATCTACAGTGATTTTTCCTAGGAAAACATTCACCAGAAGACAAATATTTAATATTACTCAAAAGCAACAGTCCCTGTTTAAAGCTGTTCTGTAAGACCAACAACTCTGTTGAGCAGGCAGTGTTTATAACAAAAACGTGCTTTTTATATCAGACAGTTTGTGCTAACTCGGCAACATTTCCAGCTCGGTACACTCTGTACCGGCGGGGCTTGCCAGAAACTCGGCTCTCCACGAGCATTTTCCTATTTGTTAACTATTTCTTCCAAAAGAAAGGAACTAATCCCAGTGTTTCGAAATCCTCTTCCCAGCCATTTAACAAGGAATTCATTTGCCTAACAAATACACTTGCCTAACAAATACACACAAATTTACATTAGGAAATACTAATGTAAATAGAATAATAGCAAAATAATTTCTGCTATGTAAATCAGAGAATCCGGTGGTTTAGTTTTAAACCAGAGCAACACAAAGCCAAGCATTACCACGTTTCCTAAAAGGCTAAATCAGAGAGGAATCCAAGAGGCACTAAAGGCTTCTTATCTTTTCCCAACTCTATTCCAGATAGATCCTTTACATTTGGATTCCATAGTGCTGGTCGTTTCTTATTTAATAAATATTGATGAAATGTTAAAATATTTATTAACTCAGAGAGAGAGAAGGGTGGTTGATGGTCTAACTTAATGGATGGGCCAGGAGCACAGGCAGCCCTTCACAGAACCACTGCTGTTCAGAGTAGAAAATCCACAGAATCACAAAAGAAATGTGCATCCACAGTCAAAACCTACACACCTCCAGTGGCTACATCTCTTCAAACCTCAAAGCCATGCTGAAAAACAGGAATCTCAGCATTTAGGGGTGATTTGCAGCCGTTTGGCAGCTGCCCCTGACCCTGCAGAGGAAGAACTTGGCTACAGCCAGCTCAGCTCAGCTCAGCCACACGTGCTGAACACGTTTGCTGTGCTTGCACACCAAGGTCAGGGTGCAACACATCCCTCACACACCCAAACCAGGGCATGTGACACAAATACCTGTTGTCACAACAAATGGTGCCTCCTGAGGGGAATAAGCACCAGGACCTAATGCCACCCATGCAATGCACCCACTGCAGATGAGTGACAAACCCAACTATCACACTGCATTGAGGAACAGTAAATGCTGGGCAATCACCAATTCTCATTGCTCTGCCCCTTCTGGTATGTACAAAATGGGTTCTTTTGGCAGCAACGAAATACTGACTTCTGAAAAACTGAATCCATTTCCCCAAAAATCTGATGATGGGATTTCGGGTTACGATGGCTGTGCTTGCCACTTCCTTTGTGTCTCACCCTCTTGGACACCGCACAGCACAGTCAATTCTTTGCAAAGCTCCCATTAAATAAACTATCATTACATAAGCAGCCCCATTTTCACAGCACATATGGTTTTGAAAACTCCCTTTATCCACTGGGCAGCTGCGATGCTGAACAGAAGCTATGGCCAGAGTTATGGTACATGGCAGAAAGTTCTGTGAATCCCAAGTTTCTGTGTGTTTTTATTTGATTGCAAAATGTCACATTTCTGACATATGATGGGGATTTACATCTGCAAATGCTCAACATGTCACAGTGACAGACTGGGGCCATGCTGCCTGTGTGTTTTGTTAACACTGACAACAACCACAGCCAATAAAACTCTGGGAGTCTTTGTACTCCAAATGCATTCTGTATTCTTTTCTAATATATTTGTACAAAATAACTTAACTTCTTCCATTTTCCTCAAGCACTGTATATTCAAAGGCTTTAAAAAAGTTACAGTTCATGGGATTTCAGGGTTGTATTTTCTCTTATTCTTTTTCCTTTTCATTTATTTATTTATAATCTCATCCCAGACGTGGCA
Source organism: Pyrgilauda ruficollis (assembly GCF_017590135.1). NCBI lineage: Eukaryota > Metazoa > Chordata > Aves > Passeriformes > Passeridae > Pyrgilauda > Pyrgilauda ruficollis. Next base: position 5,073,048 of record NW_024531043.1, read on the forward strand.
TCAAATGCACACAGCGGGATGTCCTTAAGCATTACTTTGTAGAGTTCTTTGTGTCACCATCCAACATTCTTAATCATGTGAAGATTAGCAGAAAGACGTAGCTGGGAGTAGTGTGAGCAATGGGAGAGGAAACTGGGTATCTGCTGGTTTAAAACATTTCCATACCAGCTCTGTCTCCTTTTCCCAATTTTCCCAGCTCCCAGAGACAAGGTGGAGCAATAACCAACCTTCCCTTCCATTCACTATCTGCATTGCCTGCTTGTTCAGCACAGCACTTAAACCAGGGCTCCCTCCTCCTCCTCCATCCCACATCCTGCACACACATCCTGGATAACTTCACAGTTTAGAGCTGGTGGCCAGGGGGGAAAAGCTGAACACAAAAGCTTTGGCTGAGAAAGCTCCCAGTTCCTGGTTCCAGTCATATCTGCAGCTCCAGATCCCAAAGCAAGGGCAGCCACTGGTCTGGTTTGCAAACCACTGCAGACAGCCCAGTGAGGGAGGGTGTAAGGATCTGAGAGCTCAGCATTCCCACAGAACTTGTCCACTGCAGGAGGAAGACAGGACACCAACAGTTCCACATGTAAGACAGGCAAACAAGGGGGCTGGACTGATTATTGGCCCCACAGGCATTGGGAGGTTGTGGATTTCCATCATAGGTCACTGTTCTTAAACCAAGACCACTTAACATGTGCAAAGTAACCACAGAAAGCTTCTAACAAACTGTACAAGTGACAAGAAAAGTAATTTTTAGGATGCAGTAATTCATTCCTCATCCTAACATGTTAATCTGAATTGATACCTGGGATTAAGTGGCCACAAGCCCAAAAATGCAGCAACAGTAATTGTCATAGGGAAACTCCAGAAAAGAAGTGGACCTGCTGACAACACAACTTCAGGCCAGAAGACGAATGACAAATTTTGCCTCTGACACATATGGACTAACAGGAAAAAAATTAACAGCAGCCTGTTCTCACATGAAATTATGAGACAGCACAATAGTGTAAAAGTCCTCTTATATGCAGAGCTCTTAAACCTGAATTAATAGAGGACTATTGCATAGTTACTGCTAGTTATAATTTGGAATACATTAAAACCTTTACTTCCCCAGACCAATATTTAAAATAAACAAGAAGCAGTGAACAGGCACAGCCACTTCATTAAAGTGATTACATAAACTCTCAAACCAAGACTTAATTTGAATTAATAGTAAAGATAAAATTGAATGCATAAACACGCCATGCAGAAAGAATGAAGTTCTGAAAAGAATTCAGTGGTTAGATGATATCACATAGCAAACACCTGATGAATTCATTAAACACAAAGCATTGCAGATGCCACGATACAGCGAGCAGTTCCTACTTGAAAAATCAGATGGATGTCAAACTTACAAAAAACTAGTGAGTCTTAACAGCTGCAGGACGCAGGCAGACGTTTTGCAAAGCAGCAGCAAAATTTGAACCCAAGACTGATACAGCCAAAATATCAATACCAGACATTATTAGTTCCAATGAAGTTACTCCAGTGTTTGGGAGAACAGCTTCTATTTCTGCTTGGAAGTGCCAGGGATTTCTCCTTTAGACCTGCCCTGTAGCTGAGATCCACTTTCCCCCAGACACGTTCCCAAGGGGAGACCCTCAGCTCATCGATTACAAAAACTACTCTCTAGTCTTACTCACCTTTGCAGGGCAGCTAAATATATGCACCAAGACGTAAAATCTGCAGAGCCATCAAAGCACTTCTGCTGGAACAGAAGAGCCGACAATTTATGGGCTCTTCAGTTGTGCCTGCTTTTATCAGGCTGGTTAGTTGAAAGAAAATGCACACATAATTACTTAATCCCATTAAAACAAAGACAAATGACAGCAGACAACTCCCAAGCTCAGCAGTTTGAGCACTGGAAGATTCTGAACTCACACAGAAATGAATCAAGGAGCCTCCTCTGTGGGCAGCTCCCTCCACAGCCCCTCTTATTTTGGCTACATCAGCATTACAGCTCTGATATCCAGCCAGCTCCAGAAAATGGCATCTTGGACAATGAAGAGCTTCCAGATTTCCCAATGTACCAGTAAGCCAAGGTTTCCACTTTTTCAGTGAAGTGATTGCATGTCAAATAAAGCAAATAAATTCACAAGAAGCTACTAAAATTCAGTTGCTTCTTCCAGCATTTGGGGAGCACAAGCAGGAACCCCAAAGAGGCAGCAAGTGGCAGTTTGGGGTTGATGCTTAATTTTAACATTTTGAATTTCAGAAACTTACAGGAACTCCTGTTCAGTGCACTAATGACAAAATGTAAACTGTAGTCAGTACCTGAAGAGGGAAAATGAAGCAAATTAACGTTTCTTTAGGAGATTTATAACACAGGTTTGCTGGCATGTTTACTAGGCAGGAATAAATAAATGTGTAAAATAATTGCAAGAACTCATTGAAGAACTGAAAACTGTACTTATGTAAATTCATATTAAACTCAAAAGTCATTTATTTTTAAGGCAGTAATAATTTTTTTTAATACAAATATATATTTAGCATACCTCTAAGCACCAGGATTTTTGTCTCTGCTGTTCCCACACAATAATCTGAGCCCTTGAATGTGAGCAGTGTCTCACCTCCAGGCTCAGCCATCCTACAACAGCTGTCTGGGACAGGACAAGCAAACAGTGCCGAGTGTAATGTTTGCTCACCAATTACCCCTTTGTAGACTCACTGAGAACCTCCCAGGACAAGGCCAGACAGGAACCCCTATCCCAGAAGGGGAGGGATTAGGAATTTCAGTACTAGAGCACATTACTTTTTAGACTAAGAAGTAACAGTCTTGCAGGCAAAACATTTTTCTTCACGCTTTCCAGGCCTTAACTGTGGTTTACAGCAAAAGAAATAGTAATAAAATAATGCTTCCTGCAGTCTGGTTTAGTTTAGGAAAAAGGCAGAGAGGGACTGAGCCATAATTCCACATACACCTGGGACAGGGGATATCTGTCTGGAAGTTTTCCACTTCCAAGGACAGCTTGTCCAGGTACAAAGGCTCTCTGGGGAGATCTCTCAAGCACGCTGCTGTTTATTACTCTCACCTTTACCTCACCTGCTTATTAGTTCCTGAATACACTATTTCCCAAAGAACAGGAATAAACGAGTGGGAACTCCTGCACTTGGACTGCAAAACCCTGTGGGTATAAATTCCATGGGTTTGTGCAGAGGACCAGAGGGCCTTACTGAAGCTGGAAGCACCAACACCAGCAGAGAAGCAGCAGCAACAATGGTGACATCACTTCAGGACACCCCAGTTTTAGTGAAGTATTTCATTTATTTTAGTATGGTGCAGCAATGGAAATCTTTCTTTGCTTTGTATAGAAAATCCAAATTAGACTTCCAACTCAGGGCTGCTAGGAATGGCAAGAGAATCCTTAAGTTACTTGTAAGTTATTCAAACGATAATGTTAGTACAAAATAAAAATAAAATGTTATCTTCCAATAAGCCAACTGCACATTAAAGAAAACCTATAAAGCTTTCATCAGGAACAAAGGTTCCTCTTGACCAGCAGCCAGTTAGGGTGGCAGAACTCTCAGGAATATCTCTGGAAAGGGTAGGATTGTGTAGCCCTTGACCATTCTATCCCAGCACAGTCCTACATCACCTCCATCCCTTAATAAGAGCAGAGGACATCACTCAAATACAGAAGCCAAGCTTGCTTTACAGTCACACTGCTCATTAACACAATATCAGAAATCACATCCTTTTCATATAGAAGAGATGAAAAAAATGACAGAGCCGACAAACACCACACACTTCCCCTTCAGCTGCCTTAGAGAACAGATTCCAGGGAGTTTCATTGACATATGTAGCCAAGTAGTGCATAGAATAAATTTGTCAAACTCCAAAGGGGCCAAGAAATTTTCCTTCCAGATCTCCAGAAACATAAAGCCATCAGACTCCAAGCCCTGCTTCTGCCCTGTTGACACAATAACACTGTCCATACTTCCCATCTCTTTAGAGAGTTTTAAAGAATAAGTATTAAATTCTTAAAGCCATTCCAGTAAAAAAAATCCTGTACAATGACCCTTTCATCACCTGTGACTGGAAGTTTCCCTGGTGGGAAAGGTGTTCTATTACTTGTGTTTCAGAAGCAACCAGAATGTCATGGAACAACTACAAAATAGAAATGTTTTATTGCAAATCTGATATTTATTCCCTGCTTAGAAACTGCCACACCTGCCACCTTCTGCTCTTCCTTCTAAGCCCAAGTTTATCAATATAAGCACTTTAATATAGTAAATTCACACTTCAATTTCTCCAGGAGTTTAAGGTGCTACTTTTGCGTGGTTATTTGTACGATCCACCCATCAATTTGTTGTAGAAAGCTGAAGCATTTCAGTTTGACTCCTCTGGCTCACTGACTACTCCAAAACAATAAATGTCCCAGGATTTGGTGCAAATACTGGCTAACACCGTCCAGGAGGAGCAGAGAGATCAGGGCTGGGAAGGGGGAGCAGGAATGGCTGTCGGGACACCGGGGAACAGCGGAGGTGCCCGTGCCAGGGCCCAGCCCAGCACCGGGCTGGTGCCAAGGCAGAGGCAGGGCTGGGAGGAGGCAGAGGCAGCTCAGGGAGCTCCCAGCCCTCGGCACTGGAACAGAAACTGAAACTGTGCCGGGCTCCCAGCGGCCCTGAGCGGAGGGAGCGCACGGACAGCTGCAGGGCACTGGTGGGACCAAAGCAGCACCGCAGCCTTTGCTGCTCTGAGCCGGGCTCAGCACCCAGACCTGGGCTGCAGCTCCTGCTGCCTCTGCTCAGCTCCAAGGACATATTTAAGCGTGGTTTACATCAACAAGCAGGCAAAAGCATTTCAGCTGTGCCCACCCTGCAGCGTGCCTTTCCTTTGGCTTGTACCTTCACTTCAAACTACTGAGCATTTCAGCCTTGGAAAATCAATGTTCCACTCAAAGCTCTACTTATCATTATATGAGTGACTGCAGCTCGCAGGTGCTTAGTGTGTTTGTTTGGGGTTTTTTTAACCAAGAGACTAATATTTAACTAACAGCACAACTCCAGCCTTTTCCTTCTGAAACCCCCATTTCCCATGGGCAAAGAGCAAAGGTAAGAACCCACCTTCATTCTTAACCTATCCCATGTACTCAGTTGTCTTCCACTTGCTCCTCCTTTCCATTCCACACAGAAATATAGTTTTGTTTGCTTCTTTGGAAAGGCCATATTCCAGTTTCAGGGCCCTGAGGTTTCAATGAACATCAGGAACAAACTCCACGTTTCCAAAGCTGCCTCTCCCCCCATTTTCCTGGCTGATCACTGACACCCGAGCCATGGATCACATCTGGGAATTGCCACATGGACACACTGCCAGGTATCCAAGGTACTTGTCCTACAGATTACAGTCAAATCCCAGGATAAGTAAGTGCAGGTGTATAATGAAGCCCACTTAAAATGAAACCAGTCTCAGGCTTGGGGTACAAGAATTCTGTAGTAAGATTTATGACCTTTAACAGGAACTTCATTATAAAGAAAGTGACTTTCATATAATGAAAACCATCTCTCTCTTAAGAGGAATGATGTGTTAACATCAGCAGAGCTGTGTTTCAGTGTTTTCTGTTTGCAATCCAGCACCATCATTGTCACTTAAAGTTCATTAATTATTCTAAAAATGCCATTACTGAAATACAATTGTATGCAATTTTTTAATAATTTTCTTCAGAAGGTGGCATTTCATCTATTTTTAAAGTCTGAATTTTCCAGTAGAGCTTACCCTGTGTTCTTAGAATTACTCAATACATCCAAATACAAACATTAGTAATGAGCCCTATTAATGCAGGTTTCACTTCAAGCTAACTTAGATTTACTTCACACAGTTAAGTGAGTTCATTTCACTGGAAAAAGAGATTCCCTAAAGGAAAAACATCAACTACTGTGGCTGATATTGCCCAATACATTGCTGAAAAATAAATTCTACTGATTGGATTTTTTTTCATGTCCCCTCTCTGAGCAGCACTTTTAAAAATGCAGTCTTTTAATGATTGTTTAATTTTCATATAACTAGAATATAAATCCTTTACATACTGCTTTGCTGCAGCTGCAGCATAATGTCTCATTTTTCATGGAAAAAAACCTAATTACGTGGTTCACCAAATTGCCTGTGGTAACACATCAATTTTATTTACATTCAAAATTTGGACTTGGATTTGTTTTCAGCACTCCAGTTAATGCCAAGCCCATTTTACACAATAGTTCTCCTGGACTCATTAGTAACACCTCACTCTGCTTTATTGGAAGGGATTCCCAGGTATTGGAACCTTGCTTTGGATTTCCAGTGCTTTCCTAGCAGTTCCACTCCCACAGTTCTATCCCAGTTTAAATATCCTGGATTTGCTCTAAGTCTGGCCTTGCTGACACAGTTCTGCAAAGGACCATCAAATGTCCATCCAGAAGGCAGCTGTTAATATTGCCTCTGGACTACCAACTCCTTTTTTCACAAAAACACAGAAAAACAAGAACTATTGTGCGGCAAATAAAACCTAAAGGTTAATTACACAAAATTTCAACTATTTCAGTCAAACTGAGCTTATATTTGGAAAGCAGAAAGATTATGAGGAAGCACATGGATTCAGTAGAGAATTTCTTGGCTCTGCCTTCCATCAGTGCCTTTCCTCTAAAGTGTTTTCATTAGGTAATTTGTTGCAATCAACAGGAAAACCTCCAAATTCCCAGCCATGAACAGAATTAAGATATTAATTCTTGAGTGATACAAATAAAATAAAACAACAAAAAGCATTAGGCTTTTTTACACATGGCCCTTTGGTAGATTTCAGACTTTTTAATGAAGACCAGACTTTTTAGCTTTAGATATTGCTAGCTGTAAGAAGAGGGAAAACACACTATGTGAGAATGATCCATGGAATATCCTGAGCTGGAATGGACCCACACAGATCAGTAAGGTCCATTTCTTGACTAGAATTGGTAATGAATTCACAAATGCCACATGTACTCATTGGATCCTGCTCTGAACACTGAGATTCCCTGTTCATGTGGAGACAAAACCACTGCAGGAAAGAGGAATTAAGGCAAAGGTAAGTGCAATCAGAATTCCAAACAGGACACTCAGTTTTAATTTTTTTTAAAGACTCCCAAAACCCAACTTTCAAATAAAAGGAGTAGAAGTGGTGGGAAGAACATTTATTTTAAAAGAAAGCAAAACAAAATGAAGACATCTCGCCCAGACACAATAAGGCTCTTGTCAACTTCATGTGTATAAAAGGAGTTGGCATTTTCCCATGAAGCAATTCCTTAATCCCAAATGATGGCATAATAACCTCATTTAATATGCCTGCTTAAAAGAAAAAGTTTATTTTGTCTAAGCTGAACTTCAACTGGCAATCACTGGACACCAATTACCAGTGTCAGATATAAGGGTCACAGAACAATTCTGCGGGCTGAGAAAGTAGGAATTCACTTTTCAATCCCATCTTCTGGCCAAAAGAATGGAAAAGTTGAACATTGTTTTCATGTCTTTGGGAATAATCTATGCTAGGCAATTAAGAAAATGCAAATTACTTATCTTATTGAAAATAATCAAGCCAGAAACAGACTTTTCAGTAACTTAATATTCCAATAAAGTCTTCTGTCACAGGAACCTACTTGTTAATTCCACTCTGCGCTCAAGAACCGGCAATTAACCATTTTCAGATTTCACTTCAAATTATTAATAAGTGGTACTCAGCTGCTTGATATTCATTGCTGCTTTTTAAATGGAAAGCCTTCCAAAAGCCTTGCATTTGAGATCCTTTATTCCTTGTTCATGAACTGCTTTTCCATGCCCTGGCTGCTCTCTTTCCTGGTACCACTGGGCATGACAAGAGTTTTGGGGTTTATGGAGTTACTCAGAGTGCAGAAAATTGTTGTAATACACAACCCATGCTTTCACCAAAGCCCAGGGATCCCAGGAACAACCTTTGGGCAAATCCAAGGAAGTCTCCAAGTCAGCTGTAATGCAATTCCAGCAACTCCCTCCCTTCTTGCCCCCTGCCATAATCTCATAGTAGAATGAAAACTGAGGAGCATTCTCATTTGAACACCCATTTCACAGCAAGGGGGCTCAGTCTTCATTTCACGCATTGCTTCACACACTTAAAAAGTGTTTGAATAGACAGGAACATCTTCTCATTCAATAATTAACGTATCTCACTACACAGAGCTTAGAAAATACTCTAATTCCTGACAGAGCTCCCACTTTCTCACAATTGCAGAAATAAGACAGTACCCTGAAAGAACCTTAAATAGGCCCAAATTGAAATGGAAAGTAGATTTTTCACTACTTTATTCTCTTTTACACTAGTGGAAACAAAAAATGTAATTTTTTCCAAGTTTTCCATTGTTGTTCTTTTAATCCCTACTAAATGCTGACAAGCACCAACTACTAAACATTTACAGGTTAAACATTGACTTGATTTAGAAGACTTGACTGGTAAATGAAACTTTGAAGTCTGGCAGTTCATAAGAGAGCATCAAGAACCCTTCCTAGCAGGAATAAAAACAACTAAACTGAGTTCTGGGGCAAGTTGTTCTCCTCAGGAAAGATCCTTAAAAACAGATCTGACAATGTTCTGCTTTCCTCTAGGTAAAAATCAGCAAATTTCAGATAGAGAAACAATAAGAGAAATTAATTTTGGGCCACAACCACATGGGTTAATGTGGGTGCCCTGCACACAGCTCTTCCTACAGGCAGCATTTTTCCCTCCTCACTTTTATCAGCACCAGGGGATTACGGCTGCGCCAGCCCGATATGCCAAGAATTCATAAACAGGAATGAGCCGAAGCTCCAGGTTTTTCCTGTCATAGCTCAAATTTCAGCTACGTTTTTAAACTTACCAAGCTGCAAAGATCCTGTACAATAATCTTTCAGGAAAGAATTGCCTAATTCATTCAAGATCATCTATTCTTCATAAGCGTTTCCATCCAAATTCTTATATTCTACACAGCAGAAATTGAAATAGCATCATTTTTCTGGGGAAGCAGCTCCAGAAATTAATGGATCATGTGCAATATATAGATGGAAAGCCCAAATACCTACCAGAATCAGTGAGTTCAGGCACACAAGCTACTAAGCTGACAGAAAGATGTAGTTTTACCTAAAGAACTATCAAACACCCAGAACGTATTCATTTTCAAGCTCTTGTCTCCAGCCAGCCTTCCAGAGTCCACCTCCAGTGCTGTGCTTACAATCACCAACCTGTATTCTCAGTAGTGGTACACATCATAATCCCTGAGAATGCCAATATTCTGTACCACAAATGCAGCAGACCAAGTGGAATATATCCATAAATCCAGAACAGAGATTATAAATTGATAGACAAAACTGTCAGAGAATTACAGAATATTCTGAGTTGAAAGAGACCCACAAGATCATCAAGTCCAACTCTTGGAGTGGTGTAAAATGTCAGGGCAAAGTGCTCTTGGCTTTTGGAAAGATGGGATCTGAGGAACAGATCTCCCTTCCCTGTAATCTCTGTGGAACCCACAGGGTCTAGGACAGGGGTGGAAGAAGAGAGAAAACCCAAGAGTTGAGTCTAAATTCTCCATGATGCTCCAGATGGTATTTGGTCACCAAATGCAAATGAGAGCTCTGCAACTTGCAAATCCACAACGTTTCTGTCAAAAACGCTGCCAACAGTCAGACACTCCCTCCTCTCCTTCCACTTGTGTCGGATGCACAAAAAAATGGATTTATAGGAAAAGGTACTGTGGCTGGAACAGTTGCCAAACCTCTCCAGGCAATATCATTAAATACCATTTATCCTTCAGAAAACCAAACTTCAACAAACTTAAGCACACCCAACTTTTTCAGATTTACAGAGCCACTCCGGTTTTTCCCCACTCACTGACCCCACCCCAATCAGCTTTTTCCACCCAGGATTGAATAAAGATCTTCAACCTCTCGTCCAGTTTTAAATGCCAGCACAATAAAAACCAGAACACCACAGTCAAGGCTGGCAGGAAGAAGAAATGTAGGAGAATGTGCAAGAGAGACCTCTGAAGTTCCCAGCTGCTTGGTTAATCCAACCACTCCACTGATCTATAACTGCTCTGCAAATAATTGTTTTTACTTAATCTCCCATGACAGCATTTAATTATGCACAGTTTTGGAAAGCTACTACATAAACAACTCTCCTCATACCTCCTGTTTACAACACTAAGTTGTTTTCCCTATGACTATTTGAAATTCTTTTACTAATGGCAGATTTGTTGTTTACCAAATCTTCAGTGTTATGAAGAGAGAGTTCATGAGCAAAAGTTTTTGAAGTGCTTCTGAAAACAAAGCCTCAGTTTGGACTTTTCCTCTGCTTACTGAAAGTAGTAAATATCACACAGCACTATTGGAGTGACTCTCTTATCCAGAAAAAAAATTAAAAAATATAATTTAGACTTGAATTAATAAAACATAATATTTAAAAATTAAATTCTTTAAAATTTAATTATCACTAAAATATTTCACTTTCAAAGCACAAGTCCTAGGCAGGAAAAGAGAAATCCAAAACTTTATTCATGATAAGAATTCATGACCTTACTAACAGGCATTATTCCCTATAGCCCCTATATCTCAGATGTCAATGTTTTGGATAGACTCTAGTCTTCCTCTTGGATTTGCAGCATCAGATTCCTGGGACTTGTACTCCTGAAAATGTGAATACAGCACAAGAACAAAGTTCTGGCCATGGAACTCTAAGTCACAGTGACAATCCAACCTGCAGGAACAGCATTTAAAGCCAAAGGAGCTCATTTCCTGAGCACGTTATACCAGAAAAAGGCATCATGTTACCCTGGCCCAGCTGACAGGCAAGGAAAACTCTGCTTCAGTAATTTTCCTATTTTCTGTTTGTATGCCCACATGGAAAAGCCCTTTATATTTTCAGGAAGCTAATTTCAACTATCAAATAGCTCAGTATTGTGGCCTGTTTATAACAAAAAGCAGAATAAACTTGTTCCTTTTGCCTTCTGGCTGCATGAAGTAGTAACACAAACTGTGTCCTTTGTCCTATCCCAAGGAATCAATGGACATAAATGCCTTGTTCTGGCAGAATTTGAGGCTCAATATTAGTCAATACTGATGTTTGAACTCTAAAATGTACTGAACAGAGCCCAACAGCTCTATCAGCGGAAAATGTACAACACCTACACAATTTACATCACTTTGAACTATATCTGATAAGTCACTACAAGTGTTTCAATGTGCTTTTAATATAGAACAAGGAAATCTATCCTTGTAGGATTTACACACATGACAACACATGAATTCCACTTAGAAGTTACTGATTTGAAGGCTCTAGCCTGGATGCAGGAACACCTCGAGTGCTGTGTCCAGTTCTGAGCCCCTCAGCTCAGGAAGGACCTTGAGGGGCTGGAGCATGTCCAGGGAAGGGAATGGAGCTGGGGAAGGGGCTGGAGCCCTAGGAGCAGCTGAGGGAGCTGGGAAAGGGGCTCAGCCTGGAGAAAAGGAGGCTCAGGGGGGACCTTGTGGCTCTGCACAACTCCTGACAGGAGGGGACAGCCAGGGGGTCGGGCTGTGCTCCCAGGGAACAGGGACAGGAGGAGAGGGAATGGCCTCAGGTGTGCCAGGGGAGTCTCAGGTTGGACACCAAGGAATTTCTGCATGAAGGGGTGTTAAACACTGGCTGGGGCTGCCATGGAGGTGGTGGAGTTCCCGTCCCTGGAGGTGTCCAAGGAACACCTGGATGTGGCACTCAGTGCTCTGGCTGGAGGATCAGACACAGGTTGGACTCAATGACCTTGGAAGTCTTTTCTGAGCTAAATAATTCTGTGATTCCATATAATTTTGAACCAGGAAAACAATGTGTGACAGTGCTGCTTTGCTATACTCTGCCCCATACTGCACCCAGCAGAAGAAGGTTCAGCTGTCCAGACATTTAAGTGGATTTCCATACCACCACCACTGGAAGCAGCATCACATTGTTGTAACCGAGATGTCAGATATAAACAAGCTCCATCAATTTACAACAGAAACAGAAGCACCACCTGCAACTCCCCTCAAATAAAAAGACACTTAAGTCCCATCTACTGCATTTGAAATATTAAATAAACTATATTTCACTAAGAGAAAAGCATATATTATTAAAGCTTTGCTGGGTAAGTAGAAATATTACCCATTCCCTCATTCAAAACAGGTGCCTCATAAAAAATGAATGTCAGTGGAATGGCTCAGCACAGCACTTGTGAGCCATCTCTTTAATTATACATGATCACAGGGCTACCTGCGTGGAACACACCCCAAGGTACCCAGGCCTTCATATCTGTGATTTCACAGGCTCTGGTGCCAAATAAACAATCTGGCAGCCATCAAAGCAGGAAGTTTGGAACAGTGCTTTGAACAGAATTAAAAGAAATGAATATACCATAACCCAGGACTCAACAGTGCAGGGTACAGGTGGGAGATAAGGGACAACTCAAGCACACTTGATAAACAAAATATACTGTGTACTTGAAACAAATTTTATCACCAAGTCACCAGAAGGTCTAAAGGCCACAAGGATAAAAAATTATTGCAAGAAACCAGAACCTGATCCATATGATTGTCTCGGGCTTTTTTAACTACTGTTATTATTCCAGAACTAGTGAACTTCAGTTGTTTTCTTGCAAGACACAAGGTGAAAATAGAGGTAAAATTCATCAGCCTAATAAAACACCTTTTAGTTCAGACAAACTAAGACTTGCCATAGCAACAATACACCACCAAACAGAAAATAATACACACTGCATATAGTCAAACCCAAAGAGGATCACAACAGACACAGTAGAAGTAACTTGATCATGTTAAGGCTCCACATGCTGGTGACTCTGAGGACAATCCCAGTTACACAAAGCCTATAATCACCAACTCATCACTGTCACCTCTGACCTACCTGCATCTTCCTGCCTCCTATTCCACTCACTTGTTGCAACTCGCCTTGGATCATGCTCAAATCCCGCAGCACGAGCAAGGAGCAAGTCCTGACCTCACAGATTTACCTGGGGTGCCATGGAGTTCACCTGACTCTGCAGGAGAGGTGATTTATTCCATCAGCTACTACCTTATGCCAGAGCTGGGGTATTATTATTATTAACACCATTCCTAGGAACTAGAATTTACTTTCAGAGGTTCCACAAAAATCCAAGTCATGATGTTGACTACAGGTCTGAGTTCAAGTTTCACTTTGTATTTTATCACACAGCAAAAAAAGTCAAACTTACAGGTTTGTTTTCCTGTAGGTCTTAAAACATGAATTATGACAAAATCACATAAGGTAGCAAGTTAAAGCATTACAAAAAATTGCTTTTTCACTGGAAAAAATTGATGCAATTGAGAAACAAAGAGTGGCTTACTGTGCAGCTCGCGGTGGATGACATCGACCAGGTTGGGCTCGTCCCCCCACCAGAATATCCAGAGCTCCTTGCAGTCGGGTTTGACGTCCCGGCGCCACACGCACAGCAGGTTGGCCTGCAGGCAGCGGATGAAGCTGAGCAGGATGGGATCATCCTGGGCTGGAGCTGAAATGATGGGCCCACAGTCCCCATGGCCTTCAAAGTTGTACCTACGCCATTTGATGCCCGTGAGTTCGGCCTATGGGAAACAAAAAAAAGAAGAAAAGAGTCATTGGATCACTTCATAATTTAGTTATAGTCATAGTTTGTTTTATTTTCATTGGTTAATTCCTCAATTCAAGTTCAAAAATCCTCCTATTCATATATTTTCCTTTATTCCCCTTCAAGGAAAAGAATTTAGAAACAGCACTGAATAAACCTGGCTTACCCCTGCCTTTAGGTTTTCACCACAACCTGACTCACTTCTATTAATTTCTATTCTATTCATTTCCAACAGTTTCATTCAACCTTATTGTCATCTTACAAGTTAGAAAGGAAAAAAAAAAAAACAAACAGGGAGAGGAAATAAGGCTCATTTCCTACAGGCTGCTTGGTGGCCACGTGAGCTTTGTGTCAGCTCAAAAGTTAGTCACTTGAAAGTCACAAAGTACCATAGTAATTAAGAAAACCAGTGACTTACTGGAAAAGCTGTAACAGTTTCACATTGTGCCATTACAGGTTTAGCAAATGGGGGTTTTATTTTTATTTTGTTCAAATGAACAAAAGCAGAATATGGAAAGTTGCCATTTGCTGCCTCTCAACCAGACAAAATTCTCTTGTTAATCATCAAGGAAAAATGAAAAGAACATATTTGCTATCCAGACATTTGGGAAAGGTTTTCTTTGGGCGCTGAACAGCTTCCCCAGGGAATGGGCATGGCCCCAATGCTGCCAGAGCTCTAGGACTGTTTGAATGATCTCAAGGATGCACAGGGCGGGATTGTTGAGGTGTCCTGGGCAGGGCGAGGAGTTGGATTCAATGATCCTGGTGGGTCACTTCCAACACAGGGTGTTCTGTGATTCTGAGATTTTCCTCCACTCCCGGTTTGCCCCACCCCTGCTGTAGCCTCCCCTTTCTCTCTACTCTCCAGCAAGGGACAGGGAATACCCCCAGGAAAGTCTGGCTGTTATCAAACACAACTGGTGTGTGCATACCCTGCTCACAGTGGGCTTGTACTCTACTCTCTACCTGTTACCACATTCCTGCTGCTGCTATTCCCTCCACTGCTCCATTTCCAGTGTTCACACCTTCCCTTGGCTGCCCAGAGGCAGCTGGTGCTCAGCTCCCAAGTGCTCCTGCAGGAACAGCCAGCTGGTCTGCCACAAGGAGTGCAAACACTCCAGGGCAGCAGCTACACATCTGACAAGAGGGCATTGCCAGGGACAAGGGAAAGACCCAGCACTGGAAACACTGACTGCAGGAATGAATTTTTACTCCTAAAGAAAACAAAAGACTTGCGGATCACGTATTCCTCCCATTGTCATCACCTGTGTAATGACATTCAACTTCTTCTCCAAAACCAAAATTCCCCATCACATACAAAAGGATTTCCCTTTTCAAGTCCACAAACTTAATCCATTTACAAGTTTAGACTCTAAAAATTACTTCTGTCCACCACAGTAGGTGAAAGGAGTCTGCCTGGTTCAAGAGCTGGCTGGTGAACTGCTGAGGAGCTGAAGGTGATGCTCATCATACCAACAACAGGGCAAAAACCACAAGTATTTCTTGGATTTTGTAAAGACATTCTCTAAAACAGTTTCACCTCATTCCTGTATACTGCCTGGCACAGCAGGGCTCTGGCCCATGGCTACAGCTCTTGGGACTCTGCCTCAAGGACTATTTCCCCAAACACTGATTGTCCAGATTGCCCATTTAACTGACCTCTGAAGAGGCCTCACCAGGCACATGGCCACTCGATACTGCACTGAGAAGGGGAAAAAAACCTATGGAACACTGAACAGCAAGGATATTTGGTTTATTGTTTGCAGGCCCCTAAACCACCAGTCATCTTTAGCTCCACAAGGCAGAAGGGACTGGCATCCTATATCCTGCCAGCAGGACACCAGTCCTGGATTGTCCCAGCTGGAGGCTCCCTACAGCCAGCACTCAGCTCTTGCACTCAGACAGAAATGCTGATCAGCCATCCACAGGGTTGGGAGCTATGGAGAAGGAAATGGGAAAAGATAGTCCAGAGTGGCTGAGATACACAGCCATGTGCCACCTTCATGGCATGACAAAGGCAGGGGAATGCAGGAGGAAGAGGCAAAATGGAAGGAGTAAAGTTATTTTTTCCATAGCAGGGTGCTGGAACACCTCATATACTAAATAACAGTCTAAGAAAGCACTCCTCCAAAACATCTACATCTGTTCTACATGCATCCCCAGCTACAGCTTGGAAAAGGAATGGGCAGAGTTTCTGGAGCAGGACAATGAATGTAACTACAGACCACAAAACACCAAGAATTAATGCCAGCATAGACAACCTGTGAAAAAATGATGTTAAATGTTTGTGCCATAACCAGCTAAGAACATATGCTAAGTCACAAAGAGCATCCAACAGGAAGATGATGAAAACCAAAACCAAAAAACCCAACTGAACAAAGGACGTTACCCAACAGCAGCACTCGCTTGATCCACACAGCAAAAGCCAGAGCTCGGCTGTTTCAAAGAGCAAAGAGGCTCCTGTGGCTTCCTGCCAGCTCAGAGGTATCACCCCAACATCCCCCAGAGGAGGGACGAAACAGAGTCAAGGAAAGCACAGCGAACTCAGCAGAGCTGCACCCAATTTAATTCTGCGCTAACTCCTGGAGTCTGTAATTCTGTGGACTGTGAGGAATGATAAACTACTAACCTGGATTACACCAGTGCCCACCCACACACACAGAGACTCCCAAAAAAAGGGAGAGACAAGTCCTGGGGCTTTGGACTCAGCAGCAGCATTAAATGAGCTCTCACACATCGTTTCCCAGTTTGAGTTGCAGAGATGTGGTTCAGCACATGTATTGGGATATGTCTGTTTCTGTTTAAATTTTTAATAGGTAAGCATCAGTACTAATCCCTCAGAACTTCTGGATTGTGTCCTCATGTTAATTAAAACTGAATTCAAATAGAAATTTGAATCCAGAAGGGATACACAAGAGCAGACTACACCCAAAACACTTACACACGTTCTACGCCTCTACTGATGTTCTGTGTAAAGTATTTAACACACTATAGGGAGAAGATCTGCATCCACATGGGGATTTATTTACATTAATTTCTTTAAACAAACCAACAGCCCTGGTTTGAAGAGGCTTCCATCTGTAGCAGGGTTTGCACAGACAAGACAAGCAGTGGGCTGTGGTTCTGAGAACTGCTCTGAAGAGCCAAATGTGGTTTCATTTGTGCTTCACTGGCAGTGAGCACAGGCTGACCCAACACAGCCTTGTCCTCCTCTTCAGCCCCAGCCACACATTTCCATGTCCCAGTCTGATACTGGATATACTGCTCATGGAATCATTCCGTGAATGGGATCACTTCACCAAGTTAAACAAGAGAAAGCAAGAGAAACACAAATATTTCCAGGCTTAGCACCCTGCAGCCAGGGAATCACTGAGCAGCCCCAGGAGAGGAGGGAGAGCAGAGTGGGATCTCCCCTGTCAGGGACAGCTCCAATCAGATAAAACACAACCTTCAGCGCACCCAGACTGCTGTTCCTGTACACCTCAACCAACACAAGCAAGCACTGGTGCCAGAGCACCAGGCTTGGCCTGGGTGCCTTCCCTGCAGCACTCAGCTGCTGCTCAGACATTCACACTGAGCTGGGCTGACTCAAACCCAGAAGGGTTGGATTAAACGACTTTTTCCTCTACTCAGATCAGTCCCCACACCTGATTCATTAAACAGCCACAGAGATGCTTGTACCGGGAAGCCTGAGGACAGCAAAGCAGGTCAGGGAGGGCAGAGATGCTCTGATTAGTAAAACTGCTGGTTTGAAAGCAGCCTGAAACATTGAGATAGAAACCAAAATTGCCAACCTGAGGACAAAACTGTGAACATGCTGTTTAACACACAACTGGCTAGAGATGAATGCAGAACAAAGCAGAACTCTCGCCAGGTGATGTAACTGACTGCGTTTCTTGCATCTCTTCCCATATGCATAGTGTTGGCTTATTGCAGTTGCTACAATGTTTTTAAAACTACAAAGCCTCACCAAAAAAACCAAGGAACTTACAAATACTTATTATTATCCAACACTGTTAGCAAATCATGCATTAAATGAGATTTTTGCTTTGGTTTATAAAGGAACATGTGTCATGGAGGACTGTGCTGTGAAGGGTTTAACTGCTCAGATAAGTGGGGCTGTTTTGAAATGGAGTTTTTTTCTAAGTTCAGCAACTGCACTTGGACACAGAATATTTGTGAGACGCCAGTTCTAAATGCACTGGGCCAAGTGTGTAAAGAAACAGAAATTGGATCTCTAACAGTAATACCCAAACCCTTCACTAACATCCAACTTCTTACAGAGTAATTCCCAAGACACAAGAAGATCTGTTTCTGATGTTTTCAAAAGCAGCTGTCAGGGTAGAAGAGTGCGTTCAAATTCCACACAGGCATCCAAAACCACTCAAAATATCCCCCAAAAATAGTCATTAATGAAAACAGTGCATTGCCAAAGTCTTTATTCAGATGCATAGCCTTAGAGTGATCACACAAAGTCCCTTGGAAAGGAACACAAACTCAGGTTTCAGCGACCATCATCACACCCTGCAGAGTGAAACAGCCTCAAAAGAGATGAGCTGAGTGCTCAAACCTCTGATCCCCCCTGCACACACAGACAAGCAGAGAGACACAGAAAGCAAATTAGCACTTTCCTTCACACCCTGCTGCCCTAAATACAGACACCTCCACATGTACCTGCCACAGCTCAGGGATCCAGGACACCATCCACGACTGTGAATTCCTAGGAGACAGAAAACCTAAGCTCTCATTCTTTTCCCCCTTCAGGCTTAAATCACAATAATAGGCTGGTAGGGTCTTCTGCTGATCTCATCGTGCTCCACTCAGATTGGCAGAGTTTAGGCTGCTAAAAATCACAATTCCCCAGTAACATTTCACAGTGCACAACTTGGTGCTGGCATGCTCCCAGCAACCCTGAAGATATAATTAGTGCTGGGTAGCCACTGTGACTGCTTTCCTCTTCTGCAGCCCTTGCAGATGGAACACAAACAAACCCATCTTCCACCTCCTCTTTTATTTCCCATCTCCACCAAATGCTTTTTGGCCTCTGTTTTATGGGAAATGGACAGGCCAACTCTAAATTAACTTCTCCAGATCACTTGAGTAATTCCACCCATTTTAATACACAAAGCTCCATTGGAGAGATTATACAATAATATAGACACGACAGAAGGAGAAAGAGGGAGAGTATCAAAAGTTGGACAAATTCTTGTATTTGGCCACATCAAGTGTAAAACAGAGATATTTTTGAACCACTTTGTGCTTTGCTACATCAAAAACAATTACTGAAAGTATATAAATGTGTTATTTTCTCTGTTTCAAATCATACAGAAAAGTAAAAAAAGCTAAGAGAGTCAGGCTGCAGAGTGTAGAAAATCATCTGGTATTTTCAAAATAGGAAGGATACATTGGAAAGGAGGTAAGATCATATGATGAATAAAAGAACCAGATATCAATCACACAGGCCCTCAGCTTCAACCCTGCTTTCTCAAAGAATTTCAACATGGTAGATTTCAGATCTTTTTATTTTTCACACTTCTCTAATTTGAAACAAAACAAAAACCAAGTATAAAAATACTTCCCGGTTGCTTGCCTAAAAGGTGCCACTCAGACAAATTCAGGTCTGCCCAGTGCTTCAAACATAACTTTCTTTAACGGTCTTTAAAAGCCAATGCAAGCAATGTAAAAACCAAACCACACCTCATCACTTCTACGAACACATTTCAGTTAAACAAAGGAAATATAAAAGCTTTCATCAAATGCCCCTCCAACCGAGGGGAACATGTTAAACTGCCAAGAGTACCTTAAAACTTTGTATTTACCAGCCTCTGAAGTTAGGCTCAGTCTAAACAATTCCTCTAATCTAGAATTTTGTTTGCTTCTACATAGGAAAGTAGTTGCTAAATATCTTTAGTCTACAATTTATGCTTCAAATTGGAACATAAAACATGTAAATGCCATATATATGTTTGCCAGTTTTATTAGTGTCTCATCTTGAGAGCTTCATTCAAGTAAGTAGCTATTCTGAAGCCACCAGAGACTCATACTAAGGACTACTCACATGAGTGAAAATCTGCATAAGAAAGCTCTTAGTTCATAGTCCAAGAATTTAAACTGTAGTTAAAGGTGTCATGGGAATTACACCACCATTTTAATTAAATGCTGTAAGATCTTGCAGACAGACTCAAGATTAGCACCATCTGTTTTGGTTACAGTGTCTCATTTCACTACATCATCCTCGCACAGCAACGAAATATCATTGCACACTCCACTCCAGCCATTTAAATACCAGATAAAAGTTATGTCATGTTGATACTCTTCACTAGGAAGGAAGGACAAAAGGACGAGGACAGGAGGACTGAAAACTACTCTGTAACAAAGTGTTGCTTGTGGGGGAGGCAAACACCATCCCCCCTCTTGCAGTGAAATAAAATATTAAGAAACATCTGCCTAAGTCCCTGTCAAGTGAATTGAAGGAATAGAGGAGATTGCTTAACTAAAAATTCATTTTCTTCACAGCTTTACAGACTGTTTGTACACCCTGAAAGAGGCTTTGATTCCCACAGCACACTGAGCAGTGCCAGCACCTGTCCACAGACATTCCCCATCTTTTCTGCTGGGTCTGAAGATCTCTGGGGTTTGAAAACCCACAGCAGACTGACCATGTCAGCCCTGCAGTCTCCTGAAATCAGATCGTTCCCTGAACTACATATTAACATTCTCCTCTTCATGCTTTCCATTTAAAAAAGCAAGGAATGGTTTGTGTTCCCTTCCCTCAGGGCTTATCCCTTCTGCCCCTGTGAGAGGGAGGGATCACATGGCAGTGCAGAGGCCTTGCATGCACTGAATGAGCTTCAAAAGGACATTTCTGTGAGGCCAAGTACTGCCATAACTGCACAAAGTCCTCCAAACTTACTCTGAAATGAAGAATAGACAAAAAATAGCACAACAAAACATAGCTAATTCTGAAATGGGTGTCCCATAGCAGAAAAAACACCATGCCATGGTTTGTGCTTCAGAGCCCAGCACTCAGCCTCAGCCCTCTTAGTATGCAACTGAGCAGCAGCAGAATGACATGTTTGACTTTAATCCTCTCCCTGCATAAGCACACAGTCAAGTGGCTGGAAAAAAAGGGATAAAGGGCAGCCACTAACAAGCTTTTAAAAATGAAGGATGAAAAAATTACCCTTTTTTTGTTGTTATTCCTTGGCTCTTAAAACCAACATGAAAGTGAGCATGCCAGTGCATGCAGCACATGTGCCTGGAACAGCTTTCTGCTGGATAAATCCCTGCAAACCATGATGCCTCCTTCCCTCATGCCCCCTGGAACAGATTATCTAAATGCTCCTACTCCAGAGCTGTTTGTGACAAGCAACAGTGTCAGGGCATTTGTGTGTCATCTTTTACCTTTGCAAGTCTCAGAGAAGGATTTAGCTGTAACCAAAATCCTATTATCAGATATCTCCCTGATGGACTTCTGTACCTGGAGACATCTGAGATCCCATATCACAGTATCTAAGACCAGCAAACCAAGGCATTTCTACAATAATAGATTTCACATTATTAAAAGCCACAAACTAACAGCATGAGCTCTTGTGCCTAAAAAGTAAACAGCATTGACAGAAATGAGGTATTTTTTCCTCTTTCTCCCCAGCGTGAGGGCGACTTTGCCCATGCAGGAGAGGACGCAGAAAGACTAATTGACGCAGAAAGACTAATTGCTTCTTTCAAAGAAACAAAAATCAGACCCATCTCAAAAAGAATTTGAGGTGACAACCAAGTACCATCTTTCCCAGTGGAAAATATAAAAGGACTCCAATACTAATGCTCAAATTTCAGCAGCTCTGGCAGATGCAGAAGTCACCAACAAAGGCTTTTTGAGTGGCAAGCATAAAAGAAAGAGCAATCTGGTAAAAGCACCCAAATTACTGATATGGATCCAAACCCACACTGAATTTCAAGGTTAAATACTAAAGTAGATGACTACAATCAAGCACAGCAAAAGGAAAATGAGCACACACTGTCACACTGAAAGAGAAAGTATCTTCTTCCAGTCCACTGCAAAAACAGTTGGCAAAACAAAACCAAATGTGAGACATTCTTATGAAAGAAACAGAAGGTGACACAGAAATTGAGGCCATTACAATTCATCTGTAGATCTGCACCTTCATCACAAATTGCAGCTCTTGTTTCACAACATCAGAACCAGAAGAATTACAGGAATGGTCAAAAAATATATATTCCATACAGTTAAAAATACATACAGTTAAAAAATACATACAGTTAAAAAATAATCCAAGGAATAAGTCAGGTTGGTTTACAAGAGGAAAACAGAGGTTCTCTAGAGAACAGCTGCTGGTTTTCTTCCAGATATCAAATTAATTTAGCAGAACACAGACACAAACCAAAATTAGGTGGCTGAAATTTTTGTATCAGGATAAAAACTTATGTCCTAGTTTCAAATTTGTCTATAAAACATCTGCCTGGTTCAAGAAACCTCTCAACCAAATACACAGAGAGCTTGGGAGATAATTCAAGGGAAGTGCAGCTACATCCACTTCAGCAAATCCAGCAGGCCAAACAAACACTGGCCACCACTAAGACAGGACATTTTGGTGAAATTATGATTCCACAAGGCTGTTCCATGCCTCTTCATTTAGCCAGGCACCAAGAGGTACCACTGACATCTCATCAGCACACAAAGCACTCAATGGTCACCCTCAGAGCTGCCACCCTCAGCCAGGGCCCAATGTCCACCTATAAAGCAGTTATAGTCATTCAGGACTAATGGCAAAAATTCTTTAAAAATCATTTAAAAACAATAAAGAATTAAAGAGAGAATTTTTTATGAAAGACCTTTGAGTTATATCAACATCTTTCACCTTCAGTGAAGGCTTTGGTTAGCAAATCTGCAGCCCTTAACCAATCCAGCAAACTCAGAACATGGTCCCACGCTGGTGCCTGGCTCAGCAGCTCCCCTCCACTGTCAAGGCTGTAACCCAGTCCAGAGACAGGAAAGGATAACGGGATAAGCATGGCTGGAAGCCAAAGGGCTGAGACTCAGCCATCACTTGAAAAGATATTTTCAAGCCTAAAATATTCAAGACATAAACATAAGGAAACAAAGATGGCAGCAGCGCTGTCCCAGGTCAGCGTGGCTGTGAGACTCACCCAGGCACTTCCACACACGTGTCCTGCTGGCTCTTGCACCAACACAGCCACAAAAAATGGGAAGCTACTGTGCCAGAATCCCATCACCAGGAGTGAGAAAGGGAAACAGGAAAGCAAATCTGCACAACAAAACTGAATAGGCAGGAATGTGGGGTTCAGAGGATGCACAAACCCTACCCATGTCCAAACATTTATTCATGGCACCAAAAGTAGCAAGACATGACTGGGTTTTGCTTTGGTTTGGGTGTTATTACTGGGAAAAGGGGAAGAAGAGGACTTGATCTTGGAGCTCTTTTCCAACCTTAATAATTCTACACGGAATGAAGTTTACATAGGGCAAAGCTGAACATTTACCCCTGTAGGCTGCATGGAATCACACAATGCCTGGAAGCAAAATGCCATCTCCAAGACAAAAGACAGACGGAATTGAAGAAATTCTTTTCATATTACCAAACCCTGGGTTAAGGTAGTGACCCACCCCACAGCTCAAGTCACAGACACTATTCTACAGAAAGGCATCTCTGAGTTCTCCATCACTTCAGATAGTTTCTTCACAAAAGGGAATCAATTATATTTTAACTTCTGAGTAGATGGTTGAGAACAGATAATAAAATGGAAACTACCACTGCAAACTTCAATAGCACACCAGAAAAAAAGGAAATAAAGATGCAACTTGCCAGCAGTCAGAGTATCCCTCCCTTGTTTTCAGACAGGGTGAATGATGAGGTTTGCCTTCTTTCTTCAGAAAGAGTCAGAACTGACTGCCTATTTTCCAAATTTAAAAGTCCCCTTTTAAAAAAAAAAAAGCTGGACTACGAAAAGCAGTCCAACACGTGAAAAAAAATTACAAAATCAAATCAGCAAGAAAACAAAAGAATCTTCTCTAATTCTTTCCAAATTTAACTTTCTTTTCTAGATTTTTTTTTAACTGAAAGAGGAAGGAAACGTCAAACATCAGAGTCATACAATGGACTATCAGCTGTTTCCCAAACCAAGTAATCTGACATATGGGCAGAAAAAAGCAGGGGGGAGGGTGGGCTGGAGGAAGTAACAACCCGAGCAGAGTAAACTTTGGCACAGTGAGTTAAAGAATGTGGTTCCCTTTCTTCCATTACACAAAAAGCTGCACCGAGGACTCAAAACATTTCCGTGCCCCACATCTGAGCAGCACAGCAGCTCCCACGGGTTTACAGCTGTGTCCACCCCTGCCCTGCCCAGCAAAGCTCAGTTTTAACCCACATCCATCCCTGCCCTGCCCAGTAAAGCTCGGTTTTAACCCATGTCCATCCCTGCCCTGCCCAGCAAAGCTTGGTTTTAACCCATGTCCATCCCCGCCCTGCACACCTTTCTCCCTTCCCAAAGGAGCCCAACCCAGGCTCCTGCTCTGGGACAGAGGCAGGAACAGCACAGGACCCCATCCCCCAGCCCTGGTTCTTCATCCCTGTCCTCATCACCGACACCCAGCAATGCCCAGCTCGTCAGCAGCAGCCAAAATCCCTCAGTCCTTCAAAACCCACCACCTGGAGAATCCTGGCGTATGAATCTTCTGTAATATGGAAAGTAGTAAATAAAGCCACTACATGACTGGTCATGTAGATTCACTTTGCCAGCTCTCTCACTGTCATTCCTGCAAAAACAAGAATCCAGCACCTCCTGCCAGAAGGGAATTATGGAAATTCACAGAGAGTTCCAGTCAAAATTTTATTAAAATACACACGGAAAATTAAATAACTAGAAACACTGGGCTAAAACTGAAAACAGCTTTTTCAGAATAAAGTAATTTAACCAATTCACCTTTTCTCTCAGTAAAGAAATTACTTTTTTATAAAAATACTTGACATGGCCACTACAAAATATTCCTGGAATTAATTTTGTGTATCACCAGAGCCACCTACAAATCCAGTAACATTGTAGACATACATGAAGTGAGACTCATAAAAGTCCAACACTGAGAGACTGCAGATATATTAAGCTAGGTTTGAAAACTTCTTATTAAATCAGAGACTCTTATAAGTAAAAAGCAAGGAGTCTATAATGTAAAAAACCAACACATTTTGAAATTTACATCTCATAGCTGTCAGCTATGAATGCATTGTTATCAAAAACTGGAAGTTGGCCAATGCTTGATCAATAGGTAAAGCAGAGTTTTCCTTTAAATTTTGCTTTCAATCCTCTGCTCTCACAAAATATTGTATTTTATGGGCAAATATGGAGTCATAAGAACAGGCAACCACAAGGCCCTGACCACAGCATAGCTCTTTTAAAGCTAAAAGATGAATGAAATAAAGTTTTACTGAACAAGCTTTAAATTTCCTTCTCTAAGACACGGATTGTGGTTACAAAGCCACTTTGATCTCCGTTCAACCCATGCCACTGCCAAAACGTGGTGGGGAGAGAGAAATGAGGGGAACAGAGCTGCCTTGGGAGAGAGAAGGGGGAAAAGATTTTCACTAGGTCAGCTCCACACTCTGGGCTTAAATATGAATTTATGAACCTATCTGGAGCCACCAAGGCA
This sequence comes from Pyrgilauda ruficollis, assembly GCF_017590135.1. NCBI lineage: Eukaryota > Metazoa > Chordata > Aves > Passeriformes > Passeridae > Pyrgilauda > Pyrgilauda ruficollis. The sequence continues at coordinate 5,098,363 of NW_024531043.1, forward strand.
TGGAAGAGTGAAGGGGGAGGAATGAAAATGTAAAGGGGGCGGGGGGGGGAGAACCCAATTTTTTTCCTCTGTAATTTTAATTCTCATAAACAAGAATACACTAAGCTGCAACACTGGCTGATTAAAGAAAGCTAAGGTAAGTGACTCACAAGAATGATACAGAAATACAAGTGCCACATCTTATTACTTTTGTAATAGAAAGCTGGCCATTTTTCTTTATTTTCATAAGCTGATTAATTACATTCCTTAATATAGGGACAAGGTCATTGTGTATGTTTGAGCTCATCTGTGTTAGTCACATAAATGTAAATATTGCCTCAGGGCACTTTATACAACAGCACCACACAATAAAATTCCCCATCTCAAAGAAACAAAAGCAAGGATGCCACTAAAAGCTCCAGCCACACGTCCACATGCGCTACTGCAATTCTGCTCATCGATTAAGCCACACATGACTCAATGAGAAATAACATATTTTTACAGATTGAGGTAGAAAGTGAGAGTCAGAATTCATCAAAATTAATGAAAATTCACATCACAAGCCAAAGGAAAGACTGATTAAATCTTTTACACTTTTGAGTAAGGCAGCTCCTTACTACATAAGGAAATGCTGAGAACCCTCCCAATGTGAAAAGCTAAATTTTTCCCTGGTATCAGAGCAGGTTCTGCTCAGCCCTCATTATCATTTTGCAGCACTGGGATCACACCAATGCACAGCTCTGTAACGAGCTGGGCCACAGGAGGGAACAACACAAGCTGTCACTGCCAGTATCCCAGTGCCCTTATCCTTGCCCTGTGTGCCCACTCCACTACCGTGTGCACAGGGAGCCCAACACCAGCCTTTAGCCATATTTTGAGGTCTGCAGAGCAGAATACTTTTATTAGCTGGTTTCTCTTTAAAACTACCAGTTGAAGTCAGGGAACTCAAGAAAAGAGGATCTATTTTTAAAGCAATACTCGGAGCTCAAAATGAAAGCAGTGGAACAGCCTGGTCTGAGGAACAAAGATGCCCCCATGTAAACACACACTCCTTATAAGCAAATCTTCTGGATTTGGGTTGGGATCTTCTGTTGGAAACACTTGTGCACTTTTAAAACTGGCAAGTTAATACTAAAACAAGCATGTTTTCAGTCAGAGCAGTATTTTTGCTTATTATTTGTGTTACTATGGCACCAACAAGATGCAAATGCCACTGTGACAGACTCTACACAACGAAGTACACGACTCACCCACAGAACAGTAAATGAACACACATAGACTCCAAAGTTTGGTATAAACTACACTTGTCAGCCTTAACAACAGTGGGAACAGCCCAGCCACCTATCCAGTGTTACTGGGTTGTCTAGAGGATCCCACACAAGCTCAGGAAAAGGGGTTTTGCAGGTCTGTGGACATCAATTGTCACCTTCCACAGCTACCATGGAACAACTAGCAAAAACCAAAGGACATAAATTTATAATGAGGTGATCCTGGCATACACTGGAGCCAGCACTCAAGGAAAAATAAAAGGCAGAGGGAGCAGGTGTAACAGCAGAGAGACAATGAAGGAATGCAGCAATGTGCCAACCATTCCAGCCACAGGATGCAAGAAAATATTTGTAGGCACAACGTGCTCTGATCAGAGCAAAACCCAAACCCTGGTAAAAGTGTGCTGCCACAACTACGATGCCAAAGTGGACTGGGGAAGGTGGGGAGGTAGGTTTAATTCCATAGAGAGATCAAGGAAAATGGAGACAGCAGGTGCATTCTCACTCAGTGAACAGGAAGCTTCAAACCAGCTCAGGTGTTCACCCCACCACAAAGTGCAACAGCCCCCTACCACTGATGGAGTTTGGTATTTAAAGCAGTGCATCTGCATACACACACATCCTTTCATGTAATGCTTCTGAGAACTAGAGAGATTAAAAAATTAAAACAAAATCCATAAAGATTTCTTCTTCATCTAATGACCAAAGTTACTCAAGTTAACACACTCAGCAAATATATCTCATATGAACCACACTTATTTTTTTCCACTGAAGATCAAAACCTTTGGTTTCTTTAGATTTTCTTCAAAAGAACTGCATTGTCCAGAAGGAAATAATAGAAGAAAGGATTAAAAAGTTATATCTGTAGATCTTTCTTTATTCTTTCATATGAGGAAGCACTCTCAGAAGAAGGCAAAAAAAATTCAAGATCAAATGAGTCAGGGTGGGGAGGGTGTATTAGAACTGGGGTTATGATGTCAATTCTGTATTAAAAATGTAGAAAAATAGAAAAATCTATTTCCAGATAGTGTTACAATAAATTAAAATTCCTGTTCCTAAGGTGGTTACCTAGGATATTTTTTAATACTTTACCCTGATACTTGGGTATTAATTTTTTGTGCTGATGTTCCCAACAGCAGTCACACAGCCAGGCTCACAGTGTCACCAGAATCAGGACAGTCTCTGGGGAAGGATTTCCAGCCCCAGGGCATGTGTACATTCACAAGATACTCAGGATTTCAAGGAAACCTCACTCAAATATTTCTTCTTGATTAGCTTGGGGCACACTTAGTCTGAGCTGCAAATGTCACTCCTGCACCCCCCATTTTCTTTGGGAATATTCCCAAAAGGTTGGCTATCCAACAGATCCCTCAATACCCCTCCTGGGTACTGGCTGAATGTCACTGTCCCAGTCTCTGCAAATCTGGGTCTGTTCTCTTCAAACCTTCTCCCTGGCACATCCCATTAAACTGTCAAATACTCTGACAGGACATAATAAAAACCTACCACTGAAGTGATTTAAAACCTGAAATAATCTTTTATTAGCAAGAAGTGAACAAGCTTTCTAATGTCATCTCTCTACTTCTGTCTTGTTACCTAATAAAACTCAGGATAAAGATAACTAGAGAATCAAATACTTTTGCACAACTTGAGAGGTTAATTCCATTTCTTAATTATTTATGCATGTAAATTCACACCTACATAAAATTCCAAACAAGCAAGATAAACACTGTGCAGTGCTGAACATTCAGCATGCCAAAATCCCAGCCCACTGCTCGGAGCACTGCATTTATGAAAACACAACAAGCAAGGACTACTGGTTAATTCACTACTACTGAAGGCATTGAGCAATCAACATTTACTATGAAGTCCTTTAATGACAATTATGCAACACCAAGGAATAGCTCACAGCAGCCTCTGCAACCTTCACTTTCTGATGCCATGAAGAACCTTTAGGAGAATAAGCCAAACACCACCTCAGGTTGCTTTAACTCCTTTTATTTTATTCTGGAAACACCAACAAAACTCACTGATCAAAGGGGACAACTTCAGTTCCTGGATGTGAACTGCAAAAAGTAACAGTAACAACAGCCTTCACTGTTTTCAACTTTGCCTTTTAAACAAGAGCAAACACAATTCCCACTGCCTGGACCCTTCTGGCAGCGGGTTTCTGTAGGAATGCACTTCTACAAGAACATGGGACATCTTCCATAGCAGCTTCTATAACCTGGTCTCACTTCCCCAGAACACAATCATGTCTTTTCCAGCATGAAGATTCCTACAGTACCAAATCTTTCTACCCCATGAAAGCTCCTCCAAATTTCAGGTCATTCCTAACACCCTTGGCTGTACTCTTTCCAGCTCCAGTATATCCAATGTTATGCAACTTCACCCCAATTTCCCAAGACTGACTTGTGCCTTTGGATCCACCATGACAGCAAAGCCTGGATAGTTGAGGAAACATCTTCATGAAAGCCCTTGCTGTCATACAAGTAACACTTACTCACAGGAAAAGTCAAATTAATTTCAGTAAGACTACTTTTATGATTAAGGATTATTCACAGGAAGACTGCTTGCCAGCTGAGGCTGAAGTTTTAATACAAAGCATATTACCTCAGAACATTTTGTCTCTAAATAGTTATTAGACAGCTCTTAATTAGTATTTAGATAAACAGGCCCATACAATGGCTTATTAAATACTGTTTATCAAAACAGACATTCTTTTCAGAAGCACCAGCAGACATTTTGACTACAGCAAAAACAGAGTGAGGGTAGGAACAGCAAATTCAGACAGAAATTGCTGTTCCTACCCTCTGTGCTAGGAACTGCAATTTCCTAGCTGTGCTACTGCTGTGCTAGGAACAGCAAATTCAGACAGAAAGTCTATTTTTAATGAGCAAGACTATTATACTTAGCAGATTAAACAGGTTATTATTTGAGGAGTACTCTGACAACAAAGATGCAAACCAGCCCTTCCATCACCTTACTGGGAAAGGCTCCACACTTCGAGCAGGACTGGGATGTCTGTGCAGGCTGGCTGGGGTTTTGCCTGCCAGAGCACACCAGCATTAACCCATTTTCCAGAGCGGTGCTGATCCCTGTGCTGCTGGAACACCACGCACACCCGGTGCTGCCAAGCACTGCAATCCAGAGGGACATTCCATGGAACCCAGCTCTGCCAGTCCAGCACCACCCCCAGCACCTGCACAGTCAAAGGTAACTTTAAAACCTTCACTTCAGACCGTGCCCTCCCCTCAGGCGATGCATTCTGAGCCCACGCCACTGAGTGCCTCCACAGTGTCTGGACATTACCAATAAAAGAGAATCAGTTACTATAAAGCTTTAAGAAATCACTTCCCATCAGAAGATTCAGAAGCAGCAAAGGCTCCTAACCTCTCTAGTGTGTCTACAGCTGACAGAAAAATAGAAATCCATGAATTGTTAAACCAACTCAAATCCACCACAGCAACCAGACAGAGCTGACACAGAGCTCTGGCTTCTCCAGGGCAGGGAGACAGCATCCCTGCTTCCACAAAACAAATGTCTCTGGCAAGAAATATTACTAAACCATGAACAAACAGTATCACGGTAGACTATAATTATTTCAGAACTGTAATTCTCCAGTCACGAACATTTCTTTGTGATTCACACACAAAACAAAACCTGCAGTTGAAAAACCCCCAACTTCTAATAGCAGAATCAATTTTCAAAATATTTGTAATCTACCTCGCTGTTAAAGAATGAATGGATTCCCACCAGCTACTGGTTTAGATTTTGTTCTGTTACACTGAAAAAGTAAATGATTAGCAAAAGTTTCTCTAACTACTAATCCAGACTACTGTAGCTTTAACACTTCATAAATTTTGAAATGAATATGACAATCTGAGGTTAAAGGGTCAGTGGTGCTGGCCACATATTTTCAGTGTTTCCATTTTCAATATCTTTCTCTGCTACATAAATCCCAAAAAAACCCTAACACAATATAAAATAAATCTTCCTAATAGTTTTCACATAGGCTGTACTTTAAAAATACTACTACTTGAGTCCTTTTTTTTTTTTTTTGTACAGCCAGAGTACAAAAAAAACCAGAGTTTCATACACAGCACCACATTAAGGCACAGATACCTCCCACAAAATTACTTGGGAGATTAAAGGGTTGCACATTAAACTCATTATTATTAAAGCCACTTGCAAAAGAATTTCGTTTAACTTATTTCAGTGATATTACACACCCATTTAAAATTGAACATTTCCCTAGCCTAGTCAGGTGGGAGAAAAAAAGCAACCAAACCACAATAACTATGAAATAGCTTCACTTTGTAATTTATGCTAATTGCATGCCAACAATTATTTTTACCAGTGACAGATTTGCAGATTGCAACTGCAGGAGAAGTTCCGCCTCTCCAAACACACACTCCAGCCTGCATTAATGAACGGGGACTTCACAACTCTGTGAGGAGCAAACCCTCCACTGCCTCCCCTCTACAATCAGATACGATTGTTCCCTTCATGCTGCCCGATTTATTTTCCTCCCCGCCTAAGAGCAGCGTAGTCAAAATCACCATAACAATCCCCAAATCACCCTTCCCGCATCTCGATACACAGAGCACTGCTACATATTTATAAATATTACTACATGCCTTCAAACAGAAGCACCGATACAAACTTACATAACGTACCAGTTCAATAAAAAGCCAAAGTAAGAAATGTATCATTCTCACAGAACAAGCTCTTGGGGCAGTTTTCTAGCAGTGGAAGACTACAGCTCTTGTTCCACATTCTTAAAAGGTATGAGCAAAATATACACCAAACACACGTAGATTAAAAAAAAAAAAAAACAAAAGCAACCCTCTGAGACAAAATAACAAATACACTACAATAACGTTAAAAAGCATAAAAGAAAGAGCTTAAACATTTGCATTTCTAAGTAATTTCCTTTTTTCTCCTCTCTCCTTATTTTCATAAGGGAGCTAAAAACAATCTCTTCCGTTCTATCAGAAGAAGAACATATGCACCCACCTCCAATTCTGGCAGAGCTCTGCTGCGGGGAGGGGGCACCCACCACAACCCTTTCACACATGCTACCCCCAAAGTTGCATCACAAGGTTTTAACTCCACCACACCACGCACGGAACAAGTCCCTCCTCCCCTCCGACATTATCCCTGTAGCACTGGAAGGCTCCCGACGATCCAGCAGCCCTCTCGATCACTCAGCTGTTGCCCAGCCAGAAGGGATAATGTTCCTGTGCGTGCCAGGTAAAATAAAGCAAAGTATTTCCAAATGACTTTGCCGTTACACACAAATTGTTTTCGTATTTTAAATTTAAATTGCCGATCTATAGCCAGCCAAAACTGATACCATGATTTCTGCAACATTAAACCACGCAATCCACGTAGGAAGTTCCCAGTGAGATGGGCAGACAGCATCTATGCAAACAATCCGGCACACTACTGTCAGACGCTGTTGTTCTTCAGAGAAGAAAAAATTAAAAGGTTTGGTTGTTTTTTTTTAACCTCTTGCCCCCGAGCACGATGTGTGCAAAGAGGAGAGCAGGCTGTAACAGCAGCTGACACGCCGTCACAGGAGCCCAGAGCTAAGTCCGACAGTCGATCACACTACATGAGCGTTCGCTGCTGCTGAAATGGCGTTTGTCATTGTGAGAGGAGAGAAAACCCCCCGGTTCGGTGGCACAAAGCGCACAGGGCACGGAGTGCCAAGGGAGGCGGGGAGAGGAGCCTGTTTACCCAGGGAAGATGGTCGCGCAGGGGACACAGAGCCGTCCCCTCCCCGCTCTCCAGCTGCGAGCGCGATACACAGACCCGCAGCAAACCACGCTAAGGAGCAAAATAAACACGGGGACCGGGCCGGGGGAGGGGCCAGCGCAGGAGCAGCCCCGGGCCCTGCCTATAAACCCCCGGCAGCTGCTCCCGACCGGCAAACCCGGCGCGGAGCCACCTCCGGGCGCCCACCCGCCCACCGCCCGCTCGCTCACTCACCAGCGAGAAGAGGTTGGAGTGACAGTCTTCCAGGCTGGCCCCGTTCGCCACCCAGTTCGCTGCCGCAGTCATGATCCTCGGCGAGCCGGGCCGCCACGGCGGGGCATGTCTGGGGGGACGGCCGGGGGGCGAGGGGCAAGGCGGGCGACCCCCGGGGCGACCCCCGTCACTGCCCGGGGCGGCCGCCGCGCTCCGGCCCCTCGGCCGGGAGGGGACGCGCCGAGGCCGGGGCGGGCGCGCTGCTCCTCGCTACCCGCCCCCGCGCCGATAATCCTCCAGCCGGGAGGCCCTTCTCCGGTGCAAGCGGGGGGGACGCGTCCCCCGCTCCTCCAGGCCGGGAGAAGAAGAGGGGGAAGGGGGGGCCCGGGGCCGCCCTTCCGCGTCCAGGTGCGGCCCCCCCCGGTCGGGGGTCGCGCGGAGGGCGGCGGGTCCGTGCGGGACGCGGGGCGGGCGAGGCGAGGGGGGGTCCCGGTCCCGGCCCCGTGCGGAGGCGTCGGCGGGCGGGGGGCGCTGTGTCCCCTCCCCGCCCCGCCCGGCCGCCCCTCGCTGCTGCCGCCGCTGGCTGTGCGTGGATGGTGTTTTCCTCCTCCTCCTCCCGCTCCCGCTGCCGGCGCCGCCGCCTCGTCGGCGCTGCCCGCGGGGTGACGGCGGTGCGGGCGCGGCCCGGCCCGGGCAGGGAGCGCTGTCCGCCCGCGCTGTGCCGGCCGTGCCCGCAGCGGCCGCAGCTCCGCGCCCGCTCTGCCTCCTGCGCTCTGACAGCAATGGCGCCCGGGCCCGCACCGCGCCGCGCCATTGGTCCGCGCTGCACCACGTGATGCGGGCTCGGGGGCGTGGCCTCGGCGCCGGGGCGCCTCCCGCCGCCGCTGCGCTGCGCCCGCCGCCCGCTGGGGGCGCTCGGGAGCGGCGGGGGGGCCCCGGGTCGGGTCCCGACCCTCGGGATGGGATGGGATGGGATGGGATGGGATGGGATGGGACGGGACAGCAGCGCGGGGCTCTGCCCACAGAGGGGGCTCGGACACTCAGCGGGCTCCCCGGGGACCACTTGAAAGCCACAAAGTACCACGGGACATAAGAAAACCAGTGTCTCACTGGAAAAGGAAACAGTTTCACTCTGTGATGTTACAAGTTTACCAAAGGGGCTTCTTTTTTTTTTCACTAAATAAATAAAGAACTGGATAAGAAAAGTTACCATTTACTGTCTCTGAACCACACAGAATTCTCTTATTACCCATCAAGGAAAAGCAAAAAGAACAAACGTGCTGCCCAGACATTTGGGAAAGGTTTTCTTTTTCTTCGGGCACGGCCCCGAGGCTGCCAGAGCTCCAGGTGTTCTCGGAGAACGCCCTCAGGAATGCACGGGACGGGACTTTGGGGTGGCCCTGGCAGGGCCAGGAGCTGATGGATGATCCCGGTGAGTCCGTTCCACCTCGGGATGTTCCGTGGCACGGGGACCCTGTCCCGTCCGCGGGAGGGAAGTGCCAGTCACGGGGCAATCACGATCCCGGCCATCCCGCGGTTCACCGGAGGGTTTCCCCAGCACCTGAGAGCGCTGAAAGTAATTTCTAAAAGGCCTCAAAACTCGTCCGTGGTCACTGCCGCGTCAGAGCACGCCGAGCTCCCCTTCACAGCCCAGTTTAACCCCGCGTTCTGCACAGCCCTGGGGCCGCCCCGCGCTCGCCTGAAACAGCTTCGAGGACATTGCCTGATGTCAGTTTTCTATAAAGGGAGTTCGAAAACACCTGAGTTAGATAAACAAATGAAATTCACGGTCTGGAGAAGAGCCACAGATTATTCTGAGTTGCAAGGGGCCCGCAAGGATCATGGAGTCCAACTCTTAAGTCAGCACCATGCAAGAAAAAGATACTCGGTTTAAAAGAGATAATTCATCACAAATAATGTTGGTATTGTTTGCAATGACCCGTTGATTTGAACCAGTGGGAGCAGATTTAAGCTCACCTGCCCGAGTTTCTTCCTGGCTGGAGAGTTCCACAGATGGTAGAAAGCAAATATGGTGCTTACCAGGTGAAGATATTGAGCATTTCAGCTTAAGCTTTAGTAGAGAAATGCAGCACATTTTCAATGATGTGATTCAGTGGAAAAAGTTCTTACTCAGTGCTCAATGGCAGCTTTCCTTATCATGATTTTAATCTCATTTAAGCGTCTTTTTTGCAATTTACTTTTCTTGGCAATAAATTAAGATTAGCATCTCTTGCAATGGCTGACTGGAGTTTGTTTGGATTTACCTCATAGTAACAAATCTCTCCCACAAACAAGCATCACATTTACCTGAATTACGTACACAGAGTAAGAAACAGAATTTAAGCCAAAAGAAAATTTCCACGCAGCTCAGAGTTCTTACTCTGTGTGTGTTTCCTCTGACAAATCCATCATCCATTCAATCCCTTCCCTGCCACATCAAGCAGGAATTCTCTCTTGCAAAGACTGGGCCTATACTGTGAGGAAAAATGTTTTCAAATACAAATTATTCAAGTTCAGTTACAATTGCAATTTATTCAGTCCAAGTGTCACAGCCTTGAAACTGCTTGTTACGTCCTGGCACCCGCAATCAGGGAAGTACTTTGGCCCATGTTACTCCCCTTCCTTTTGGCACAAGTCTTATAAACAGAGAACACAATCTGACACTTGTAAATATGTCAAGCAATGTGTATTAACCAACCCCAAACCACATCCTTCCGCATTAAAATAGTACAGCTTTTGTAACTCCACTGCAGCACCACACACCCATCCTATCGAGACAGGAGGCCCAGGGACAACAAACCATTTGATGAAGTATCCATCCTATTTCTGGAATAAAAGAACATCCATTACCATGGAAAAAAAAATTTCTTATTATAGAAAATATTTTGGAATTGCAAATTTTGTTATTGCTTACCCAGATAAATACTGTGCAGGATTGGACTCTGCAGAATTCTTGTTCCTTCCATATGCTGCCTAGCCTCCAAATGGTGTTTCCAGTCAGCACCATTCCTCTTATCTGGATCATTCAAGTAGTGGTGACTTATTATGCTTTATTTTGTCAGGAAAATGTGGGGTCCATTGATGATTCAGGTCCATTTTTGTGAGGAGAAATGTTAACATACTCATGCTGTGCTGCTTTGGCCACCTTCCAGTACTCTTATGAATGTTAAATACTTTATACATTAAAAATTGTGAAATCGTAGAATGGCCTGGGTTGGGAAGGGTCTTAAAACTCATCCAGTGCCACCCCCTGCCATGGGCAGAGACACCTTCCACTGTCCCAGGCTGCTCCCAGCCCCATCCAGCCTGGCCTTGGACACCTCCAGGGGTGGGGCAGCCACAGCTGCTCTGGGCACCCTGTGCCAGGGCCTGCCCACCCTCACCATAAGCAATTTCCTCCTGCCATCCAGTCTAAATCTCCCCTCCTTTAGTTTTACTAAAAATCATGCAATGCAATTCAATTACCTGTTTTGTGGCAATGTTCTGAATTTGAGTAGCTGGTTCTTGTATTTTGGAATTAGTACTGGTCACACATTTTGACCACGGCCCTGCGCTGCCAAGTCCATTTTGGCTTTAAACTGAAAAAAAGGTAAAATTTCTTTTCAAGTACCCTTTGCCAGGTACTTGACTTTATATTTCATTCAGTTATCACAGAGAAGGGAAATCATTACAGCCTAATCCTTCCCTTCCCAGTACCAGACTAGGGAAGTTCCCTTGCTGTCCCTGACAGCAGCACTATTTCAAACAGGCACCGTTCCACTTACAGATATCACACACAAGTGACACTTCCTTGTGCATAATTACCTGAGATGGTATGTGGTGGAACGCGTTCCTCAACTCAGGGCATTCCAGTTTTATTCCCTGTTTTCTTTTACCTCTTTTCAAAAGTCAATTAACATGAAGAGTAACACTGGGGCTTCTACTATACAAAATAACCATTTTTCCATAGTGGGAAGATACAGTCTTAACTAATGCTCTCAATGGATTAATTTGCAATTCCAAAGTTTAGCCACTGAAGGTTCCCAAGCTTGTGGAGATCAGCTGGGTCAGTCTCAGCCTTCAGCAAAAAGAGCTGAGAATGAGCCAGCCCTCACCTTGACAAAATTACTCCAAACAGTGATAGCCCAGCTTACTCCGTTCTAGAACAAGTTACCCAGAGCTCAGAGCAATGATGAAACCTGCTCTTCCAGGAGGATGGCTCAGCACTTCCATAGCCTTTGCTTTCACCAGCAGGTGCTGCTTAAACTTCAAACTAGACTTGGGGGAAGACACAAAGGTGTCACAGGAGGCTCCAGCAAAGATGGAATAGTGAACTGGGGCTTGGCTTTGTTTTGTCCCAAAGTCTGGCCCCTTTGCTGTACACCCAGCCCATGGGAAGAGCATTTCCTGGAGGAACACAGCTGGCTGGAGCAGCAGGCTCAGACAGGGCTCTCCTGTCCCTGGGTGTAGAATTTGGCCCTTCTCACACCAGGAGCAGAACTGGAGTTCAGCCAAGCTTTGCCCATGTCAAAACTCAGCAGCACTGAACATTCCATGACAAAGACAACTCATCTCCAGGTGAAACATATTTTTCCATGCATTTTAGCTGAACATTATGGTTACTCACTGGAGCAAAGTCCAGTGGCTGCAGTGCCACTAAGGATTGCTTTGTGTCTCATTTAATCAAGTATTATTTTTACTGTTTTCTGTGTTTTCCTCCCATGTAATGGAAAGAATAGGGAGGAGAGGATGATATGATAACCAAATTATGAATACCACACAAGCAAGTGATCTCCAACTGTTCCATGTAGGAAAAAGCGAAAAATAAATCTGTTTGCCCCTGCTCTTGGGTTGTCCTTAAATAAATTGTACTCAAGTGAGCAAGTTCATTGTCAAGGATTAAAAGTCACAGAATTTTAGAAGATTTTGACCATGGTTTATGTAATCTCTTTTTGTATGTTCTCGTGATACAGCACAGCTGAGTAGCCTCACTCCAGGCATGTTCTCAGCGGTCTCATTGTCCACTTTTTATGAGATAGCATGAAGTTCTTAAGAGTTTTTCAATTCATTCAATACTTACATTTTTTTTCAAGAGTTTATAAACAACAACTCAAAATTATTTTGTTCTTAAACCAAAATTTTACTTCCACAAATTGGAGACTTAAGAGGGAAAAAATCCAAAACCAAACCAGCCAAACTAATTCACTGGCTTAATTAACAACAATTAATTTTAACATCAAAATAATTTTAAAATTCACAAAACAAACTAATACCCAATAGTTCTTTTTTTAAACACTGATACAGATTGCCTGTATACTTGCATTTAATTTTATTAAGATACAGGAATAGCTACATTAGCAGGTTTATTTAATCCTGATAAAAATAAAAAGTTATCTGATTTTTAAAAGAACATATTGATTTTCTGAAGGGATGGGTACTTCTAGAAGAAAATTAAAAACATCAGTAAAAGGTTTGTTTGCAAAGCAGTTGTTCATGGACCCATAGTTTAGGTCCTGCCAGTGATCAGACCATGGTCTTTGAATCAGCCAACCTTGTCAAGGGTTCCACATCCTCCTGGGAGTCCTACACATGAAAATTCCCTGAGAGTTATTTTATTTGCTTGTCTCGATCATATACTAACAGTGCCTATTACAGACTAGTTTGAGGAAAGATTAATGACCTGGAAAGCCAATCTGGGGAAGTTTTTCCACCTCCAAGATAATGTTGAAAGAAATCTGCAAACAGTTGTAGAGGACTTCCATTATCTGAAGGTCACATCATTAGGAAAGTGAGAAGAGAAAAAGTTTAAATTAATACTCCAGTTCTAATGACAAGAATGAGATGTCTAAGCTGACTCAGGAGCAGATGTGCTCCCATATTTTTATCAAAAAACAGACAAATTATCTTAGAAGATGCTTGTTCTCTGGGTTGTAAAAGATAGAAGAGAGGCAGGAAAGGAAGCAGAGGCATGCAAGGGGAGATAAACAATCTTGTGCTTTCTAGAAAGAGAAAAGATCATCTCTGACTGCTACGGATGGAGGAGCAGCAGGAGCTCAGTGAGAGCAGGGAGGAGTGGGATGGACAGAGAAGGAACAGTGAAAGAAAGGAAGGTACCAAAGGTGCCCAACTCCTTCTGAAGAGCAGTGCTTGTAGCTGGGTGCCTGTACTGGTGATGGAAGTGTGAGGCAGCCCGGAAAAAAGGATGGCTAAATTTGTCTGTGTGAAGTTTAAACTGCCAGCAATGAATCCGAGAAAATCTCTAGAAATGTGGCTGTGGATGAAAGGATAAAAACAGTTCAGGAGCAGAATAGATTGATTCCTTCCCTACATCTCTGTGATATTTAGATGACATTTCAGGTATAACTGGTAGGGATGAAGCAAGTAGTAAATGCAAACTGTTACTTTCAAGCAAGTGTAATGCTAAAAAATAGAAGTTGTTGGAAATAGAGATAAGATTTAAAAATCAAGCTTCAGGCAGTCCCATATATGCTGACCCATTTGACAGTCAAAATGTGTCAAAACCTGTGAGCAGGTTTTCACTCGATTTTTTAAAAAGAAATAATAAGAATGGTCTGTGTTTCACAGAGGCTTTGGGAGCTTCAGGTGCAAGTGGGACAGAGAACTGGCCAGAAGACCTTGCAAGGAAGGCAGAGGAAAGAGATTATTTTCAAGTGGAAGTGAGGAACAGTTTTGTGCTCCAGCTTGTCCTGTTGGTTTCTGTGAGACACTATTGCAACTTGACATTTAAATATTCTGTAGAACCAAAGCAAATGAGCTGCTTGGAAAAACAGAGAGAAGCAAATGACAACTGAAACTACTCAGGAGTAAAAAGGGAGTGTGATTTAGGCAGAGCTAAATGGCAAATACTTTTAAATTGTAAATTATTTTTGCACTCAAAAGAGGAAAGAATGGTGATTTGGCGAGATACCTTGCATTAGGAATAAACATACCTGAGTTTCTGAAGGATTTAATAATCTAACATGAAGCTCCCAGTAGCCCTGCAGGCAGAGGATGGGCCTGTTGGGTCATGGTTTCATACCATCAAAGAGAGAGATTTCATCTTTCAGATGTTGTTGTGCTCGCTTGGTAAGAATTCAGCTTATTAAAAGGTGTTAAATAAGACACAGGATAAAAATACTACAAGAGAAAAAAATATTTAAGTCAAAAAGGCAAAGTAAATATGGAAATAACATTTGGCAAACACATTCTGAGAACAAAACTTGGAGTTTATATGTTGGCATAGGTTGTGGGGTAACTCTGGATGGGTGCTGCAGCTTGGTGTGCCATGACCCTGCAATCAGCCAGGCAGGCAACACCCTGAGCTGCACATGTGGAATGTGCAGCTTTGGCATGGGAGCCCAAATACTAAAATTGGCCCATAAATCTGAGCACAGTTTTCAGGGTTTAAGAATCTTATTTTATCTGGATTAAAGTCCTCTTCCCCTCTGGCATTAGAAGGTGTTTATGACTATAAAAACAAGAATTAAGAAGTATTGCACTGAAATATCTAAGGGCTTCTCCTGCCAAACTTACAAGGTTTACTTTGCAGTTTAAAATTAAAACAAACAAAAAATTAATCTGCCAGTATGGCCTTTGTGGACAAAGTGCAGGAAAAGAATGACAAATGAAATTCATCACTCCAAATATTTTTTTTTAATTCTAAAGATAATTTTCTTTTCCTGTGGTGGGAAAAGATAAGGTGAAGTTTTTCTTTTAAGTCCTAAGAAATCTTTGGGGTTTTTGAAAGTCATTCTCAAATAATGTTATAAAAAAGATGAATAAAAACTGTGACTCCTGTCTATGATCAGTGACACATCAGAGTCTGGATTAATGCAGCTCTTTGCTTTCTGTTATCTTCCAACAATTCCTCCTTCAAATATCCATAGGTGGAAACAGTTACCACAGTCTGGAAAGGTATAAAAAACACTTTCTAGGCAACAGCTCTGGAGCTTCAGGCCATCATCAACCACTGTGCAGATTCTTTTGTTCAAATTCAGATCCTTATAGGCACTGTTTAATAGGAATTGCCAATTTATCCTCTTCTCTTCCCTCTAGATTTATTTTTCTTGTCATTAAAATATATTTTATTGTTGTGCTCTTACATTTTGTACATCTTGATTTCTGAGAGCACAAGGCTATGTTGTAAACTGAAAAGAGAACAAACCATTCCACAGGTTTGGGATCTGAAGAGGGGAGGGCAGCTGTACAGTCAGCGAGCACTTATGGGGTGGAGATCAGAGGGTTTGGAGTAGATGTCACTGCCATGGACTTCACCATTTAAAGAGAGATTGAGGTTCAGGTCATACCCCTGAAAAGAACTCACCCACAGACTAAACCAGCTGCTCAGTGTCAGGTGTACTGACTAAAATGCAAATAGCCATGTCCCTGCATTTCACTCAGGCACACACATTGGGATATTTGTAATAATTTCTATATTATTCACATTTAGATCTGTTCTTCCTTCTGTCTTTGCTTCCCCTCACCCCATTCCAAACTGGAGCCTGAACAACCCAGTGAAGTCTCATCAGTAATAATGAGATTGAATAAGAAATGTTCTGTTTTACATTCTGTTACCACTGTGACCTCATTAAGGCCCTTTTGTTCTGGAACCTCGGTATCAGGACTTCCCTTCGGCCATGGAGCTGTCAAGTCCACTCACAGCTCACTTATAAGAAATGTAAATCAAAGCAAATAGTCAGCTCTGGCTAAATTCTGCCTTCAGAACATATATGAACTGTATTTTTATGGGAAACAAAACATCCAAAAGGCGAAGCTCACTCTGGTAAAGATCCAACCATTAAAATAATTTACTGGATATCTTTGATGTTCATTTTCTTCAGCTGTAAGCATTCAGTGATCCATCAGCTGCAGATAAATGTTGTGCTGAAAGCTTTCTCTGAAATTATGAGAAGGAATAAAGGAATTAGAGCCATAAGACTTCCAGAGATGCCCTGTGTTGACATCCCTGTCTCCAAGCCCTATTAACAGAAACAATGCATTTTTCTGAGGTTTTAAGGTTGCACATGCCCTAATTTACAATGGAATTACAGAGCAAATCTTATTTTGCTACCACTCTTATTATCAAAAATTTAAAATATTCACCTTACAAGATAATATACTCATATACAATAAAATATTTCAACTGCTTTTAATTTAATCAATTGCTTTCTTGATTACTCAAGAAACTATCCATGCCTTGAAATATTTGTGTAAAGGGAGCCTATCTTTCAGTTTAGAGATATCTGTTCAGCCTTCTGTTTTCCTGAAGCCCTGTGAATATTGCTTTTTTGGATTTTTCTGACACTCATTTCAGGAAGAAACTGAAATGTTTGTCTTTCCTTGACATAAGAAGAAATGAATTACACAAGGATATTTATTATTTTCCTGTGTGGAGCCTGCAGCCTCTTGGCCTTGTTTAAGTCACACAACAGAATGAATACCTGCAATCCCTCTCAGCCAATCATTTTGGCTGAAAATCCTTTGACTGAGATTTTATGCAGAAGAAAAATTAAAAATTTGAGTGGGTTTGCAAAGGAGATGGAAAGGGTAACACTGACCCAGTCCTGGCAGGAAAGTGTTCCCTGGTGCAAACCAAGGAGCTGTCCCTGCCTCCCCAAGGTTCACCTCCTGATGGAATGGTTCACATGAGCCCTGTATTTTCTGAAATCACAGAGGATCCTGGTCCAGTCTAATCAAAGGTGACCTTCAGTTTTCTGGCACATGGACCTAAAATGGACAAATACCAGCTCTGCTGATTTAAACAAACCCTCCTCCTCATATTTGGAAACAAGTGCTGTTTGCACTTGCTGATCTGTGGCTTGATGGATACAAAGTTATTCTGAAATGTGCTTGCTTTTGCTAAAGAGATTTTTTTAAATGATTGACAAAGCTACAAGTCACAGCGCTCTGCAGAGCCTAAATTCTATTCTACACCTTCAAGCTAATACAGTATTTTGACAAAACACAGTTGGTGTTCCAAATCCGTATTTGGAAGAAATGTGTTTGTGTAAAATCTAAACTCACATCAGAACTGTAGAGTTTGAGTAAAAGGAGAAACTTAGGAGTAGCAATTCTACTGAATCTCTAGGTCTCAATATTAAGCCACTATGATGGACTGGATGAAGGCACACAAATCATTGTTTTCTTGTTGTTTACATTGTAAATACACAAAATCTTTGCTAAGATTCAACTGGGTGCAGACCCTGGCTTGCAGGAGGAGTACATTCCCAGTCTACATCCAGGTATTGGAATTATTTGCGGCTGGAGGTCAGACACACCCCTCGTGTCCCTGTGGTACCTGCCAGGGAGGAGATCCTCATCCTGTCCCTCAGTGTGAACTATTCCAATCACTTATCAGAATACTGAAAACTTGGATGATGTCAAAATGGAAGGAAGGATTTGGAAGGATGAGAGCTGGGTAACAATTCCAGCACAACCCTCAGCTCACTTTGTGGTTTCAGGCAAGACTCCTGGCTGCCTGTCTGTGATACAGGTCAAATGTTTCAGGTGCTACTCACAGATGGTGAATGAAGGATTACATTATTACTGTAACAAGTTACTCTAGAATACTATTTTTGAGGTAATTACACCATTTATGAGCCAAAATCCAATTTGTACCCTTAGAGCCAATTTGTCCCTTTGGAGCCAACTGCCATCAATTTTCAGCCCCTGTGTCACAGTGTCACACTTCTGCCCCAGCTTGCTTCTTGAGGTCAAATTCTCCCATCACTGGTGCTGCCTGCTCCCTGTGTGTGCTCTGGCTCCAGCCTGGGATTAACCAGCTATCTCTCCACCCAGGACAGTCTGGGAATCACTCCTCCAGTCCTGCCTCTCAGGCAAGGAGGGCACAATCCATGGGAGTTTCTGGCCTGTAAGCCCTCATTGTTCCTTCAGGAGGTACCACACTCAATGGTGCCCCTTTATATCCAGTTTTCATATATAATATGAGCTGTGGTGCTTTGACCTGAACACAAAATTTACATTGTAGCAGTTGGAAAATCCCTCTGGTCCATCTGCCCCTTATAATGGAATCTCCAGAAATTGCAGACATATTCCATAGGCTGGAATAAGTGAGGTGGTGTTCCACCTCACCTAAAGAGAACCCACTTTTAAAGAGGAGGGTTTTCACATTTAATTTAAACAAAGCAGCCCAGAAGTATGTCTGTGTATCACACCCAGTGCTTGGTGAGCTGCACTCCCTCTCTGGGAGCTGTAGGCAGGGAGCTGGGCAGTGCAGAAATAACTCCCAAACTCTGCTCTCTGGACTGCTCCTGTCTCTTGTAATTACTTCTACTTGGAGATGTCTGCCAAATTCTTCCCAGTGGACATATGGCCTCAGCAGGTAGGAACAGGCCGAAAGTGCTTTTCTTGCACTGACGTCAGTGGGGGAAGCGTGACTGAATGCAGCTCCCGTGAAAATTAAATATTACCTGACTCCTGCCCTTTTATCAAGAGAACAGCAGCATGGCCTAGTTATTCCTACAGCTTCTTGAGAAATCTTCAGGCTTTTGCTTTCACAAAGAAAGTGTCTTTACACTTAATTAGACGATAATGCCAGTCAGCTTCTGCTAATTATTTGTATTTTTGCTTAACGCTTATAAATCTACTTGTTCAGGTATTATTACAAGCTAATATTTGTCTTGTAACACACATTAGTCATTACAATTAGCAAGTAGAAATAGATTAGTCATGCGTAAACAATCTCATAAATGAAGTATTTATGCCCCCTTTGGGGATGGAAAGGAAGGTAATTTGAGCCTTTTATGATTATCAGGGGAAACCTGACTGGTATCTTCTATTCATACTGTTGTTTCAAGATTTCTTTTGGGGCAAACTCACTGGCTGGGGGCTTCCTTTAAAGTCCAGTAGCACCACGAGAAATGTTATGGATTTAATGAAAACCATCAGGTGTTTACTTATCCTAAACTGCTGGTCTGCATTGTTCAAAACTCATCACTTCTTTTCCTTCAAAAATCTGTTTAGTTAATATTTCAGCTTTTCCTGTGGCTGCAGGAAAGCTTCTGCCTTTCCCATCTCTGAATTTAGATGTTTTGTGCAGCGAACAAGAACATTTACCCTCAGATTCAGAGCTTCTGTCACCTCTCTCTGAGAAAGACGGACTGGAGATTACAAAACTGTCACCCTGATCTGTGTGAGTGTTACCTGTGGCATGGAGAGCTCCCTGCTCAAAGCCAATCCAAGCCACTATCATGAACTTTGAGGTACCTTCCAAGATAAAGGTTATGCAATGAATTGGTCAAAAATGTGAGCTACCAAGTTTGCTTTGAGCAATTGTAAAAGGAAAGTCTGCAGAATTCCATACTTTTTATTCCATTTCCCAGAGGCTTTTCTGTGTCTCTTTTACATAAAGTCTCACCCTGTTTCTTTCCAGTTTGGTGAGCCACTCAAAGTCACTCTTTGTGTGTGTATATAAAATCTCCTAAAATGCCATTTTTAAAATAATTGGCCTAAGCCTATCCATAAAGCCATTTCAAAATGAAAATTCCAAGTCGTTTCATGTAAGTGAATTTAACAGCTGCAGATTGTTTCCCCACTGCTTCCCTGCACTGCCCACAGGTGAGGGCACTGTCCCTGATTGTAACAGGCCATCCTATTCCCATCCAGACCTTCCTTTTTCCCTTTGCTCTCTTTATTTTCATCTAATATTTCAATGCAAAATCAAGCAGCTCACAGCTTTTCCTCAAGGAAACATTTTCTCCAGCTAAAGAAGTTGTCAAGCTTCCCGAAGGAAGGTGGGAAGAAGGGAATATTTGTTGCTATGTTTAGCACAAATACAGAAATAGGTCACATACTGTTTCTGAAGGAAATGGATCACCAGCATGGAGGCCCCCACAACTCATCCTGGTCTCCCTCCCTCCACCCCCGTACACAGTGCTTGAAGCATTCCAACCTCCTTGCCAAATTCCCTCACAAATACTTTAATTCTTTACGTGCATGTCTCATTCCATCTGTTCCACATGCTCTTTATGCCATTTACATTCACTGGCAGGGGCTGTGAGATGACACCACACAGTGTAATTTTGCTGGGGTTTGAAGCAGCTTTGGGATTGCATGAGGGAAAAGCGGAGCAGCTCCAGGTCTGGGGTTTGCTCCCTGAGCCCAGGGTTCATCCAGCTTGGGGCAGAGTTGTGGGAGTGCTCTCACAGGTTCTCACAGCAGCGCCTCCAGGATCAGGAGGAAAAAACCACTCTCCTGCAGAGGATTTGTGATGGGATTGGAGGTGCAGGAGACTTTGTGCCCAAATAAACAACGACAAGGCAAATGTGATGTAAAGGAGGAATAAAGGAATGCAGCACTCAATGGGGAAGGTGGAATCACTTCTTAACAAATGCTTTCCGTGTGCTCCTCCACCACAGGAGCAAACCACAGCCTGGGAGTTTTCAGGCTCTGCCTTTGGGAAGTATCCATTGGCTTTGGGGTTTGACAGTGTGGTCACCCCACCTCAGAGCCAGCTGTAAAGTCTGGAATGCACAGAGAGGCCATTGCAAATGTCTGTGGGACACAGATTTAAGGGTATTTTTCAGGATAAGAATAGGGGGAAGCCCCAGCTCTTCAGGCTTCACTTACAGGGACATTCACACCACAAACCCGCAGATCAGCTGTGAGTGTTTGGCCACAGGCCTTCAACTCCTTGGACAAATTTTATGACAGCCTCAAGTCCCGAAATTTCAATTATGCCATGAGTGCTAAACACCAAACCCAGTCACCAAACCTTTTCTTTCACCTCCATAAGAGAACCTCAGATGAAAGAAACATGCATTTAAGGGACACGTAGGAGTCCAACAGAGATTCCAGGGAAAAACACTAAAATTGTGAGGCTTGGCCACAGCCTGCCTTGTGAAAAGCACCTGCAGCAGCCCCCCCGGACCCCCAGTGCACCCAGTATGAGGAGTTTGGTGTCCTGGCAGTGACAGCACAGCTGGAGTGCTGGAATGTGTTACAACTATCCATTTCTCAGACCATTATGCAATACAACTACTTTACTGCTCTTATTAAGAGGTTGTGAAAGTACATGCTAGATTTCATCAGAGGTCAGTCAACAGTTCTAACCTTCCCTTTTTCCAAAGTGAGACAGCTCAGCTTGCTTACCTGGTGAAACAGATTTCTCAATCTTTACCTCTCTATTTTTCCACATTCCTTTCCTCATCTTAATTTTCCTGCTTATCTTGTGTGCTCTACCCCATACCCTGTTATCTTCTATCCCATCTCTCTCTTTACTCCCTGCCTGTTATTGCTACACTGT
The DNA here is from genome assembly GCF_017590135.1 of Pyrgilauda ruficollis. Classification (NCBI taxonomy): domain Eukaryota; kingdom Metazoa; phylum Chordata; class Aves; order Passeriformes; family Passeridae; genus Pyrgilauda; species Pyrgilauda ruficollis. The sequence goes on from NW_024531043.1 coordinate 5,119,828, forward strand.
CTTTAATATTTGCCTGCTCCCTTTTTCTGCCAATCTCCAGTTTTCAACTGCTGTGAAAATGTTTGATTCACACAGTTCATTATTTCTTCTTCAAAGGAGTCATCCTCCAAAATAACCTGCATGTGCTGGAGCAAGGCAGGGAAGGGAAGCCTGGCATTCCCTGCTGACTCTCAGTTTGAAGCCTTGTGGGCAACTGCCCAGCAAATGAGGAAAATAAGGAAAATAACAGCCACTGTCCTGGAGGGTAAAGGAATTGAATCTTTGCAGCTCAGCATTGGATTTTTGATCCAGACTTTCTCAGGCAAAGAAAAAACAACCAGCTAGATTCTCCATCGTCCAAACTCTCTGTCTGTTATACATGTCCTAAATTGACTTAAAATAATGTGTCTTGGATTCCTGATCACTTCATACCTGCCTGATAAATTGTAGCAAAGGGTCAAGAGTTTGAGGGGATGGCATGAACCTGATGGCTGGTTTGGTCTGAGGCTGAGAGCCCCCAGAGATGTTAATCTGTCTGGGAAAAAGCTGAGGGAGAGCTTGCAGTGGGGTCAGGCTTGTTCATCACTCTGCCCAAGGGAAGGCACGGCTCTCTCAGGATGTCCTTGGCACACACGTTCATGGGGAAGGTTTGGTTCCTCAGCAGATGGACACAGAGACAAAATGTCAGCAGAAACCCTGAAGGGAGGGAGGTTTTTGAAGTGCCTTCCTCCAGCAAGGTTTAAACCTCGTGGTCCTCAGGTACAAAGTGCTGACCTCTGTGGCCCCCTCTGCTCACCTCCCACAGAACTGGAGCTCCATCCAAGATCATTCCCCTCTAGTTTAGGTAGCTGAGGTGATCCTTTTTGAAAACATGCTCTGCAGACACTAGGACAATGTCCCCTGTCACTCTGGTAGCAGGGAAATGGGAGATATCTCTCTGAGGAGGTTCAAGCCCACATCTCCCATGGAAATGACCTCAGTACTAAATTATAGGGTGTTTGTTCCAGGTGGAGCATTCCCCACCCTTGCTTTGATGATAGCCCAGTGTGCAGCACTGTGAGAGATACATTGGGCAAAAGAGGAGAATTATTAAAGCCTAATGAGTAAAGCACAGACTTATTTTGCCTTCTTTTGCCACTGACTGCTTTACCTAAAGACAGGTAAGGCCCTGTGCAAGCACATCTCTTTGAACCACAGAACCACTGAAACCATGGGGAATAGGCTCATCCCATGAATTCCACTGACTTGCAAGGATATTTTCCTTCTAAGGTTGTTATTGCACCTTTTAGATTTTTCCTCTCTTTCTAGGTGTCTATTGTCTTTGCTAATTACTGAATTATCTTTACCTTTGGACATTTCATCCTTAGCATGTGCTGCTTGCAGAATTGTGGAGAGAAAGAAATCCCATTGTCAGCTCATTTAGTGTCCTGTTGGGGGGAAGAAACCAGGAGGGTGGGATTCAATAAATGTTCAGTAGAACCATCCAGGTAAGTGTGTCCCACTGGCTCCATTTCACCAGCTTTAAGTGATTCTACATTACAAGTGATTTCCCTATTTTACCTTTTGTCTTCTTTCCAGACAGATTTGAAATTTTCACTTCTTCTCATCATAAAGTATCACAGAACCACATGTTATATACAGTACATACAATTTATGGCTTCTTATACTATTTTTGTGACCTTATAGTTGGAAGCCAGCACCACTTGAGAATGACAACTATGGGAAATATTTCCTATTTTCTACCTGGGCCATTACAAAACCAGAAAGGTGAGAAAAGTTTCTAATACAAATATGTCCAAAAAATCTTCTGTGTTCTTAGCAAAATAATTCTCATTAAGAAATAAGCATGGAATAAAATCAGCACCCAAATAATATACAAGTGAAATATGAGGAACAAGGACACCGGGAACAGCAAGGCCACTTATTGTTTAGGGTAGAGTTCAGTGTCTCCTGTGGTTTGGGTACAAAAAAGTCTTCTGAGTGGAGGGGGGAGCTGCTCATGTGCAGAATAAGTAGAGGAGAATCAAGAGGAACCAGTTAAGGCATGAAGAGAAGCTCCAGCCTTTGGAAAACACAGTGTGTATTCACACCAAGCACCAGGCACAGAGTGAATTGAATAAAATAATTCTGAGTAGTAATCCCAGTGGGACTTGGGCCAAAGGGTGAAAGGAAGGGAACATTGGAGTTGTGATTCAAGATGTCCTGGAATCCTTCCTGACCCGCTGGGTCGGAATTTCTGACTCGACACCCTGCCTTTACTCAGAATAGGAAACTGGATCCTAACTGCAGGTTTCTTTTTATAGAGCAAACTTTATTGCCAACTTCCTTTGGAGCACAAGTTTATCCCTCCTGGTCTTTAGGCACTATACCACTCACGAGACACAAGTCGAAGAGAACGTGAGCTCTGCTCCCCAAGACCCAGCCATTCTCCAGAAAGCAAACAAGAGGCCCAGAGCTTGTCTTTATTCCACGTGTAGGGAATACAGAATGCACTGAAGGGTTTAAAACCAGCTGGCTCATCTTCAGCCTCCTCCTTCTCCCCCTCTTAACTTGGCCAACATGAAAGGACAGCGACGTGGGCCAAGAAATGCTTGCCAGGATTAGAGGCTAAATTGGAGATTTCTTGTGTAATGCAGTAACAGGCAGGGGATGGGAAATCATGCCCTGCGAGAGACCTTGATCAGCAGGATTTTCACTGAATTTCTCCCACAGGACAGAGTCTGTCCTGGGGGATCAGACAAGACCTCTCTGAGTTGGGGCACTGCAGCTGATAAGATTGCACACCACAGTCTGTGGTGTGTTCTAGCCCTGGTGTTGATTACAACGTAGAAAGGGAAAGCTTTGAAATAATTGTGGCTCCTTTTGTATTATTCTACAATTGAAAAAGAGAATTTTATCCCTTCATTTCCACTGAATGGCAAAGATCAATACTGCATTTAAAATGTATGAATCATGTAAGCAAGGCAAAACCTCTCAGAACCTTTTTTGAAGTTGAGACAGCACCTCCTCTTTTAAAACCAACCATGTATTTAAATCAATATTGATAATTTATTCCCATTGTATCTCACATGAAATTTTTGGAGTGAATTAGTCTCAGAACACATGATATTAATTAATCTTGCAATTTCCTTCTTATTGAGGCAACTCCACAAGTCTGTGATGAAGGCAGACTTAGCAGGCAGGTTCCAGCTCTTGGCACCCAGTTTGGGTTTGAATGAAATGCAGGTATTAAGTGACTTGCCCAAGGTTATGAAAAAAATTATAGAGGAGCAACCTAACACAGAAACCACAGAACCAAGTGAGGCACTTTAACAGAAAGGCCTCTTGTCTCATCCAAGAAATTTAAAAATAACATCTCTATAAAGAGCAAAATTCCAGACAAAAGTGTATGTGATACCACATTTAACATTTGCTGTCCTATAAAGGAAATTAATTTTAAGAAGTCAGACAGAAATTTAAGTAGTTAGCCAGTAATAAGATGCAAAGAAAGTCTTCCTATTTTCCCCATAGAACCCAAAATCTCTTGTTTTATGTTACAATACATTTTTCAGAGTTAAGATCTTGGGTTTGGAAAACTGGAAGGAACTGCACCAGAACCGTTTTCAGCACCAATTCCCTCCATGGCTTTAGCCCCTTCTGTTTGCAGTGCAGGAAGAATTTGAATGTCAGGGATTTGTTTCATGAGCTCCCCTGGACTGACTTCAGTCCTTGCACCAAGAGAAACAACATTTGAAAACTACTAAAATAACAGTTTCTAAAACTACTAATGTGTCCAGGCCCTACTCATTCTTAGCAGGATGGCTCTGATCTCATTTTAACAAAAACTGTTTTTCAAAATTTCATCCAGTACCTTCAATTGTTTGCCAACTGTGGTCCAGAAACCTGGACTAGGTGACTTTCTTCTCCCTCTTTTCCACAAATACAATGATTTAGGGAGAAGAAGGAAATTGATTCCAGCATGGCTGAACAAATATTTCTGCTGGAAATTTCTATAAAAATACATTTCCACTAGTGTCTGTGATTTTTTTGCTTTTCACACTTTCCCAGACATAGATGTTCATATACAAATGTATTTGTATGACTTTATAGCCAAAAAAGCAACTAAAAAATTCAAACTACATCTAGGTGAGGTTATTTCAATTAATATTCACTGTTGCTATTTCATTAGATTTATTCATTCTAATTAGCAGTGTTTTAAAGAGAAAATCCTGCTTTCATTGCCTCAAGGCACACAGAGCCAGCAACTGGGGTTGGCTTTAACACATTCTCCCTCCACAGGGGAAGGGACCTTCCCTGGTACAAGTACCAAAAGGATTCAGATCCACTTCATCCCAGGGGCTGCTCCCTGCAGGATTTTTCCATGTTATCTTAGGCATGTGACAGATGGGATGTGTTGGGGGGACAGTGGTAAGATGGAAGAAATGGAAGGACACAAGGAACTTTAGGGCAGCACTGTGGGGAAATGAATTCTTCCTGCACACAACACAGACTGCCAGGATTTGGGTTTGATGGCAAATTTTCACTCGTAGGTTTGCAGAGCTGTCACTTTGATTCAGGAAGTGAAACCACTCACAGACTTGTGCAAAGCCTCGCCAAAATCCCAGGTTCTCCACCAGATCCTGCTCAGTTATTCTAAGGAAATCTGATTGCAGAAGAACCAGTTTAAAATGGCTCCTCCCAGCATGAATTCAGTGTTTGTCCTGATTTGGTTCTGGACATGGGAGGTACATCAGGGGAATATTCTCCCCTGTGGCCCATTCCATGGAGCTCCCATGGAGGTCAGGGAAGTTTTCTGCATCAGTTGAATGCAGGAAGGCGCTGGAAATCTGCTCTGCGGTGATGGCATCTGCATTGCAGATTGGAGAGGGGAATTTTGCCCTAAGTGCCAAATCTCATCTTTTAGAGAAAAACTATTTTTGTTTTATACAAGTGCAGAAAATTATCATCTGGGTAATACAGAACCGAGGAGTTTAGAAGCAAAAAAACCAAGTAATTGCCCTGCCATTTTGCTGAGCAATTAAAAATTACTTTTTTTCTAAGATATTTTTAAAAATATTTTTGTTCCCACACATTTCTAAGACTAGCAGTGGTGGCACAGGGCATATATATTTATTTTGTTGCTAATTTTCAAAACTGCTTGAGAAGCTTGACCTAATGTGTAACAATAACTCTTCACTATAGATGTGGTAAAAGCCAGCACCATTCAGGAGCAAACTATAATCAACAAAGTTAGCAGAGATTTTATTCTGATAAGAACAGTATGCAGTCATATCAGTACAACATTTCCTGTCAGTTTAGGACAAGAAGAGAATGCAACATAAAATTTAAATGCTGAAATTACAGCAAGACTTAAGTTGTGGGTACACACATCCTCACTCAAATTTTGGGATAAATTTCAGAATTAACACATTTGGTCAAGACTAGCATAAGGACCATGGAACATTCCATTCCACCTATACAGCAGCAGACAGTGTTTGAAAAATAAAACCCTTCCTTTTTCTTTATTCCTACTCCAGACAGTGCTTTGTCCTCCTCTCCCCCAGCACCCCCTTAATGATAAACCCAACATATAATTTTCTGCCATTTCAAAGCCCAGTTTAAGTATAGGTTTAATAAACACTGACAAGGAGTAGGTACATTTACTGATACACCTGATGATCTGAAAAATAGCTACTTCTGCTTCCCCAGTAAGTGTGGTAGAAGCTTTGTGTTCTGTTTCAGCTGGAAATTAATTTCTCCAGTACAAATGTGTTTTGTAGCAATGGCTTGGAGTGAGGAGTGTGGTGGTGGAGCAGTAAGGGGGAAGCTTTGGCAGTGCCAATGACCACAGAACTCAAAAAGAATTTGCTTTGGCATGCAAACTGCCTTTGAAAATTGCGTACAGTGAGTCCATGCAAGAGGCTTCAGCCTCAAGCGCACTATCAAACAATCTGTGGGGAGAGTGGCAAAGGACAGCCTGGACAACACTTGGAGCAGTCCCTCCTCCTTTTCCCTTGGTTTGAAGATGGTGATTCCTTTAACCTGCACCAGTGCTAAATTATATTGTTCATACATTTGTAAAATCCTGTGTGTGAGCAGCCAGCTCTGAGCAGCTCCCCCTTGCCTGACCTCAAGAAATCCCAACAGATTTTTGTGTGGGCACTTGAGTCTGTGAATTGCAACTTATTCTGGCATCCACTGAGCAAACCAGTGTACCCAGCAAAGAAGTGAACAAGACCACTGACCCAGATAATTCTGCTCCATATCAATGCTCAGAGATGCTGTGTTTCACCATTGGGTTTTTATTTCTCTGTTGATATATATGTCCTTTAGGCTGACACTCCTCCCAACAACCCCTGTATTAATCCAGACTCTGTATGACTTGGATGAAGTAGATAATGACTTAATCTGAGATTTGGTGTAACAGCAAATAAAATTTAGCCCTGACACCAAAAGCATTTGAGGGAAGGGAGAGTCTTAATAATTCCCTGTAGACAATCCATCAGTTCCCCTGAAAAAAGGCCTTTACATTGTTTTCAGTGTCCAATTTCACAAGATGGCATTCTGTGATGTTTTCTGTATGAGGTGGCTCTTCCTCATCCCTGTTATACAGACCCTGAACTGTCAATTAATAAGCAAAGAACTAAAACTCACCTATCCACCAGGCACTGCCTGCACTTTTCTATCAGAGAAACAATTACCTCACTCTGCCTCAGAAAATGAAAACAGGGGAAGAAGGAACTCTTCCTGACATACTTGTTTTGAACACGGTGTGCATTTCTCCCATCCTGTATCAATACAGTTAGATCATGTTCTGTTTTCATCAGGTTACAGAACATTTCACTCTGTCAGCATGAGATAATTTGCAAGCGAGGTGATAGATCTCCCTTGCTGAAATAAAGGATCTTGTCATGCTACTTAACAAAGCTCTGATTCTAATCACGTCTATCACTATTTGGTTCTGAAATTTGCTGGAGTATTTACATTAAGTAAAACAAAGTGATCTGCACAGACAATCTGAAAGGGAAAAAGAGGCTTTCAAGATTAAAAAAATGAACTACAGACAAACCCTTCAGAAGAGAACCCAGTAGGACTTTGAAAGTTGCTATTTAAACTCTTGTAGTAATCTCTCTTTCTAAGATTTAGCGAGGAAAAAAGGGTTTTGAAAGAGACAAATCAAAATTTAATTACGCTAAAATGACTTAAGAAATACTACACACTTCTCCTTTCATTTGGTCCAGGAATGATGGATGTCTTGCAAGAGCAGTGAGTCATGAGGCAGGCAATGAATAAGATGTGGGAAACTCTTCTTTCAGTTAATACTGATTAGTTCTGAATGGGCTCACTCTATGCCTTTCTTACATGCAAATATTCATATTGCACAGCCAAGAGAATTTTGGGTGTGCATCCTGGGAATTATGCACATGACCAAATTTGCAGAAGCTGGTGTCTCTAATTGATACCTGTATTTGGTGAGAAAATCAATTTGTGGATGAGAATGACCAAATTATGCTCAAGTCACCTGTATTCATCCCTGAGAATAAATTTATAAGCAGCCTTTGGAATGCTACAATAACAGCTTTTCTGTGTAATAGTCCTTAAATTCTTTACAAGCACCAATTATGGTGTGGGGAGTGTTGCCCTCATTTCACATGCACACAAATGGAAGAGCAAAGCCAGGCAAGGACTCTGCATCAGTAACAAAATCTGGACTTACTCATTATCTTCAGCTCAGAGAAGAGAAAATGAAGACAGAGATGTAAATCCCAAGTGCCATGGATAAAATGGATGAAATATTATTATTTGCTGTTTCTCACATTACAATGATTAAGGAGCCATGGTGAAGAAATCTGCTAAATCCGTTTTAAACCAGACAAAACATGGGTTTTTCTTCATAATTGAAACTGTGGGATTCACTGATGCAGGATGTTCTGGAGGCAGTAGGATCTGAAAGGACTTAAGCTATTTCATGGAGGAGTGATCCACTGACAGTTATTAAACACGATGGTTTATGTGCATCCCTCCTGTAGGGACACACATAAACCAGCACCTGTCAGGAGCCAGGAGGATTCAGCAGTAGGATCTTATGCTACGCAGCAGAGCCCTCCCACAGCCCGAGTTCTCCCAGTTACTGTTTATGTCATTTGTGTGCCATAGACACCAAGGTCAGAGGGGAGTCCTGGGGTTCCCAGGGAGTTTTCAAAGAGTTTCTGCTTTGAAAGGAGTAGAGAAGACTCGGAGCTGCTGGAGTGAATCCAGATGGAGCATCTCTTCCACAAGGAAAGGGTTAAACTATTGGAATTGTTCGGCCTGGGAAAGAGAAGCTTTGGGGTGACCTGATTGTGGCCTTTTAGTGCCTGAAGGGATCAGCAAGAAACATGGAGACCATTTACAAGGGCCTGGAAAGGCAGGACACAGGGAATGGCTTCCCACTGCAGTGGGCAGGGTTAGACGGGATACTGGGAAGAAACCCTTCTCTGTGAGGGTGGTGAGGCCCTGGCACACAGTGCCCAGAGAAGCTGTGGCTATCTCTTTCCTGTAAGTGTCCAAGGCCACATTGAGTGGGGCTTGGAGCAACCTGGGATAGTGAAAGGTGTCCCTGCCCGGGGCAGAGGGTTTGGAATAGATGATCTTTAAAGGTCCTTCCAACCCAACCATTCCGTGATTCTGATTCTATAATCGATACAAATGCCTGTATCAAAACATCAGAACGATATCTGGATTTGAATCAAGTCCACAGGACGGATTTGGATTCTGTGTCCTAGCCCTAGGGAAGGAGCAGCCAAAATATCACATGAATATCCCACTTGAAATTCGAAGACAATTTAACCTGTAAGTAAAAAAAAAAAGCTTTAAAAACATTTACACTCACAGCTCCTAACCCAAAATTCATATTAAACTTGACCTTCATCAAATTTTCTCCTTTTCTCCCTCATCCTGTGCATAAATTCTTAAACTGGGAATGAGCAAACCATCACAGAGCTGTCCAGAAACCTGGATATATTTCTAGTATGTAGGACTTGCACATCTGAATATAGAGACCTTTTTTCTGCCCACTCTGCTCCAGAGAACTTTGGGAAAAGGAAGACACCAAATTCCTGGGAAGAAATGGTTCTGTAAATTTTGCATTTTTTATCAAACCCAGCTGATGGCTACATCCCACTTCGGAGAAATCGTCCTTCCACAGCCCCTCAGAGAGAGCACCTCGTGTCCAGCACTCAGGCAGAAGAAACTCTCTGCATTCCCCAGCTCCCTCTGAACTTTCGACCCCATTGTATACTGGAACCAGCACAATTATTTCCACGACCTACTTTCTAATGTTTTCCTGTTGCAGAGTGACATGGCCCAAGTGCTACTCAGTGCTGGGGTTTTAACATGGCAGGAGCTGCTCAAGTGCCACTGCCCAGGCTCCCCAGGGAATGGACACACCCCAAGGCTGTCAGAGCTCTGGGAGCATTTGGACAATGCTCCCAGGCACAGGATGGGATTGTTGGGGTGACTGTGCAGGGCCAGGGGTTGGACTCAATGATCCTTTGGATCCCTTCAAGCTCTGCATACCATGTGATTCTTTTAAACCTGTATGGAATGGCACAGTGCTAGTGAACTCTGTACAGATGCACAACTATTATTTCCTACAAAAGAGCCATTAAAAAGCATGTTTTCTGCTGCTGGAAGGTCCCAAGACATTGCAGCAAACAGATTCTGTGTAGTCCTCTGTTCCTCAGCCTCATCAGCTCTGAAGTCAGAAAAGCAAGGAAAAAGCCAGACAGAATTTTCCTCATGGCTTTATTAATTAAGCAGCTGTTCCTGTGGGATCAACATGTGCACATCCTCCTCCAGAGGCAAATGTCTGCTCTGCCCTTGAAGCACAGCAAGGTATTGGCTGTACCACATGCAGCTGCCAGAAGAATGACTATGGTAAAGTGTCTTCTGTCCTACCTGGTTCAGGGATGTACTCTGATCCTTCCCCTTTTCTATGGATACACTTTTGCAAGGTAGGCTGTCCTCAAATCGCCCTGGGCTCTGATGTTCATTGCTCCAGACACCCAAAACACTCTAAGGAGTGGCCCTGCCTCTGGCCATGCAGAGCCATGGGACAGGTGTGTTTTCTCCTTGGAAGGCTGAACTTTCCCAGGAAGCTACACTATAGGAAAGGTGGAAGTTTCACCCTTTTTAAAGCACCCAGTGCTTTAATTCTGCCAGCCTCGCTCTTGAATCCATTTCACACACCAGGCTGTAGGTAATAGATTGTATCAAAATTCCCAGAGAGATTATAGAAGCCTCTTGTGATTCAGACAAGGACTAGAGACACCTGACAGCAGATCCCTTTGCCACACACGATGCAGGCAGAGAACAGAGGACCTGTGCTCCTGTACAAGTTTGGTGCTCGAGCCAAGAGCATTACTGCTGAAATCAGTGAATTAACAGGGTGGGATGGAAAGATCAGCCACACACTGTTTTATCTGAGGGCTGGCTTTGGTTACCTTATGCAATGAGTGGATTCTCCTGGTCGCAGCCATGTCTTCATTGGACATTTTAATAGGTCTGTAAGCCAGGCAGGAGCTGACCCAGCACTGCTGTTTAACTGACACGTTTGAACTGACTTATCTTCTATTTTAAGTTCCTTTTTGAGATCAGAATAGCTGAGTTTTTCCTTTTAATTGTCAGTACAGCTTTAATTACTGTCTGAACAGCTCCCAGCAACTTCTCTACATTAGTGCTGCTTGACAGGACTGTAAAAGCAGAGATATACCCAAGAGCAGGAGGTCCCTGCCTTTGTGGCCATTGGCCCCAACATTTAACAGGAGGGAAAAGAGGAGCAAATTCCAAGCACCCAGCCAAGTTGGAGCCTTCCCTGGGCTTGTCACAGAGTTTCCATCTTGTTTCATGTGATGCCTCTTTGTTCCCAACATTTCTCCAGTCTCTAATATTACACAGTCCCTGTGTTTCCTGATGGAGTCCTGAATCCTTCTGGAGTCCCCTGACCCCTGCCTGAACCCAGCCACTGTCATTTAGCCTGTTCTCTTCCCCGTGCTTTCTTCTGCCACAGTTCCAAAAGGCAACACCACTGGCATTCAGTCCCTGCAATTCCCATCCCTCCACTGCCACTGCCACTGTCCATCTCTCTGTCCTCTCAGCACCAAAAAAATGCTACACCACTCTTCAAGTGAGAAAAAAGTCATCCTAGCATCTGTAAAAATGGCAAATGTCATGTAGGGATGCCCCCAAAAATAATCAGATGTACATTTTTTAAAAGACTATAAATTATTAAAATACTTGGTTTGTCTATGAGCAGTAACTTTTTTTGTTCCTTTGTGGTTTATGTTGAATAAATGCTCAAGGAAATCAGCATTATGTAAACCTAAAGGAATAATCTTCACAACTGTTTTCAAGAGAAGCCAAAAAGCAAGGACAAGCCATATGAGAAATTCCTGCATAAGACAAATGTTTTGAGGTTATAATAAAATCAAGAATTGCCATCAAGTGAAATTCATCCCCAAGTTTACACTGAGTTTTTTGCATCATTTAAGCACAAGTATGGGAGATTCATTCCCCCCCAGAATGTACAACACAACCTCAACACTCCTACTCCAAAGAACAGGCAGGGAAGTTGTCAGGATGAAGATTGTTAAGCTTGGAAAACACCTCCAAGGTCATCACATCCAACCTTTGACCCCCATGCTCACTAAAACACATCATGAAGAGCCCATAAGTCTCCACTTAGTTTTTGAACATTTCCAGGGATGGTGACTCCACCCCTGCCCTGTAGAGTCTGTTCCAATGTTCAACCACTCTTCCAGTGAAGGAATTTTTCCTGGTATCCAGCCTGAACAACCCCTGGTGCAACTTGAGACCATTTCCCAGTGATGGGGATTGGAGGGTGGCTGTGTCCTGAAGAAATATTTCCCAGGCTTTGTCTGAACCAGAGAATGAAATTGTTGGAATAACTCTGAAGCTTAATACTGGTATACATTTAAAGACTTGTGTGTTTTCAGAGGCTAAAGCACTTCCAAGCCTGGCTCATCTCCACAGTCAGGCCTTTTTGGAGCGAATTTGGAGCCTTCTGTTCACCCCTGCTGGACTCCCTGGCCGAGGCTGAGGAAGAGCCCCCCTTGGAAAACATGGCAATCCAGTGGGGAACAGGTGAGCTGTTTCAGCTACTTCACATCCCCGCAAATAGAGCAGGATAAAACAACAGCCAGAAAGTGAAACTACTCTGAAAAATCTGAGGCAACACTGTGAACACTTCAGAGCACTTCTTCAGAGCGTAAGGAAACCCGATAGCAGGATCTGTTTGTTCTTCCCTGGTAAATTTCTCTCCTGTGGAAATCCATAACAAACACTGTTTAAAGAGTTATAGCCCTGAGTAATCTCGATGGCACACAGCCAGTACCACTGATTCTGTAGGAGGCCTTGTTGAAGACAGATTTGGAACTAGTCTTGACTGACACTTATCCTTCTCCCTCCTGCTATAAAAAGAGTGCATTTGCCTGTGTTGTTTTTAAATGAATTATTCTTTTTCATGTTATGGAGGAAAACCCAACATACACATCATTAATGAGCCACTGAAAATAAGACAGTGGGACTGGAGTATCTACATTTCAAGTTTATCGTAACCCAAAGGGAAACACTAAAGTGGTTGGTTTATTGACATGTAGAAAACACCAGAATTCATCACCAACTTTTGACTTGTGTTGTTCTTTCCAAAATAGATGAGAAAAAAGAGTTCACACAGATGTTTTCTAGAGGCAGAGCACAGACTGAGCACAGACCCCAAACTATAGGAGAAGCTGCCTTGGCAGGATGAAATGTCTGGGGGAGATCTGTGCCTCAGGATTAGGCAGTGACTTTCCCTTCTTCAAATTCTTACCTCTCTAACCCTGCTTTTCCAACTCTTCCATCACCAAATATCCACATAAGGCTGCTCCCCTGTTTGTGAAGCAGAAAAATCAAAAATTTCTTGTAGTATCAGCTTTATGGTTCTTTTTGTTCTCTGTAACAGGAGCATTTTCGGCACTCAGAAACCAGAAAATCTGTCATGAATTAAATGTGTTTAGGCATAAATGATTTTAAAACACTCACTCCCTATAAAACTACTGTAGTAGTAGAATTTTATGGTATATACAATTAGCTTATATTGTAAGTTCATTGAATGCTTTAATAAACATGGTATTTTGCTGGGCTTTCTCCTTCTGCTCCAGCTCCAGCCCAACTCCCAAGTAACCATTCCTGCACAAAGGCATATGAAATGTTCAGAGTCTGGGGTTGCAGGTGCATCAATGCAGAATCACAGTGGGAATCACAGTGCAGAGAAATTGCTGTTTTGTTCAGAAATCTGTCATGGCTCCAAACCCAATGCTTGGAGGAAGAACTGCCAAGCAGGAGTGGGTAGAGGAGAGCAGTGAGTAGGAACTCGGAGCTGGAGTAGAAATCCTGGAGTGACATAACCAGGGATGTCAGTCCTTACAGTTTCAGTAACACAGACACAAAATTTGTCTTCCAGAAACTCACTTTGTATTGCAGGGCTGTAAAAAAATTCTTTTTTGCACAACATGATTTTGCTTACTGAATGTGAAGGGACAGGGGATTCCCTCTGCTCCCCACTGCTTTGGAGCTTTCTCAGCATTACCTCTACTGGCGCTGGAGAACTCAAGAGCAGGAGATCCAAAAGAAGTATGTCAGGGGATAGAGAACCACATGCATCTCTTGTGGAGAAGAACTCACGTATAAACCAAAAATCTCAAGGGAATTTGCTTTTCCATCTATGTTGCTACTTTTAGGCCTGAAATCATAACTTTATAGGGAGACTGGCCTGCAAAGACTGAGAGATTTAGGAACACCTGCATCAAATTCTTAGTCAGAATTCAAACAACAAAAAAAAAGTAATAAAACTCCTAAACAAACAAGGTTTTACTCCACCTTCTTCTATTCTCCTGGGAATAGGAAATCCATCCCTATATTCCCCTCTCTAAGCTGCTGATGCAGGTTTTTCTCCTCTTACTTGATTCCACTGGCATTTCCATCATTCAAGAGCAGTTAATTTATGGCCCTTGAGCTTCCTTTCTTTCAGAGCCAATAATTTCAGCAGGGAAGGTTCAGCACCAGGTACTGCTGCCATCACTGCCATTGGTCTGTGCTGACCTTTGGCAAGTTATTTAACCTCCCGATGTCTCCATTTGCCAGCCTGATGAATGGTGATGAAAGCCACCTCACAATAATATACTTTTTAAAAAAAGCTATTAAATACTTGGCAATTACTGGATAAAGATGATTCTTAGCCCTTCAACACGGCTCCATCTCTTAGCAGATATTCAAAGTAGCTTTTGTCCATATTTGGTGCCCAGCCACTTTTGAAGTGACAAGTTAATTTTCACAGGAGAACAACACCTTGTGCACATCTCAGTTGCCTGTCCTCCTTTCCCAGACACACAGCCTCTGCTGCACAGTGAAATTTCTCAAACACAGTGAAATATATACAGTCCTTGTTTCTAGGTCAGCTAACCATGACAGCTTATTTAAAATGGGAATAAAACAAAAGATGGGTGGATTTAATTTTTTAATGTATTGGTGTTCCATTCATTCCTCTTTTTACTTATCATTCACCTCCAAGAATCATCTTTGACTTCACTTGCTCTTGTGTAATGCTCAAATTACCAACAGCTGGTCAAATAGCAGTTCCTCAGCAGTGACCCCAAAATTCCTGGAGAACCACAGAAGACACAGAAATGTGACCTGACCTGCTTAACCCTGTCTGACCTCCCTGGCCATGCAGCCTGACCTGACCTCACTCCTTTTATTCCTCACAACATGCTTTAATAGATTCCACCAGAGGAAAGCAGTGGGGGGAGAAGGAGTCAGTCTGCCTTAATGTCTTATTTCAGAGAAGTGTTTCCTTAGCTAAACATCATAACTCTCAACAGTGATTTCCAAATTGCTGGAACATTACCTCCCACCTTGCCACTGCAATCACTGCTTTGCCTGGGATATTCAGGAGTGTTCCAGAGCCACTGTGCCTTTGCCAGCAGCACCTCGGAGAAAACACAACACATTCCTCAGCAAGGATTTCTTGCTATCACAGAAAACTTCTTGTTCTGCAGAAAAGAGTGTTTGGGAATTTAACCCATCAGTCTGATAGACATTGCCACTTCTGCCTGGATTTGTTGGGAGAGGACAGGGAGGTGTCAGTTTGCTGCCATATAATCCCCATCATAGCATAATAATAAATAATCCCAGAGAGCTGCAAGAGCAAACTGTCCCTCATAAAACAGAGCCAGGATTAGCACTGACCACACCTCTGGATTTCAGCCAGTGGCTCCTCATCACTTACTCCCTGTTTCCAGAGCATGGAGATCCTCCTGTCTTTCCAGGAGGCCTGTATTTGCAGGCAGGCTTGGAAACTCAAAGACATAACAGATGTCTCCCTCCCCTTTAAATTTCTGCTTTTTCTCCACTTACATAATGCTAATTAATTTGGGCTGAAATCTCTCTGATTCCTTACTTGCTCAGCACACATTCCAGACTTGCTGCTCTCATAGGCAGTCTGAGCAGCATTACACTGAATGTCCCTGCCAAATTCACTGTGCTCTTGTAACTAAACCCCAGGTCTTCTCTTGTCTCCAGAATATTAAATATCCCTGGTTTTCAGTTAGCAAGTAGTGTAGCATAATCATTTCCACTGAGAGGTAAATGCTGTTTTCCAGAATAATCATTCAAAAGCATTTCTTAATTACTATAAAGAAAGTATTCTGTCATCCCAAGGAGAAAGATCTTTAAAATTAGGTGCACACACAAGGGAAATAAAACCACTGAAATGGAAGGAATCCATGCCAAGGAGATCCTATGTATGGAAATTCAGTCACCCAATGAAGTTCCACCGAAGGGTAGAGAGGAACTCATGGGAATGTCAAACAGTTAACCTGAGAAAATGGGTTATTCCATGCCACTCTGCTGATCAGGATGATTCTATAATTTTGGCACCACAAAATGTGTGGGAAGAGCTGGCAACATGAAGCTCTACTGCTCTTCAGGCTCAGCTGGCAGCAGCCAGGCCGTGTCTGATGGGCAAAATGGATGCTGGAAAATCCCAGTACATGGTGACCAGAGACTTCAGCACATCCAGAGAGACAGAGCTGGGCTGAGGGAATCCAGCACCCAATGCTATCGTCAGCACTGAGGAAATTCATGTTAATTTTTAAGTGGGCCCCCAAGGGAGGTTTGGAAAACAATGCAGCCCTTCCAGCAATTAGAAGCAGACTTCTTTAAAAGAATACGAGAAAGCAAACCAGCTAGCCAAAAGACGGCTTCCAATGCCCAAGACTTTTACAAAATTTGTCCCAGTAGTCCAGTAATAGAAATGAAAAAAGTTAAGGCATTGAGCTGGATATCTGATTTAGACATTCCCAATGGCCACAGCATCGTGTTTGCCTTGCAATAGTTCTAAGCCCAAGGTAATGAACAAATCCCTATGATCAGCAAGAGTCTGAATATCTGTTTGACTCCTGAACTTGTGCACTGGGCTTCCATTTATTTTGTACACCCATTTGCTTCATGTTGGAAATCTTCCAAGACAGCTTGGTTTCTTGTTTGCAAAGCACAGGGTGCAGGAATAGTGTCTTACTCCCATCAAGCCTTTTTTTCTCTGAAGAAAATCGATTTTAGCCCAGTCAAAACACATATCCAGCCCTAAAGAACAAATTCCCACAGCCTCTCTTCTCCTGAAGTGCCTGTTCTTACTGATCCCTGGGCTGTTCACTCAGTGCCTCTAGACTTTTAGAATCTCTTCACAAGTGCCTGGCTCTTCACATTAAAGAGACATAGGCTGAAATTAAAATTATACTTCTGGAATAATTTAATAATTTTACATCAAAACTGTGGGGACAACCTCCCTCCTTAAGAATCCTTCCAAAGCTGGCAGCTGGGTACAAATGCACCTTCCTAATCACTCAATCAGTTGGAAGAAAATAATTTCTTGTTTGGAACTGATACGATCCTTGCTTCAAAAGGGCAGGCTTGCCCTCAGAGTCCAGGCAGAGCTAGTGTGGGAGAAGAGGAGGATATGTTTTCCTTCTCCACCACCATTGCTTACACATGTGTACACTCAGAGAGGGCTTTACTGTGGCAGTGCATCCCTTTTTGAACAGGTCAAACAGTTGCTGTATCTCTGCTAACAACTGGATTGGGATATCCCAAGAGATCATCAGTCCAGCTCCTGGCCCTGCACAGACACCCCAACAATCCCACCCTGTCTCTGAGAGCAATGTCCAAATGGTCCTGGATCTCTGGCACCCTCAGGGCTGTGCCCATTCCCTGGGGAGCCTGGGCAGTGCCCAGCACCCTCTGGGGGAAGAACCTTTTCCTGATATCCAACCTAAATCTCCCTGACACAGCTTCAGCCTTTCCCTGGGTCCTCTTCCTGAGCTCAGATCAGAGCTGCCCTTGGGCAGAGCTTGCCCCTCAGTCTCCCCTTCCCCAGGATGGTCTCCCCTTCCCCAGGATAATGAGAGTTTGCAACTCTGTCTCCCTGAAACTGCAGAGGGAATCTCAGCAGGCAAAATATAAAAACTTGCTGCGGGCTGGAATCTAGCCAACTACCAAATTTCTCATCCCTTGCAGAAAGTGCTAACACACAATGGGAGGTCAGAGCTCCAGTTTTAAGTCTCATTAGAAAAAAAATGGCCCTGTCAGCAGCACGGGACCCTGTAACTCAGCAGTGACCTGTCTGGTTCCATCAGATGTTTCCCTTTGCTGTGGCTTTGCCACCGTAACTCCCACACTGAACAGCCCAGGCTGCTGGCACCAGCTGAGTTCAGATCTCCCCTTCCTGGGCTCCTGTGGCTTTTCCAGCATAGAGGCAAAGGCTTAAAGAGCACTGCTGGAGCAGTCAGGCTCAGTTTGTTGGGAGGAATAGGCTCTGCCCAATCCACTCTGCACAAATCAGATGAATAATTACAGCAAAGGGCTTCAGGCAGTTCACAAAGAACCTGGTGTGTAAGGCTTTGTTCAGAGATGAAATTTCCTCCTTACCAAAGCTCATAAATATCTTTCAAACCTTAAGCAAATAAATTTGCCATTTTTCTCATCACAAAGAACCAGTTTTTCTTAGGGCAAAGCAATGGTGGCTCAGTTCATACAGAGATGTGGGGTTTGTACTGTTCCAGCTCAGGGGCTCTCAGCACGGAGAGAGGAGGAGAACACCCGGCACTCCATGTTGGCACATCTGGTTCACTTGCTTTGTGCCTGTGGTTATTCTGGCGCTGCAGAACAGTTTAGATCTCTGGGACTGCTCCCTGAACACACTGAAGGGCAGTGTCCTTGTCAGACCTGTAAGAGAATCATGGTTTGGGTGGGATTAGTCCCTAAAGTCCATCTTGTTCCCACCCTGCCATGGGCGGGCACACTTCCCACTAGCCCAGGTTGCTCCAAGCCCCATCTAACCTGGCCTCAGACACACTTCCAGGGATGGGTGCCACAGCTTCTCCGGGCAACGTGTGTCAGCGCTTTCCACCCTCACAGGGAAGAATTTTTTCCTAATAGGAAACCTAACCCCACCTTCTGTCAGGAGAAGGCCATTCCCCTTTGCCCTGACACTCCAGGCCCTTGTCCCATGCTTCTCTTCTCCCACAGAACAATCCCAACTGTCCCAGCCTTTCCTCCCAGCAGAGCTGCTCCATCCCTCTGACCATTCTGCTGCCTCCTCTGGATTTGCTCCAGCAGCTCAGGTCCTTCCTGTGCTGGGCCCAGGGCAGCTCTGCAGGTGGGGTCTCACCTGAGGGGGCTGAGGGGCATAAAGGAAGGTACCAAAGCTGCTCACTAATAACACCACAGCTGCTTTCACACAGGCATTGAGCAGAAATTTGGGATATTTCTAGGCACTGCCAGCCATCCAGAAAGATTGTATTGGAGCTGGAACTGTTCCTGACCCACACCGCAGTCTCCAGCAGCAGCCATCCTTCTCCCAGTTTCCCACAAAACACTTACTGTATAGTCACAAAATAAATTTTAAAATATGAATAATTAAAAAGCAAAATATGTCTTAGAGTTTAACAGCTATGAAGGAGAACGTTCAGCCACAAAAGGTATGGTTTTAATAATTAATTGCTGCTTTATTTAGCACAGAAGCAAATGTCTTAGATCAGAATTAAAGCCTTGTGAGTTCCTTGAAAATGGCCAAGCAAAAAGCGGGATAAAAACTTAGTCACAAAAAGCAAAAGAAGGAGAAAAGAGTTCTATAAAAGCCTAAACTGAACAAAGTAAAAAAAGGGCTTATTTTAAAAAAACACATGAAAATTTTCTTCTCAGTTCCAAAGAATGGATGCAAGCGTCATGGATTTATCCCACGTGTCATGCTCCTGCTGGAATGCCATTTCCTGGGCAGGCAGCACTGCAGGAACACAGAGCCTTGCCTGCCAGGATCCCCTGAGGTGAGCACAGAGCCCAGGCTGTGCCCACCCTGCTCGTCCCCAGCCCTTCCTCTCCCTCATCCAGCCATGCCTCCACCATCACCATGTTTTGCTGGGAAAAAGCAGCTTTTGGGGCTGGAAGGAGACAAGGCAGCAGAACGTCCCTCACCGCAGGAAGCTGCAGGGAGGAGAATGGGGCAGAGCACACAATAAATAGCATAGAAAGAGGAAGAAAATTTATTTTTCTTGATTACTTTCCAGTACATTAATAAAACCTGCTTACTTCATGTACCCCTGAGAGCAGTAACATATCAGATGTGTTTGCAACCCAGTTACCACAACACTTTGTTAGTGCATCTGAGAAAGAGAAAACATGTTAAAAAAACCCTAATCCTGCTTTCTAGCTCCCTTAACCACTTCACAGGCTAAACTACATGAGTGTAGAGAAGAGAAACATTAGTAGCTACCCGTTTGTAGCAGTAATTTATTTCGTATAACAATTTGCAGCATTTCTACAAATGCTACAAATTTTCACTGTTTATTTCTGTGTTTTTAGTTTCCAAGACTGAGCATGGAAGCACAATAATCTTTTTGTTTCAAAGATTCCTGCAAACTAATGGAGGAGATGCCTTTCCACTGCAGTCTATTCACAGCTAAAATGCAAAATATATTCTGCAAGCCCCCAAAATTAAAAGGAAAGATGAAAAATATGAATGTACTTTCAGGACTTGATTCTCCCACTCCCGAGCTTCATGTGAAAGGATATTCAAGCAGGAGTAGAGTCGCAAAGTGGAATCACAGTCCAGCCTAGGGACATCCTTTTCAAACTGTAGTTTCACCTAAGCATTCACTGAAATAATTTTATGGTATTTTTGAGTAATTTTATTTGCTTAACCAATCTTCAGAATTTTATTTTGAGTTGTCTCTTCTCTTACATTTTCAATTATCATGTAGTCATCACTGCACATCATTTGCTGCACTCTCAAAACCAATTCATGAGTCAATATAGACCGTAATCAAGTGGAAAAAAAGTACTAGAAAAACAAAGATATCCCTTAACAGAGGAGAACTGAAGGCCTATGACAATGCTTCTGCCTCAATGTTAAGAAAACATAGAACTGGCTGCTTTGTCCCTGTTTTGCTATTTCTCAGGAGAAGCTTTGTGGCTGATGCAAAAGGCAAGCTGCAAATCCAGTTCCAGGTGCACATGACAGAGGTGGGACTGGAATAACAGGGATATCCCAGTCCAGGCTCAGAGAGAAAAGCAGGAGCTGTATAAGAACCACAAGATGGGATTATAAGGGATGAAATCTCTCTGCAGAGTTGCAGGCAGCATTGCATGCAGGATTAGGGCTTAGGAAGAGAGAATTCCAGAGCTCCAGACCAGCAAGGAGAATGAGTTGAGGAGATTGAATGTGCTCTCTTCCAGGAGTTCAAGTGAGCAGGAGATCCCTAAGCTTTTTCCTTGACTGGTCACCTCGTTTATGGCAGCTGGACAAGAAGAGACAGGGACTGGTTGCAAAGGGGAGGAGTTTTCCTTATGAGATAATTCTGCTCATGAGAAATAAATTAAAAACATTTGGAAAATAGGGTGTGTAAGTTATTGCTGCCTTAGGGCAGCAGGAAATTATGAGAATAATAGTATATGCATGTCTTTGGCTATTATTTACCTTGGCATTCAACAAGCCATGGGGAATTGCCAGAGCAGCTTCTACACCAATGGTACAAAAGCTCCATGAACGTTATTTCTCCATCACAGAGACACCCACACCCACAGACCCCAAAAAATGAAATGACAGGGTGATTTTGAGAAGGAATCCTGGAAGTAGCAGCCTCAGGAGGATCTCCTTCTTTTGCTGAAGTAAATAAATGACTTCAAGGAATTCCTTTGGCTGACAAAATGTTCACTTCTAACCCAATTGTGAATGCTGTAAGTGCCTTTAGCTGGACCCTGAAAATGGCTGTGGTGCCACAGAACATCTGATTATCACACACTTTTAACAAATCTTTTCCATCAGTCACTTTTCACAAGTGAATCCTATACTGGATACTGAATCCTCAGTAAATCATATTTAAATCAGATATCACCTCTATCCTCTGCTTTCAGCCCATGATGACCTAAATTTTTCAAGGTCCAAACCAGAAAATATATTGAAAATCAGGAAAAGGGGAAAAACACAGCAGCCAGGGACAGGAGCAGAATTGAGCTGAGCAGCCCCTGATTTACACTCCACTGCAGGCACCAAGGGCCTGGCACCTCCACCTTAAAGGTCACACGTGGTTATAAACTTGATTTAGGAACTAAGGGGCTGAAGGGAGACTTGGAACTTGATTCACTTTTCATTAATTTATTTTGAAAATTTATGGACAAGTAAAACATAATGATTTAGACGGGACACCCTTCCCAAACTTAGATCCTTGCACACACTTTACATAGCTGGAGATTTTGAGGGTGCTCCTGCATACTGCTTTCGCAGGACAAAGCCACTCTGCAGAGCAACTTTGAATAAAAAGAAAAAAGCAGGGAACGATATAAAAAATGAAGTGGGACCAGAAGGCCAAAAGGAAAAAGAGACAACAAAAGTAGTTGCTGGAGATGGAACAGTTTTACATCTAACAATTCAGTGGGGGTTGAGGTGGTGTTAGCAAAAGCAAATGCCTTAAGCTGAGGATGGGTTTATGATTGTGGATTGAATATCCAGCAATCCCCAGCGGGTGCTTCCTGCAGTGCCAAAGGATGCTCACAACTGCAGTGCTGCAGCCACTCCAGCATTCTGAGCTGTGGGTGAGCACAAAGGACAAACATGCAGACACAGGCTTGGAACAAAGAGCCCAGGCTCAGGCTCCAAACCTGGAATGCCAGGAGATGAGTTTCTTTTCCAAGCCTCACTGCACTGGGCTGGGTAAGAAGTGTGTGGTGGGGAGGGACCCCAGGGCAGTCCAGCAGAAGAGCAAATCCCAGGACTGCAGTGGCTGTGTGGTGCCAGCACCTCCCAGGAAACCTGCACCAGCTGGATAAAGCTGGGATGGAACTGAAACATTGCAAATTTACAACCAACGGACACAATCATCTTCCTTTTCATTTGTAAATGATACCACACAGCAAAGCTGTCCTTCAAATTACATTATGGAGTCTAAGAAAAACACTTTGATTCTGGTCAGAAAAAGGGATGCAATGTAAAGATGAGCAAGAGTCCAGTGAAAGAGATAAATCAGTTATTACCAAAATTTTCATTAATTTTTCTCATACACAGTGAAGTTCACTTTCCCCAGACTCTCTGAACTTTATTTCTCATTTTGTGTTTGACCTTAGGATCTCAATCCAGTTTAGAAAAAATACAAGTCAGAAAGCAGATGGAGGACATTAATACAAATAAATAACTTGGAGTTTTTTTCATTTGGTGGAATGGGGGGTGGGTTAGGTTAGATATTCTAAAAATTTCTCCATGGAAAGGTTGGTCAGGGTGGCACAGCTGCCCAGGGCAGTGCTGCAGTCCCCATCTCTGGGGGGATTTACCAGCTCTGTGGATGTGGCTCTTGGGGACACAGCTCAGTTGTGTCCTTTGCAGCGTTGGGGAATGGTTGGAGTCCTTGATCACAGAGGGCGTTTCCAGCCTTAATGATTCTGACATACTGCTGGCTCTTCCCAGTCTGGAGGAACCCAGTGTGAGTCCTGTGCTCTCTGAGATAGAAATTACCCTCTTTGCACTGTGCAAAATCAATGAAAATGCTGCAGGGGACTATGGCCACCAGCCGGGAAGCACTCAGGAGTGCTATTTACTGATAGAAAAGGAACATTCTCCTGCCTCTACCCTGAAGCTAAGGAGACATGCAGGGCAGCTGGCTCAGCCATGCCTGGAGGGAGCCTAAAATCAACTGCTGAGCTCTTGGAACCTCCTGGAACACTAGAGGTATGAGTTCACCTGCACAACTCCTGCTAAAAGCAAGGGAGGAAGGAACAGGTCATGTAAAAAAACAGACTTGATGCTCATCTCAAATGGCAATTGCACCTTTAAAGGCAATTGCCAAATTATTCCTGTTCAAATCAAGAGAGATCAAGACTGGGAGCTAAGTGGGGGCAGCAGCTGGAGAGCTCTGACTGGCTGAGGGTGGAATTCAGCATCAGCCTGGCAAGTATTTTTTCTCTTGCACATATTGCAAGGCTTCTGAGAAGATTTCTGGAAAACACCCACAAATGGAAGGATTCATTATTTGATGGAGACAATTTTTAGGCTGAGGCAAAAATCTCAGTGTTGCCCAGTGGGTTGAACTGAATGTGATGCACATGGTTGCAGTCAAATCCAAATTTCTGAAGCACCATGTCTGGGAAGGCTTTCTGTCACTGACTTTCCTGTTTTGCCCATGTACACACTGAGAAAGACCCATGTTTTATCAGGATTTAGGGATCACAGGATTACAGAACAGTGAGGGGTACACACTGGCAAGCTGCCCACAGACTCCTGCATTGATCCACCATCCTGTACTCTACCCTGGAAATCCTGGCATTCATCCCCTTTTCACAGGAGAAGTGTAAGATAGGGGAGAAAATATCAAAACTAATTTTACCCAAATTAATTCTAAGGGAAGATTTGCATAGTACTGTCCTTTTGTTTTCCTCCCTAGCCCCATGTCATCCTCCTTACTCTTAGGTGGAAAAAATATTATTTAGACTGCGTAAAAGCCAGACAGTGGTGAAGAATTTAATCAAGATTTACAGCAACCATGATGGTTGTAACTCAAACATCACATTTTTGGGCTTTTTGTGGGGAGCTGGTCTTGCAGTATTTTATGCATTTTGTATTTCTCACAAAGACACAGCTCCTGGAATTAAGAAATTACTTACCAGTCTTCTCTGTCAACTACAAGATTGTAGAAAAGTCTAGAAAACTGAATCCTAAAGGCCATCCAGAAAGTAAAATCCTGAACTCTGTTTCTGGGATCTGATTTGTGACTTTGGTACACTTTGAATGGTCTGTAGTCATATAAAAATATTAAATTGGAGTTTTTCCTCTGCTTTAAAAATCTGGTTTATAAATCAGTCTGAAGGAATTAAACTGCAGTGTTCTAGGTTTTTTCCTGTAGAAGTGTTAAGCTAAAAGACTCAGCACATTCCAGAAATGATTCCTGCATGCAGACAGGGTCCCTAAAACTCTTTTCTATTTCTACACACTCTTCTGAGTTCAGATTCTCAGCTGAGAATCTAAAACCACCAAAGCTTAGTCAATAATGTATTTTCATTCCATCAGAGATCAAAGACACAGATAACCCAACTCTGACAAGTCCATCAGCTACCACTGGGAATGATGTGGCCAAACATCCCTGCGTTGGTGTAGAAAGGACCATAGAAATTAAGAATCATAATATTCCTGCAAAAACACAGCAAGAAGCAATAGCATTAGGAGGTAATAATTTAGACTGGCTCACCATGAAATGTCCTAGGACTAAGGAGAACAAAAACTGGATTTGAAAACAATGCCAGCACTGCTCTTCTGTGAGAATTCCTTTGTTCCTTCATCCCATCTGAAGCACTCCATATGGCAGAGCCCCCTGTCCTCTGACAGGATTCCTCAAGTATTGCTCCAGCCCATAAATCCATTGTGTCCCATCGCTCCCTGTGTGTCTGGGCTGTAATCTCCAGGCTGTAATCTCTTATCATTGCACCCACACTCAGAGTGGTTCTTTTTCTGTAACCAGCGATCCAACACAGGATCCAAGGGATGCACATTAATGATTAAAAAATAAAACCAAACACAACCTTCTCAAAAATACAAATACAACCCTTCTCAAAAGAACCAAACAATTACGTTCATGCTGGTCAAGAAGCATTAGGAAATCAGGGCCAGCCACAGGACCCAGAGCATCTGAATCACCCCAGCTGTTCCCTGACTCCAAGATGAAAGTTTTAAAATCTTTCTCTTTTTAGAACAGTGGCAAAATTGATGGCACACAGCCTGCAGCAAAGAAGAGCTGCCCCACCCCAGAGACAAAAACCAGGAACATTTACCTTCAGCTTCCTTCTTCATAAGACCTTTGTGGGGCATGGGTGGAATTGAAAATTCAAGTTCCCTCAGGTATCCCTGTCCTTTGAACCGAAGGGAGCCAAATCTGCAGGGAATGCATAGGCATGTGGGACATACTTGTGACTCCCACACCACACCATTTACCCTTTCCATTTCTTGATACTAAGTTTTAGCTTTAATTCTTTTCTGATAAGTGAATTTTCACAAATTTTAAGCTGACCAATGTACTCCTGTGTGGAGAAAAGAGGGGCTGACTTCAGTGCAGGGATGTGGTATGGAAAGGTGACCAGAAGCTCTTGTATCTGACACTGATACAAGGCTGAGGGGCAGACACACGGTTCCTCACAACGTGAAATGCAGGGATGAACTGATGTATTCCATGGGAGTCATTCTTGTTTCTCCTGTTCCTCATCTTTACGTTTAATTCTGACATTTAAACTGCAGCCAGTTCTAGCTACATAGTGTCAGTAATTTTGTAAAATATCAGCACCTCAGTGGACCAAAGCAAGAACTAAATTCAGCCCTGTAATTCTGCTTGGACTAGGTTTAACCTGGTTCCATGCACAGAGCAGCCCAGCTGTGTATTTGGTTTAGGAGGATCTGCAAAACTAATCTTTGGTTTGGGTATTTACATCCTGGCTGGAGGCTGTGTTACTCCTAAAGCACATTTTGTGTTTAAGTGCCTCCAAAATAAACTGATTCAATGCATTTTAAGCCCACTCCAATGCAGAGAAAGCAGAACTGATGAGGTGACTCTCTTTAAAAGTGCACTCTTGCTCAAATCAAAACACTAATTCAGGTAGAGTTCCTTTCAGCTGAAAAGTAATCACAGAGGCAGGGGTTTAGCCAGTGGTGTTTGATAGGAGTTCATTATCATAGCCACAGCCATTCCAGGGAATCCCAGCAGCTCTGTACCTTCTCACATGTTACCATCCTTAATTTCCTTAAGTCCCCTGCAAATCTTTCCCCAAACACAGGAAAGCCTCAGATTACACACAGTGGAAAGAGGGATGGTTTGTGGTAAGCCGATGTCTGAACACACCATACACCTCCCCTGAACAACAGAAAGAGAAGGGACTGTTTAAGGAAGTACTTGGATATATTCCATTTGTTATGCATAGGATATGAGGACTCCAAAACCTTACAGTTTAGGCTGTGGATGAGAACCATCAGATTTAGGAATCTCCATCACATTAAGTGTGAGTGCAACAACCTAAACTGGCACAAAAGCAGGGATTACCCATTGAAAAGATGACAAGATATGGAGGCAGAGCAGATCTGTAGTTTTTCCTCCATTAATTCTGGTGAATCAAGGAGTTTTCTCTGCTTCTACAGCATAAATGAACAGAATTTTCCATGGGCTTCCAATGCAGCAGTGGCCACAGAAATACTACACAGTCAGTACCTTTAGTCCTGAATCTGATATGTAACTGACCCAGGGCAATATAAGGAGCTGAACCCCCCAGCAAAGGCCCCAAAACCCAAACCCCAGCTCAGAACCCACTCAGCAAAGGTGCCGGGTGCACAGCAAGGCTGGTACAACTGAGTCTTCACTGGCTTTTCTTCCTCAGCAACTCATTTGCTGGTTTTTGGATAAATGTGCATATTTGTATTGTCCAAGACCCTACTGGGGGAACACGAGATGAAACCTTTCCTTGGCTAAACCTCCCTTTGAGCGTCTAAAAAACTATCTATGTGAAGAGCAGATTTAGCATTAGCATTTTGCACCATAAGAAGACAAAGGTTTACATATTAAAATTAAAAATTATTTATCTACAGTATGACCTCTGCCCCTGAAAGCACTCACTGCCAGCTGGACAGCAAACCCTACACAGTTCAGGCTGTCTCAGTGATCCTCGAGGATTCTGTTCTGCTGCACATTCTCCCTCCAGCAGCAGCTCCCAAACCACCGAAGGGCAATGCTCTGCTTTAGCACTGGCCTTGTTTAAGTGTCTGCATTTGTCAGCCATCCTCCACTTGGATGGAAACAGATAAGACCCCAGAAAAAAGCCTTTCAGGACAACTCCCTTCCCCTCACTCTCCTTCCCTGCCTACAGACCTGCCCTCAGCAAAAGACTTCTCAGTATTTCTCCTGTCCAACCCAATCAGACACTCCAAGTTCAATGCTCTCTTTTTATCTTTCCACATGACAGGGAAATGGGGAAAAGAGCTGAGGGGGCCAAGGAATGAGAATCCTGATGCTTTTGTGTGCAGTTAAAATGAAAGGGAAGAGGGGATGTTCTGCTAATCTATGTTATTTTTATTAAATCTCTTTATAAACCTTAGCTTGTTTTCACAATTAATTTAAGACCCCCTTTTTCACCTATCAGGAACTCCCAGATATTGTAGCCTGTTATTTCTGGTGCATCCTAGTATTCCACACAAAATGCTCCTCAGGTCTGAACTCAGTTTCTTCACTGACACTACCCACTGGTGCACCAAAAAAAGATCCCTTTCCTTCAGGGCAGGCATTCACTGCATTACCTTTTTTTTTCCCTAAGAGATCCCAAATGTGTTTCTTTCATGCATCCTTCAATTGCTGATTAACAGCTACTTTCACTCTGGAATATCAGCCTATGTATTCCTTGCATGTTGTACATCAGGCTGAGACTGTAAATTCCTGCAGGCAGGCATCTGCTTAACCTACGTGTTTAAAAAAAAGAGAGATTGGGTCAGACTGATTTTTCTCAGCTGACAAGGGGGAGTCAGGCAGAAATAAAGAAAGAAAATAACCATGAGGGCAAAAAGGGAAAACAAAGAATGGGGAATTAAGGTAAGGAAGGAAAAATGAAAATAAAAGGATTGCTGGAGAGTGGGAATAGAGAGCGAGCTAATATATTTGATGAAAATGCAACATTAGCAAGCACAGTGTGATTTGACAAGTGTGAACAAGCCTCCACCAATGTTAAAAAGCACTACATCTGGCAATGTGTCAATGTTTAAGCAGCACTTTCCTTCTCCTTCCCATGCTGGGATTCTGCATCCTTGATATTCCCTCAGATCCACTTCTAAGCTGTTTAGGTCTACAGGAATACGTTTGTAGAGGTGGATTGGACAGAGAGCAGATATAAATTTGAAGTAATTACAGTCACTATAATTCTCTCTCTCCCCAGGTTACCTCATTACAAAGGAAAAGATCAGCAAAATATTGTGAAATGCTGATATCCATCCAAAGATGGGGAGTCATTTAAAACAGGAACGTTGGGGTTAACCATATGGCATTTAACCTACCTATCCCCTTGTGCATATTCCTTTTACTCCAGCAAATATATGGCAATGAGATCACTTGTATTTCGAAATACAGCAACAGTGCTGGGGCACTGAATTCAGCAGCTGCAGAATCTTAACCAGGGCAGGATACATATGTGAAAGGAATTTTAAAATTTCCTCAAACAACTTTCTCTCAGAACCCGTGTTGATATTTTCCTTAAGGAAAACTGGGCTGTGTGTAGATACACATTCAGATTGGATTGTAGGACTTGGCAGTGCATGTTACCAGTGAGCTCATACACCACACACTTGCTATTTTTATTAATCTAAAACTACCAGATTTGCTCCATGTTAACTGTTAGTTTTCAGCAGCTTGATCCCATGTCATTGTTAGTAGGGTTTGAACATTATTCTATGTATTAACCATGCTTAATCACAGTATTTTGGGGGTTTTTGCCTATGGGTCCACTGAATTCATCATTTGTGCAGGTCTCAGTACAAATTATAGAGCTCTACATTTAATAACATGAACTATGAAATCTGTCATGAAATTCGATTTTGGAGGTATTATAGAAGCAAAATTTGAATCCTCAGTACTTCATTCTGCTCATTATACTTCATCAATTTAAAGCAACCAAGCCCACAGCAACACAAACTTCCTGTTACTTGCTCCTGCAAAGCTTATATGAGCAGATTGTTGTTTCTCCTCATATGCTAAAGCATTTGGAAGCTATCAGTCTTTTGGAGGGGGAGACAAGAAAGGAAATTCCCAAGATTTTGCATGTAGGGAAAAATTCAGTCTCTGATTAACAGGTGCAAGGGTTGTTGTTTTTGCCAGATTTATTTTTGCTTCTAGCAGGACAGAGCTGAAAAATCGTGGGTCTAATAAAGCAGATTTATCATCTAGACAAAAATAGTTTCTTTATCCTCTGCACTTTGTGTCCTGTGCTGCTAAAGAACTCTTCAAAATTCTTTTGTTTTTGACAATAAAATAGTTCCCATGGCAACACCATCTGATGTCACAGGAACAACACACGTGAAGTCATAAATCCTTCAGAAGAAAAAAATAAAATCACAAAGGAAGCTCAAAATTTTACATATCTGTGATTTGAGTTTGATATTGCCTTCTTTGTTCTGTACAGCTTTGTTTCACTCTCTTGCCCTTCTTTTTTTTTTTTTTTTCCCTCTAAATATTTTATTAAAGAAAAAAAAGTGGAAAGATTTGTCCCAGGAATTTCCTGTTGGCTGTTGTTCAGAAAGCAGAGAATACCAGCAATAATGTGAACAATGCAAATTTCTCCTAGGCCTGCCTAGAGCACAATTCCAAACCCTTCTCGAAGTTGGCTGAGATTTGACAGTGCTTTGGAGAGGTTACTGGGCTCTGTAGCCAGAGGTTTGTACAGAAACATTTCTCTCCCTCCCGCTCTTTCCCCCTTCTCCAGGCTCCAAGTTACAGGAATCCAACAGTTCATGTTATGGAAATAAACATCCTACTACTGCACAGTGAGGAATCCTGTAAGCAAATGGATTCACAAGGGAAAAACACAAGCTTGGATGTGGGATATGATGAAACTCAGGCTATGGCCAGTGTAGGGGAGAGGAGTGGATGAGGTGAGACCATCAGCCAAGTATTGTGTCAGTGGTCAGTTCCAGGAGTTCAAATCCAAGAAAACCTGCAGAAAGTCAGTAGCTGGGAAATAATTTACTCACCATTTTTTCCCTGCCCAGTGCTTTCCCTGTTTCCTGAAAGCTCGGTGGTGGAACCACAGGCACACACAGACTTTTCCTCCCTTTCCCTGCCATTTTTCTCTCTCAACTATTCCCTGTTCCTCCCTGCTCCTAAGAACCATGCAGCTCTGAAGGGGTTTGTGGAGTTAAAGTAAGAAATTAGGCAGCTCCTCGAGAATCTGCCTTCAAGAGTCAAAAGAAACATCAGCAGATATTCAGGTCACGTGATGAAGACTTTAAGGGCTGAATTTTTAATGTGCTTTATACATTAATGCATATTTAAGAGGACAGATGTGTTTTTCACAGCTTCCATCCAAAGATCTCAAAACATTTTCTTAAATAGGTTTCTAGTTTAATCTTCACTCTTTTATGAGGTAATGGAAAGGATGTTCTACCAGTGAGGGAGGGACATCCAAGCACCCAAGTAAATCATGGCAGCAAAAATAAGCAAACAATACCTTGTTATTAAGTGCAAACATCCAAAACTTATCAGTCATGCTTAAGTTAGAGACTTCGTTAAAAAGGATATACCTTTAAATTACATTTTCCCCCCAGTCTTACAGTGCACTGAGTTGCTAGTTCAGACTTTTCCCCAGCTGAGAAAACCAGAAGTGTGCCCTTTATGTAATGAAATAGAGTTCACATATTTGCATTGCTTCAGGAGCTGGGACTTTTTGAAAATACAGCTATACTGAGACTCCATAAAATCACAAGAGCTGGCAGCCCTGGGTTTCGGACAGGAAGTAATGAATGGTAATGCTTTCACTCAGAACTCCAGGGATAGGTGGAACACAATTACTAAAGTATGAATTTACACCAGGCTGTGCTTAAATATGCTCCCTGAAAAAGAAAAAAAGTCTTTTATTACCAGAAGAGGCCAAAGTTACCAGGTGTGTAATACATCATTATCAACAAATAGCTCATACTTCAGTGTCTCCTGGAGCTATGCAGGAGCTACAGGTCAGAACTGGCTTCAGGAATACTTTCTACTCTGCCTCTGCTTCCTGCAATGTTTGGCATTCACCTGTGAAAACACTGACTCAGAGCAGGGCAGCTAAAGAGATAATAGGATCACAGCCCAGACTCTGTGATCATACTAGCGGGATGGGAGCGCAGTCATGGAATATAGGCATGGAATATAGGCATGGAATGCATCCCTGCTGGGGTGACCAGTGCAGATACAGCCCCGTGGCAGCCCCGGTTGATTGTTGGATGTTAAATCCAGTGTAACACAGAGTTGTGCCTACCGGTGCAATTTTCCATAATAACCAAACTTCCTCAGGAGGTGACAGTGGATGGTGCTGAAGTGCTTGGCTGTGGACGTCAGAGAGCTTTGTCTGAGGTGTAGAATTCCAGTTGCCATCCTTTGGATGTTGGCAGCAGAGGGTAATTACCAGTGAGCACATAAAAGCACTATATATACTTATACCACATATGTGGTTATGGGAACCACCACAAAACTGCTGTATTTTCAAATCCATGATATAAATTTCCAACTATTATATAAAGTGGCTTTCTATTTCACTGCTAGGGTGCACTAGCCTCTTTCTATATCATTCCCAGCATAGTTACTATAGTAACTAATGCATTGCAAAAGACAGGGAAAAGCTAAAAAAAAAAAATAAATAAATAAAAAAAGAAACTTTACAAATTATGGAAATCAAATATGGGGATTGTCTTGACAAAACCCAAAAACACACTGTGAAGATTGCAGGCGCAGTTGTGTGGCCATTTGTTTGGAGCTGCCAGCTCCATTTCACTCAGGATCTTCTTGTCACTTGATTCACATAAAATGTTCAGCCCAACAGTTCTGTGGCCCTGAGTA
Organism: Pyrgilauda ruficollis; assembly: GCF_017590135.1. Taxonomy (NCBI): domain Eukaryota; kingdom Metazoa; phylum Chordata; class Aves; order Passeriformes; family Passeridae; genus Pyrgilauda; species Pyrgilauda ruficollis. Next base: position 5,151,969 of record NW_024531043.1, read on the forward strand.
CTGCAGTACCAGACAGTCCTGGACTGCATGAAACAAAGATTTTATTCCCTTTATCAACGTGAAGAACTGCCAAAAGAATTTCTTCTCCATACTCCATTAATACTGCAGAGCTTTCTGATCCAGAAACACTTCTATAGCTTGCAATAAATGATCATCTTTAGGAGAGATGAGTGTCTGAAACCCATGAAGAGTTTAAAATTTCACATTTTCAAGTTTCATGTGTGAAGCAACTGTCTTTGGCTTTAGCGGAGCAGTGTGGGAGTGACAGATCGACACACAAAGTAACAGAAACTGTTACATAATTGTACATACTACTGAGAAGACACCTCAACGGAACACAGGGCTGTCTGAAGTCAGGCACTAAAGAACTTCTAAGCATCACTTTACCTGTGTGCATGTGTATATTCATACAGAGCAGTCTGGTTTTCACTACCACATGCAAATCTTCATGTAAAATATCGCTATCTCAGCCCCAGATTCACCCTGTTGCCATTCCACAGCTACAAAATCAAACCAGTCATGGGACAGTAAAACCAAACACGAGAATAGAAATTCAAGAGCTTCAACCTCATCAACATTCCCTTGCCTAAGGATATTCCTGATAAAACCTATAGCTCACTCTCCTTGTCAGCAGTTCTCTTTCCTCAACCTTCTCTGATATTGTCTTCTTAACAGCAAAGCCATCATCTGGTTGTTTTGTTTGGGTTTTGTTTGGGTTTTTTGTTTGTTTGTTTTTCTTTTGGTTTGGTTTGGTTTAGTGGGTTTTTTTGGTCTAAGTATTATCCTGTTCTCTGGAGTCTCCGTGACACTGTCAGGAAAAGCCACTCTCTCCATCGTGTCCTGGAGAGTCATTACAGGGATGCTTTCTGCAAGTGACATTTCCCAAACACTTTTGAGAGTATGTGAAAAGCAGTAAAAATGGTTTCCACTAAATCTCTTGGGGCTGGATAGGTTGAGCCATCAGCTATTCAAAGGCTCTGGCAGCTGCTCCAAAGTCGCATGTCAGCCACACAAGTGAACCCGTTTGGCTCCAAAGCAGACAAAGAACACATGGAAAACTGCCAGCACAATCAATTCAAGAATAAAAACATAGCAAACCAGTTGGAAATTTTTTTAAGACCTTCTTTCATTTTGCAAATATTTTGCAAACCTCAAAAAAACAAGGGAAGCTCAAAAATAAAGGGTTTGCCACTGGTTGTTTGGGTTGGCTGCAGGAAATGTGGCAATAAAGCTCAGCTTCAGCCTGCTCTAGGTATCAAACCTCACAGAGAAGAGGAGAGAATAGAATGTCACTGAACTAATGGCTATACAAATAAACCTGGAACAACTGGAGAGGGAAGAAAGAACTACATAGAAACTTGACTCTTATCCCCTTGTCTAGAAACTCACGGGAAGATCTCAGAAATTTAGAATGCAAAAATAAAGAAATTGCATTTCCTAATCAGCCAAATTACAGCACATAAAGAGCATCTAACAAAGAGTTCTAAGCTTTTCCCAGTGAACCTGAATTGACAAGTTCACCTGTATTTCTCATTCCTTTTGATTTTCCTCTTTCCCTCAACACACAGAAAAGATAGCACATACTCTTCAGACAGTCTAATATTTTTTTAATCAAAAGGAAATTAAAGAAGAGGCAATGATGTACATTCCTTCTGGGGAAAGTAGAAGCCTCATTCCTATCCTGTCTTAAAATAGCCTGATTGAACTACAATATTTGCATTACAATTCTGGGTCAGCTGCACCATGGGATTAGGCTGCGGATCAGAGGGTTGTTTAGTTTTTATTTTCAGCCTTGTAGATTTTTCACATCATACCCATTCTCCTGCACATTCCTCCTGATATTGTATATTGATGCAGTTTGGAACAATTGGAAAGATTTACTCCCTGGATATTTGGAGGAAGAAACAAGCCTAGGGCAGTTTTATTCATTGGAAGTGGAAATCTTTGTTGCAGAGTATCAGGTGTCAAAGTAGACAAAGGAGCCTTTGATTCTTTTCAAACATTGATTCAGATTCTGATATTCTCTACTTCTGGGTCAAAATGCAGCATTCTTCACTCCAGTACTCTGGATTTCACCTGGACTACATAAAATGTGGACGAAATAATTCTTATGAGGTGTCATCTGGGATAAAACCTTTTCTGTCAAGAACAATTGAACAAATGTCTACCACATCTCAGCACAAGTTTCCAAATAATTTCACTTTCTTGACATACTGTAAGTCAAATTTTTGAACATATTTTTATCAGAACAATCAAAACTTATTCACTGGCAGGTCTTGGTGGTCAGTTCACATGTACAGTTGAGGCTGAGGTGTTTCTTTACCCAGACCAGGTGTTTTCCCATTTCTCTTTAGGCAGCACTGACTCAGCAGTGCCCAGACCTTGGAAAAGCTCATCCCTACAGAGCTGCACTTCACATTCCTCTCCCATCCCCTGTGTGAGCAAGGAGCACAGCATTTGTTGATCACAAAGGGAATTTGAAGAATTAATTAAAGCTCTTTAAAATCATTTGCTGAAAGGAGCTGCAAGAATATGAAATATTATCTGCTATGTAGTGAAGTAGTGAACAAATCTTTGAGATTGAAGAGAGTCTCTAGTCCCTAATCCTGAGCAGTGCAGCAATTAAAGTATTCTAGGAATGATACTCAGTCCTAGTCAGTGGCTATACTTCTATCATATTTCTTAGAAATGTGCTCTTCTGTGCGCTGACTCAGTCAAGAACAAATTTCATCATCTCTTTTTACCTTGAGAAATTACACTCCTTTGTATCATCTTTAATGGATCTTCCCCAGAGTTTTTTCCTTTGGGTTTTATGTTGCATTTTCTGGATTTTCTTTTGCAACCTCACAGCATTTGTGACTTTATGAAACATTTTACATTATAAGACTATTTCTCTCTTACATTTCTCTACCAAGCTGTACATAAAAAAACTCTTTTGATTTGCCTTATGAGTCAAACCTCCAGATATTTCATGCTTCCAGTTTATTGCTGCTTTTTCACTGCTTTGCAAAATTTTTTTCTTATACTAGAATTTACACACAGACTATAATGCATACATTTTTAGGGAGAAAATCACTGGACAGGATCTGACTGGAGCAAGGAACAACCTTTCCAAGGAAAAGTTAATGTTCCTGACTGTACCACAGAAAAAGATGTTTTATTTTCATCAGATAGTTTATCCTTATCACACCACAGCAATTTCAAAGTGACCCAGTGGTGAATCTTCCTGTTCTGAGCAGTGAAAACACTTGGATTTATTTTGATAGCAAAATATTTCCCTTTATTAACATAAGAAGTGGCCTAGACAAGGCCAAGTGGTTGATGAGCTGTAATTACTTTTATGATTGATTAATAATCCAAGTGTATGTCCTGTTATTGTTGTTATTCCTTTGCTATCATTCCTGATACACTGATATACAGGAACCTCAGTCTGGTTTCTGTACCAGTGTGATCTGTCATGCAAACAGAGGACTGAAAAAGGCCATCCAGTTTCAATTCTGTAGAAGATGTTTGATTTTCTGTGATAAGAAATTCTGATGAAGAAGTCAGGACATGACACACGTTCCAACATGACACACACCAATTTGATTAAGAGCTGGCTGCCAAGCCTGAAAATTTAACAATTTGGAAAAAAGCTCTCCTTCTCACCCTGCTTGACATGAGTCTCTGCTTTGAGTGTCTCCTAGATATGTAACATATATTCTACAAGAACAGAAAAGATTGGGTTTTTTAAACTGCCTACACATGGACATCTTTCTCTCCCACTTCCCCTTCCCTTTCTCTTTGTCTCTCCCACTTTAACACACACAGCTGAGATGGAAAAGCCCCAGTTACCTCCTCAACAGAAAACAGGAACAGCATTTCATGTATATTAATGAAGATGCATTAAACATCTTTTGCTGTGACTGAGCAAAACAGTGATTGAAACCCAGAAGTTATTGAGAGGGGGAGAGAAAGAGAGCAATATAGAAACAAACACAACAGTCTGAACATGCCAAGGGCAAAGCACAGATTTTCACCTCCTTCCTGGGAGCGTTTGTAATGGAGAGAGCACATCCCAAGTCTCATCAGGTTCTAGTGCTCGCTCAGAATACGACACTCCTGAGTACTTTTTTATGGCTTAATTTTGTTTAATGTTATTGTTGCTAATATCCACTTAGAAGCACGGAATTAAAATGGGTTTTGTTGCTACTACCACCATATTTTTCTGTTTGGTGGGCTGATTATTTAGCTTTCCTTTCTAATGGTACCTGAAAGGAATATGATGCTTAGTACTTTTGTGCCCCAGGTTTTTTTCCTGGCCGTCTTCATCCCACATTGCCTAGGGATGTTCAGTGTTACCTCACACTCCCTCTGCTGGCTCTCAGGCACTGGAGCAAAGGGACTGTTTTGGTTAGGTCCTGCAAGCCCCAAATATGTTTATTATTAGTTTTATTTTTTAAAAAATTAGTAGAATTTAAAGGAAATTCCTGCTAGGCCCATTCAATCTTCCTTCCAAGAGACCCTTCAGGGGATCTCACCAGCCATGGAGACAACCCAAGTCCAGCAGCCAAACAGGCAACACTTCAATTTCCAGTCTCAAATTAGATGTCTCAGAATCCTATACGACCAGATTTTCCCAAAGAAGTACATTAGACACAGCTATCAGTCACAACTATGAAAAACTTTAGGAGAAAATCAGCAAGCCATCGTTTTAAAGAGATAAATATGAAGGATGGATGATAAGCAAACAGTGTGCAGAAGGAGCCAAATTAATCCCCAGGATAGCAAGGGGAGCTCATATTGGAAGATTCAGCCCTGCACGCTTACAAAAATATGTTGCCAACACCAAACATGATTCCTGGTGATAATACAACCCTCTTAGCCCATCACTCAGGCTCTTTTCTGTAATAATTGTGGAATTAGCAAACAAGAACCAAGGATACTCTCAACCATTTTACAGCATTATGCAAGAACCACCTCACTATCTGCATCTCAAACACAAAGGTCTTTTTCAACCTTCCAGCTGGCCCTTCTGCTCTTCCATCAGCACAGTTAACACAGCTGACAAGTTTATCTATCCTAACTGTGGCCTCCCTAGCTCAGCAATAATTGCTGACAAGTATCTCTGCTTTCAAAACAAGCTGAACACTGGGTTTGCTGCAAAATCATGGCTGGAGCCATGAATGGATCCTGCACTCACCCAGAATCTCTTTTCCAAGAGTCTAGGTTGATTTTAGCTATTCTTCATGATCCTCCTCAGAACTGCTGTCTCCAATGAGAAACCAATTCGTCCCAGGCTGAGGAGGATTCCAATTCCTCCTCCTTGCACAGGAGCCTGGGAATCTGCTTACAGGACTATGCAAGAAGCAACCACCTTGTATGGGGACCCTCCTAATATTCTGAAGAGACCAACTTGTCAAACTGAACCCTAGGCAGCAGGCCTTACTGGGAAAGAAGAAGGAATTGTCATCTCTGAGGCCCAAGAAGCAAATTCACCATTATACTTTGCCAAGTTTGATTTCAATGGAGCCAAAGATGTTTCTGGTACTGTAACTTCCATCCCTGCTGTTCCAGCTGTTCCCTCAGCCGATGCCAAAGTGTAAGGTAGCTAAAGACTTTGTGGTGTCTGGGATGGAGACTTTATATTCCCCAGAATTCTGTAGTTTGCTGCAAATAAATTGGACATGTGTGAACTGACAGATCCTCCGTCTTCTCTGAGGTGGAAAAGATCAGACACCACTGTTGTGAAGATCCCGAAGGTCAGCTCAGGTCTGTGTTACTGTACAGTGCAAAGCCCACAGGGAAAAAAAACATGGACAGCTGGGAAATATCTCCTGAGTTCCAAGCTCCATTTTCTTCAGCCATTCCAAACAGTGTTTGTTGCGTCTTTGTTCCAGCAAAAATAACTCTAATGAAGAAATTATTTCAGTTAATTATTTTGCTTTTTGAATACTGTATTTATGCTGAACTCTCAAAAATACCACACGAATGAGAAATGACAAACAGGACTGCAGTGATTGATAGCAGGTCTGGCACACAACTTCAGCAGAAAAGACAGGAAAATGTGTAAGGACCGAATCAGTCAGTGTCTCAAGAAAAATCCAAATGCACATTTTCAGGCTGGCCACTCTGTTTTAGTACCTCACTCATGTGAACCAACACTGATCATGTGCATCCTTCTAAACTCCAGAATTGGTGAACTAGACACCTAATCTTTTAAGAACCACACCAGAGAAATAAAAGGTTAACATTTAAAGGTTTAAGGTTTAACTGAGTTAAAGGGAGGACACTGGTATTCCCAGTCTGACAGAAAATTGAAGGCAGGAATTATGTCCCTCAATCTGCCCAAAATAAAACAAAAATCAGAGTGATGCTGATGAACTGAGCCCAGGGCTGTTTGCCCGCGGTGATCCTTGAACACAGAGCCTGCGAGTGCGGGGAGGGCCGGCTCTCCCCATGCAGTGCATTAGTGCTCCATCACCTCTGCCGAAGTGAGCCATTACTTACTCAAAGTGCCCTCCTGACAGGCCCCTTCTGGGACAGCCAACCTAGCGCTTTTGCTTTCGGAGGGGGAGTTTGGAGGATTCTTCCATTTTTGTTGGGCAGTCCCCTGGGTTTCCAAACCTCATGCATTATGGATAGGATCTTAATGGAGCCTGGCTGCCTAAGCTCTGCTTGCTGAGCCTTTCAGATCAAGAGAGTCACTGCTGCTCTGTGCTTTCTGCTTCTCCTTCCATTTTATGCAAACACAGGTTTTATTTCTGTTCTATCTCTGTGAACCCCATTAAAAACCAATTCTGCTTATTACCAACAGCTTTCTTTAAGCTCCTTTCCCTCTAAGGATTTTTCCAGGCTCAGGACAAATCAGTCTGCCATGACCTGGCCCGTAGCCATCTCTGGCTGCTCAGACTGGTCCCCCAGTTTGCACTGGTAGAGCACCTCCAGCTTACTGTCACCTCCGTGGCACTGTGCAAGAGGCCACTGTGTGGTCCCTCTGTGCCCAGCCTCATAAAAAATGACAGTTCTTGGACATAAACGCCCTCAAATTACATCTCTCTCCTGTAACACAACACCACAACATTCTCTGTAGCACTTGCCCACAGGCTGTAGCTCTATTAGTGGTCTCTCATTGGCAAATGCACCAGTGATCTGACTTCAGGCAGAAAAGAACTTGCTTATGAAATATTTGTCAGTATCAACAGGCAATTAATATCCAATAACCTCTTAATGAAGAGTCTCTGATTATAATGCAGCTTTGTAGCTATGTCCTAATCTTCTTTAGCTAAGAAACTTGGCATGTTTTATGAAGACTATGAAACCTCACTATTGTCAAATATAGAGGGATGTGAATGGATTCATGTCTTCTCTTACAGAAAAGAAAGGGCAAAAGAGAAATATTTTTCTTCCACACTAAAAATCTCAGTTTTCTATGAAAAGAAAAAGCTTCAAGAGGGTGCAGCGAGGCTCCTCTTCTCATCTTTTTCTAGTGATGATTACAGCTGTTAAAAGCAGAAAGCTGTTGTTTTGAAAACTATGTCAGTATAGCTCCATAATAGACAATAAAATTGTGCCCCCTCCACAAGTAGAGCTGCCTTATCCGTCATAGTTACTTGTGCCTAGGCTTTCCCACAAATGCATACAAACACTCTTTTACTGCAGGGAGAACAGTTTTACAAACAATTGGAGACAGGAGGTCCTCCAGATCCGGAGGAGACTCTACAATAATTTTGGAAGTCTGGCAGTTTGAGTAATTCTTGAACTCCTGTCCATCAATGCTGAGACTGTTTCCAGAGACAATGAGGACTGATGCAAACATGAGCACTCCTCTACCCAAAGAGGTCTGTTGGGAAAAGACTGATTCCTTGTTGGAGCTGGAGGAACCAGGGGCTTTGTGCAATGATCTCAGCTGGAAGTGGGTTTGCTGACATAATATCTGCTGAGGGGTAGAGTTTATTTGTAATATTCTTTGTCTTCCTCCTCCTAACGTGTTCTCCCATGAAGGTTTCTACATGGAGGGAATTCCCTTTTAATCATCACCATGTAACACCAGTAGAAATGTTTCAAGCTGTTCAACAGAAACAACATCCAGCCTTCCCTGAGCTGCTCTGCCTTTACTGTCTGGAATCTGTCCATGAAGAAAGAAAAGAATCAGACTGACGTGACCAAAAAGCCATAATAGAGATATAGGAAGTAATTAAAACTTATTTTGTTGTTAGAAATGGTGAACTCATTGGAGCAAAAATATGTCTAGCTATTTTAAGAACTGTAGGGGGTCCTTGTTGAGCTTTATAACTGATTAGCACCTACAGACAAGAGCTGGCACTAAATAGAATGGTATTTTATAAAGTGTGTATACAAAATGGTAGCAATATAAACTATAAAAACAGACAATAAATAATATTTTTCACTCAACCCTGACTATATCACTTGTCTTCTGTACATAACCCTTCTCTCCAAGGATCCATTCAAACATCACTTGTCCCACCTGTCCCACTGCTGACAAGTCCAAGGGAAGACATAATTCCTGAGAAAGGAGACACACAGCAATCCTAAGGCTGTTCCTTTCAGCCACGGGTTCCAGCTAACCCAAACTTCCTGCTCACATAATGATGAAGACACGTGTGACCTTTGCTTTTCCCACAGGTGAACAATAAAACTTGGGTTTAACTGTGGCTGCAGCCTCTGGGCATCAGAAGAGTTCATGTGAGTTCAAAAGAAGGTAGGAAGCTGTATTTACTTTGGGGATGTCCTGAGTAAAATAATATGTTTTTGTGCTCCTGACATGTGCACAGTGAGCTTAACAGGTATGAGGGGTGTAAGATCCTCCTTTGTATCTTGCTTGCAGGAGTACCCCTTGTTCTGACCCGGCTGCTGAACTGCTCAAACTGCAGATGAATGTAAAAAAATTCTCAAATACCACCCAAAAATATAATTTTGGAGGGGGAAAAAAGAAAACCTAATCAAGATGACAAACATATATGGGTTGTCTTAAGATGATGGGATAATACACCATTTACTCCTTAGCTTAGGCAAAGTCAAATACAAGATTCCTTGGAGTAAGAGAATTTTTCTTTCTTATTTCCCTTCACTAGCCACCAGTGTTCCTTCCTTAAAGCTTTCAGCACTTTAAGAGCTCATATCCTCAAGGATAAGCATGACATAGATTTACTGCTGTAATAATATTACTCCCCGGGTGAATGTTTTTACACATTGGAATAAGCATATCCATATGGTGAGATATGCTGGAATGGATGGAACATTGGAATTGTACCTCTGGTCAGTCAGTAGAAGTTTCTCTGTGGACAAGGCCAGGAAGATTGGATCCATCATCCAGTCCAACAAAACCAGGTAACTCATTCTTGTCTGAAGATCCAGTAGCAAAAGAAGCCTTCCAGTGCTGCCTGCTTTTAAAATCATTAAGGAGTATAATTGTGTAATCTTTTGTCCAGAGCTGTGGCTGGCCCTGGATCCCTGGAAGTGTTCAAGGCCAGGCTGGATGGGGCTTGGAGCAACCTGGGATAGTGGAAGTAGTCCCTGCCCATGGGAACCAGATTACCTTTAAGTTTCTTTCCAACCCAAACCATCCCATGATTCTATCTTCCTGGTCTACACCCCCTATGATCACCAACAGCACAGAGTCAACCAATTTCTGATGAACTCCAAACTACTGGTTTCCAAGTCTGATATAATTTTAAATGGCATCTTGATGATCAGACACAAAGGCACTTTGGAAATCAGGTAAATGAAGATGCTGTCAAACAGTACTGTGTATTATTATTCCCTGGCTATGTAGGTGGGTGATACTGGAATGAAGAGACTCACAGAAGAGCTGGACAGTACAGTTTTCCCTGCCTTGGGGAGTTCTGTAGGCTCAAAAGGCAATCGGTAAAGTCAAACAGATGGGTAAAAACAGGAACAGAAGCAGAAAGAGGAGAAAAAAGAAGTTCCTTGAGCATCACTCACACATTTCCAAGGTCTCATTGCAAACCAGGACAGTGAGTTCCTTGCAGAGGGAGATGAATTATACAACACTGAGCCATATCACTGCACACACAAAGCTGCAGTAAATGAATAGACTGACGAGTAAATCAGACATCAAGAGGTACTGAGCACTGCCCAGGAATTCCTTCTGCTCTATCCTTCCTATGGACACACAGATGACATAACATTGTTTGGAGTGGTCAGAACCAAACCTTATCACATATGAACACCACAGTCCCTTTATAGCAAAATGCCCGTGCAGATTCCTTTTTCAACCAAACAATGAAAAAGAGCCTCTGCTTTTGGATCAAGACAGCTCAAATTCTATCTGCAGCTGACCACAAAGCTCCAAGTGACTCTAAGGTGCAGTTGTGACATCTTTACACAGCTTCAGAGGCCACAGATTGTTTCCACATTCTTATTACTACCTCTCACTACAATGAAGGAAAATTACTTCTATTTTTGAGTCACAGATGCAAAAGGAAGATCTTGTGATTAAAGGATTCACAGAATCTAGAGGCCTTAATTTTTTTTTCCTTCCAACTCTGTTGCAGACTTCCAGTGCAATAACATTAACTTTCTTCCACTGAATGTTGGAAAACTTAACAAATCTGTGCTCATGAGCATTTTGAGGTCCTATTTTAAATGCCTTGCACTGTCACAAAATACATAAAATAGCTTACAAGAAGAATTTTTATCACAGATTAGAAAGTTTGGAAAGAGACACTGAATTGATTGTGTAGGGCTGATTCTTGTGTTAACTTTATTTTTAGAACGTTGAGCAATTAGCAGATACTATACAGTGTTTGAATTTCCAAAAATGTAATCCTTGATTAAATCATGGTTATTTGAAAGAAGTCTGTAGAAGGCAATGTTCAATTCATGCAGCTCTGGTAACCTCCCAGCCTCTCTAAGGCATCAAAGCAGCCTGTAAATCACAAACTTTGGTTCATCCAGAAAGGAAATGTGACTGGTTTGATTTCACACCATCACGGGTTTTCAACCCAGTGCCACATCCTTCTAATGTGTAGATATTTAAATTTAACCCAGAAATAAACTGGGTACTTTTACTGACAGGAAACTGTGATTCTTCAACAACACTTCCAAGCTGCAGCATCTTCTTTGGAACCTGGGTTTCATGTGAATACTTGGCCACAGGTGGCATGATAAGGCATGTATGCCTGTGTCCAAAACTATGCACTGTGGGTGTGGTATCAGGAACAAGGTCAAGGGATGTGTCCCTTCCAGCCTGGATACCAGCTAGGAAGTGGTCCCAGGTGCAGGAGAGCTTACCTGGAGAGACACAGCAGAGCTCTTTGGAAAGACTTTTCCATACCACTTTACTCTGCAAGTCACTGATGGACTGCCAAGAAGGTAATGAGATTTATTCAGAGTTGTTAAAGGCACAAAAAATCACAGGGTGTGACTCTCCCATTGAACCTCTAGAGGCAGAATCCAAATTACTGTGAGAAAACCCCCAGGTGACACTTTGTGGAGCATAAGCAAATTAATTCAGAGGACGCTTCATGCCCACTCCTATCAACCGCACTCTGTGTAATAAAGGAGTTCTGCAGAACTGTCACCCACCAGCTGCAAACAAAGGTGTTTCCCTGTTCTGAAAATTCAGCCTCTTTCTGCTGTGGTGGGGGATCTCCAAAGGGTGAGTCACCCTGAGTGAGCCACCACTTCTGGCCTAAGGAACTTAAGAACTGGCCTAACTTGTTCTTGTCAGCAACAGATGCACCACCAGCACTCCAGGGGTTCATCCCTCTTCAATCCACAGTTATCCCTCCTCAAAGGGAGCTCACACTGATGTTCTGCAAAGCACAGTTAACTGCAAAGAGAGGATTGTTATGATGGTGACACCAGAGCTCTGCAACATGAACCCTCCAGCAGAAACAAAAAGCAGAAACAACGCCCCTGCCTCCTGAGCTTCAGCAGTGCCTGAAAAGAGCAAAGGCAGAATTGCTTTGCTTATGGTCAAAAATGAATTCTGTGAGGAAGGGGCTGGAGGGCATTTTAGATTTCACATTAAAGAAACAAAGGACAAATTGACTTTTTATAAAGGTCAAATGAAAAATTGTGTATCTTAAGGCTGCAGAGAATTTCTGCTCTCTGCTTAGTTCTGTTTATATTTATTAAAAAAAGGAGAAAAATATTGTCATGTCCAACTTAACAGATGATCTGGTTGGGACAAAGGAAAGAAAAATAAAGAGAAGAACTGCATTTGCAACAAAGTCTGGAATTTTAAGTAATACTCTTTCTAGTAATGTTCCTCGATGGAAGCTATTATGTTGCCTTTTCACAAACCATTAAGACAGGAATGAAATCAGTTCAGTTTGTACATAACCTGAAGGTTCCAGCATTTGCCATATGCTTGAGAACTAGTGGATTATGTGCTGAAACAGGTATTTAGGATATATAATTCATCCTCTAGGCTAAAAATACATAATGTAACAAATAATACCCATACTGAAAATCATATTTTACATTCCTTTCACATGGACTAAATTGTGTCCCATGTGAACTGACTACACAACTTTGTAGCAATTCAAAAAAAAAAAAAAAGTTTTAAATCCTGATTCTGATGTTTTCACCTGAACAAGTTTTAATCATTATGCACCAGGTGACTTTGATCCTATAGCGTGCTTTGTTCATGCCATTGGCAGATTTCTTGCTGGCTCAGTGCTCTGTGGTTCATATCCTACATGGGAGATGAACATAAAGCCAAAGGACACCAGGGAAGGGAAGGGAAGGGAAGGGAAGGGAAGGGAAGGGAAGGGAAGGGGGTAGCCCTGAGGGAAGAGGAGCAGCACTAATGGAAACAACAGAAATTGGCATGATTGAAACACACAAACACAAAAAGCCTGGTCTGCCTCCTTCCCTGCAGCCCCTCAGTCCTTCCCAGTACCTGCCACAGATACTGGGAATTTGGTGTGTTTGTTGGGAAGGAGGTTATTCCCTGCCCAGGGATCATCAGCCCTGGCAGGGCTGAGCAAACTCTTCAGAATAGGAGTTCATCCTCCTCCAGCTGCACAAGCCCTTCCTTCCAGTCCCCTTTAAATTCCCTACTCAGGGAGCCCAGTGTTGTTGGGTCTTTAATCTCCTCCTCACAGTTTCACATACAAACCTTGGCTTCAATATTTGGATATATTTCCTGCCTCTTTTTTTTTTTTTTTTTTTTTTTTTTTATTTTTTTGAAGCCAA